>NC_089228.1:43481625-44084282 GCF_963924675.1 Phocoena phocoena | reverse complement strand
ACATTTTTTAAACTTTTTGTTAAGAGACAATATACCTATAGAAAAGTACACCTACCATATGTGTATAACTTGATGAATTTTCCAATTGCACACATTTGTGTAAACAGCATGCAGATCAAGAAACAGAATGTTGGGCCTCCCTGGTGGCGCAGTGGTTGAGAGTCCGCCTGCTGATGCGGGGGACATGGGTTCGTGCCCCGGTCCGGGAGGATCCCACATACCGCAGAGCGGCTGGGCCCGTGAGCCATGGCCGCTGAGCCTGCGCATCCGGAGCCTGTGCTCCGCAACGGGAGAGGCCACAACAGTGAGAGGCCCACGTACCACAAAAAAAAAAAAAAGAAAGAAACAGAATGTTACCACTACCCCTCTGGTAGATAGGGCTTCTCAACCTCAGCATTGTCGATATTTTAGGCTGGACAGTTCTTTGCTGCGGGGAGCTGTCCTGCGCATTGTAGGATGTTTAGCAACACCCCTGGTCTCTATCCACTAGCTGCTGGTAGCAACCCTCTTCCTCAGTATGACAACCAAAAGTGTCTGTCCAGACATTGCCCAATATCCCTTGGGGATCAAATTATACCTGGTTGAGAATCACTGCCTCTAGGGTAACCACTATTATGACCTCTAATAGCATAGATTAATTTAGCCTGTTTTTTACTTTATATAAATACTCCACTTGTATCTGGCTTCATTCTCTGAATATTATATTTGTGACAGTCACTCATATTTTTGTGTGTAGCTGTAAACTGTTCATTCTTTTTGCTGTGTAGGACTCTGTTACAAGAATATACCACAATTTATTTATCCATTCAACTATTGAAGGGCATTTTGGTAACTGCTAGTTTTTAACATATATATATATATATATATATATATATATATATATATATATACACACACACATATATATATAATTTTTAAACTCATTTATTTCTTATCATACTTTATATCCCCAATTACATACCATACCTTCTAAAAATTTTTTTGAAGTTAAGATATCTAAATTTTGGAAATTTTGTTAACCTGGATCAAATCACATGCTAGGCATTTAAGTAAAGTACTTTTTTATAAATTTATTTATTAGTTATTATTATTTTTGGCTGCGTTGGGTCTTTGTTGCTGCGCGCAGGCTTTCTCTAGTTGCGGCGAGCGGGGGCTACTCTTCGTTGCAGTGCGCAGGCTTCTCATTACAGTGGCTTCTCTTGTTGCGGAGCACGGGCTCTAGGCAGGTGGGCTTCAGTAGTTGTGGCTCGCGGGCTCTAGAGCACAGGCTCAGTAGTTATAGCGCACAGGCTTAGTTGCTCTGCAGCGTGTGGGATCTTCCCGGACCAGGGCTCAAACCCGTGTCCCCTGCACTGGCAGGCAGGTTCTTAACCACTGCGCCACCAGGGAAGCCCTAAGTAAAGTATTTTTTATGGTAGCTTCTTAAGGAAACCCAGAGTGGGCCACTGATCCTGAGGATGAAGTTGGGAGTGGGAAGAGAAGAAGAGTCCAAGTTCAGTGCACCCAGTATTTACTGAACACCTGTGACTGTAAGGCACTATTGGTGGCTCTGGAAATGTGAAGTGAATAAGACAAGTTCTATGCCTTTGAGAAGTTTGTCAGTCCTTTCCTCCTACTGATGGCCAATCTTTCTCTCCCAGGCCTGATATGATCTAATGGTACCTCCTGCTTGGAAGGTTGCCTCTGATGAGAAGATCTGGCTAGTGCCAGGAGCTGTATCTCCTTGAGGTCTTTGTCAAGAAGGATAAAAGCAGGGGCCCTGGGGGACTTCCCTCGTGGTCTAGTGGCTAAGACTTCATGCTCCCAATGCTGAGTGACCAGATTTGATCCCTGGTCAGGGAACTAGATCCCGCACGCACACTGCAGCTAAGAGTTCGCATGCCGCAGCTAAGAAGCCTGCATACCGCAACTAAAAAAAAAAGGGGGGGGGGGCAACAAAGGTCCGCATGCAGCCAAATAAATAAATAAATATTTTAAAAATAAATAAAGCATACAGTTCAATAGCTTAAAAAAAAGGTAAAAAAGCAGGGGCCCTGGGGTTGTAGCCCCATCACCAGGGTAAGGAAACAGGGAGGGGTTTTGAACAGAAACCTTAGTTAAGAATAGGCAAGGTGCAGTCTACAGAGGCAAAATGTGCCCAGTCTTCCAGAGACCCAGGGGAGTCTGCATGGGGCATGGGGGGAACGGTGGTAGACACAGCCCCCAGGAAATCCAGCTAACAGAGAGGATTGAAATGCTAGTGATGCTGCACAAATCACTTTATAAATCTAAAAAATTCATTTACATTCATAACACGCATCCTTCTAGACAAAGGAAATGTGAGCCTAGAGAAAGAATGACTCTGCAGGGCTTCTCTTTTTAAAAAATAGGCGAATTTGGTCTTTAATAGGTTTTAACCAAGATGAGCAACTGCCCTTTTATAAGAAGAGTTTCATCATCAGTATTCTATAAAGCATCTTTGTCTCATCTTCACTACCCCGGTATTTCCTTAACTATCTACAACTTCAGTACAATGAAAACAAAGGCCAGTGGAACTGGTGTCTTCCTTCCTACTTACTCATCCTGTCAGCGAAAAATTAATCAGTTGATCTAAGAAAGAACTGGAAAATTTTATTCGAGCCAATTTTGAGGATTATAACCCAGGAAGAGCATCTCGGAAAGCTCTGAGAACTGTTCCGCCCGTTAAAAGTCAAGACAGTTTATATAAGTTTTTTGAAACAGAGGGCTGTACAATAAATGACGTATTATTGACAGTTTACATAATCCAAATTTAAGCGCCAAGATCAAGAAGGAATGTTATCTTTTAAGGAGTTGTTTTGTTGGTGCTAGGAGAATGTTGCAGTTTATGGTTGAGCAGGTATTCCTACTGATGTGGTAGGTTTGGTCGATGCATAATGCAGATAAACAATGCACAGAGGGAGGCCAAAGGGCAGAGAAGAATTTTTATATTCTTGTCTTGCCATAAACATGAATTTTGTTTCACAATTCTTCTCAAGCTTCTGAGACTTTCACTTCTCTTCCTCAGTTTATGTTTCTTCGTTGTTACTACACACTCTTTAAACCCAGTACCATTTAATTAAATTGACCAAAAGATTATGTTGTGAGTTTATTTAGGATTAACCTTTCAATTAAGGTCTCATTATAATTATCAAATTATAAATACAAAAAAATTAAAGAATTTCAATCCAACATTGGAGGGTTTCTAAATTTTCTCTTAAGTAAATCAATAGGAAATAGAGGAATATGTTCATTTTTATTACCATGTGCATACTCATTAATGAATAGATCGTTGCAATAAACTCAGGCCTTATTTCCAAGAAAATTTTAGATGGCATTTGTGAAAATGATATTTCAACTGCTCTACTGGACAATCCTTTAAGCACCTTGCCTAATTCATTAAAAAAGCAACAGGCAAAGCAAAACAAAGCAAGCCAAACTCGTGCAAGCTTTTTAATGGTCCTGTTGTGTGCAGGCAGGAACTAGCCTCCCCTACACCACCCCCCATTCCCCTAAGGCCAGTTAGCCAATTAGAAGAACAATAAGTCATTCAATCACTGAACTGCAGCCTTAATATTCAAAAGTCAGACTTTTATTTTTGTTTCTTGTCCAGCAGGAAAATCCCAAAAGAATACATTTTTCAACGAATTTATTCATCACATGCTAAAATGATCCAGAACAAACATACAAGACCTTCCATTGAACTACTTGTGCCTTCCCGTTAATCTGTCTCAAAAAACTTTCACTGCAAGGGATTTGTCATGGGTTATCACATGATAACAGAAGTGTTTTTCTCTTTAAATTTCTTGCTTACTTATTTGTAAACTCCAATATTATAAATTATCGTATAAATTAGTATACTTATTATTTAAAGGAAACTGTGCATATTTTTGTAAAGCAAAGTGTGTATATATGTTCATTAAAACATAATCTACACATATATATAATATGTATATCTGTGTGTGTGTGTACTCACACACAGTAGTACATAGCTACCTATCTAGTATGTTAGACACACATATACTCATGCTCAGTGTATGTAACTTATGTATATACATATGTATACATACATACACACATCTATACATATGTATTCACATGCATGCAGTACAAAATAATGGTTAAGAGTATGGACTCCGCAACCAGTCTACTTAGATTTAAACTCCAGATCCATATGGTAGCAAAGGCAAGTTAGTTAACATGTCAGTGCCTCGAATTCTTTATCCTAAAATGAGAATAATATTTATATCAATTTCATAGGGTTGTCGTAGGGCTAAATGAGTGAATATATATGCACAGCTCTACACAGAACTTAGAACAGCATCCAGCCCGTGGAGAACTCTATATAAATATCTGCCTGTAATTAATCTGCATGTATTTGTGTACGTAGTACAGGTGTAAATGATTACGCCCTCCTGTGTCTATTTTGCACGTTTGAATTTTTTGCATACTAGACTTTTCTTCATGGGGGATAGATGTATACACTTAAAGATAGTCAGAAATTTTACTTCTACTAACCCTTCTTCTACCGACTCTACTTCTCCAGGCTAAATCAATCTAACTTTTGACTTTTGCCTCACATGTTTTATATTCCAAACTCCTCAAATCTTTTCATTCATTCTTTTCTTGAATCTTCCTAGTTTTCCACACCTCTAGGGCCATCATCAAACACCAAAGTGTTCACCGTGTTCTAACTGGGATGTGTTCTAACTGGGATGTGATCATGCAACTGTGACACCCTCTTCAGGGCTGTGAGTTCTTCAAGGGAGATGGAGATCAGCTCCGGTTCCTGGGTCCCACCCCTGAGTGCCTTGTAATTGGTTCTGCCCAGAATGTGCATTCATTCAGTGTCACCCTGGCACCAGCGGGTTATACACCAGTGGTTAGCCACCTGGCTGCACATAAAAATCACCAGGAAGGCTTTTAACAAATACCAACCCCTAGGTGCACCCAAAGCAATTAAATCAGAATCTCTGGGGGTGTGGTGGTACACTGCTATTTCTTAAAAGCTCCTGTGTGGGTCTCAAATGCAGTCAGGGTTAACAACTAGTGCCATATAGAAAGGACCTCACCATCAAAAAGATGTCTGCATCTTTGCTCCGCTGCAGGTAAGGTGCTAGCATGTATATTCCTTATGGAATGAGGGCGGCAACATCTTCCCACCTTCTCAAAGAAGGTCAGTGGACAGCTTCCTGAGGTTGCGCCCCCATCTTGTCACCAAATGCCTCCAGAAAAAAAAAGTCTGCACAGTGAGCTTGGAAATTGTGTTTTAGAGCAACAGTTCTCAAATTTTTCTTCTATTGCCACACATGTGATGAACAGTATTTACGGGCATGACACTGTCCTGCTGTGACAGGCGAGGGCCAATTCCCAGCTGTAATTCTATTTAAAGATGTATTTAAAAATGCAAGTTAGTGCAGTGACATAATTACAGGAATAATTTGGGCTGTTATTAAACAAACTAAATAATTTGCAAACTTAGGTACTTTAGCTGCTGTTCATTTATTCAATAAATATGTATTGGATGTCTACTCTCTCTAGGCACTGATCTAGATGCTGGGCATGAAAAAAAATTTTCTTGTTCCCCATGGAAACTACATTTTAGGGTAATTACATTTTAGTGAGGAGACATACAGTAAACAAATAGAATCAACAAATGTGTATGCGGGTGTGGGGGGCAGTTACAGGTAAATGTTATAAAGAAAAGAAAAGGAGAAGATGAGAGAGTGCCTTGGGCAATAGATCAGTCAGGAAGGACCTCTCTGAGGAAGTGATACTTGAGTGGAGAGAGATCAGAAGGAAGTGAGAAGGCAAGCCTCTGGTGTCTGGGGGAAAAATGGTCCAAGCAAATTGCAAAGGCCTCGGGGAGGGAGCCTGCTGTGTGCTTCAAAGAACATCACATTAGACCACAGTGGCTCGGGTGGGAAAGGGATGGGAGAGTGATGGGATTTGAAGTCAGAGTGATAACAAGGATTCCAGAGTCTGTAGGGTCTCTGGGTTTAATTCTTAGTGCAGTGGAAACCACTGAAGGGTTTTGAGCTAGGGAATGCTCAGATTTACTCTCTAAAAGGATGGATTGCTCAGGCTGCCATGTAGAGTACTCACCATACTGTAGCAGAGGGATGGAGTTGGAAGCAGAGGTCCAGGTGAGCTGTTGGTGACCTGGTCAGAGCTGTAGCAGAGGAGGTGGAGAGAAGTGGTAATATTTTAGAAGTAGAGTTACCAGGATTTGCTGATGAAATGAAGGTCTGGTGTGAGAAAAAGAGAAGATTATGAGGATGGGGATGGCATTTGCTGAGATGTAGGACACTGGAAAAAGAGGGTGTTCCAGTGAAAATCCAGAGTTCAGTTGGGATAAGTTAAATCTGAGATGCATATAGACATCCAAGTGAAGATATTGAGCAGAGAGTTGACTATAAGAGCTGCAGATAAAGGGAGAGGTTGGGACTGGTGATTTCAATTTGATAGTCGTTGTTATGACATGAGATTACATATTTTTCTGTTTATCTATTTTTTGTCTCTTTCTCCCCCAAGAATATGAGTTTCATGAGGGCAGAAAATTAATGTTTTGTTCTTTACTGTGTCCCCAACTCCTAGAACATTGGTAAGCACATAAAAAGTGCTCAATAAATATTATTGAATGAAAGGAAATTTCAATTCAGGGCAGTATAACGGAAATGAAAAACAGCAGGACATAACAAGTGCTCAAGGATGACATGGTGTGTGAATTGAGACTGGGGAGTGACCAGTGTGGGCTCTAATGGTCAAGAAAAAAAGTCTTGGCAGAGATTGACCTTTATCAGGTCTTGAAAAATAGGTAGGTTTATAGGTAAGAGGTGTCAGGAAAAGGGGTCAAGTTTGGGGGAAAATGATGACTTTGTTTAGATTATGTTGAATTTGAAGTATTGGGGGTTGGCCAAAAAGTTCGTTCGGGTTTTTGTAGGCTCTTACAAAAACCCGAACAAAATTTTTGGCCAGCCCAATAACAGAGGAACATCTGAATCTGATAGAAAGACATTTAAGTTAGTTCTGTAGGCGGTTTGAGATCTGGACTTGCAAAGGACAGACATGGGCACTCCTCCTTTCTGAAATTAGAACCCACACGACTACATTAGAATACTGAACTGTAAATGTAGTAACAGGAAATTAAGTAGAAAATTTTGACTGAGTCGCCAAGAACGTTGAAAAAGCAACGCTTTTCAAAATTTAATGTGCATACAAATCACCTGGCAATCTTACTAAAATGCAGATTTTGATTTTGTAGGTCTGGGGTGGGGCTTGAGCTTCTGTGTTTCTAACAAGCTCCCAGGTGATGTTGATGCTGCCACGTCCTCGGACCACATTTGAATAGAGAGGTACTAAAGAGACGTGTTACACCAAAAGGAGCATTTTCAAAGCAAATAAGTAGAAACCAGTTACATGGCTCTTCATCTCCTCACCCAACACTGAGAGTATAAAAGGATTGAGTTTCTGGGCATCAGAGGAAGCTTATTTTAAATAGAACTTATTTGCAGGGAGCTGTTACTGAGCTGTGAGCAAGGGTGCAGAGCAGAGGGTACATCCCTCTTAACCTCAAATCAAGAGAAAGGATTTCAGTGGAACTCTCCGTCAGCACTGTGAGTGTCATCTCTGGTTGGAGAGACAAAGTGGACTGATGTCTGACCCAAAAAAGCAAAGGGTGAGACACAGGCCGGCTAGCTGCTCTCTGACAAGTTGAAGAGGCTGCTTAGTAATCAAGCTGTGAACGCAATTTGTCAGGGCAAAGGAAATGGAATAGGTCAGAAATCAGGTTACTAGGCAGAAGGAGAGATAGGAGGGAAAGATGGCAGAAGGCCCTCACTAGAGAAGTCCACAAGATTTAACTTTAAATCAAGTTTGGAATCTGGATTATCATATGGGACTAGGATTTTAATTTCTAAGTTGAGATCCTGTGTCTTATTTTTAAATGTTCATAAGATCTTTTATTATCTGTGAGTGATTGGACAGTAATTTTCTGAGTTTTTAATCTCCAGGTGGAGAATTTCTCCCAGTGAGCAAACTTTAAAGAGACAGTGGGAAACAAAGTAAAACTGGTTTATGGTTATGCCCATGAGTTCTGCTCCTTCAGTGTTTTCATGATAAATGGGTTCAAGGGAGAGGAGGCAAGTCAGCCTTGGATCTTCATATGAGCTACAATATAACCTTTAATCATGTTGCCCTTGAGTTCCTTTGTCTGACACCACCACCCATAATGAGATTATTTTCTAAGTGCTGATCCTCTCAGAGAGCTTGGACAACCCATTGCTGTTAACACCCCTCCTATAGATCAGCCCCACTGTGTCCGCTCACACTGAGCAGAGTTCAAAGAGCTCCCATTTGTAGAAGAGACTTGCTAATTCCACTTCTCTCTGGATAGACAATGGCAGTGCAAAGAGCATCCACTCCCCCCAATCCCCGCCCCCCATCCTCATCTCCTAGCAGCTACACCACCAACAGGTATTTTCATATCCTGTGCCCATTAGAGTTAGGACAAAGGTGACTTGGAGCAGTTGTGTGTTTTGTATTGTTATCTATACCCAAGGAAGCTGTCAACATGGACATCTAATGAAACATAGGTCCTTCTTGGCTCAGCAAAGCACTTACACCCCTGACACAATCAGAGATGATTTTTAGGTACCAAGCTTGAGACCTGAGAGTTATCGTGGGAGATGGAGGAGTAGAAGGACCCATGTACCCTTCTCAATCTGTTCTTCCTGGAATCTTCTCTTTGGGTTCTTAACTCATATCTCATGCACCAGCTACACTAAGGTTCCTTGCAGTCCCTGAAAATGAAGACTTCCTTCAAAACTCTACCTCAATCTGTCTTCCTCTCTGAGAGCCTCCCTCATCTTATTTTTTTCAGGGAAGGTTGACTAAATGAGACAGCCCTCTGAGCCTCCATGACACTTGGGACAAAACTGTATAAGAGCTTCTCTCTGTCTGTGTGTGGTCATTCTTGGTGCATTAACAGATGTGTGTGAATGGCTTCCTGTTATTGAGTAACTTTTCTTTTATTGGATGTTCGATTCATTATGTAGTTAAGATTCTGTTAGATTGTTCTGATGATTTAAAGGTTAAGAAAACTCTGGATGAAAAGATCCTAGGTGTACAGCAGAGAGTCACGAAAGAGTCATGTTGGCCAGCAGCAGACTGTGGGCAGACGAGTCCTGAGAGGGAGCCAGGAGTACTCTTCCAAGTCGCTCTGTTCCTTTCGATGCTAGACTGGCAATATCTCAGCCTGTGCAAGCTGGAAGGCCCCGTAACTCCTGCACTGTTTTTGTTCATTGCCCTTTTGTTTTCTCTTACAATTTAGTAGATTTTAAAGTAACTCTTGAGACTTCCCTGGCGGGCCAGTGGTTAAGACTCTGTGCTTCCAATGCAGGGGTTGTGGGTTCAATCCCTGGTCAGGGAACTAAGATACCACATGCTGCATGTCTCAGCCTTAAGACACACAAAAAAGTAACTCTTTTCCTGATTATAAAAATAATACATTTTTATGGTCTTGTAGTACATGCTGGGTTGTTTGACACCTGTTGTCCTGGTGTATTATTAATAGCACTGACTTTCACTCTCAGAAATTCCCCTGTTTGAACTGTGACTTACATTGCCATCCTCCTGGTTGTACAGGATTTGGAGTGTACACAAATTGTTGTGTGTACATCTGATTACTGTAGGATAATTTCCAAAATGTAAAACTTCTGAGTCAAAGGTTACGAAGGAATTTCAGGCCTCTGCTACATTATGCCACTTTACTCTCCAGAAAAGTAGCAACCAGTTACACCCCAACTGGCGGTTCATGAGAGCCTATGATATTGCTAGATCAGAGTTCGGTTATTAAAATCAATAACCTCAATACCAACACCAATGGAACAACTTCAGAAACCAAGAGGTTTCTGTTGTCTCCCAATTAAGATGGGAAAATTAGCAACTTACACTTTTTCCCACCTCTGTCCCCATTTCTCATTTGCAAGTCTCCTCTGAGCTATGTTTCTGCCTTAAAGATAAATTATTTTTTACATTATTTATCTTTTCATTTAAGAACTATACAAATACATTATGTTTATAATCAATGTTACTATAATTATTTAGAATATGATGTGTATATTTGATTGTATATTAAGTGTATTAATATATATTTATGTAATATATTAATTATATATCATACATAGATATATATTTATATATAATTCATATTTTAAAAATATTTATTTTATTAATTTATTTATTTTGGCTGTGCCAGGTCTTAGTTGCGACACTATAATAATATATTTATTTATTTAAAAAATATTTATTCATTTATTTATTTTTTGGCTGCGTCAGGTCTTAGTTGGGGCATGTGGGATCTATCATTGCAGCGTGTGGGCTCTTTGTTGCAGCACACAGGCTTCTCTCTAGTTGTGGCGCGTAGGCTCCAGAGCGCGCAGGCTCATTAGTTGTGGCACGTGGGATCTCTAGTTGTGACACGCAGGCTCCAGGGCGCTTGGGATCAGTAGTTGTGGTACGTGGGCTCCATAGTTGCGGGACACGGGCTCTCTAGTTGCGGCACATGGGCTCAATAGTGTGGCACGCAGCCTTAGTTGCCCCACAGCATGTGGGACCTTAGTTCCCTGACCAGGGGTTGAACCGGCGTCCCCTGAATTGCAAGACTGATTCTTAACCACTGGACCACCAGGGAAGTCCCTATAATAATATATTTAAACGGAGCCAAGGCTTCCTGTGCCCTTTAATGCCACAGCTTCTCGATTTGTGAGTTCTCATCCTTTTGCTCCCTTGCCTTTCTCCCTCTTCCTCTGAGAGGGCTGGGTTATATCCTGAAGTAAATTCTTTAGTTAGGGAGCATTAGTTTTAGGTTTCCTGGCATATTTGATCACATCTTCCTCGGGTCTTCTGTAGTGGATGACCTTGGTCAGGGTGGAGTCACAGATTTCCAGTTTTCTTCCCAATCAGCCTTAAATGTATAAAATGGAGCTCTCGGGGAAGCCAGGCTATTGGGGAACCAATACATTTATTGGGATACAAATTACTGGTATCATAATAGAACCTCACCTACTATTTCTTTTCCACTTTTCCTGTTTTTCAACAGGGCACTCCTTTGGATGGAGTTCCACAATCTTGGGGAATTGTGTCTTTCATATCTGTTCTTGACACCCAGCCGTTGCTGAATCCCATAATTATTCAACTGGGGAGGTATTGAGGGCTGATTTGGATCTTCAGCTGTGTGTCCTGGAACTATCAGACCACAACGGACTGCAAAGGCCTAACACATTTGAGTTGGAATAGGGGCTTTAAGTCTTTAGTCCTTCCCCTCGAGGTGTCAAAGACACTCACTTAGGTTAGGTCCTTGAATAGCCCATGAGTAGAGATGGAAGATCAGTAGGTAAATCCTGTGACCTAATGCCTTTGGAATTTCTTTGCTCTTCAGATTTGTCTAAGTCAGAGTTTTAGATTATTTTTGACCCACATTCATATACATTTGCATGACTCTCACTTGTGCCTTTTCAGCATAGATCTCTGAATCCATTCACATGCCAGAGGACATGCCAGTATTTGCACAAGGCTGACTAGTGCTAGGCTACAACTCCTAGGTGTGTATCCACAAATATATCATAATTTAACAAATCATACATAAAAGACAAAAAAATAAGCAAAGAGCGTATGCTTAACACTCCCCATGTCATTTTAAATTCCATTATACCTTCTTGTTGTGTAGCTGACACTTGATGTAGAATTCTTGGCACACAGTCTTGTCTCTTCTGAATTCTGTGTGTGTTCTGTTCTCTGTGAGGCTGCTCTAGATCATTTTCCTCTGTAAATGTACCCATGCCAGCATGTAAAGGTTGGTGATGGCTCCAAGGTTACTATCCCTCATTCTCCCTTCACTTTCCAGGTGCAGGTCATCTTTTTATCTCAGAAAATTTGCTTTATTCATCCTTTCCTTCTGAATGCTCTGTGATTTTTGTCATCAAGCCTGTACTGCACGTCCCTGATACAGTGTCCTGCACTGTCAATTCTACTTCTTGCTGCTTCTAGTTTGAATTTTTAGTTTTGAGACAGTTTTAGGTTTCTCTGCCCTCCCTTTATTTTATTCTGCTAATTACTTTTACATCCCATTCTGTTGCTTTATTCATTCTTTGAAGTGTAATGTCTCTTCTTTAACTTCTATTTTATTGAGTGCCAGTTCCCTTGACTTCTTTTTCCAATGTGAGTTTATATTAGAAAAGGTTCTGGTTACGACTGATGGAAATCCAACTCAAAGCAGTTTAAGGACAAATGAGAAATGTGTGGGGTCACATAACCACTCTAAGAGAAGCAGGGCTGGAGCCTGGGTTTAGGGGCATCTGGAGTTGAGGACACAATCCATCAGCACCCTCTCTGGCTCTTGCCTGTACTTATCTCATTGTATTAGTTTCCTTCTCTCCCAGTGTATACCTGGTCCCTACAGGCTCTCAGCCAAACACCCCATTATCACGGAATAAAAAACAATTTCCCTCTAGCTAGAGTAAAAAAACTTGCTGAGGAAACAGCCTTGTTACCTCCATACCCCTACACCAATGAGTGTCACCAAATGATAAAGAACAGATTGGCCCACCCTGGGCCACGGCTCTGCCTCTGTGATCAGGGGTGTGGGGTCTGTTACAATAACCCATATACTTTCTCCATCTTTCTTTTGCAAACTATTTTGTCCTTAGTTTTGTTGTAGATATTCCTGCTTGTCACTCAATTTAGAAGTCGAGTGGACAATTCTAACGGGGCTTGCTTTTGCCCAATAATAATGTGAGTGGATTCTTCTTAATCATGTTTTTGTCTACCTTGTCCAAACCTCTTTGTGTATTGATATTGATGGTCAGGACTCTCTGTTCAGTTGATTGGTTGTATATCAGTTGGTGAGTATAGGGGATTGGAAGAGGGTGTGTGTAAAGGGAAGGATTTCCATGTGGCGAGTGCTTCCATGTGCCCATGGGTGAAGGCCAGCTGCTACTGTTACCTTTGAGACTTTCCAGTGAATGAGTAAGCCATCAAATGAGAAACTCTCATTGGGTGAATACAGATATAATCTAGTCTTAGGCCTCAGTGAGGTGTTCTGTACTATACAGAACCCAGCAATGTGAATATAGGGCAGTCTGATTGTTCTGTCTTTTCAAGATTGTAGCAATATTTTTAACACCTTTATTGAGGTATAATTTACATACCATCGCATTCATCCATTTTATGTGTACAGTGATTTTTAGGAAATTTACAGAGTTGTGCAAACATCACCACAATCCAGTCTTAGAATATCCCTATCACCCCCCAAAATCTCTCCTGCCCATTTGCAAACAGTCCCTGTTCTCATCCACTAGCCACGAGCAACAGTAATCTGCTTTCTTTCTCCATGGAGTCATTTCTGGACATTTCATGTAAATGGGATCAGAATATGTGGTCTTTTCTATTTGGCTTCTTTCAGTGATAGAATTTTTTTTTAGGTTTATTCATGTGGCAGCCCGTATCAGAAGTTAGGTCCACTTTATGCTGAACAGTATCCCCTCATATGGGTTTTTTTTGTTTTTTGTTTTTTTTTACATCTTTATTGGAGTATAATTGCTTTACAATGGTGTCTTACTTTCTGCTTTATAACAAAGTGAATCAGTTATACATATACATATGTTCCCATATCTCTTCCCTCTTACATCTCCCTCCCTCCCACCTTCCCTATCCCACCCCTCAAGGCGGTCACGAAGCACTGAGCTGATCTCCCTGTGCTATGCGGCTGCTTCCCACTAGCTATCTACCTTACGTTTGGTAGTGTATATATGTCCATGCCTCTCTCTCGCTTTGTCACAGCTTACCCTTCCCCCTCCCCATATCCTCAAGTCCATTCTCTAGTAGGTCTGTGTTTTTATTCCTGTCTTACCCGTAGGTTCTTCATGACATTTTTTCCCTTAAATTCCATATATATGTGTTAGCATATGGTATTTGTCTTTCTCTTTCTGACTTACTTCACTCTGTATGACAGAGTCTAGGTCTATCCACCTCATTACAAATAGCTCAATTTCATTTCTTTTTACAGCTGAGTAATATTCCATTGTACATATGTGCCACTTCTTCTTTATCCATTCATCCGATGATGGACACTTAGGTTGTTTCCATCTCCGGGCTATTGTAAATAGAGCTGCAATGAACATTTTGATACATGCCTCTTTTTGAATTATGGTTTTCTCAGGGTATATGCCCAGTAGTGGGATTGCTGGGTCATATGGTAGTTCTGTTTGTAGTTTTTTAAGGAACCTCCTTACTGTTCTCCATAGTGGCTGTATCAATTTACATTCCCACCAACAGTGCAAGAGGGTTCCCTTTTCTCCACACCCTCTCCAGCATTTATTGTTTCTAGATTTTTTGATGATGGCCATTCTGACTGGTGTGAGATGATATTTCATTGTAGTTTTGATTTGCGTTTCTCTAATGATTAATGATGTTGAGCATTCTTTCATGTGTTTGTTGGCAGTCTGTATATCTTCTTTGGAGAAATATCTATTGAGATTTTCTGCCCATTTTTGGATTGGGTTGTTTGTTTTTTTGTTATTGAGCTGCATGAGCTGCTTATAAATTTTGGAGATTAATCCTTTGTCAGTTGCTTCATTTGCAAATATGTTCTCCCATTCTGAGGGTTCTCTTTTGGTCTTGTTTATGGTTTCCTTTGCTGTGCAAAAGCTTCGAAGTTTCATTAGGTCCCATTTGTTTATTTTTGTTTTTATTTCCATTTCTCTGGGAGGGGGGTCAGAAAGGATCTTGCTGTGATTTATGTCATAGAGTGTTCTGCCTATGTTTTCCTCTAAGAGTTTGATAGTTTCTGGCCTTATATTTAGGGCTTTAATCCATTTTGAGCTTATTTTTGTGTATGGTGTTAGGGAGTGATCTAATCTCATACTTTAACATGTACCTGTCCAGTTTTCCCAGCACCACTTATTGAAGAGGCTGTCCTTTCTCCACTGTACATTCCTGCCTCCTTTATCAAAGATAAGGTGACCATATGTGCGTGGGTTTATCTCTGGGCTTTCTATCCTGTTCCATTGACCTATCTTTCTCTTTTTGTGCCAGTACCATACTGTCTTGATTACTGTAGCTTTGTAGTATAGTCTGAAGTCAGGGAGCCTGATTCCTCCAGCTCCGTTTTTCGTTCTAAAGATTGCTTTGGCTATTCGGGGTTTTTTGTGTTTTCATACAAACTGTGAAATTTTTTGTTTTAGTTCTGTGGAAAATGCCAGTTGTAGTTTGATAGGGATTGCATTGAATCTGTAGATTGCTTTGGGTAGTAGAGTCATTTTCACAATGTTGATTCTTTCAATCCAAGAACATGGTATATCTCTCCATCTATTTGTATCATCTTTAATTTCTTTCATCAGTGTCTTATAATTTTCTGCATACAGGTCTTTTGTCTCCTTAGGTAGGTTTATTCCTAGATATTTTATTCTTTTTGTTGCAATGGTAAATGGGAGTGTTTTCTTGATTTCACTTTCAGGTTTTTCATCATTAGTGTATAGGAATGCCAGAGATTTCTGTGCATTAATTTTGTATCCTGCTACTTTACCAAATTCATTGATTAGCTCTAGTAGTTTTCTGGTAGCATCTTTAGGATTCTCTATGTATAGTATCATGTCATCTGCAAACAGTGACAGCTTTACTTCTTCTTTTCCGATTTGGATTCCTTTTATTTCCTTTTCTTCTCTGATTGCTGTGGCTAAAACTTCCAAAATTATGTTGGATAAGAGTGGTGAGAGTGGGCAACCTTGTCTTGTTCCTGATCTTAGAGGAAATGCTTTCAGTTTTTCACCATTGAGGACGATGTTGGCTGTGGGTTTGTCATATATGGCCTTTATTATGTTGAGGAAAGTTCCCTCTATGCCTACTTTCTGCAGGGTTTTTATCATAAATGGGTGTTGAATTTTGTCGAAAGCTTTCTCTGCATCTATTGAGATGATCATATGGTTTTTCTCCTTCAATTTGTTAATATGGTTTATCACATTGAATGTTTTGCATATATTGAATAATCCTTGCATTCCTGGAATAAACGCCACTTGATCATGGTGTATGATCCTTTTAATGTGCTGTTGAATTCTGTTTGCTAGTATTTTGTTGAGGATTTTTGCATCTATGTTCATCAGTGATATTGGCCTGTAGTTTTCTTTCTTTGTGACATCCTTGTCTGGTTTTGGTATCAAGGTGATGGTGACCTCGTAGAATGAGTTTGGGAGTCTTCCTCCCTCTGCTATATTTTGGAAGAGTTTGAGAAGATAGGTGTTATCTTTTCTCTGAATATTTGATAGAATTCGCCTGTGAAGCCATCTGGTCATGGGCTTTTGTTTGTTGGAAGATTTTTATTCACAGTTTCAATTTCAGTGCTTATGATTGGTCTGTTCATATTTTCTATTTCTTCCTGATTCAGTCTTGGCAGGTTGTGCATTTCTAAGAATTTGTCCATTTCTTCCAGGTTGTCCATTTTACTGGCATAGGGTTGCTTGTAGTAATCTCTCATGATCTTTTGTATTTCTGCAGTGTCAGTTGTTACTTCTCCTTTTTCATTTCTAATTCTATTGATTTGAGTCTTCTCCCTTTTTTTCTTGATGAGTGTGGCTAATGGTTTATCAATTTTGTTTATCTTCTCAAAGAACCAGCCTTTAGTTCTATTGATCTTTGCTATCGTTTCCTTCATTTCTTTTTCATTTATTTCTAATCTGATTTTTATGATTTCCTTCCTTCTGCTAACTTTGGGGTTTTTTTGTTCTTCTTTCTCTCATTGCTTTAGGTGCAAGGTTAGGTTGTTTATTCGAGATGTTTCCTGTTTCTTAAGGTAGGATTGTATTGCTATAAACTTCCCTCTTAGAACTGCTTTTGCTGCATCCCAAAAGCAGCATCGTGTCACCATCGTCATTTGTTTCTAGGAATTTTTTTTATTTCCTCTTTGATTTCTTCAGTGATCACTTCGTTATTAAGTAGTGTATTGTTTAGCCTCCATGTGTTTGTATTTTTTACAGATCTTTTCCTGTAATTGATATCTAGTCTCATAGCGCTGTGGTTGGAAAAGATACTTGAAACAATTTCAATTTTCTTAAATTTACCAAGGCTTGATTTGTGACCCAAGATATGATCTATCCTGGAGAATGTTCCATGAGCACTTGAGAAAAATGTGTATTCTGTTGTTTTTGGATGGAATGTCCTATAAATATCAATTAAGTCCATCTTGTTTAATGTATCATTTAAAGCTTGTGTTTCCTTATTTATTTTCATTTTGGATGATCTGTCTATTAGTGAAAGTAGGGTGTTAAAGTCTACTATGAATGTGTTACTGTCGATTTCCCCTTTTATGGCTGTTAGTATTTGCCTTATGTATTGAGGTGCTCCTATGTTGGGTGCATAAACATTTATAATTGTTATATCTTCTTCTTGGATCAATCCCTTGATCATTATGTAGTATCCTTCTTTGTCTCTTCTAATAGTCTTTATTTTAAAGTCTATTTTGCCTGATATGAGAATTGCTACTCCAGCTTTCTTTTGGTTTCCATTTCCATGAAATATCTTTTTCCATCCCCTTACTTTCAGTCTGTATGTGTCTCTAGGTCTGAAGTGGGTCTCTTGTAGACAGCAAATATATGGGTCTTGTTTTTGTATCCATTCAGCCAATCTGTGTCTTTTGGTGGGAGCATTTAGTCCATTTACATTTAAGGTAATTATCAATATGTATGTTCCTATTCCCATTTTCTTAATTGTTTTGGGTTCGTTATTGTAGGTTTTTTCCTTCTCTTGTGTTTCTTCTCTAGAGAAGTTCCTTTAGCAGTTGTTGTAAAGCTGGTTTGTTGGTGCTGAACTCTCTCAGCTTTTGCTTGTCTGTAAAGGTTTTAATTTCTCCATCAAATCTGAATGAGATCCTTGCTGGGTAGAGTAATCTTGGTTGTAGGTTTTTCTCCTTCATCACTTTAAATATGTCTTGCCACTCCCTTCTGGCTTGCAGAGTTTCTGCTGAAAGATCAGCTGTTTACCTTATGGGGATTCCCTTGTGTGTTACTTGTTGTTTTTCCCTTGCTGCTTTTAATATGTTTTCTTTGTATTTAATTTTTGACAGTTTGATTAATCTGTGTCTTGGCGTGTTTCTCCTTGGATTTATCCTGTATGGGACTCTCTGTGCTTCCTGGACTTGATTAACTATTTCCTTTCCCATATTAGGGAAGTTTTCAACTATAATCTCTTCAAATATTTTCTCAGTCCCTTTCTTTTTCTCTTCTTCTTCTGGAACCCCTATAATTCGAATATTGGTGCGTTTAATGTTGTCCCAGAGGTCTCTGAGACTGTCCTCAGTTCTTTTCATTCTTTTTTCTTTATTCTGCTCTGCAGTAGTTATTTACACTATTTTATCTTCCAGGTCACTTATCCGTTCTTCTGCCTCAGTTATTCTGTTATTGATCCCATCTAGAGTATTTTTAATTTCATTTACTGTGTTGTTCATCATTGTTTGTTTCATCTTTAGTTCTTCTAGGTCCTTGTTAAATGTTTCTTGCACTTTCTCCATTCTATTTCCAAGATTGTAGATCATCTTTATTATCATTATTCTCAATTCTTTTTCAGGTAGACTGCCTATTTCTTCTTCATTTGTTAGGTCTGGTGGGTTTTTACCTTGCTCCTTCATCTGCTGTGTGTTTTTCTGTCTTCTCATTTTGCTTATCTTACTGTGTTTGGGGTCTCCTTTTTGCAGGCTGCAGGTTCGTAGTTCCCCTTATTTTTGGTGTCTGTCTCCAGTGGCTAAGGTTGGTTCAGTGGGTTGTGTAGGCTTCCTGGTGGAGGGGACTAGTGCCTGTGTTCTGGTGGATGAGGCTGGATCTTGTCTTTCTGGTGGGCAGGTCCATGTCTGGTGGTGTGTTTTGGGGTGTCTGTGGACTTATTATGATTTTAGGCAGCCTCTCTGCTAATGGTGGGGTTGTGTTCCTGTCTTGCTAGTTGTTTGGCATAGGATGTCCAGCACTGTAGCTTGCTGGTTGTTGAGTGAAGCTGGGTGCTGGTGTTGAGATGGAGATCTCTGGGAGATTTTCACCCTTTGATATTATGTGGAGCTGGGAGGTCTCTTGTGGACCACTGTACTGAAGTTGGCTCTCCCACCTCAGAGGCACAGCCCTGACTCCTGGCTGCAGCACCAAGAGCCTTTCATCCACAGGGCTCAGAATAAAAGGGAGAAAAAGTAGAAAGAAAGAATTAGTAGAAGTAGGACAAAGAAAGAAAGAAAGGAGGGAGGGAGGGAAGGAGGGAGGAAGGAAGGAAGGAAGGAGGGAGGGAAGGAAGGAAAGAAAGAAGATAAAGTAAAATAAAATAAAGTAAGATAAAATATAATAAAGTTATTAAAATAAAAAATAATTATTAAGAAAAAAAAACGGACGGATAGAACCCTAGGACAAATGGTGGAAGTAAAGCTGTACAGACAAAATCTCACACAGAAACATACACACTCACAAAAAGAGGAAAAGGGGAAAAAATCATCAGTCTTGCTCTCAAAGGACACCTTCTCAATTTGGGATGATTCGTTGTCTATTCAAGTATTCCACAGATGCAGGGTACATCAAGTTGATTGTGGAGCTTTAATCCGCTGCTTCTGAGGCTGCTGGGAGAGATTTCCCTTTCTCTTCTTTGTTCTCACAGCTCCTGAGGCTCAGCTTTGGATTTGGCCCCGCCTCTGCGTGTAAGTCGCCAGAGGGCGTCTGTTCTTCGCTGAAACAGGACGGGGTTAAAGGAGCCGCTGATTCGGGGGCTCTGGCACACTCACGTCGGGGGGAGGGAGGGGCACGGAGTGCGGGGCGAGCCTGCGGCGGCAGAGGCCGGCGTGACGTTGCACCAGCCTGACGCGCGCTGTGCGTTCTCCCGGGGGAGTTGTCCCTGGATCACGGGACCGTGGCAGTGGCGGCATGCACAGGCTCCCCGGAAGGGGGATGTGGATAGTAACCTGTGCTCACACACAGGCTTCTTGGTGGGGGCAGCAGCCTTAGCGTCTCGTGCCCGTCTCTGGGGTCTGCGCTTTTAGCCGCGGCTCGCACCCGTCTCTGGAGCTCCTTTAAGCAGCGCTCTTAATCCCCTCTCCTCACGCACCAGGAAACATAGAGGGAAGAAAAAGTCTCTTGCCTCTTCGGCAGGTCCAGACTTTTCCCCGGACTCCCTCCCGGCCAGCCGTGGCGCACTAACCCCCTGCAGGATGTGTTCATGCTGCCAACCCCAGTCCTCTCCCTGCGCTCCGACCGAAGCCTGAGCCTCAGCTCCCAGCCCCGCCCGCCCCGGCGGGTGAGCAGACAAGCCTCTCGGGCGGGATGGTGAGTGCCGGTCGGCCCTGATCCTCTGTGTGGGAATCTTTCCGCTTTCCCCTCCGCACCCCAGTTGCTGTGCTCTCCTCCGCGTCTCCGAAGCTTCCCCCTCCGCCACCCGCAGTCTCCGCCCGCGAAGGGGCTTCCTAGTGTGTGGAAACCTTTCCTCCTTCACAGCTCCCTCCCACTGGTGCAGGTCACGTCCCTATCCTTTTGTCTCTGTTTTTTCTTTTGCCCTACCCAGGTACGTGGGGAGTTTCTTGCCTTTCGGGAGGTCTGAGGTCTTCTGCCAGCGTTCAGTAGGTGTTCTGTAGGAGTTGTTCCACGTATAGATGTATTTCTGGTGTATCTGTGGGGAGGAAGGTGATCTCCGCGTCTTACTCTTCCTCCATCTTCCTGGAAGCCTCCTCATATGGTTTTAACAGCCATATCTTTTGAACCTTTAAGTGAGATACGTAGTCTTACAAAGCTTGTTTTTCGGATTTATAGGGAGAATGAAATATTTTGACCAGGGGCTAGCCTGGATAGTGGCTGTAGGTGTCACCTGAGAACAGTCTTTCTCCTTTGCCCCTGATAGAGTTTGACACATGTCTGCTCAAAACAGTCAGTGTTGACATTTGGACAGAACAAATACATTCATATGCCAATGCAGATGCCATGGGTGGAGAGAGGGGACCAGGAAGAGAAGGATAGCAGGGGATTTGTACAATTCCTGGACTGGTGAGAACCAGCACCTCTTTAAAACACACACAGACGCACAGACACTCAGACACACACACAAAACACGATACACACACAAAGACACACCCATGAAAAACACCAAAGGACCACACAAAAGCATTGACTTTCATCCAGCATTACTCACTCAGAATGCAGAGCATCTTGATTTCATTTAAGGTGAAAATAATAATATATTCTTTCTATTTCAAGATGGTTAAAGACAAGAAGGTACTGGTCTTCCTGGAGTTAACAAAGTTCAGATATTTACAAAGGATTAGCTTTATGAACCAAGGATCTCAAAATATAGAAACCTTGGCAAATAAGTCAACAGGAAAAAAGTACATTATTTGCATTACTTGTCTCCTTTGGTTGTTGCTTATATTTCTGAAATTACAGGGAGAATAATCATGTTAAAGGATGAGAAGACAGTAAGCATATCCCTCCCTATCTACCTAGCTACCTATCTATCTTCCATCTACCTATCTCTTCCCTACTTTTAAGACTTGTGTGTTAGCTCATATATTCATTCACTTATTTATTTAAAATTTTCCCTTTTTAGACAGATTTCAATTTTCTGAATAATATTTCCCTTTTTGCGGGTATTTGGATTGTTTACCATTTTCTGAACCAAACTTATAATTAGCATCCTTGTACATATACCCTTGTGCATGAGTGAGAGCATTTCTCTAGAATGTTTTCCCAATTGTTGAATTGTTCAATAAAGAATATCCCAAGTTAAAATCTTGATAGATGTTGCCACATTGCTGTCTAAAAATGCATCAGTTTACATTCCCATGGTTTCATAGCTCTATAAATTTACTAAAAACCACTGAATTGTGCACTTTAACAAGTAAACTTTATGTTTGTAAATTTCATAGCAATAAAGCAGTTCAAAAATATGTAGGTAATTTTTGCTAATTTTGTCATCTGATAAACTTTAAAAAAAACTTAAATACTTTGAGGATTTTGATGGACATTGATTTTGCTTTGCATTGGATTAAATCATGGATTAATTTGGAAAGAACAGTGAACTTTACATTATTGAGTTGTCCCATCAGGGTCATGATAGTCTGTGTCTTTTGGATAATTGAATAGTTTCCTTCATATGAGTCTTGCACATATTCTAAGTGTCATTTGTTTTTGTTATAGTTTTTTTGTGTGTGTGTGAATCAGTCTCTTTCTCTATTACATTTTCTGATGTATAGAAAATGATAGCATTTTTAGATTGTTGATTATGTTTCTGGCCTTACTGAATTCTCTTATTGGTTAAAATAGTTTTTCATTTGATTCTCTTGAACTAAGCACATAGTCATATCATCTACATATAGAGGTTAATCTTTTCAGAAAAACATTTATATCTCTTATCCCTATGTCTTGTATTATCACAGTGACAAAGGTCTATATTATAATCTTGTGTGTTAAATGAGAGAGCAGACCCCTCTCTCTGGTTCCTTCTCCTATACATATAATATTTGATCAAGGTACTTTCTTAAGCAAAAGTAGTTTCTGTGTATCCCCCATTGTGAAAATAATTTTTTCCCTTTGCAACTGAGTAGTTTGCAGGGAGACAATTTGAAACCATTTGAATATTCTGTTTCCCAAGAACTTTTCCCTTAATGATGTTCATGTCCATTGATAATTCTTGGCTGAATCAGTTATTACAGTGAGGTTGCAAAATGGTATTTCCACAACCCCCAGCCCCCAATTCTATTTTTCCTTCTACATCTATTAGCCAGTCTTCTTTTGTAAAGAAGCGGTTCCCTCCCATGTCTCTATTTTTGGCTATCGCTGTAGGCTCACGGGTTCTTTTCTAATTCAGTGTGTTCCAATCCATTACGTACTGTCATTATTCTATTTGGTACTCAGATTGTCCCGTATCTGGCCAAGTGTGTGCCTTTGAGTTAGCTCTCACGTCATTTTAGCATGACTATCAGTCTTTGAGCACTTTCTTGCTTTCTGGCACAACACAATGTTCAAAGCTCACCTCGTACTTTCCTAGCCCCAGTCGTGGAATCAGCCAGTTCTCCAAGGAATTCTGGTTTCTTTTATTAGATGTTTAGTTTATTTAGAAACTAAAGTCTGGGCATCGGATGTACTCATTGCTATTGCTGTGCCATAGCTTCTAGACTCCCAGTGGACAGAGCTGGGAAATGTATGTTTGTACATGTAAATGTACACACATCTATCTATCACCTATCACTATGTTAGAAACCATGAGTTTATGCTGATATTTGCAATTCCAATCTAGAACCACCAATTTGATTTTAGCTTCCCCATCCTTAATATATTTACTTATTTTCTCAGTCTTAGAATGTATAAAGAGTTGTTTTGGAATTGCTGACACACCACACTGTGGGACTGGGTTCTTACTAACTAGAGCTCAATGTTTGTTTAAAGTTCTTTTTTAGTTTAGTCTGAGGATGTATAGTCAAAATACTGTGTTCAAAGTCACATGGGTCAGTTCTTTTTCTTTTCCCTTTCAGTTTGGTTATGTTGTTTGTTTGAAGTATAGTTAAATACATTTGGTTTTGTTTGTATTTCAATTTAAGGTTTCCCTCCTCACGCTTGTTGAGTTTTAAACTTTTTGTTTATATAAAAACACGACCATGGTTCCAAAAGTCAAAACTATATAAAACCCAAATACTCAGAGGAGTGTCAGTTCATGTCCCCCAACCCTTCCACCCTTTTCCACACACCTCCTTTAGGTAAGCTATCTCATTTGTTTTTGGTTTATCCTTCTTGTGTTTCCTTTTGCAAAAATAAACAGGTGCTTATTTAGTGTCTTATTTCATTATTTCTCTCACACAAAAGAAGCATACTATAGGTACACTTTTTGTTTCATTTGCTTTATTCATGTTAATAATATTCTACCACTACATTATTCGTAGTAATTCCATTTTAAAAATGTAAAAGCATGGGTTCAGAGAGGTTAAGTAACTCTTCTAGGCTCATGAAGCCAACGAGTGGAGGAACTAGGAAAATTCACTAGCACCCTGATACCTTCCATCTTTCTTATGATATTTTCTCTTTTGTTGGTAATAGTTCTTTGTATTTCTCAATATTTGCATTGACTGGCAAAAGGAATATTTTCCTTTTTCTTTTTCTTTTTGGAATATTTTCCTTTTTCTTTTTCTTTTTGGAAATATTACTGCTTCCCAGGAAGCAATCCCAGCTTTGTTCAGACAGGTTGATGATATGTTTAATGGGCATTTGGAATAACTCTTAATATTTCCTGTTGTGGCAACGCTTACTTTCAAAAGAATTTTTTTTGAGAGTTGAAGATAGTCTGCATGATTATTTCCTTCCTTTCCATCCCACACTCCTTCTGTTTATTCCTACTTTAGGCTTCCCAGCTGAGACGACATATTGCCTTCAAAATCTTTACAGTTTAATGTATTAGGGAGTTGACAATTAGGACTCAAATCACAGCAAAGGAAGCTATTATATGGTTTCTCCTTTTTTTTTTTTTCTCATAGCAGAGAAAATACATTGTTTGCTCTGGTTACAGAAAGGGACACAGGTGGCAGCACTGTATTTTACTAATATGCAGATTCATCTAAAATATCCATCAATCACAGAAATAGTTTGCAAAGGGGAGAGTGGCTCAGTTAGCCCCGGGCTCCAGGTACCCACCTCTGAACACGGTCACCAGTGTTCCTGCCGTGCAGCCCTTTAGCTGAGAGCTCACTGCTGCCTTCACTGCTTAACTCAGAAGACCCGATTGTAGCAATGAAAAGCCACTGTGACTGTAAAGCTTAAATGAAGGAAATTGAAGGGAAATCTAGATCAGAAAGAAAAATGCCTTCAAGGAAAAAATATAATCATTGCTTTGTAAAATACAATGGATTCTCTTAAACTTTCCAATATGAAATTATATCATTAACACATAGTAATATTTTTGCCTGTGCCTTTCTGATATCTATACCTCGTGTTCTTTCTCTTGTCTAATTGTATTAGATATTAGTTATAGTACATGTCTTTGTTATATAACAACAGTGATGATGATTCTTAAATTTTTTCCTGCCTGTAATATTTTGCCACTACTTATAAGTGAGATTGGTCTACTCCTTCCTCCCTCCCTCCCTCCTTCCCTTCCTTCCTTCCTTCCTTCCTTCCTTCTTGCATGTGTTCTTTGTCAGGTTTTTCTATCTGAGCTTTGTTGGCTTCAGAAAAAGAGTTTGGAAGTCATCGCTTTTTCTATGCTTCAGAGCGGTTTACTTGGGGACTCATAGTACCTCCCCTGTTTGAGTGAGAGCTGAGGGAAATACCGCATTGTAAAGATCTTAGATGAGTGGCCAGCATGTAGTAAGCATTCAACCAATATTAGCTATGACGGGACATGATTAGATATCAATTCCAGGCAGTTTTGTTTGTTTTTGGCATGAGTGACAAGTGCATCCTTATACAAATCTCAAGAATCTAAACGACCTAGAGCTACAATTTCCCTTTCACCCCTGCCCCTTACTCTCGTGCCACCCCAGGTTTCCATCATCAAGAACTGCTGTCACAGTTGCAGAACCTCATGTGGCTACTTCACAATCAAGCTCCTCGGAGGAAGAGCAGGGGTGTAGAAAAGACAGGTGAGTCCTGGGAAGAGGAGAGAAGAGGGAGGAAAAACAGAGAAAAGGGACTCACATGTTTGACACAGGTCTCCATACAGACCAGTGTATAGCATTGAGAAAAAGTAAAAATCTGTTTGTAATTTTCTCTGGATTCTGTAATGTGCCTGTACTTGTCCACCTTCTTAGATGCTGTGTCCGTGGGATCCATGACTTCTTTTCTCCTCTGATACCTTTTTACAGTTCTTTTCACCCATCCTTTAAATATATCTTTCTTCAGGGGACACCCCTAGATTCTTCTCACTTCACATTATGTATACTCTTCTTTACTCCATTGGCAGTATATGCTGGTTACTCATAAACTCATCCCCAGAATAGATCACTATACTGGGTAGGACCAGCTACAGAATTTGTGGGGCCCAGTGCGAAATATAAATGTGTGGTCCCTTGCTCTAAAATTATCATGAATTTCAAGATGGTGACAACAGAACATTATACCCAGCAAGGGGTTCTTCAGAGCACAGGGCCCTGTGTGACTGTATAGGTTGCACGTCCATGAAGCCTGGTCTGCTACTGAGATAAAGACCAGAATATCAACTGTCTCCTGTGCACTTGCACTTGGTTGTCCCACAGGGCACGTCTCCAACTCAACATGCCCAAAACTCAACTCCTGTTTATGCCTCCATCACTGCAAAAGCCCTGTTTCTCCTTCGTTTCTGGAAGCAGCAAATGGCACTGCATCCCCTTAAATAGCCAAGTCAGAAATCAAGAGTGTCCTTCTTACCGCCTTGTTTTTCTCAGCCTCGGCAGCCCAGCTTTCAGGGGAGATTCGGTCTCCTTCACACTCTACGATTCAGGCTCCTTCTCCCCATCTTCACTGCGTCTACCCTGGTTTCATACACTCCTGACTCTCATGTATATGACAGCCCCCAGCCCCGCCATCTTCTCAGCTATTCTCCCTGCCTCCAACGCGTCTCCTTTGTAAATCTATTGTCCAGCCCATGATAAGAAAGATCATTCTATAACCTAAATTTGATCCTCTTACTTTCTAGCTTATAAACCATCAATGGCTTTCTGTTGCCTTAACACAACATTCAAGTTGTTTGGCTTGACAGATAAGGGTCCTCATGATCCAGTACTGCCCCTGCCCATAGACAAGGCATGCTGGACCACAGGAAATTCCTTAACCCTTTCAGCAAAGGGCTACATTGCCGCATGAAATTGTTTCAGCCAGAGTACCATGTTTAGTATCCCCTAGAGTCAACCTTACTCTCTCAATCCCCTTTTCTAATTCTTCATTTTCTAAAGGTATACCAAAGCCAGGGAATTTCTCTCTGGAGTTGGTAGTTAGCTATTTCTGATTTTTCTCCTTATATGGCTACTATTCCTGTTGAACAGGGAGGTGCTGGCTATAGTTCAACTCAGCTCATGCCCATAGTTAAATTTGATTATGAGAAGAGGCTAAATTTCTGTAACACGTGGCTTTCGATGTCAGTAATTTTTATTTTTATTTTTTTTTAAGATTTAAAACACTTTTATTTATTTTTTAAAATTTATTTATCTTTGGCTGCATTGGGTCTTCCTTGCTGCCCAGGAGCTTTCTCTAGTTGCTGCCAGTGGGGGCTGCTCTTCGTTGCGGTGTGTGGACTTCTCATTGCAGTGGCTTCTCTTGTTGCGGAGCATGGGCTCTAGAGCGCAGGCTCAGTAGTTGTGGCACACGGGCTTTGTTGCACCACAGTATGTGGGATCTTCCCAGACCAGGGACCAAACTCGTGTCCCCTGCATTGGCGGGTGGATTCTTAAGCACTGCACCACCAGGGAAGTTCAGATGTCAAGTAAGTTTTAAATCACTGTCAATGACACCCATCTTTCTTTTGGAACAAGAAGTGATTTCCATACACCTGTTCTGTTATCCAACAATTCCATGCCTAAATATTTACTCAAGAAAATTAGAAATGCTTATGCCCAAAAGGGCAGAGATTTTCATACAATGGAATACCACCCAGCAATAAAAAGGACGTGCTACTGATACATGCAGAAACAAAGATAAATCTCAGTGAATTATGTTGAATGCAAAAAACCAGACACAAAAGGGCATCCATTTATATGAAGCTGAGAACAGACCAAAGTAGTCTATGGTGAAAGAAATCAGAATAGTGGTTGCCTCCGTGAGAGGGGGATGTAGGGAATGTGTGGGAGGGGCATGAGGGAACTTCCCAGGTTGATATACACATATGTCAAAACTAATCAGGGACTTCCCTGGTGGCACAGTGGTTAAGAATCCACCTGCCAATGCAGGGGACACAGGTTCGAGCCCTGATCAGGGAATCCCACATGCCGCGGAGCACCTAAGCCCGCGAGCCACAACTACTGAAGCCTGAGCGCCTAGAGCCTGTGCTCCGCAACAAGAGAAGCCACCGCAATGAGAGCACATGTTGAGGGACATGTTAGACATACATGCTTTCCTTCCAGGGCCAGTCCTTGGGTTAGAACCCCAGGAATCCTAACAATCAAAAAAACCAGGAATCATCCTTCCATGGCTTGTTGGAGGTGTTCAGAGTTCCTCAACCCCATCTCCATCATATCTGTTAGCAATTCTCTTTATAAATCCCCCCAAACTGCAGCTTCCTCCCCCTACTCACCACCAACCATCAAAAAGGGAATGGAGTCCAGGAAAAGTGGGCGGGAATGGAGACCTACCAAAAGAGCCCTGATATCCGCAAGTGCTAGGGGGCGTTTTCCTTCTGGTACAGTGCTCTAGCTGCTGAAGTTGCTGTGGTACTGGCCAGGGCAGGACGAGAGGATCTGCCTTTGGTCCAGGGAAACCACCTTCTGATGAAGACCTCCTAGACCACAAAAATGGTACTAGGTTCAGGCACAAAACCCAGCCTCCATTAATCATGTATCTTAGAAGAGAACATCACAATGGCTAAGTGGCTACGTAGTGAGAGAATCCCCTCGAGCATTCACATAATCTTTTTATTAGAAACACTGTGTCTAGATGGAGCTTTTCTTGCTCAAAATCAAGAACTTGATTTTGTTGCTTTTTTTTTTTTTGGTAATTTTGGGGGGATTTTAAGCAGAACCATGTATTTAATCTGCCCTTGTGATGCAATCTTTTCTTCTTTTGAAGTAATATTTGCATCACTTTTGCGCAAGTTATTTTTTGCTTATGAATATTGTACCGCAGTGATAATTCTTCATGCTTATAAATGGAAAGGGGAGATCTTTAGTTTAACTAGAGGATGTTGTTTTGTAATATACTTGAAAAAACCAGTTTCTACATATCAGAATAATGCCAGGGTGGTGCCTCCTTACAGATTACCAGCTTTGCACAACGAGCTTCTATTCCTAAGTTGTTCTGCTGCTCTTACTCCTTATAGCAAATGCTGTCTCTCGAAATACCAGTTAATACCTTGAAGAATGGTCTGTCCCTTCTTGTTTATATCTGTACAGGTTGTTGCTCTTGCTTTACAGAGCCATTAAGTGGGTCTTTCTTTGGACTAAAGTGAGTTCAAGAATGACTAAACCTTCTGTGCATTGTCATCTGTTTACAGAGACCATCTGTCTTTATTTTATTTCTACACAGTTGCAATTACATTAAGCACTTTCCAAGCTCCAGAGATGGGCATTCTTAAGGTCTTGGTTGTTGTCTCTTTCACTGAAAGTGGCCCTGATGGAACGGAACCGAGAGGTGTGAATGAAGAGGAGGGACAGGAAAGCTTTGGGTCATGCTATTAGCAAACTAGGGGGCCCCTGCCTGTGCCTGGTGCTGCCCTCCTTCTCAGGATACAAAATGAGTGGGTCAGGGTTCCGGCTCACAAGGAGCTCCTGCTCTCAATGTGGAGACAGACACTGACAATAAAACATGTTAACATACCTAAGGACTACAGCAGAAGTATGAATACAGAGAGAGGGAAAGCCACTGCTTTCCCTCCAGCAAGGGGTCCAGCAAGTCCTGAAGAAAGGCGACAGAAGGAAAACATCACGTACTTCCCAGTTGCACTTGCTACACATACGCATGAGGAAGAGTCACCTTGATTCTGCAAAGTTCCTATGGTCGATGCCGTTGGTGCCCAGATCCCCTTTATCTGGCAGTTGCACCTGTCACCAGCTTCCGTGAGTGTTAGACAGCTGCCTCTGTATCCTGAGATTTGCCCTTGGTCTGTTGGGAATCACTTTTGGGAAATGCCTGGGATATTATGCCCTTCCCATCAATGGCCCACAGCCTATCACTGACTGATACAAAGTTCAAAGGGCTGTCCCCCTTGCTTCAAGGAAGGAATACCCTGATATAACTCATGCTCCAGAGCTCTTTGTGGGATCAGGCTGAGGTTAGACTTCAGCTGAACTCACACTTTGACTCCCACTCTCTTTCCCTCTCCTGCCTGATTTCCTTATTCTTAGGGAAATTGAAAAGAGCCCCTCAATCATTTGCTCAGCAGTCCATCTCAGGCTCTGCTTTTAGAGAATCTACACAAGACTGTTTCCTGTGTTTATTGTCAGCTTCTTGGTTGTATGGCTCTCAAGAAAAAAAAAAATCATGGAGCAAGGACAAAATGGAAGGAAGGAGCAGAGTCAGGGAATACTCTTATCAAGGCTCCATACCTTTCTTGGCTCCATACCCCTTTTCTAAATGAAAAGACCACTATTCTAAGGAGAAAGCCTGTATGGAAGGAGGATGTGAGAGGCAGAGCACACAAACAGAAGGCTGGCCTCCTCCAAGAACCTTGGAGGCCCTCAGTCTGTCTTAGAAGTTAAATCATAAATTGATTAAAGTTGAAAGTGCAATCACTTAGATATCTGAGGTCTTGAAATTCACCTTTATGGCAATAAAAAAATGCTGGAGGAAACTGAATTTGTAATCATTTTGCTTATGGTGCTTTTTGGCTTTACCTTCTAATATTTACAAAGGATTTAAATGGACCTGGGAGACCATCCTGAGTGCCACGTAGGCCAAAGCCCTCCGTCACTGTGGCATCTGAGGCTTGCTCCAGGGATTATCTGGAACAGGAGTTGTACTTTCTAAGGGACATCCTAACTGCCTAGGCAGGCAGTACAGAGAGCTGAGTCCATTCAGGAGAGAACATTTATCTGGAAGAGTTTGGTCTCTGTGCACAGGCCCGGGAGGAGGCGCTTGGAAGTTGTCTTGGATGAAGTGTTTTTGCATGCATTAGGGTCCTTCATTAAGAAGACTGGAGCAATTAATGTTATCCTGATTAATGAAGCTAAATCTCTAATGCTTCTTCCTCACTGCTAGCAGGCAAGAGTTTGGAACTGATTTAATGCAGCAGACTTTTATACAATGCTGGGATTCATCCATAACTGCTCTCTAGTGAAGCATTTGGTAAAGTCAGGCCTGATCAACTTGTGTACAAGGTGAGGCAAACAGAGCATAGACTCTTTTTTTTTTTTCGCTACACGGGCCTCTTACTGTTGTGACCTCTCCCGTCGCGGAGCACAGGCTCCGGACGCGCCGGTTCAGCGGCCATGGCTCACGGGCCCAGCCGCCCCGCGGCATGTGGGATCTTCCCGGACCGAGACACGAACCCGTGTCCCCTGCACTGGCAGGCGGACTCTCAACCACTGTGCCACCAGGGAAGCCCCAGAGCATAGATTTTTAAGGGCAAAGATCACAGACCTGAGTGCAAGTTCTGGCTTGGTCATCACCAAGCCTCAGTTGATTAATGTGTAAAGTGGAAATCACTCTAACACCATCCTCAAAGTTGTTCTAAATCAGTGGTTCTTAAAGGGAGGTCCCCAGACCAGCAGCGTCAGTGTCAGTTGGGAATTTGTTCAAAATATGAAATTATAGTCCCTACCTCACTGAATCATAAATTCTGAGAGTGAAGCCCAGAAGTCTGTTTAATCGGCCCTCCAGGGCATTCCGATGCATGTTAGAGTCCGGGAACCACTGTTCTAAGCAATGGTTCTTCACCCTGGTTGTTCATCACAAGTATCTGGTGACTTTTAAAATATACTAATGCTCTGTTCCAACCCCAAGTGAGTCTAATACACAGTAATTTAAGGTGGGGCCCCCTGGTGTTCATATGTTTAAAAGCTCCCCAAGGGGGCTTCCCTGGCGGTCCAGTGGTTAAGACTCCAAGCTCCCAAAGCAGGGGGCACAGATTCGATCCCTGTTCAGGGAACTAAGATCCCACATGCCGCACGGCACGGCCTAAAAAATAAACAAACAAAAAAATAAAAGCTCCCCAAGTAATTCTTTAACGTGCTGTCAGGCTGTTCTGAAGATTAAGTGGCATGCAGAGTATTATAGCACACAGTAATTTCTCAAATGTTATGTATTACTCAGTTATTGTTAATAATGTGAATGAAGAGGGAGTGAGTAACACTTGGGTAGCTGCATTTATTGGGTTCTCCTCACCTCTGCTAGAGCTGCACCCCATCCAGCTTCCAGCCAAGTATAATGCTTGTGTTGGTGTGCAAAGTGGAACACGCATTGGTTTGGGAATAAGTCAGAGCAGGTTTGAATCTGAGTGTTGCCACTGACTAGCTATGTCACCTTGGGAAAGTCACTTGACCTCCCTGAGCTTCAGGGATGTCATCTCAAAATTAAGATGACACCCATCTCATGGACTGGGCAGCAGAAAACACTATCATCCATCACTTCATTCTTTCTTTCTCCCTCTTTTCCTTCCCCTTCTTCCTTCTCTTGTACCTCCCTCACTCTCTCTCCTTTGAATTCCATGACAAATGACACTCCAGTCTTAGGCACATTTCATTCTTATTTTGGTCCTTCCCGTGGATCCCTTTATACATTGTTATGCTCTAGAGTGACCCTGGGCCACACAGGAACCTCCAAGACCCTTGGCCCTCCTCCATTAAAGGCTCCACCCGAGCAAGTCCTCATCAACCATCGGCTCCCCAGAGCCCTGCCCTGGCCTATCTCAACCATGTAGCATGAAAGACCCTCAAAGGCGAAAGGCACTTCCTGCAGGAGAGGAATGTGCAAAGATACTCCTGTAATCTCTTTGTCCCTTCTATCAAATAGCCAACTCACAGTATGGAGAAGGGAACTAGGGGACCATTTCTCTATGGCGTGCCCTTATGTGCGTGATACAGGTTGAGGCAGGCCCTCCTGGAGATCAGAATGTTGTGTGATCAGTTTTCCTAAGAAGCTAAATTCCACACCAAAAGGCCACTTCCAGTATCCTCGGACCTCTTTCCTCTATTTGGTTCAGTGGAACCAAAGGAAGAGGAAACAGGAATGACCATCAAGTCTAACGATGATGTAAAGCCAGGAAGAATAGGAAATAAATAAGCGGAGCAAATAAATGGAGTATGTTCCACATTGTTCTAAATTGACCAGAGGAATGTGAGTAGGGAAGACTCCAGTTTGCAAGGCTTAAGCTTCAGAGACAGTGCTATCAACCTCTTCCTGAGATTAGAGGCAAGACCCAGGACACACCCTTTTTAATTTTTTGCTGCTCGTGTCTTCTAAGGTCTGGTTTCCGCCTGAGTATTGAGTCCTATGCACAGATTCTGGTGTTGCAGGGAGTAATAGATGCTGTCATTGCCTCTTTGTGTATGTGCTTGGGCCTCACCATTTTAGTGCACACTGGCCAATGTCCAGCTCCCAGCATCTGTATCTCTGGCAGCTAGGATCTTCTGCCTGTGTGCAGAGCAGGTCAGAAGTATATGTCACGAATTCCTCCCCAAGAGTCATCAGCCCCAGTTGGGATAATTCGGTGTGTTCTATACTGGTTTCCAGAGCTCCCCAATGGAATTGAGCTCCAGTTACCCATGTGGTCCCTAGCTGGGTAACAAATCCTTTATTAGCTGCCTGCCCTGCCCTGCCTCACTTCCCCATGCCTCCCTCAGGGTCTCCCGGCAACATCTCTTAAGTGAACAGCTTGCCTCAAATCCTTATCTCTGGGTCTGCTTCTGGGGAACCTGAACTAAGACACAGGTGATGTCAAGGATGCAGTGTGGTCACCACTTTCAGTCGGGATGTGGAGGCCCTGCTCGACTGAACTTATCACCCCAGCTCAGATCCTAAACCTCACAGGAAAGCCTTCTTCTTTCAGCCTACAAAGAGTTAATTTTCTTCTAGTCTACAATCTTCCAGTGCAGACAAAACAAATTGAGCTCTTGGAACAGGCATAGTAGAGATAAATTTATTAGGACCCATTGAATTAGGAAGGAAGTTGACTGCTTGTCCTGCTTCTCTCCACCTCTGTTCTGGGTGATGATTCATGTCCTCAGCTTCCTCCCTGGGGATGAATGTGACTAACAATGGCTTAGAGGGCAGTTGCTTCTGAAATTCAGGTTCTGAGCAAGGCTAAGGAGAGAGAGAGATTATCAGCATTCAATCACTCAATTAACTATGAGTGTTATGGGATAAGGGGTTGGATTTTTGATAGAAATTTGATGTTACCCAGTTGTGGGAGGAGATGGGGAAGTGCAGTTCTGGAAGAGGGATCCTGGGGTTAGAGGGTAAGCCCTAACTGACCTCCTGAAGCACTCATCTGACGGACAAGTCAGAGCTTGCAGGGAACTCTGAGAAGCCAAGTACATCCAGTTAGTTACCCAAACAGAACTGTCCCAGAAAGTTGTCACTGTGAGGCTCCCACATCTGCACTTCCATAGTCACATTTCTGGTGGGGAGCTGGGGTTGCTGGTGGTCAGCAGGACCAGCTGTTGGGAAGAACTGGACAAGGAGTGGAGGAGAATGAGGATAAGCTGGAGTCAGCAGTGCAACTGTCCGTCACTGTAACAGACCCTGAAGCCCTGAGAGTCATGGCCAGTGCTTCACCGGCCTCCCACATTTTGTACAGGTCCCTCTTTTGACCAGGCTTACCTGGAGCCACTCAGGGATAGGGCTTCTGGGCAAGCTAGTTCCAGCTCATGACACTGACAACAGGGCAGTGCAGTCAGGTCTCAGGCAGAATTCATCATCCCAAATGACCCACCCAGACTCTGACCAAGGCTCAGGCTGACTGTGTTTTTGTTTTTATATTTTCTCCCATGTCCTCAAAGATGGGGGACTATTTATTACTAATTTATATACTGCAAATGCTATGTAATTCTTTTTTTTTTTTTTTTTTTGCATTACGAGGGCCTCTCACTGTCGCGGCCTCTCCCGTTGCGGAGCACAGGCTCCGGACACACAGGCTCAGCGGCCATGGCTCACGGGCCCAGCCGCTCCGCGGCATGTGGGATCTTTCCGGACCGGGGCACGAACCCGTGTCCCCTGCATCGGCAGGCAGACTTTCAACCACTGCGCCACCAGGGAAGCCCCAAAGGCTATGTAATTCTAAGATGAATTCACTAGAGCAGCGATTCTCAATTGGGGGTGATTTTGCCCACCAGGGGATATTTGGCAATGTCTGGAGACATTTGGGGATATCATGACTGGGGGTGGTGGGTAGATGCCAGGGACGCTGCTAAACATTCTACAATGCACAGGACAGGTCCCCACAGCAAAGATGTATCCCACCCAAGATGTCAGCGGTGCCATTGTTGAGAACCCTGCACCAGACATAAGAACCTCCTTCCAAGTTATTCAGTTCCTTTAGTTTGCTTAATCAAGCACATTTAGAAACACTAAGAGAATAAGAAAGCGCCTATTGATAGTCACTGTGTCTCACCTGCTTCCTTTACCCCGAACCATGCATTCCAGATCTAAATTTTTGCAATCATCTCAAGATGCTTATATTTTGTCTTTTCCTAACTAGATATAATAATGACATCGTTCTTCAATACAGCTTCCCCAAGATGTAAAGCCTCCCGTGGTACCCCCGACCAACCCATATCCCTATTAGTCATTCTCTGGTACCTTGAATATTTCCTTTTCATCAGCATCACAAGGACTAAACACTTACCAGTTGAATCATGGTTTGCTGTCTGCTTGCTCCACTAGAAAGTAAACATTATCTAAGCAGCCCTCACAATAATCCTATAAGGAACACATTATTATCCCATTTTACAGATAAGAAAACTGAAACTTAGAAAGGTTGAATTCCTTGTATAAGATCATCCAGATAATGTAGAGGAATCCAGTGTCTGCTATAGTAAACAGTCTTGAGAACAGATACACTATCACTAACACAAAAAGTGAGGTGGAATAGCTGCTTTTTAAGTGTTTTCCCTTAAGTATTTAAGTGTTAGCGCGGCTGAAATCCCTTCTGCCTGTAGGTCTGTGGATAGAAGCAGACCCAGCTTCCAGAATCATCAGCCAGCATTTCTAAAGCTCTTCTCTAAATAGCTGTTAGTAAGAAAAATGCAAATGAGAACATCTAATTGCAAATTGCTCCAGCCTCACTTTGAGACCTTCTGTGGTGACTGAGCCAAAACTCCCTCCCAAGGAGACAGATGTGCTGGCACCTCTGTTCTGGAGCTCAGCTGCTCCCTTGGCAGGGAACCAAGCCTATGGCAGAACGACATTGCCGTGTCCACTTCAGGACATCCAAATATTGTGGTCCCTGCTGAAATCTACCCACCGAGGGCACAGCTGTGAACAGGAGCCCTCCGTGTCTGCTGAGAGGCAGGACCTAGGGCCTTAGCTTTGTTTTTAATTACAAACAAATATGTTCCCATGTTAAAGGTTAGTCAGTGAAAATAAAATAAACAGGTATCAAGACACATGTGTTTATACACACACACACACACACACGTGCGCAGTCACATGTATGACAATACAGTATGAATGTGACTAGAAAGGTCAGGCTCTGCAAAAATGAAAGTACAACACCAGAAAGATAACCTTGCTTCCAAATTTCACCCAGGTACAGTTCAACAGTGTCTGGTGTCTTGGTGTTCATGTAGGACTTTCCTATATTAAGTTAAACCAAATGAAATTGACATTTTTGTAGGTAGCAAATACGGATCATGTGGTTTAACCTAATATGTAATCAGCAACCAGCAGGGGGAGTTAAGAGGCAGGAACCCTTATCCAGGAGGCCCAGCAAAGAAGAGCCCCCAAACGCATAAGAAACGGGGAAGCTGGCAGATCCTAGAGACAGGATCTCGTGAATGCAGTAAGGGGACAGGGCCACACAGCTACAAATGAGGCAAAAAATATAAAATGCTGTCTTGTCAGAAAAGCTGGGCTGAGAACAGGACAAGCCTCAAGTGTAAGTAGCTGCTTTGTTTCTAAGCTCCTGACCTAGGCTGCTTGGCTAGAACCTACTCTGACCTTCATTAAACTACAGCTAAAAGAAAGCATCCATCCTGCAAGGAGCAGCATCCACAAAGGAGCTACTTGCCGAGAGGGGTCAGAGAAAAGTGGCATTCAGAGGGCTGGGCCTGTCCACAGAGCTTGTGGAACAGAGCCCCTTAGGCAAGGAGCACCTCCGCCCCCTATAGGCTAAAGGCAGGAGAAATGTCAGCGGAGGATGGGGAAGGGGCTACAAGGAAAGATGGGCCAGATGCTGAATTCTTCCAGGAAGCAGGTGGTGATGATGTGGATGAAGAGGACCTGGATGAGAGGGGGGCGTGGAGTGACTTCTGGACTGTGAAATGTCCAGAAGAACCAGGACAAACCCTCCTCTGTAGTGGGTACCATGGAAATATTAGATAATCAGGAAACCTGCAGTCTTCTTTCAGACTTGCTTTCGACTAGCTGTGCTCCTTGGCAGATGGCTCAAGTTCTCTGAGCCTCAGTTTCTTCTCTTTGGCTTTTTTTTTTGTTGTTGTTGTTTTATTGAGCCTCAGTTTCTCCATCTGTAAAATAGGAGTGCAGTTCAAACAGTTTCTGGGTCAAGGTCAGCTAGCAGAGGATCAAATTGCTTATCAGAAAGTGGTTCACTGGGGGAAAGAAACTGACAATCTAGAGCATTTTTATTATCCCACCTAAGGATAGAATTTTAGGGCATAATTCCAGAATTATGCCATAACACTCAGGCCTATTTTAAGCAGATTTCTTGGCATCCTAATGTTTGTATTTGTCTGCCATTGTATTTGCTGGGGTTTCCTTTGTTCATTGCTGGCTGTTACGGATGTAGGGGAACCCCAAAATGTATCTCTTTGGCATGAGGATTATTCTAGGCTGATTATTTTTAGTAAATGGAAAACACAGGAAGTCTTTCTTTTTACCTCCCCCTTAACTGCCTAAAAGAATTTAGATAAAGGGTCTGGTCCGGGAGAGCACTATAGCCAGAAATATCTCCAGAGAACATGGACCAGGTGTGTTAGGGGCACCTTAGCAGGGTATAGAGACCAGAGTCCTCTCTGTGTCCTCTCTGCATAGCATGGCAAACATTTGTTTACCAAACATTTATTTTTACATCTCCATGTGAATTGCCTTCCTCCCCTTTGAAGTCCAAGCCCCTACCCGCTCCTTTTCTCCCAGATGGCATATAAGTCTCAGTTGACTGACTTGTCCTTTTTTCATTTTTCTTATGGGACCCCTGTAAGTGTGTAATTAAATTTTATTTTCTCCTGTTAATTTATCTCACATCAGTTTAATTCTTAGACCAGCCAGAAGAACCTAGAAAGGGTAGAGGAAAACTTTTTCCTTCCCCAACTGGTGATTTAAGGAACATGTTTAGGACTCTCTCTTTTTTAAGATCTGTATGGCCATAGATGAAAGTAGAAGTTCCCTTTTCAGGGAACAGAAGAGGTGCCCTGAACAGTGGCTCCCTTCCCCAGCGGAAAGCTGCAGGAGCCCTCTCTCTATGTGGGATTCAGAGCCACCTTCACAGTGGCATTCTGCAGATGCTGTCATTGGTGCTAAAAGTTGATTTCTAAGAGGCATTTATACAACCTTGGATTTATGTGTACTAATAAATTACAGCCTAAAGTGATCTGTGTGAAATTTAAATAAGATTTTCTATGTACAAAAACAAAAAAACCCCTCTTCATTTAAGAATTAAATTGATCACAATTTTCAAAATATTGAAACATTGCATATAGTTATATATGCTCATAATTTTCCAATTTACAAAAGTATAAATTTAATGCAGAAATCGTGGGGAAACACACAGGAAAATGCAACTCCCAGCCCCACCCTCCAAAGTTAACCATTATTAAAATTTTGGTATTAATATGTAAATTCCTGTTCTTCATTCATTCCACAAATACTTATTGAGTGAGTACTATGTGCCAGGCACTGTGCTGTGTGCTGAGGAGAATGAAATGATGCTATTGTTACCGAGTCCTGTTACCTGCAGGACAGACCAATAAATCAAGAGATGAGTTGCTGGGACAAGGAATAGAGAGTTTATTCAGAAAGCCAACCAACTGAGAAGATGGTGGATTAGTGTCCCAAAGAACCATCTTCCCTGAGTTAGAATTCAGGCTTCTTTTATGCTGAAAGGGGAAGGGGTGAGGTTGGTTGCTGCAAACTTCTTGGTGTAGGAATCCTTTGCTCTTGCAGCTGGCCACATAAGTCCGGTCACAATATTCCTATAAACCTCCAACAAGACAAGTGTTATTCTCTGTTCTGCAACCTTTTATCTCTATACGAATGGAAAAGTGGCCTTTAGAGGTCAGAGCCTTGAGAATGAGCTATCCTATATATTTCAGGCTATAGGCAACATTCTTAACTAGTAGCAAAAGCAATAGAATACAAAAGTTAAAGAAACAGATCCAATATGGAGTCAGATTTGTTCTTCCCTACTACACTATGGGTTCCCTTTCTCTCTTTTTTTTTTTTTTTTTGCCTGTTCCACACTACTCTTTCCTACTGAGAGTTTGTAATGAAATAAGAGGCAACAAAGCATTGTGCAGAGATGGGTGTTGGCCTTATTCCAGCCTTACAGATTTGTTGCAGGGATTATGATGAATAAATGTAAAGAAGCTGGCACTAAGCCCGGTACTTGGCAGGTGCTCAATCAACAATAGCTATTGTTTGGGATTGACATATATACACTAATATGTATAAAATAGATAACTAATAAGAACCTGCTGTATAAAAAAATTAAATTTAATTTAAAAAACAATAGCTATTGTTACTTTTTATTACTGATATTTTTGTGTAAAGGTTCTTATTACCAATTGCAGCTAATTTTAATTCTGCTTCTACAGTTGTTCCAAATGCATTTTTGAGCCCTGAATCTCCATCCTTGCTCTTCCTATGGAGGATTGTATCCTTAAGTGCTGTCTCCAAAGTTCTGGCTGCTGGCTATTGATTTCCCCCAGAAATGGCTTTTCTTGCCATTTTCAGGGTCTTTTAGCTCTTAGATTCTGTGTCTCCTGCTCAGCCAGTTGCATACCCTCTCCCCATGGTGGAGGTGGCGTTGGTGCAGACGTTACACTTTACTTCTTTGGGCAGTTAAGCCATGAAGGATCACCCCTGGGAAAGAAACAAAGTCTTTTTGATAGTTCCTGTATCCTCCTACTCAGCCTTCTCCTCTAGTTTCAACAACTTAGTCGTTTAACCACGCATCAGTCAGTCATGAGGGGATGGGTGCCTATCCCTGGAGAGAGGGCACAGCCTTCCAGGCATTTCCAGAGCAAGGTCCCTTTGGCCAAAAGGGCTTCTTCTCCAGAGAGAGCCACAGCTGAGAGCCATGAGCAGCTGACGTTCACAGCAGCTGGGAGATGGGTCCACTCCATAAAGGGGATCTGGGACAGGCAACCCCAAAATCAACTACACCAGCCTAATGCATGGCTTTCTTTCTCCCAAGAATGAGCATAAAGAACTCTGAATAGTCTTAAACGTCACTTGTTGGAAGTGATATAACTCAACTGTATAATTTACAACAATTATAACTATAGTTATTTCTGGAATTCCACTTAGGGAACTGGATCTGAAAAGAGGGGAAGACTCAGGGGCTAGGGCTGTGGGCAGAATTGTGCTGTATTAATAAGTGAATAAGTTTGATGTTACTCTAGAAAAGGAGAGAATGAAAGAGAAAACAATGATTTTCATAGACTATTGCCAGGTACCACAACTCCCTTTCCCAACACTTTGAAGATTATTTGAAACATTGGGCAAAAAGTATTTAAATAACAGAAAATACTTCTCTCTCTCTCTCTCCCTATCTCGATATATGTATTGGTATATGATATCATATATATATATACATATGCTATATATCGATATATGGCAGAGTATGTGTCTGTGTATATATATGTATATTGTCAATGGAAATAATCAATAAACAATCTATAATAGGAATAGAAAGGAGTTTTATTTGAGGCAGACTGAGGACTACAGCCCAGAAGGCAGCACATACACAGTGAGTCAGTATGGCTTTGGCGCCTGGGAAGGGAGTCTTATCCTTGAAGGAGTACCAGCATTGGTGTCCCAGGAAAGGAGGCATTTAATCTTTATTATTTTTTCTAAATTAAAAAAAAATAAATTTATTTATTTTTGTCTGCGTTGGGTCTTCATTGCTGCACGCGGGCTTTCTTTAGTTGCAGTGAGTGGGGGCTACTCTTCATTGTGGCTCGCGGGCTCTAGAGCGCAGGCTCAGTACATGGGCTTAGTTGCTCCGCAGCATGTGGGATCTTCCCAGACCATGGCTTGAACCCGTGTCTTCTGCATTGGCAGGCAGATTCTTAACCACTAAGCCACCCGTGTCTGACAACCACGCAGTCCTAATCTTTATTTTTAACATGGACATCCTTTACTTCTCATCAGTGTGCCCCTTTCTTAGTAATTAAAGAAGATGTACAATGTATGTTTGATAGTGTTACTGACCAGTGTTCTTGGCCTTCCCCAAGCAATAGAAATTGACTAGAGACCAGACAAGAATTCCGGCAAGGTTTTATTGGGGCCCTTGCTGCAGCAGGGGCAGTGAGAACAAACAACAGGTTCCCTTGCTTGCTCCTCAAGGGGGTGTGGGGTGAGGGTAGGGGTGTGTCTAGGGGTCGGGCCAGAGGGGTGGCTTAGGTGGTTGGCCCACCCCTTAGGTGGTACTGAGCGCAGGGAGCATATGCACAGTACCCTGCTTTTGCTCCTGACACCCCGTTTTTGCTCCAGGATCTTCAAAAGTGGCAGTTGGGTTTTTTGGTCTCTTTGCATCTTTTGGGTCCAGAATTTGCCCCAACTGTGCATGCGTGCAGTTATTTTTAGTCCCATACGGTTTCTTTGTATTCTGTTGCTCGAGGAGAGGTGTGTCCAGGTGCAAGCACTGCAGCACTGCAGCAAAGGGGCCCAGGTCCCAGCAAAGGGGCCCAGGTCCCAGCCTGTCTCAATAGGTCACGAACTGGCTGTTTTATTAGGATAAAATTCAGGTTAACTCATGTATAAGCCTGTATGACTTCCCCATACCTCAATATGTGAAAATCTTTTATCTATATACATATCTATATGTATATGTACCCACTGGAATTTCTGTGTGAAAGCTTGCAAAACACACTCACCTCACACATATGGGACCCCATTCAGATGCTTACCTGCCCATGGGCATAGAATTCTACTGTATCACTCGGTTTGATCCTCCCTGTGACCAGATGCCTTTTTGTCACTATCTTTTCACTCTTAGCCATAGTTGCTGATTTTTCCAATTCTGTGGGTCCTGGCATCATGCAAGCTTTTGATGGTTTTTCTTCTACTTGTGATCTCATGCCAGTCCCCTTCCTGATTTCTCAATGAGGCTGGAGAGGAACTGAATTCATTTCCCTGCCCCTTTACTTTTTATTGGTTAGGAAGATGCCTTGGATGCTGGAAATACTCATTATGCCACTGGTTTCTTAAAAGAAGAGAAAAAGACCGATACATTTTAGCTAGGGTAACTTGATTCTCAGAGTTCCTGGAACCATTCTAATTTAAAATTATGTACTAATGTCTCCCAAGTTATTTATCAAACTCTATGTCTTTATATTGAAGTTATAATGCTGTTGTTATAGTTCGGGCTGATCTCAAATAAAGTCCCATTTAGCTCATGGATTCTGAGTCTCTTAGAGATTGCTGTCCCCATTATGGATGTCTTAGGGCATCGAAATAGTATTTGCTGTGTCTGACAACCAATTAATTAAAGAAAACATTAGGCTAGGAGCAATAATGTCAACATTATTAATTACTTTATCACTGTCACACCTGTAGCTAGACACAGTAGTTGTCTAGCAACTAAAAAATGGAAGTAGAGATGTGTGACTGGGCTGTCAGTGGAAGGATAGACTGGTTACTTCAATCTTGTTAACTGTGGGATGCTATTTGAAATGGAAAACAATGAGATAACAGATGAACACAAACATATGATCCTATATTTAGTGGTTGATCCTATATTTAGATGTGTGACTGGGCTGTCAGTGGAAGGATAGACTGGTTATTTCAATCTTGTTAACCCCAGCTGTGGGATGCTATTTGAAATGGAAAACAATGAGATAACAAATGAACACAGACATATGATCCTATATTTAGGATATTGAGGATATTGAGGAGACAATCCATATTATACACTTCTTGCTCTTTGCCGATCATTATCATTGAGTCAAGCACACCTTAGGAGTCCACTAAAAAAAATCAAATTATTAACTTTTTTCCATTTCATGAGCATTTATGAAGAAATGGTTGGGGAAAGTACAGAAAAGTAAAGGAATTTATTGGAAATTGTTACAAAACTGTTTTTACTCTAAGCTACCTGATCACATGTGGTTGCAGCCCACAGTGATAATGCCGGATGAAACAGGTGGTAAAGCTGCTTGAGTTTCTAACGCTCCAGTCTATCTTCACATTCAAAACTGTGCCTTGTTCTTTCAGGCAACAATATTTTTTTTTAGCATTCTAGTAGTGCATGTAATTTTAATAGGCATGCTATGCTGTTGAAATTAATTATAGTAACATATTTTTATAGTAACATATTTTGAGGAGGCTTAAAAACTGGGGTATTCACTTTTGATCAAGTATTAGAGTACAGAAGGATAGTGATAGTTTATTCAGCATCTACTCAATACAGTTACTGAGCACTTACTATGTGGTAGGAATTGTTTATGCATTGGAAACACAATGGTATATAAAGTGAGTATTGCTCCTGCCTGCGTGGGATTTACAACCTAGTGGGAGAAGGATGCCAAGGAAATGGATATGGAACAACAAGTCATGCTGCGTACAATAAAGAAATAGTATGAGGTGCTAAGAGGAAGTGTAATGGAGAACAATTCCTAGATGGACTGGAATGTGTTCAGGACAAGACATTTAAGCTGACTTGAAGCATGAGGAGGGGTTAACCAGGTGGGGAGTAAGGGGAAGAGCACTTCAAACAGAGGGAACATGTCTAAAGGCATAGGTTTTACAAAGGATTTATGAATTTGAGAAACTGAAATTGTGGCTGAAGCTTAGAGAGCAAGGGGCAGAGTTACAGGAGAAGGAGCTGGAGTTTTAGGTCCCTGTGAACCATAACAACTTTGGATTTCGTTGGAAGCAATGGGTAAATGAGTGGAAAGTATAACTACAATTAGTTTCAAGCCCTTATTATTAGAATGGATCCACTGTGAGCCCTGCTCCAGGTGTTACTAGGAAACACTCTGCTACTGTTGTCTCAAAGGCTAAAGTAAGAGCATGTAGTCCTGAGGCTAGAGGGGAAAACATTCCAAAGAAAAGAGAAGGAATTTCATCAAGGAAAATGTTTAGAACTCATCAGTGACCTCTCATAACAGTCTCGTAACAGAAGATAAAGTCTAAAAAAGCATTGTTCAAGTTCTCAGCAGAAAGACTTTTATTTAAGTCACAAAATGAGATTCACAAATCTCATTAAAGCATTATCAAAAGAAGTTTGAAGGCCCCTGAGGTATTCCAATTTCCTCCTCTCTTATTTATTTCTTCTAAGACTTGTATCTTTATAAAATGCTGATGTCAAAGTCAGAAATATTTTGTTGAAATGGGCATCTGCCTTCCCACCTTTCCCCCTCCTTGCCTCCATCCTTAACAGAGGGCTCAAGGAGCTTTATTTGGAAAGATTATTATCTGGGTGATGTCCTTATACCCATGCAGTATTTACTCCTTAGAACACATAAGCAAGCACAGCTCACCTCTAGCCATGTAAGTATCAACCAGATGACTGGGTCTTTTTGCTCTGAGAAGTACATTGACCTGAGCCCACTGTTAGGTATTATTGAGATGGAAGCATCAAATTCTGTTTCTGCATCTGCTGAAATGATCATATTACTTTTCTCTTTAGTCTGTTAATATGGTAAATTATATTGATTCTTCTTAAAATGTTGAACCAACCTTTCATTCCCATGATAAATTCCACTTGGTTGTGATGTATTATCCTTTTTATATATAGCTGAATTTGATTTGCTAATTTGGGGGGGTGTATCTATATTCATGAGTGATATTGGTCTGTAGTTTTCTTATGTCTTTGAGAAGTGTTTTCTTTCATTCTGTTTTCTTAAAGTGATTGTGTAGAATCAGTATTATTTCTTCCTTAAATATTTGATAGAATTTGCCAGTGAAATCTTCTAGGCCTGGAAGATTCTTTATTACTTTAAAACAACAACAACTATGAACTCAATTTCTTTAATAGATATAGCAATATTCAAGTTATCTACACTTCTTCTTGAGTGAATTTTGATAGTTTATGTCTTTCAAGGAATTGATTCATTTCATCTAAGTTGTTAAATTTGTGGACGCTGTTTTTTGTAGTATTCCCTTGTTATCTTTTTGGTTCCCTTATTATCTAACTATGTTTATCACAGATGAATTTAGCATCTATTTAGTGTCCGTCAGATCTGTAATGATGGCCCCTCTTTTTTCCTTCTATTGTTAATTTGTATCTTTTTTTTTCTTTAGTATATCTGATTTACCAATTTTATTAATGCTTATGAAGTAGCAGCCTTTGGTTTTATTGACTTTTCTCTACTGTATTTCTATTTTTAATTTCACTGGTTTCTGCTCTTATCTTTATTAACTCCTTCTTTCTGCTTGCTTTGGATATAATTTTCTCTTTGTTTTCTAGTTTCTTACGTTGGCAGGGTAGATTACTGATTTTAGGACTTTCTTTTTCTAGTATAAGCACTTAAGCTATAAAATTTTCTCTAAACACTGCCTAAGCTTCCACTTACAATGTATTGGTGATGACATGGCAGAACTGGAATTCTCATACAATGCTGGTGGAATGTAAAATGGCACAACCTCTTTGGAAAATAGTTTGTCAGCTTCTTAAAACATTAAATATACACCTACCATATGATCTACTCATTCCACTCCTAGATATTCATGCAAAAGAAAAGAAAATCATTATTACATATTACATACATATTAGAATGTATGTTCATGCAAAAACTTGTACACAAGTGTTCATAGCAGCTTTATTTGTAATAGCCAGAACAACCTAAATGTACCTCAATAGCTGAGTGGATAAGTAAACTGTAGTATATCCATATAATTGAAGACCATTCATTAACAAAAAATACTGTTGATGTAAGCAACAACAGACGTGAATTTCAAAGGTATTATGCTGACTGAAAGAAGTCAGACTAAAAAGAGTACATTTATATAAAAGTTGAGGAAATGCAAACTAATGTTTAAGTAGATAGGAATAGAAAGTATTTTCTATAACGTTGTTACTCAGTTCTTTAGAGTCCTGTGTTAGAAGCCCAAGATCACATTCACTAGTATGAAATAATTTTTTAAATGATCCGTCAGCTTAACATTCAATTTATTAAAGACAACAGATGCTACTTCCCTTATTTGCAAAAGTGTTTTTTACTAAGTCTTCAGAGTCATGTACTTTCTCAGTCCTGATACTGTTATTCTGAATTGTTCCAGAGATATTTACATGAAAAGCAATCCTGTAGAATAGTAATTTTCTGGGTGGGTAAGAGGTTGATCTTTCTTTTGTCAAGTAGGAAAGGAGTGATTATTAAATGGTAGTTTAGAAAGAAGAACCAAGTGAACTAGTTTTGATAAACAATACATATGTTCAGGATCTAGGAATTGATTCCTATAAAACCATCCGTGCCCATTTATCTCCTTGAAAAATTTTGTGTACTCCTGAGGTAAGTGTACGTTATATTGAAGACCGCTGGTATGAAATATTTATGTAATATTTCAAGATGATTATAAGAATAAAATGCTTGAAATATTTTTCTGTTGCCTTTAGACAGAAAAGTTTGGCAGGATATAAATTTGGGAGAGGTTACAACTTTTTCTTAAACTCTTTAGAGGTTTCCTCATTGTCCTTTAGAATTTAGTATTTCCAGAGAAATCTGAGCCCAGTCTAATTTCCATTCCTAATTTTTTTCCTTTACTCAGTGCTTATAGAACTCTCTTTCTTCCTCCCTTTCTCATTTATTTATCTACTGATCTTTCATTCTTTAAATACAAAAAAAAAAAAAAATTTACCCAAGATGTGTTTAATGTTGATACACATATCCTGGTGTGATTTCAGAAAAATTTTCTTCAACTACTAAATTGACAAATATTTATTTAGTGACTACTACGTGGCAAATACTCTAATATGTGTTCATGAATAAGGTACAGTCACCTCCATTTCATGCCTTCTCCTTTTGTTCCATGAAGCATGACAGTTGTGGGTTTTTGGTTTTTTGTATTTTTTTTTTTTAGCATGACAGTTTTTTAAGTTTTGTTCTATTGTCTATAGTAAGTCATTTTTTCAAAGACTATTCTGTCTTCTAATCTTCAAGATGATGGTTCTCCTGTTGGCTATAATTTTTAATAGCCACATATTAATTTTTAAAAGTCTTCTCATCTTATAAAGGAAAGAGCTGGCAACTTTGTGCAAGAAGAGACACAATTGTTTGATTTATTATTCACAGTACACAAGATATGTAATAGCATAATTGTGGTGATGGAGAGAAACCTACCATTGTACATATATATGTAGTTTCTTTTTTTTTTTTTTTAATCTTTATTTATTTGGCTGTGCCGGGTCTTAGTTGCGGCACATGGGGTCTTCGTTGCCCTGTGTGGGATCTTTAGTTGCGGCATGCGGGATCTACTTCCCTGACCAGGGATAGAACCCAGGCTCCCTGCACTGGGAGCATGGAGTCTTAGCCACTGGACCACCAGGGAAGTCCCCTATATATGTAGTTTCAAATGAACTTTAACACTTTTCATGACAGCTGGATCAAACAACTTTTTATGGACATAGGGAAGGAAATTGGAGGTATGGATGGTGTGTGTTAAAATATTGGAGAACAAATGCTGAAGTTATACACCTGCGCGGTTGCTGCTGCTGGTGTATTGAAGTCAGTAAAATTAGAAAATTGTCTCTGCTTCCATAATGAATGCTGAGATGAGACAGACATACATAAAATAAAACTGCACAGAAACAGTCTACAAAAAGATGATGTGTCCAAAGCGGGCACACCATTCCCTGTAGCTGATTATTTTAATATTGACTGAGTGAATAATAACAGTTTCATTGGAAAATTTTGCCTCCTGTAAAGAAGAAACTTATTATCTCAGATAACTTATTTTTTGGAAGATAATGAAAAATTTTAAAAGATTGAATGGATCATTGAAAATCAATCCACCATTCCTCTCTCTTTCAATTCCATTTCATTGACTACTTAAAGGGCTTAGAATTTGACTTTATTGCCTTGAGTATTTTAATTAAAGTTTTATATTTAATCTTGAAGAAAAGGAAGTTTTATATCATTGAAGAGACACATGTACTTATAAGAGCTCTTTGAATAATAGAAGTAGAAATTATTAGTAAGTTACTTGTATGCGAAATTACTTTTGCTGAGATAATGGAAAGATCAGACTGGGTAGGCATGCAAATCTCCTTTGGTTTATTGGCCTAGAACCTGGGTATATTTGTACTGAACTTAAACAGTTAATATCTAGTGATGAAAAATTTTTACTCAGAAGTCAGCAAAACATTAAGAAGCCTACATCCTAGAAAGGTAGGACTTTATAGGTGACTCAGTTTACTTTCTCTAAGTGAATGAATGCATTAGGAAATAAGAAGGGCTGAAGACCAAAGGGTCAAGGGCATTGTCACAATTAGATACAGTGTCTCATACAGTGGTGTTTGAATCTGTGTTGCGGGTGGGAGAGAGAGGTGATAAACGTGTGGCTGATTTTCAACCAGTATTCTCTGCTACAGCTGTACTGGTTGTTTATGGGGGTTGTTCTTTCTGAGCCATGTGCATGGTTAAATACTTTGAATATCACCATCGAGTACATGCGTTTGTTCTGTGTGCTGTGCCTTTAGCCTCATTCAACTAAAATTTAGTGAACGCTTAGTATATGTTGGTGAAATCCCATGTCCAATAGGGAGGTGTGATTTAGGACAATAGATGGCCTACTTTTAGGTGAACAGGTCACATGGGAGAAAAGATGAATGACAAATTCAAAAGGCTTGGGGACTGTTTGATGAGACTGAAGAAAATTTTACGTTTTCCATCACTTTTTTGTTTTGTCTACATGTGTGAAAATGGCTCTTGATAGGTTGTTTACTGAGACTTCTTTCTGCAGATTATTTCATTCCAGGGTAGGAGGCTTTCTCTCACATCTAGAAGCTAGATCAAGCTCCCATTTGGAAACCAAGTCAGAAAAACAGCCTGACCACATTCTTTTCCTTCTGAGCCCTTTTGAATTGATCTATAGCAGGCAAAGGTTTTTGCTGACTTTCCTACAGTTCATCCATGTCTTCAGGCTTTAACTTTAAAATCTAAGGGATTATTAGTGAGGTTTGCTGGAATCTTCTCCCATAACACTGAACTTCCTAAGGAGGAGAGTTTTGTGTCAGCTTCTGTCATCTTCAATTTCAAATTAGTTTAACTCTGTATGGTTGAAACTTATCAGTGTTGGTGGTATGTAGGTCATTGATTCAGTTATTTCTGCAACATATATTTATCAAGGCCCTGCAAGGGGCCAGTCCCTGTTTTAGGTAATGTGAGCAAAACATAAAAATAAATTCCCTCTTAGCTTGCTTTGTGGGGAGAGGAAAGAGTAATCAAAGCCAATAAGTAAGTATGTAATAAAGACTATGGTGATTAATGCTATGGAGGAAAAATATAAGGGAGTGTTGTAATCTTAAGTAGTGTGTCAGGGAAGGAATCATTGAAAAGTTAGCAGTGAGAAAGAAGGACAAGGAGATAGGAGTGCTAATCTCCGGAAGAAGTGCATTCCAGCTAAAGTGCATGGTGTGCAAAGGCCCTGAGACACACATGTGCTTGGGAGGTTTGAGGAGCAGCAAAACATTCAGGTGGCTGAAGCAGAAGGCGCAAAGGGAAATCATAATAGGAAATGGTTAGAGAGCTAATAAAGGGGGGCCAATTGCAGGACCTGTAGTTATCGAAAAGACGTTAGCTTTACGCTAAATTAGATGAGTATTTATGGGAAGGTGTGGACCAAAGGAATGACATGATCTGGCTTATATTTTAATGGGACCACTTGTCTGACACTTTGACCAGTGCCCAAGGGTAAAAGCAGCTGACGAATATATCTCTCTGTGATTCCAGCTTCAGGATTCTGCCCCCAGTTTTGGTTGCATTCAGAAGCCTTCAAAAACATGTTTTTAGTGTTTGTCTCTGGCTGTTTTAGCAGTTAATGGCGGGAGCGTTGTTGACCTGCCACAGACATCTTCCATCACCCTCTACCCACTCGTCTTCATGACATACTGCATTTCAACCTGCTTCTTTGTCTTACCGCCTGTATCTCCCAACATGAAGACTGGCCTGGTTTTATTTGTTGCTGTATCCTGTGCCTGTAACATCGAGATGGCCTTTGCACTAGCCTCCTAACTGATCTCCCTGCTTCTATACTGACTCCTTACCACAAGAGCCTGAGTGAGCTTTTTAGTGTCACATCACCCCTCTGCTCACAACCCTCCAACGGCTCTCATCTCACTTGGGGTAAAAGCCAAAGGCCCCCCACCAGACCTGAGGGAGCCAAATGGTCAGGACACCGTACAACTCCGTATCTCATCACCATCTACTCTCCCTCTCATTCAAACGCCTTTACCATACTAGCCTCCTGGCCACTCCTCAATCTCACCGGATATGTTCCTGTCTGAGGTCTTTGCCCATGCTGTTCTCACTGCCTGGCATGCTCTTCTCTAAAGTATCTGCAAGATTTGCTACTTCATCACCTTCAGATATTTACCCAAGGTCAGCTTCTAAACTAGGACCACCATGTACAGTTGTGCATGTTGTGCCTTGCGTAAGCACAGAGGGCACCTGTCCCCTGTGTTCTAGAAGCAGCCAGTGACTGAGCTATGAGCAGCATCTACGCATGCTTATGGAAGAAACATCCCTTCTTAGTCCATTCTGCCAGTCGTCTCCTCATTTTTACAGTCCTATCTCACAGAGTTACTATGAGAATCAAACGCAATTATATCAGTGATAATAACCTTAAAAAATAATATTTATTGAGAATTACTTCAGGCCAGGCACTGTCATGAACTCTTTTCACAGATTATTGGTCTCATCCTCCCAAGAGCACTGTAAGATAGGTGCTATTATTATAACTAAGCAAACATTCATCTGCATTCCAGTTACCAGAGGCATCATCGTCCTTACATTCTTCTGTGATTCTTTAGCTTGTACCTATGTTAAGATTTCCCTTAGAATGTCTTTCATGAATTCTGAGGAGTCAGTTGGGATGAGGCATCATTCAGTTTCATTCCAGTTTACACAACTCCAGTCAGCTATTTCGAGGGTTAAAGACGTCCCAAGAATACAGAAAAGGGGCTTCTTTGTATGCCCCTGAAAAATAGAACACTAAAGACAATGCCAACAAATAGAATAATACTTTTCTCATCCATTTCATTCTGTCTACATAATCAATTCTTGTTTCATCCAACCTTGGATCTGCTGTCTGCTTTCATAATGTCATCTACTTCTGGGTTTCAAGAGTCCTGGAAGCTCTGACTGATGTCCCTGGCACAGTCTGACACATCTTCTCACAGTGGTGAGGTTAGCTTCTCTGGGAAACTTGCAACAGTATCGATAATTGTCAGATTATCACATTTGGTGCAGTCCTTCCTACCGATGCTCCCATACTGTCCTTTTTTGTTGTTACTTTAGGAAGACCTAGTTTCTGGCCTGCAGCTTATAACAGACCTTCAGGCAAAATGAAAGGAGAGCGGAGAATCCAGTTATTGATGAGAAAATGAAATGACTCTACTTTGTTAGTGACAAACATGATTTTAAAGTAGAGGATGATAGAATCCTTTCATGGATAAAACATATGTATACATGACTATTTTATACAGATCAGAGCAAATTATCCTGAAGGTAGGAAGATATTATGGCCACGGAGAGCCTTAACAAATCTCTAGGGCCTTCCAATCCATCCCGTTAAGTAGGCACAACGTTAAAAAGAGTCGTCACCGGAGATTGGCCACTTGATTATGATAGGAGCATAGGGGCCTGAGGATAAAATATGCTTATAGCCTGGCTCCTTTATTAACCAGAATGGTAATAAAAGAGTTTCAAACAGACATAGCAGAAGGTAACCTAGAAGCTCTAGCTCTTTTAGAAGCAAGGAGCTTATGTTGTTTGCTTATAAAATAATTCCAAAGCATGACAAGTGTCATCACCAAGACACAAAGTTATCCAGCTTTCAAGTGAGGGTTTTTCTGAGGCGATGAGGAACCTCTGTTCTCTGGGCAGGTCGCACAAAATGTGGAGAACAGCTCTTTACCTCCTGTTAGTAAGAGCCAACTGAATACTCCAAGCATCAGTTTTAAGCTCCTAGCTCTCTCTTCTTCATTATTCATAAGCTTCCTTTGTTCATTAATTATATTATACCTTTATATGTACACTTAAATATACACACTAAACAAATAGATGACATAATTTAAAGCTTTCAATTTTAATTTTAAAATAAAATTAACTTTACTACCATGTTCTGAATTATGGCATAAACACATTGATTTTATCACCTTAATTGAAGTGAAGTTAACCTTTAGTTACAAATGCACAAACCTCAATATGTTAATCATTTTTAAAACATCAAATTAAAAGAAACTCACCTAAAAGTATAAGTGGATTTTTAAGTGAAAAACAAAATTTGCAGCTCTTTTTATGGAAATAATGACCCATCATTGTAGCCCAGAACAAAATTTGGGGGGAATGTTATTTCAGAACCATTAGAAAACTAGGTGTGAAATGTATTTGTAAACTGGTGTGCCCAAGAGCAGAGACTGATTGACTAGAAATAATGCACTTCCCGGTACAAGGTATGGAAGTAACATAGAAAAGTGTAATAACATAGATACTTGAAAAGCAATAGTGAAAAGTGTAATAGCATAGATACTTGTTTGCCTATAGGCGTTGATGACCACTTTGAGCCCTTCAAGACAGGGGCACTGTCCATCTCCAGGACCTGGTCCATTTCCAGCACTCAATGAAGGTTGTAGACAGGGGTTGAAGCAGGAGTGGAGCATCATCAGGAAGTGGAATCAAACCTGGGGGATAGCAGGTATTCCTTGCCATTGATCAGGCTGAGACTTCATCCTTCCTCAGCTCTTCCCCCTTCTCTTTCCTAGCTCCTTCCCTTACTTACAGGTTTTTCTTGAAGAACTTACCCTCAATAAATCCCATAACCTTGAGTCTCTCGCAGGCTCTATTCTAGGAAACCCAACTCAAGACAGATGAGCACATATCTGATAACATGCCCCACTCTATAAATACGGAGAATTTTCTAACACTTCTCATTCCACTGGTGACCAAGAGGTTAAGCCCCCTGGGTTATTATCGCCCTTCCCTTCTCCCTACATCCATCAGTCCTTCATGAATCCTATTAGTAGGGATCAGAGAAGCTTACCTTTGAGTCTAAGATCTTGGGAATGATTGTGCTCAAAGAGCCTGACCTTGTTCCCTAAAGGGAACATGCTTTTCCTCTTTCCTGAGGGCAGACCCCACCTAGCAGGGCACCAGCCAGAATGTGCTCCAAAGGGCTGCCTCTCAGAGTCTATTGCAAGATGAAAACCATTCCCCACTTCAGCTTGAAAGGAGGTCTTACAAAGTTAACAAGACAGGAGAAAGCCTTGGAACAGATGTTAACCCTGCCTTCCCCACAGCTACCAAGTCGGGTCTGAGTTCTCATTGGGTGTGACCCCAGGAGCCAAGCCACTCAAAGTTCTGACTCAGCTCTACTTCTAAGGAGCACATCAGCTATCTTTGCTGTCTCCTCTCTTCTTCCCAGGGAAAAGGTCTCCGGATTCCCTAGGTGGGGAGCCTCAGTGAGCCTCAGCAAAGCCAAGAACACTCACTCAAGACAGTGTTCTCCATTTCTGGCTATGATTACGGAGCAGGTAGAGGCCAGCTCAAGCCCTGACCTCTGTGCTCTGGCTACAGCTGAGTCCTACTGTCAAGTAGGGATGGAGAGGCTGACAGGTGGGCAGGGAACCTGTAAGGGCCTCGTGGAAGCCCCCTGAGACCCCAGAACAGCTGCAAAGACTACACATAGGTGCAGGAGATAATTAGGAAGCTACCAGTGTGCAGTTTCTACTTAAATGATGCCACCCAGACTGTGTCTGGAAACAAATGGACAGATGTTAATGCAAATGTGTCATCACTAGTCCTTTCAAGGGGCTATGAACCAGCTCATCTCAGCAGCTCTGTGTCTAAGGGAAAGAGGGAGACAGAGGGACAGTAACAGACCTTTGCCGGCCTTGCTTTGCAGCCAGTCAAATGTATGTCAACCCAAAACGGAGATTGAGGAGTGGGGACAATGGATAGGAAAGTGCTAGAGGAACCACCAAAATTTGATCAGTGAATTTCTCAGCTTTTAAAAGGCATCCTAGGGGCTTCCCTGGTGGCCCAGTGGTTGAGAGTCTGCCTGCCGATGCAGCGGACGCGGGTTCGTGCCCCAGTCCGGGAGGATCCCGCATGCCGCGGAGCGGCTGGACCCGTGAGCCATGGCCGCTGAGCCTGCGCGTCCGGAGCCTGTGCTCCACAACGGGAGAGGCCACAGCAGTGAGAGGCCCGCGTCCGGAAAAAAAAAAAAAAAAAAAGGCATCCTAGGCTACCGAACCACCCTTGGCCCACTCCTAACAAACACCATCCCCTCACCCTTCCCAATATATTCTATGATAGCTTCCATCCATAATCTTCCTCTGTATCAGAGTGGTTATCACATTTTAAATTGCATAAAAATTAGCTACTGAAGTTTGTGAGTAATGCAGATTCTCAGGTTCTTATCCTGGGTCAGAGGGAGGAGAGCTAATTCTTGTCTATATAGCACAACCCAAGGATCTTCAGTAGCTGGCAGAAGCAGTTTGTCAACATTTGGACATAGAATGGCTGGAAGCAAATACATTCCTCCATTGTAGTTGCTTCTCCATTACAAACACCACATCTTGAATGACCACAATCCTAGGACTGAGCCTCTTCTATAATTCTCTCAGGCTAGAGAGAAAAGTGGATTGAGGTACTGGGAGTCTAGGAGAGACCACGAAGGGAGACAGCAGGGTATTAGGAAGCTTACTGTACTCTCTATAGTTCTGTGCAAAGCCTCACAAAAGGTACCCTATTCTTCTCCACATCAGCATGGCAGGAGGTAGTGTTGATAAAGACAAAAAGATACCAGAATGTGTGTCTACATGGATGGAGTTCTTTGACTCTAGTCCACATTATCTTTGTTTTGCCTTGCTGGACAAAATGTCTTAGCTGCTTAAAAACTAGTTTGGAGGGCTTCCCTGGTGGCACAGTTGTTGGGAATCCACCTGCCAATGCAGGGCACACGGGTTTGAGCCCTGGCCTGGGAAGATCCCACATGCTGCAGAGCAACGAAGCCCGTGTACCACAACTGCTGAGCCTGTGCTCTAGAGCCAGCGAGCTACTGAGCCTGCATGCCACAACTCCTGAAGCCCGTGTGCCTAGAGCCTGTGCTCCGCAACAAGAGAAGCCACCTCAATGAGAAGCCCGTGCACCGCAACGGAGAGTAGCCCCTACTCGCCGCAACTAGAAAAAGCCCGCATGCAGCAACCAAGACCCAACGCAGCCTAAAATAAAGAAATTTATTTTAAAAACCCAAAAAACAGAAACTAGTTTGGAAATAAGTGCAATACTGGCTTTTACACCCAAGTTTGGGCTGCACTTGAGCCCTCTCCTGGGGAGGCCTTGACTCTCCCACTATGTCTCTGGGATTGGACACATGAATTTCAGCCCAGTGGTCCCTGTCTTGGCCTCATGAAGATGAATGATTTGTCAAAGAAGATCTTCTCCAGCCTCCTCACTTTTCAGGCGAGGAAGCCTCTCCAGGAACAAATGGTTCCATGAGAACAAAAGGCATATTCATTGTAAAGATTTCAGGAGTGGCTCTTCAGAAAACCTAACCATCTCTCCTCTCATCTCTCCTGCACAAGATGGGTTTCAGGTGGTTCTATTGCCTTGCTTCCTTCTACATTAAATATCTACACTATCTCACTGGCTTTAAATGGTTGGCTATTCATTGATTAAGAATCATTTACTTGGCTCAGTTCAAACAAAAATCCTTATACTCAGAAACAATAGCATTTGATCCACTTGACAATATTCTCAGTGGTTTTGTGGAGGTATGTAAACTTGGATATGAAAGTAGGGAGAGAGCTAAATTGCTCCACAAATGAACCGAGAAGAGATGGTCAGAAGCCTGGAAGGTAGATGGCTGCAAGTCCAAGAAGAGAGAATTAGAAGATATCCCAGAATTTTTGAATGAAATGCTATCTGTAATGCAACATAAACTACCTCTTCTGCCTCTCTTACAAAATCTCTAGTCAAATCTACATTTGTGGATGGGATTTGGTATTGGGAATTATACAAGCAAAGAAATAAATACTGTTGCAGGATTGGCCTCGGGTAAGACCAGAGGCTGGGTACACATGGCAAATGGAAGTGGGAGCACCAGCACATAAGTTACACTAAGAATTGAAAGTGCAGGGCTCCTGGCATCTTTCTTTTTCTTTTATTTTTTTTTGAATTTTATTTATTTTTTTATACAGCAGGTTCTTATTGCTTATCCATTTTATACATATTAGTGTATATATGTCATTCCCAATTGCCCAATTCATCACACCACCACCACCACCACCCCCGCCGCTTTACCCCCTTGGTGTCCATATGTTTGTTCTCTACATCTGTGTCTCAATTTCTGCCCTGCAAACCGGTTCATCTGTACCACTTTTCTAGGTTTCACATATATGCATTAATATACGATATTTGTTTTTCTCTTTCTGACTTACTTCTCTCTGTATGACAGACTCTAGGTCCATCCACCTCACTACAAATAACTCAATTTCGTTTCTTTCTATGGCTGATTAATATTCCATTGTGTATATGTGTCACATCTTCTTTATCCATTTATCTGTTGATGGACACTTGGGTTGCTTCCATTTTCTGGCGATTGTAAATAATGTTGCAATGAACATTGTGGTACATGACTCTTTTTGAATTACGGTTTTCTCAGGGTATATGCCCAGTAGTGGGATTGCTGGGTTGTATGGTAGTTCTATTTTTAGTTTTTTAAGGAACCTCCATACTGTTCTCCATAGTGGCTGTATCATATTACATTCCCACCAGCAGTGCAAGAGGGTTCCCTTTTCTCCACACCCACTCCAGCGTTTGTTGTTTGTAGATTTTCTGATGATGCCCATTCTAACTAGTGTGAGGTGATAACTCATTGTAGTTTTGATTTGCACTTCTCTAATAATTAGCAATGTTGAGCAGCTTTTCATGTGCTTCTTGGCCATCTGTATGTCTTCTTTGGAGAAATGTCTGTTTAGGTCTTCTTCCCATTTTTGGATTGGGTTGTTTGTTTTTTTAATATTGAGCTGCATGAGCTGTTTTTATATTTGGAGATTAATCCTTTGTTGATTCATTTGCGTATATTTTCTGCCATTCTGAGGCTTGTTTTTCCATCTTGTTTATGGCTTCCTTTGCTGTGCAAAAGTTTTTAAGTTTCATTAGGTCCCAGTTGTTTGTTTTTGGTTTTATTTCCATTATTCTAGGAGGTGGATCAAAAAGGATCTTGCTGTGATTTATGTCCAAGAGTGTTCTTCCTATGTTTTCCTCTAAGAGTTTTATAGTGTCTGGTCTTACATTTAGGTCTCGAATCCATTTTGAGTTTCTTTTTGTGTATGGTGTTAGGGAGTGTTCTAATTTCGTTCTTTTACATGTAGCTGTCCAGTTTTCCCAGCACCACTTATTGAAGAGACTGTCCTTTTTCCATTGTATATCCTCGCCTCCTTTGTCATAGATTAGTTGACCATAGGTGCGTGGGTTTACCTCTGGGCTTTCTATCCTGCTCCATTGATCTATATTTCTGTTTCTGTGCCAGTACTATATTGTCTTGATTACTGTAGCTTTGTAGTATAGTCTGAAGTCAAGGAGTCTGATTCCTCCAGCTCCGTTTTTTTCCCTCAAGACTGCTTTGGCTATTTGGGTCTTTTGTGTCTCCATACAAATTTTAAGATGTTTTGTTCTTGTTCTGTAAAAAATGCCATTGGTAATTTGATAGGGATTGCATTGAATCTGTAGACTGCTTTGGGTAGTATAGTCATTTTCACAATATTGATTCTTCCAATCTAAGAACATGATATATCTCTCCATCTCTTTGTATCATCTTTAATTTCTTTCATCAGTGTCTTACAGTTTTCTGCATACAGGTCTTTTGTCTCCTTAGGTAGGTTTATTCCTAGGTATTTTATTCTTTTTGTTGCAGTGGTAAATGGGAGTGTTTCCTTAATTTCTCTTTCAGATTGTTCATCCTTAGTGTATAGGAATGCAAGAGATTTCTGTGCATTAATTTTGTATCCTGCAACTTTATCAAATTCATTGATTAGCTCTAGTAGTTTTCTGGTGGCATCTTTAGGATTCTCTATGTATAGTATCATGTCATCTGCAAACAGTGACAGTTTTACTTCTTCTTTTCCAATTTGTATTCCTTTTAGTTCTTTTTCTTCTCTTATTGCCGTGGCTAGGACTTCCAAAACTATGTTGAATAATAGTGGCAAGAGTGGACATCCTTGTCTTGTTCCTGATCTTAGAGGAAATGCTTTCAGTTTTTCACCAACCACTGAGAATGATATTTGTTGTGGGTTTGTCATATATGGCCTTTATTATGTTGAGGTGGGTTCCCTCTATGCCCAGTTTCTGGAGAGTTTTTATCATAAATAGGTGTTGAATTTTGTCAAAAGCTTTTTCAACATCTATTGAGATGATCATATGGTTTTTATTCTTCACTTTGTTAATATGATGTATCACATTGCTTGATTTGCATATATCAAAGAATCCTTGCATCCCTGGGATAAATCCCAGTTGATTATGGTGTATGATCCTTTTAATGTGTTGTTGGATTCTGTTTGCTAGTATTTTGTTGAGGATTTTTGCATCTATATTCATCAGTGATATTGGTCTGTAATTTTCTTTTTTTGTAGTATCTTTGTCTGGTTTGGGTATCAGGGTGATGGTGGCCTCATAGAATGAGTTTGGGAGTTTTCCTTCCTCTGCAATTTCTTGGAAGAGTCTGAGAAGGATGGGTGTTAGCTCTTCTCTAAATGATTGATAGATTTCACCTGTGAAGCCATCTGGTCCTGGACTTTTGTTTGTTGGAATATTTTAAATCACAGCTTCAATTCAGTGCTTGTGATTGGTCTATTTTCTGTGTCTTCCTGGTTCAGCCTTGGAAGATTATACCTTTCTAAGAATTTGTCCATTTCTTCCAGGTTGTCCATTTTATTGGCATAGAGTTGCTTGTAGTAGTCTCAGGATGCTTTGTATTTGTGTGGTGTCTGTTGTACTTCTCCTTTTTCATTTCTAATTTTATTGATTTGAGTCCTCTCCCTCTTTTTCTTGATGAGTCTGGGTAATGGTTTATCAATTTTGTTTATATTCTCAAAGAATCAGCTTTTAGTTTTATTGATGTTTGCTATTGTTTTCTTTGTTTCTATTTCATTTATTTCTGCTCTGATCTTCATGGTCTCTTTCCCTCTGCTAACTTTGCGTTTTGCTTATTCTTCTTTCTCTAGTTCCTTAGGTGTAAGGTTAGATTGTTTATTTGAGATTTTTCTTGTTTCTTGAGGTAGGCTTGTATTGCTCTATACTTCCCTCTTAGAACTGCTTCTGCTGCATCCCATAGGTTTTGGCTCATCGCGTTTTCATTGTCATTTGTCCTTAGGTATTTTTTGATTCCTCTTTGATTTCTTCAGTGATCTCTTGGTTATTTAGTAATGTAATGTTTAGCCTCTGTGTGTTTGTGTTTTTTACTTTTTTCCCCCTGTAATTGATTTCTAATCTCATAGCATTGTGTTCAGAAAAGATGCTTGATATGATTTCAGTTTTCTTAAATTTACTGAGGCTTGATTTGTGACCCAAGATGTGATCTATCCTGGAGAATGTTCCATGTGCACTTGAGAAAAAAGTGTAATCTACTGGTTTTGGATGGAATGTCCTATAAGTATCAATTAAATCTATCTGGTCTATTGTGTCATTTAAAGCTTGTGTTTCCTTACTAATTTTCTGTTTCGATGATCTGTCCATTGGTGTAAGTGAGGTGTTAAAGCCTCCCACTATTCTTGTGTTACTCTAGATTTCCTCTTTTATAGCTGTTAGCAGTTGCCTTATGTATTGAGGTGCTCCTATGTTGGGTGCATATATATTTATAATTCTTATATCTTCTTCTTGGATTGATCCCTTGATCATTATGTAGTGTCCTTCCTTGTCTCTTGTAACATTGTTTATTTTAAAATCTATTTTATCTGATATGAGTGTTGCTACTCCAGCTTTCTTTTGATTTCCATTTGCATGGAATATCTTTTTCCATCCCCTCACTTTCAGTCTGTGTGTGTCGCTAGGTCTGAAGTGGGTCTCTTGTAGACAGCATATATATGGGTCTTGATTTTGTATGCATTCAGCAAGCCTGTATCTTTTGGTTGGAGCATTTCATCCATTCACATTTAAGGTAATTATCGATATGTATTTTCCTACTACCATTTTCTTAATTGTTTTTGGGGTCTTTTTGTAGGTCCTTTTCTTCTCTTGTGTTTCCCACTTAAAGAAGTTCCTTTAGCATTTGTTGTAGAGCTGGTCTGGTGGTGCTGAATTCTCTTAGCTTTTGCTTGTTGGTAAAGCTTTTGATTTCTCCATCGAATCTGAATGAGATACTTGCCAGCTAGAGTAATCTTGATTGTCGGTTCTTCCCTTTCATCACTTTAAATATGTCATGCCACTCCCTTCTGGCTTGAAGAGTTTCTGCTGAGAAATCAACTGTTAACCTTATGCGAGTTCCCTTCTATGTTATTTGTCGTTTTTCCCTTGCTGTTTTCAATAATTTTCTTTGTCTTTAATTTTTGCCAATTTGATTACTATGTGTCTCGGCATGTTTCTCCTTTGGTTTATCCTGTACGGGACTCTCTGCGCTTCATGGACTTGGGTGGCTATTTCCTTTCCCATGTTAGGGAAGTTTTCGACTATAATCTCTCCAGATATTTTCTTGGGTCCTTTCTCTCTCTCTTCTCCTTCTGGGACCCCTATAATGCGAATGTTGTTGCGTTTAATGTTGTCCCAGAGGTCTCTTAGGCTGTCTTCATTTCTTTTCATTCTTTTTTCTTTATTTTTTTCTGCAGCAGTGAATTGCACCATTCTGTCTTCCAGGTCACTTATCAGTTCTTCTGCTTCAGTTATTCCTTCCTTCTAGTTATTGATTCCTTCTAGTGTAGTTTTCATTTCAGTTATTGTATTGTTCATCTCTGTTTGTTTGTTCTTTAATTCTTCTAGGTCTTTGTTAAACATTTCTTGCATCTTCTCCATCTTTGCCTCCATTTGTTTTCCAAGGTCCTGAGTCATCTTCACTATCATTATTCTGAATTCTTTTTCTGGAAGGTTGCCTATCTCCACTTCATTTAGTTGTTTTTCTGGGGTTTTATCTTGTTCCTTCATCTGGTACGTAGCCCTCTGCCTTTTCATCTTGTCTATCTTTCTGTGAATGTGGTTTTTGTTCCACAGGCTGCAGGATTGTAGTTCCTCTTGCTTCTGCTGTCTGCCCTCTGGTGGATGAGGCTATCTAAGAGGCTTGTGCAAGTTTCTTGATGGGAGCAACTGGTGGTGGGTAGAGCTGGCTGTTGCTCTGCTGGGCAGAGTTCAGTAAAACTTTAATCCACTTGTCTGCTGATGGGTGGGTCTGAGTTCCCTCCCTGTTGATTGTTTGGCCTGAGGCAACCCAGCACTGGAGCCTGCAGGCTCTTTGGTGGGGCTAATGGTGGACTCTGAGAGGGCTCACGCCAAGGAGTACTTCCCGGAACTCCTGCTGCCAGTGTCCTTATCATCATGGTGAGACACAGCCACCCTCCCCCACGCCTCTGCAGGACACCCTCCAACACTAGCAGATAGGTAGGTCTGGTTCAGTCTCCTATGGGGTCACTGCTCCTTCCCCCTTCGTCTTGATATGCACACTACTTTGTGTGTGCCCTCCAATAGTGGAGTCTCTGTTTCCCCCAGACTTGTCAAAGTTCTGCAGTCAAATCCCACTAGCCTTCAAAGTCTGATTCTCTAGGAATTCGTCCTCCCATTGCCGGACCCCCAGGTTGGGAAGTCTGACGTGGGGCTCAGAACCTTCACTCCAGTGGGTGGACTTCTGTGGTATAATTTTTCTCCAGTTTGTGAGTCACCCACCCAGCAGTTATGGGATTTGATTTTATTGTAATTGCGCCCCTCCACCATCTCACTGTGGCTTCTCCTTTGTCTTTTGATGTGGGGTATCTTTTTTGGTGAGTTCCAGTGTCTTCCTGTTGATGATTGTTTAGCAGTTAGTTGTGATTCGGTGCTCTCACAAGAGGGAGTGAGAGCACGTCCTTCTACTCTGCCATCTTGAACCAATCTCTTCTCCTGGCATCTTTCTTGAGTTATGAGATACACCTGAGATAATTACTGAACCTAGAAGACTAGAAGGGCTTTGACCCTAGGAATCACTCCTAAAGGAGAAGGATCAAAGAGTGCCATGGACGGCCAGGCTCACTATGAAAACGTGAAGATCTATAAGAAACAAATGCAGTATATTCACCTACTTAGGGCTGGTAATGACAGACTGTTCCTTAGAAGGGAGATCGTTTGAAAGCAGTGGTTAAAGAGTATGGTTCTGATCTCAGACACAGCTGGGTTCAAATCTTGGCTGGATCTAGCTTTCTCTTCTTTGGAAAAGGCAACTTACGTAACCTCATTTTCCTCATGGAGGTTCTGTTATCCCAACTCTGTTGCTTTTGAGGAAGTCCAATAAACTCTCCAGGCTCTTTGCTCTAGGACAGCAGACAGTTTTACTAGAAGTATACAGAAAGTATGAGGCATAGACTATTGCACTGTAAACCATTTTGATGGTACCTGTCCAACCCAAGAATTTGGAATCTCTCCCTATTGCACCTGGAGAGACCTTCCCATGTCCCTTTAAAACAAACAAACAAACATAGGTATTGGATGAGCTGGTTTAAAAATAAAGATGGTTAAAGGGATGGAGAATCGATGAGGATGGTGGGAGATGAGGTCTCTTGTGGCAGTTTAATCATTTAAACATTATACAATAATGCTTCCTCAAAATCCTCAACTCCTTCTTCCAAATTATTCTGATAATTTAGCAACTGAATGACAACAAAAATACCTTCACATATTAAAATTGTATAGCATATTCAAAGTAGCATTGACATTCTAAGCTTAGAAGTGTGATTAATCTCTTCCTTGAATATATTGATTTAAAGGTGTAATGCTTTTTATAATTGATATATCAAAATGCCAGATGAGAGAAACTCTGTTTAATGTGACAAAAAAAATTCACCTGTGTCTTCCTTTACTTTTTTTTTTTTTTTTTTTTTGGGGCTGTTTTGAGTCTTAGTTGCGGCATGCGGGATCTTGCGGTGCGTGGGCTCTTCCTTGTGGTGTGCGGGCTTTTCTCTAGTTGTGGCGTGTAGGCTCCAGGGCGCGTGGGCTCTGTAGTTGTGGCACGTGGGCTAAGCAGCGTGCAGGCTTAGTTGCCCTGTGGGATGTGGGATCTTAGTTCCCCGACTAGGGATTGAACTGGCGTCCCCTGCATTGCAAGATGGTTTCTTAACCAGTGGACCATCAGGGAAGTCCCTTCCTTTACTTTTTTAGTAACTCTTTTTTCATTCTTTTTTAAAATTGACATATAATATTAGTTTCATGTGTACAACATAACAATTATATATTTTTATATATTGCAAACTGATCACCACAGTAAGTCTAGTTAACATCCATCACCATACATAGTTACAAATTTTTGTGCTCACCTCCACAGCACATTACATAATTATAAATTTTCTTCTTGTGATGAGAATTTTTAAAATATATTCTTTTAGCAGCTTTCAAGTATACAATACAGTATTATTTACTACAGTCACCATGCTGTACATTACACTCCCATGACTTATTTATTTTATGACTGGAAGTCCTTTACTTTTTTTTTATAATTAAAAGTATAATTTTATATTATATTAATTTTTTGACATCTTTATTGGAGTATAATTGAGTCCTTTGCTTTTTATGTTATCTATAGAAAGAGTCTTCCTCCCATTGGGAATATGACAACACACCTATCATTCCCTTCCATGCAGAATGCTATTGCAATAGCAGCACCACCTGATATGATCCCATCATCTGGTTAGTCACAACTCCCTCCTCTATGGATTCTGAACCAATTTAGAGGTTGGAATTGAATCATAGTATCCACTTTATTATCAGCCAGATTGTAGACTATGACTCAGACTTGAAGACAAACTCAGCTTTCAATGACCTCTTTCCACCTCAACTCAAGTCTAGACCTTGCCACCACACAGTGGGAGAGTTCTGTCTACAGAGGTTACTCCTCCAGTCACATGGATGAAGGATCTGGGTGTATCTCAAGCCCCATCACATCAGATGGACAAGAGGCCCAACCTAGGTGTATTTACCACCTAGAGGATAGGGAGAGGGAAGAAAATAGCCTGCCTCCATGCTGGTCAGCCGGAAAGAACACTTTTCATCTCATCCATGAGATAAGTTACTTCTCCTGCCATGGAGAGGGGGTAAGGGCAAAAGCTTTTCCCCACCTCTTCCTGATTAGTAGGAATGTTGACAAATCCTATTCCATGGACCAAGTCAGGAATATCTGTAGTAGGTATAGAAAGATATCTCCTATTCTACAAGTACATCATCCATGGGAAAACATAGGACACGAAGCCATAAAGTTCATTCCAAGCTCAATACCACCCAATCAGATAATTATGTACTATCTGAGAGCCTGAACAGTAGAAATTATTTTTCTAACCACTGCCAAACATTCAGATGAAAAGAGTCTATGCCACTGTTCATTACAAGCTTCAAAATTATCTCAAAAGTTCTTGAGCACATAGGCATACTCTTTTTTTCTTTTCATTTCAAATAGAAGGAAAAAATCACTGCCATGTTTTTTACAGCTTTATTGAGGTACAACTGATACAAAAAAGGGCATGGGGCTTCCCTGGTGGCGCAGTGGTTAAGAGTCCGCCTGCCGATGCAGGGGACATGGGTTCGTGCCCCGGTCCGGGAAGATCCCACATGCCGCGGGGCGGCTAGGCCCGTGAGCCATGGCCGCTGAGCCTGCGCGTCTGGAGCCTGTGCTCCGCAACGGAAGAGGCCACAACAGTGAGAGGCCCACATACCGCAAAAAAAAAAAAAAAAAAAAAAAAAGGGCATGTACTTAAAATGTACAGTCTGATGACATCCATAAAATAATTGTCACGATCAAGGTAAATGTCCCCAAAGTTCCCTCATGCCCCTTGTAATTCATACTTCTTCCCCCAGCAGCAAGTCATCTGCTTTCTATCAGTATAGTTTATATTTTATAAAAATGCTATCATACAGTATGTATTCTCTTTTTTAAAAATATTTATTTATCTTTGGCTGCTGTGGGATCTTCATCACAGCATGCAGGATCCTCTGCTGTGGGGCGTGGGCTTCTCTCTAGTTGTGGCCCACAGGCTTAGTTGCCCCACAGCATGTAGGCTCTTAGCTCCCTGACCAGGGATTGAACCTGCATCCCCTGCATTGGAAGGCTGATCCTTAACCAGGGAAGTCCCTGTATTCTCTTTTTTTCTGACTTCTTTCATTTACCATAAGGATTTTTTTACTCCATGTCATTGTGTGTATCAGTTGTTCATCTTTTTTATTGTTGAGTAGCTTTCCATTGTATTATGAACCACAGTTTGCTTTTCATTCACCTGCTGCTGGACATTTGGACTGTTTCCAGTTTGTGGCTCTGACAAATAAAGCCGCTGTGAACATTCATCTTCAAGTCCCTGTGTGGACATATGCTTTTGTTAATTTGGGGTAAATATCCAGGATTGGCTGGGTTGCATGGTAAACATATGTTTAACACTTGAAACTGTCAAACTGTTTTTCAAATTGGTTGCAGTAAAGACATATTCTCTTTCTTCCTTTTGTTTTGGACAAATGGAAAGAAAGCTTTGCAATCTGACATTTAACAATTGAACCTTCTTTGCATTTTTTCTCTTATATTCTCTAGGAAATGTCTGTCTTCATTTGTCATAGGTCTTCTCATTTCATGGATTTTTTTTTTTTCAGTAATTATGTTGTGGCCCTTCTACTGGCCTGCTTCTTATTTGAAAAATGGGGTAAGTCACCAGCCTGGAGAATCTTAGGTTCAGAGATGTTACATTTACCTCAGAGACTCGCTGTGAAGATTAACGGAGATTTCAGGAAGTTTTCAAACAAAATACCTCAATTGTGGTGGACCTAAATGCCCGGCCTACATTTGTGAACAGGTGCAGAACAGTGTTGATTGAAAGTCAGCGACGGGACCCTGGAGTTGGAAAAAAAGAAAAGAAAACAAAAAACCCTATACCTTTCTGTTTCATCAAGATCTCCTTCTCAGCCCACCCACATTTGTTCCAATTACTGTAGATATCAGAAGCAGGAAAATTTACTTTGCTCCTCAGAGCTCTCTCTGACATGCAGGAACAGAAGGGAGAGAGGTTTTTTTTAAGCTTAAAAATATTCTTATGAAATGGAGGAAAGAGCGTTAAAGGATGAATTGGGGAACCATGAGGAGCAGAAGCTGGCAGGTTGCTACAGGGAGCAAACATCATGGAACCTTGGTTTCCCAGCTTGTACTGTTTGAAAGCAGTCTGGGGACTTCCTAAGAAGTTTAGCTTATTCTGTGGTTTCTGAGAAAATTTAAAACACAGATTCAACAAGAAGATGGATGTCTGAATTACAAGCTTCAAACAAACATGGTCCCTTTGTCCCAGTGCTTTTACTGTTGGGAAGAAAAACTCACTTACCAAACTCTCTGAAGCGTGAAGGCAAGCTTCGGGCCCTGCTCCACCGCTCCCCCTCCAATGGGGGAGGTCTACTGGGGAAAGCAGGTGAAATGAAGTCTGATGTCTGAAGTGTGAAGGAAGGTTGTCCAAAGCCTGGAAGGATCAGTCAGCAACTAGGACCCGCACCTGGAAGCCAGAGGGGAAGGGAGTTTGGATGGCAGACCCAAGAGAGAAGGGAAGGACTTTGTATTTACTCCAGCTGTCACTCACAATCAGTGACTCAGAAGTGAAGAGAACAGTCAGGGGGAGGCAGAGCCACAGCAGAGGGAGCCCTGGGGAGGTTAGGCCCTCCACCCCTCCGCCCTCCTTGTGGAACGCGGCTCCCCACCAGCCGTGCCTCTGTAAGGCAGCTTCACACAGCCTTGAAATGATCGGGGAGTCTGACTTCAACTGATGGCATGTGTTTGCCAAGTTCAATCCACTTCCACTCAATTATTTTGAAAATTTTGCCTCGCATGGACAGAAACCCCAAAAAGGTAAAGACAGTAGAAGCCCATTTATTGTTGTTGTTTTTTAATATTTATCTAGCAAATACTTTTTTTTTTTTTTTTTTTTTTTTTTTTTTTGCGGTACGCGGGCCTCTCACTGCTGTGGCCTCTCCCCTTGCGGAGCACAGGCTCTGGATGTGCAGGCTCAGCGGCCATGGCTCACGGACCGAGCCGCTCCGCGGCATGTGGGATCTTCCCAGACCAGGGCATGAACCCGTGTCCTCTGCATCGGCAGGAGGACTCTCAACCACTGCGCCACCAGGGAAGACCGGGTGACATTTTTGAAGCTGCTAAGTTTGTGATAACTTATTATGCAGGAGTAGAAAATATTTTTAATTTTAATTACTTCCCTGGGATATAATTCCACAGATAAAGTGATTATGGTTTCTCTTTATTAAACCCACCAACGTTGTGATATCTGTTTCTCTAGTTCAATGGGCAGAAGTTGGTATTAATTAAGCAAACTTTTGAGAAAACTCTTAGATTATACAACTACTCATATCCAATTAACTTACAAAATCCCTTCTTGTTAACATGGCCTGTAAGGCCTAGCATAATTGGCTCTGTGAATTTTTCTAACGTGTAATACTGCCCTTCCTGTAGCAGTAGGACTCAACCAGGGGAGGTTGAGCAGGAGGAGGCTGGAACTCCACTGGCGTGGGCTGAAGCTACTGCCCACGGGCAGAATTTTTTTCCTCTCTAGCTCTCTCTCAGAAACCTCAGTCCTGCTTTTAAGGACTTCCAACTGATTGAGTCAGGCTGAACCAGACTATCCAGATAATCCTCCTTACTTAAAGACAACTGATTAGGGACTTTAATTGCATCTTCAAGATCCCAAACCTAGATTACTGTTTGTTTGAACAGCTGGGGACTAGAGCCTCAAAAAGTTGACACGTCAAAAAGCCATCACACTACCTTAGCCCAGTACCTCCAGCCTCTTAATTTTTTTTTCTTTTCTTAAAAACATCTTTATCTGGTGTGGTTCTAAGGGCGATGCTGGCCTCAAGCATGAATTGGGAAGTGTCCTTTTCTATTCTATTTTCTTAAAGAGCTGTTCAATATTGGTATTATTTCTTCCTCAAATGTTTGCTAGGAGTCACTAGGAAAGCCATCTTGGTCTGGAGTTTTCTTTCTGAGAAATTCCTTTTTAATTTTGATTTCGATATCTTTAATATAGACACAGGGCTATTCAGACTTTTAATTTCTTTTGGTATCATTATTGGTAATTCTGTCTTTCAAAGAATTATCCTTTTCATCTAAGTAATTTATTGGCATAAAGAAATTCATAGTTTCCTTATTAATGCTTTATTATCTGTAAGTTCTATAGCAATATCTCCTTTTTTATTTCTGATACTGGTAATTTGTGTGCTCTCTCTCTCTCTCTCCCCCTCCCTCCATTCCTCATTCTTGCTCTTCCTCTCAGCTAGAGGTCCATTTAGATTACGCTTTATCAATTTTATGGATCTTTCCACTTTTGGTTTCTCTGATCTCCTCTATTGTTTGGCTGTCTTCTATTTCAATGGTTTCTGCTCTTTATTATTCATTTTCTTTTGCTGTTTTAAAAATCTAATTGCTCTTATTTTCTACCTTTCTTTAGAAAAGATGAAACTCAATATCTTAGATTTTATAACATTCTTCTCTAATATAAGCATTTTGAGCTATAAATTCCCATGTGAGGACTTCTTCAGCTGACTTTTTTTTTGAAATATAGTTGATTTACAATATTGTGTCAGTTTCAGATGTACAGCAAAGTGATTCAATTATACACACACATATATGTATATATATATATATGTATATATTTATATATTTTTTCTATTCTTTTCCATTATAGTTTATTACAAGATATTGACTATAGTTCCCCACGCTATATAGTAAATCTTCGTTGTTTAGCTGATATATTGGATTTTAATCTTCAACTCTTTTGCAATTTACTTTTTTAAAAAAATTTATTTATTTATTTATTTTTGCACGGTACGCGGGCCTCTCACTGTGGTGGCCTCTCCCATTGCGGAGCAACAGGCTCCGGACGCACAGGCTCAGCGTCCATGACTCACGGGCCTAGCCGCTCCGCAGCATGTGGGATCTTCCCAGACCGGGACACGAACCTGTGTCCCCTGCATCGGCAGGCGGACTCTCAACCACTGCGCCACCAGGGAAGCCCTATTTATTTTTTATTTATTTTATTTTTGGCTGCGTTGGGTTTTTGTTGCTGTGCATGGGCTTTCTGTAGTTACAGCAAGTGGGGGCTTCTGTTCGTTGGGGTGCGTGGGCTTCTCATTTTGGTGGCTTCTCTTTTTTTTTTAGCATCTTTGTTGGAGTATAATTGCTTTACAATGGTGTGTTAGTTTCTGCTTTATAACAAAGTGAATCAGCTATACATATACATATTTCTCCATATCTCTTCCCTCTTGCATCTCCCTCCCTCACACCCTCCCTATCCCACACCTCTAGGTAGTCACAAAGCACCAAGCTGATCTCCCTATGCTATGTGGCTGCTTCCCACTTGCTATCGATTTTACATTTGTAGTGTATATATGTCCATGCCACTCTCTCACTTTGTCCCAGCTTACCCTTCCCCCTGCCATGTCCTCAAGTTCATTCTCTAGTAGGTCTGTGTCTTTATTCCCATCCTGCCCCTAGGTTCTTCATGACCTTTTTTTTTTTAGATTCCATATATATGTGTTAGCATGTGGTATTTCTTTTTCTCTTTCTGACTTATTTCATTCTGTATGACAGACTCTAGGTCCATCCACCTCACCACAAATAACCTAATTTCGTTTCTTTTTATAGCTGATTAATATTCCATTGTGTATATGTGTCACATCTTCTTTATCCATTCATCTGTCAGTGGACACTTAGGTTACCTCCATGTCCTGGCAATTGTAAATAATGTTGCAATGAACATTGTGGTACATGACTCTTTTTGAATTATGGTTTTCTCAGGGTATATGCCCAGTAGTGGGATTGCTGGGTCATATGGTAGTTTTATTTTTAGTTTTTTAAGGAACCTCCATACTGTTCTCCACAGTGGCTGTATCAATTTACATTCCCACCAACAGTGAAAGAGGGCTCCCTTTTCTCCACACCCTCTCCAGCATTTATTGTTTGTAAGTTTTTTGATGATGGCCATTCTTACCGGTGTGTGGTGATACCTCATTGTAGTTTTGATTTGCATTTCTCTAATGATTAATGATGTTGAGCATTCTTTCATGTGTTTGATAACAATCTGTATATCTACTTTGGAAAAATGTCTGTTTAGGTCTTCTGCCCATTTTTGGATTGGGTTGTTTGTTTTTTCGATACTGAGCTGCACGAGCTGCTTGTAAATTTTGGAGATTAATCCTTTGTCAGTGGCTGCATTTGCAAGTATTTTCTCCCATTCTGAGGGTTGTCTTTTGGTCTTGTTTATGGTTTCCTTTGCTGTGCAAAAGCTTTCGAGTTTCATTAGGTCCCATTTGTTTATTTTTGTTTTTACTTCCATTTCCCTAGGAGGTGGGTCAAATAGGATCTTGCTGTGATTTATGTCATAGAGTGTTCTGCCTGTGTTTTCCTCTAAGAGTTTTATAGTATCTAACCTTACATTTAGGTCTTTAATCCATTTTGAGTTTATTTTTGTGTACAGTGTTAGGGAGTGGTCTAATTTCATTCTTTTACATGTAGCTGTCCAGTTTTCCCAGCACCACTTGTTGAAGAGGCTGTCTTTTCTCCATTGTATATTGTTGCCTCCTTTATCAAAAATAAGGTGACCAGGCCTTCCCTGGTGGCGCAGTGGTTGAGAGTCTGCCTGCTGATGCAGGGGACACGGGTTCGTGCCCCAGTCCAGGAAGATCCCACATGCCACAGAGCTGATGGGCCCGTGAGCCATGGTCACTGAGCCTGCGCGTCCAGAGCCTGTGCTCCGCAATGGGAGAGGCCACAGCAGTGAGAGGCCCGCGTACTGCAAAAAAAATAAATTAAAAAAATAAGGTGACCATATGTGCATGGGTTTATCTCTGACTTTCTATCCTGTTCCATTGATCTATATTTCTGTTTTCATGCCAGTAGCATACTGTCTTGATTACTGTAGCTTTGTAGTATAGTCTGAAGTCAGTGAGCCAGATTCCTCCAATTCCATTTTATTTTTTCTCAAGATTGCTTTGGCTATTCAGGGTCTTTTGTGTTTTCATACAAACTGTGAAATTTTTTGTTTTAGTTCTGTGGAAAATGCCATTGGTAGTTTGATAGGGATTGCTTTGAATCTGTAGATTGCTTTGTGTAGTAGAGTCATTTTCACAATGTTGATTCTTCCAATCCAAGAACATAGTATATCTCTCCATCTGTCTGTATCGTCTTTAATGTCTTTCATCAGTGTCTTATAGTCTTCTGCATACAGGTCTTTTGTCTCCTTAAGTAGGTTTATTCCTAGGTATTTTATTCTTTTTGTTGCAATGGTAAATGGGAGTGTTTTCTTAATTTCACTTTCAGATTTTTCATCATTAGTGTATAGGAATGCAAGAGGTTTCTGTGCATTAATTTGGTATCATGCTACTTTAGCAAATTCATTGATTAGCTCTAGTAGCTTTCTGGTAGCATCTTTAGGATACTGTATATATAGTATCATGTCATCTGCAAACAGTGACAGCTTTACTTCTTCTTTTCCTATTTGGATTCGTTTTATTTCCTTTTCCTCTCTGATTGCTCTGGCTAAAACTTCCAAAACAATGTTGACTAATAGTGGTGAGAGTGGGCAACCTTGTCTTGTTCCTGATCTTAGGGCAAATGGTTTCAGTTTTTCACCATTGAGGACGATGTTGGCTGTGAGTTTGTTATATATGGCCTTTATTATATTGAGGTAAGTTCCCTCTATGCTTACTTTCTGGAGGGTTTTTCTCATAAATGGGTGTTGAATTTTGTCAGAAGCTTTTTCTGCATCTATTGAGATGATCATATGATTTTTATTCTTCAATTTGTGAATGTAGTTTATCACATTGATTGATTTGCATATATTGAAGAAATCTTGCATTCCTGGGATAAACCCCACTTGATCGTGGGGTATGATCCTTTTAATGTGCTGTTGGATTCTGTTTGCTTGTATTTTGTGGAGGATTTTTACATCTATGTTCATCAGTGATACTGGCCTGTAGTTTTCTTTCTTTGTGACATCTTTGCCTGGTTTTGGTATTAGGGTAATGGTGGCCTTGTAGAATGAGTTTGGGAGTGTTCCCTCTGCTATATTTTGGAAGCGTTTGAGAAGGATCAGTGTTAGCTCTTCTTTAAGTGTTTGATAGAATTTGCCTGTGAAGCCATCTGGTTCTGGGCTTTTTTTTGTTGGAAGATTTTTTATCATGGTTTCAATTTCAGTGCTTGAGATTGGTCTGCTTATATTTTCTATTTCTTCCAGGTTCAGTCTTGGAAGGTTGTGCTTTTCTAAGAATTTGTCCATTTCTTCCAAGTTGTCCATTTTATTGGCATATAGTTGCTTGTAGTAATCTCTCATGATCCTTTGTATTTCTGCAGTGTCAGTTGTTACTTCTCCTTTTTCATTTCTAATTCTGTTGATTTGAGTCTTCTCCCTTTTTTCCTTGATGAGTCTGGCTAATGGTTTATCAATTTTGTTTATCTTCTCAAAGAACCAGCTTTTAGTTTTATTGATCTTTTCTATTGTTTCCTTCATTTCTTTTTCATTTGTTTCTGATCTGATCTTTATGATTTCTTTCCTATTGCTAACTTTGGGGTTTTTTCGTTCTTCTTTCTCTAATTGCTTTAGGTGTAAGGTTAGGTTCTTTATTTGAGATATTTCTTGTTTCTTAAGTAGGATTGTATTGCTATAAACTTCCCTTTTAGAGCTGCTTTTGCTGCATCCCATAGATTTGGGTCATCGTGTTTTCATTATCACTTGTTTCTAGGTATTTTTTGATTTCCTCTTTGATTTCCTCAGTGATCTCTCAATTTTTAAATAATGTATTGTTTAGCCTCCATATGTTTGTATTTTTTACAGATTTTTTCCTGTAATTGATATCTAATCTCATAGCGTTGTGGTCAGGAAAGTTACTTGATATGATTTCAATTTTTTAAAATTTACCAAGGCTTGATTTGTGACCCCAGATGTGATCTATCCTGGAAAACGTTCCATGAACACTTGAGAAGAAAATGTATTCTGTTGTTTTTGGATGGAATGTCCTATAAATATCAATTAAGTCCACCTTGTTTAATGTATCATTTAAAGCTTGTGTTTCCTTATTTATTTTCATTATTATTTGTTATAATAATAACAGACTTAAGTACATTCAAAACAGGATAGTCTCTCAAAACTGTCACTACCTGTAACTTACATGAAGAATAAAAAACAATAACATTTCATCACCTTTTCTAGATACAGGTGTTTCAACCTATTACCTATATTACCTGTCCTGTTCACACCCATTGCCTGTCTTTTTCAGGAGTTTTCGGAAAGTTGTTGAGCTATTTTGAATGTAGGTGATTCTTATTTCTCCTCTGAAACTTAAATGCTAGGCAACAAAATATCTCTGAAGTTTAACTGACCAACAAAGCTAAAAATGCTTAGGTTGTAAGCCTTTTGCTATTTATACAATATTCATTTCCACATTAAAAAATTATCTGTCCATTGGTGAAAGTTGGGTGTTAAAGTCCTCAACTATGATTGTGTTACTTTCGATTTCCTCTTTTATGGCTGTTAGCATTTGCCATATGTATTGAGGTGCTCCTCTGTTGAGTGCATAAATATTTTCAGTTGTTATATCTTCTTGGATCGATTATTATGCAGTGTCCTTGTTTGTCCCTTGTAATAGTCTTTGTTTTAAAGTCTATGTTGTCTGATATGAGAATTGCTACTCCAGCTTTCTTTTGATATCCATTTGCATGGAATATCTTTTTCCATCCCCTCACTTTCAGTCTGTATATGTCCCTAGGTCTGAAGTGGGTCTCTTGTAGACAGCATATATATGGGTCTTGTTTTTGTATCCATTCAGCCAGTCTGTGTCTTTTGGTTGGAGCATTTAATCCATTTACATTTAAGGTAATTATCGATATGTATGTTCCTATTACCATTTTCTTAATTGTTTTGGGTTTGTTATTATAGGCCTTTTCCTTCTCTTGTGTTTCCTGCCTAGAGAAGTTCCTTTAGCATTTGTCGTAAAGCTGGTTTGGTGGAGCTGAATTCTCTTAAATTTTGCTTGTCTGTAAAGGTTTTAATTTCTCCATTGAATCTGAATGAGATCCTTGCTGGGTAGAGTAATCTTGGTTATAGTATTTTCCCTTTCATCACTTTAAATATGTCCTGCCACTCCCTTCTGGCTTGCAGAGTTTCTGCTGAAAGATCAGCTGTTAACCTTATGGGGATTCCCTTGTGGGTTATTTGTTGTTTTTCCCTTGCTGCTTTTAATAAGTTTTCTTTGTATTTAATTTTTGATAGTTTGATTAATATGTGTCTTGGCGTGTTTCTCCTTGGATTTATCCTGTATGGGACTTTTTGTGCTTCCTGGACTTGATTAACTATTTCCTTTCCCACATTAGGGAAGTTTTCAACTATAATCTCTTCAAATATTTTCTCAGTCCCTTTCTTTTTCTCTTCTTCTTCTGGGACCACTTTAATTCGAATGTTGGTGCGTTTAATGTTGTCCCAGAAGTCTCTGAGACTGTCCTCAGTTCTTTTCATTCTTTTTTCTTTATTCTGCTCTGCAGTAGTTATTTCCACTATTTTATCTTCCAGGTCACTTATCCTTTCTTCTGCCTCAGTTATTCTGCTATTGATCCCATCTAGAGTATTTTTAATTGCATTTATCATGTTCTTCATCGTTGCTTGTTTCATCTTTAGTTCTTCTAGGTCCTTGTTAAATGTTTCTTGCATTTTGTCCATTCTATTTCCAAGATTTTGGATCATCTTTACTATCATTATTCTGAATTCTTTTTCAGGTAGACTGCCTATTTCCTCTTCATTTGTTAGGTCTGGTGGGTTTTTCCCTTGCTCCTTCATCTGCTGTGTGTTTCTCTGTCTTCTCATTTTGCTTAACTTAGTGTGTTTGGGGTCTCCTTTTCACAGGCTGCAGGTTCGTAGTTCCCCTTGTTTTTGGTGTCTGCCCCCAGTGGCTAAGCTTGGTTCAGTGGGTTGTGTAGGCTTCCTGGTGGAGGGGACTAGTCCTGTATTCTGGTGGATGAGGCTGGATCTTGTCTTTCTGTTGGGCAGGTCCGTGTCTGGTCGTGTGTTTTGGGGTGTCTGTGACCTTATTATGATTTTAGGCAGCCTCTCTGCTAATGGGTGGGGTTGTGTTTCTGTCTTGCTAATTGTTTGGCATAGGGTGATCAGCACTGTAGCTTGCTGGTCGTTGAGTGGAGCTGGGTCTTGGCATTGAGATGGAGATCTCTGGGAGATTTTTGCCGTTTGATATTACATGGAGCTGGGAGGTCTCTGGTGTTCCAATGTCCTGAACTTGAGTCTTCCACCTCAGAAGCACAGGCCTGACACCCAGCCGGAGCACCAAGACCCTGTCATCCACACAGCTCAGAATAAAAGGGAGAAAAAAAGAAAGAAAGAAAGAAAAAATAAATAAATAAAAAAGTTATTAAAATAAAAAATAATTATTAAAAAATTAATAAGTAATAAAAAAAGAAAGAAAGAAGAGAGCAACCAAACCAAAAAACAAGTCCACCAATGATAACAAACACTAAAAACTGTACTGAAAAAACAAAACAAACCAAAAAAAATCCAGACAGATGGAACCCTGGGACAAATGGTAAAAGCAAAGCTATACAGACAAAATCACAGAGAACCATACACATACACACTCAGAAAAGGAGAAAAAGGAAAAAAATATATATATATCGTTGCTCCCAAAGTCAACTGCCTCAATTTGGGATGATTCGTTGTCTATTCATGTATTCCACAGATGCAGAGTACATCAAGTTGATTGTGGAGATTCAATCCGCTGCTCCTGAGGCTGCTGGGAGAGATTTCCCTTTCTCTTCTTTGTTCGCACAGCTCCTGGGGTTCAGCTTTGGATTTGGCCCCGCCTCTGCATGTAGGTCACCAAAGGGTGTCTGTTCTGCGCTCAGACAGGACGGGCTTAAAAGAGCCGCTGATTCGGGGGCTCTGACTCACTCAGGCCTGAGGGAGGGAGGGGTATGGATGCTGGGCGAGCCTGCATTGGCAGGGGCCAGCGTGACGTTGCACCAGCCTGAGGCGCCATGCGTTCTCCTGGGGAAGTTATCCCTGGATCACGGGACCCTGGCAGTGGCGGGCTATACAGGCTCCCGGGAGGGGCGGTGTGGATAGTGACCTGTGCTTGCACACAGGCTTCTTGGTGGCTGCAGTAGCAGCCTTAGCGTCTCGTGCCCGTCTCTGGGCTCCGCGCTGATAGCTGCAGCTCGTGCCCGTCCCTGGAGCTCGTTTAGGCCGTGCTCTTAATCCCCTCTCCTCGCACACCAGGAATCAAAGAGGCAAGAAAAAGTCTCTTGCCTCTTAAGCAGTTCCAGACTTTTTCCCGGACTCCCTCCCGGCTAGCTGTGGTGCACTAGCCCCCTTCAGGCTGTGTTCACGAAGCCAACCCCAGTCCTCTCCCGGCCATCTGACCTCCGAAGCCCAAGCCTCAGCTCCCAGCCCCACCCACCCCGGCGGGTGAGCAGACAGGCCTCTCGGGCTGGTGAGTGCTGGTCAGCACCGATCCTCTGTGCAGGAATCTCTCCGCTTTGCCCTCCGCACCCCTGTTGCTGTGCTCTCCTCCATGGCTCCGAAGCTTCGCCCTGGCAACCCCCCCGTCTCTGCCAATGAAGGGGTTTCCTAGTGTGTGGAAACTTTTCCTCCTTAACAGCTGTCTCCCACTGGTGCAGGTCCCGTCCCTATTCTTTTGTCTCTGTTTTTTCTTTTTTCTTTTGCCCTACCCATGTATGTGGGGAGTTTCTTGCCTTTTGGGAGGTCTGAGGTCTTCTGCCAGCATTCAGTAGGTGTTCTGTAGGAGTTGTTCCACACGTAGATGTATTTCTGATGTATTTGTGGGGAGGAAGGTGATCACTACGCCTTACTCTTCCGCCATCTTGAAGGTTTCCTTCTATGGTATTTCGCGGTGGCTTCTCTTGTTGCGGAGCACGGGCTCTAGTCATGGGGCCTTCAGTAGTTGTTGCACATGGGCTCAGTAGTTGTGGCTTGCGGGCTCTAGAGTGCAGGCTCAGTAGTTGTGGTGCACAGGCTTAGTTGCTCCGTGGCATGTGGGATCTTCCCGGACCAGGGCTCAGACCCGTGCCCCCTGCATTGGCAGGCAGATTCTTAACTACTGTGATACCAGGGAAGCCCCTACAATTTCCTTTTAGATTATTTCTTTGACCTGTGGGTCATATGGAAGTATGTTGTTTAATTTCCAAGTAGTTGGATATTTTTCACGTATCAGTTTATTATTAATTTTTAATTTAATTCCATTGTCATCAGAGAATGTATTCTATATGATTTCAATACCTTTAAATTTATTGAGACTTTTCCTGGGCCTAGTATCTTGGTGAATGTCCCCTGTGCCCTTTAAAGGATGGTGTATTCTTCAGTTGTTAGGTGAAGTTTTCTCTAAATATCAAGTTGGCTAAATTATTTGATAGTATTGCAAGTCTTCTATACATTACTTTTTAACTTAATTGTTCTAACAATAACTACATAGGAGTCATAAAATCTACAACTATCGTTATGGATTTGTCTATTTCTATTTTTTTTTAGTCCTGTCGGTTTTTGCTTCATGTATATTGAATTGCTTTTAATAGATGTATAATGATTGAGGATGGTTATGCCGTTTATGAACTGAAAGATCCCTCTTGTCTTGAAGTCTACTTCAATATTAATATAGAGACTTTGCCTTTCTTATGGCTGGTGTTTGCATATCTGTAACTACTCAGAGTATACCTTGCTTTAATATCATAATTCTTCACATCTAATCTAAGAATTTTACAACAAAATGTTTTCATTGACCACCCCCTTCTAGTCACCCATTTTATTTCTACATAAGTTGTATACCCTGCAATACATTATTATTATTATTATTTGCCTTTTAGTATTATGAATGAGAAAAAAAATTCTATTTACCCACATATTTACCATTTCTAGTAATCTTTGTTCCTTTGTGTAAATCCAGGTTTATCTCTGGTATTGTTTAAGTTTTTCCCTTCTGGCTGAAGGACTTCCTTTAGTGCAGATCTGCTGGCAATAAATTCCCTCAGCTTTTGTTGATCTGTAAAGTCTACTTTATTTTTAAAAGATCCTTATGCTAGATATATAGTTTTAAGTTGACCGTTTTATTCTTTCAGCAAGTTAACGATGCTGTTACATTGGCTTCTGGTAGCGTTGTGTTTGATAAGAAATAAGTAGAGATTCTTATCATTATTCCATATATATAATGTGTATTTTGCCTCTGCTTCTTTCAAGACTTACTCTTTTTCTTGGTTTTCATCAGTTTGAGCATGATGTGTCTAGGTGTGATTTTCTTTGTGTGTAACCTGCTTGGGTTTGTTGAGCTTCTTGAATTTCTGAAATGATTTTTTTTAATCAAAACTAGAAATTTTTCAAACATTTTTTTTTCTGCCCAATCTCCTTCCTATCCTTCTAGGATTCTAATTAGTTATATATCAGACCATTAGATGTTGTCCCTCAAGTTGCTGAAGATTATTTCTTTTTAAAATATTTTTTCTTTCTGTTCAATTTGCATAGTGTCTATTGATCTTTTTTCAAGTTCACTGATTCTCTTCCAGCGTCCACTCTATGTTAAGCTCATCTAGTGAATTTTTAATTTCAGATATTGTATTTTTCAGTTCTAGAATGTCTATTTAGTTCTTTTTAAAAATAGTTTCCATCTCTTCACTGAGATTACCCATCTGTTCACTCATTCAGTCTGTCTTTTTCTTTTTTTTAATTGAAGTATAGTTGATTCACAATGTTGTGTGTCTTTTTCTTTATATCCCTGAATTTATTTACATAAACTTTTAAAGTCCTTGTCAGCTAATTCCAGAATATATATTTTCTATGTGTGTGTTTCTATTGACTTTTTCCCCTCCTGATCATTGCTTACATTTTCCTGCCTCTTTGTGTGTCTCAAAAATTTCTATTGTGTGTTGGATATTGTGGCTATTATGTTGTTGAGATTTTGCATTTTGTTGACTTTTTAGCCCTCCATCTAAGACTTTAGTATAACTATGGGAGCATAGGAAAAGAAGAATAACATTGGTAGGAATGAGGAAAATGCAAAGTAAAACCACAGTAATATACCACTCTGTTCCCTTTGACTACTGAGTAGCATTCCATTGTAGGGCACTACCATGATTTGTTTAACTGTTTGCCCATTTAAGGACATTTGAGTTGTTTCCAAATGTCCAGAGTGAGCAGGCACTCTGTGCTCACCAGAATGGCTAAAATTAAAGAGGCTGATTATAACCAAGAGGTATTATGAATGTGCAACAACTGGAACTCTCCTTTCTTGCTGCAGTGTGATTGGTGCAATCATGTTGGGTAACTAACTAACTGGCATTATCTAGTCAAGCTAACCAGCTGCCTTCCCAGTGACTCAACAAGTCCACTGCTAGGGTATATGTGAGAAAAAGGAGGGCATACATCTACCAAAAGATGATAGATGGGTAATGAAGTTGTGGTCTATTCATACAAAGAAATAATATTGAGTATGAGAACAAATGAATCATTGCTACATGAAACAACATGGGTGAATCTCAGAGGAATAATACTGAGTGAAAGAATCCAGACATAAAAGAGTATGTACTGAATTTTTACATTTTAATGAAATTCAAATGGTCATAAAGATTGGAATAATAGTTACCTCAGGGATCATGGGTAGGGGTGGGACCATATAGGAGCATGAAGAGGTCTTCTGTGATGTTTGAGATGTTCTATATCTTGATCTGGATAGTGCCACACAAATATAGACATAACAATACAAAAATTCACCCAACTGCATGCTTGAGATGTATGTTCAGCCTCAATAAAAAAAATTTTCTAAGTAGGTATTATGCAACAATCTTTGAGAATAAAGTCTAGCTCTAATCTTTGGATATATGAATTAAACCATTTTAATTTAACTTTGAATGTGAAATTAAATTTTTTAAAAATTCCTTTTCACATTTGTTAATTAAAGGATGAATCTTTTCATAAAAACAAAGCAAAAACCAATTCCTTCAAACAAAGCAGCCACAAATACTTTTATGCCTCTCCCAAAGTTTTATGTTTAGGGCTCTTGCAGACTGCAAGAACCAATTCAATTTCATACTTGAAAATCTTTCCCCTGCCAGATGCAGGATCTGCCTGTTTGCCACTGATAATTTAAAGGTGCTAGATTCAGATACATTCAAACTGTGTTTCTCTAGAAATCACCCTTCTTTCTATAGATGGGGCAATTAAAAATAAGCTTCAATTCTGCTGCCACTCATCCTCAGATATCAAAGCTGAGAATGTAAGGGGTTTGGAAACAAGATATTTAGATATTTAGATAAAAGTGTGTCTTTTACCAGGAATTGTGCAAAGTTTCGTCTTTGCTAGATGAAAGACTAATTTTTGAGGTTTGCTGGAATCAGTGATATTTGATGACATTTTACCTTGTTATAGTGTACTATATGAGATGATTCCAGTGATTTCACAGTATAATTTAAATAGTACCCGTTCTTGAAATTTTTTGCCTGTTGCTGTTGAATCAGAAAAAAGGTCAAAGTTTTTTCCATATCAATCATGCCTAAAATAGCTCTGTATCCAAAAGCCAGAATTAATTTCACAGTAAAAAGGGACAGTGAACTTTGCCACAATGGCTATTTATTGCCTTGTCTTCAGAGCCTGCCCCTTCTTCTGAGAACATGTCCTTGTTTCTGGGAACTGCTCCTCCACCACTGCCATGCAGTTCCCACCCAAGATCTGTCCATAGCTCCACTCCCCTGGTCACATTTGCTGATTCTAGGATTAGCATCTGATTATTTATTTATTTATAGTTATGTTTGCACCGGAACTGAGAAAGTTAATAAGTTTCTTTCCAGTGGTAGAATTAACAAGAGACATTGCCCTATTTCCCACCAAAGCACATACAAAAATGAGCATATGTCTGGGATCCCAGCACAGCCCTTCCTGGTCAGGCCCAGAGGGCTTCTGGACCATTTGCCATAGGCTGAGACTGTCCTGATCTGTGAACATATGAGATGGTAAATTGTCAACAGGAGAGCAGCATACAGCAATGCCTAGGTCGCTCCATTTCCTTGAGATTAATTTTACATTAGGACAAAGGCAGAGAATGAAAGAATGAATGCAAAGTTCTTGCACCACCACATAAAATTTTTGCTCACTTGCTACTTTGAAATACCCCTTTAGAGAGCAGACAAAGCGTCAAATGTAAAAGGAGAACCTGGAAAAGATGTTATCACCATCAGTCATCCTGGACATAAAAGAGGGATGCAGGTTATCTTGGGGGAGAAGCACTGACTAATTTGTGTCCGCGGTGCTTCATGGTAGATGTACTTTTTGTCTCCTCCTAAGACAGGGGGTAGGGTGATCCCTAGATGCAATTGCCCCTTGAAACAATTAAAGGATGGATGTGTCACCAGCGGAGAATGGAGAAAAAATGGAAGGCATCATCAGATTTCTACCCATTGTATCTCGAATAGGGAAAGTATTGAATTTTGTCTAAAACATCTTCTGATTGATGTCTTTAAAGTTCTAAATCTTCTCCTCATGACCTTAAATGTACCTGTTAGTTCACTTTATACCTAGCTAAGCAAAATGATTCTCTTCTGATCTTTAGCCAAAATTTCTCCTAAAATATTCTGATGTCATCTGCAAAAAGCCTGTGAATGAATTAAGAATTCCTACAGATAAGCAATATGAAAGAGAGAAAGCAAGTTGAATACTCATGAGGCATGCATGAATGCATGTTCATTGCTGAATCCCCAACGTCTGGTGCAGTGCCTGGTGTGTAGTAGGTGCTTAATAAATATTTGTTGAATGAATGAGTAAATAGGTTTCATATTAAAACATGGACTGGTAGTCTATTTATTAGTTTTCCTTTCTTACTCTCTTGGAATTTGGTAATCTGACAAAAAATATTTACATGTATGGTGGTTTGAAAAGTTTTTCTAAAAATCGTAAGAAAAAGTCCACTTTGCCCATTAAATGAAAAAGGTCTGATTAGCGGCCTTTAGGAGGACCTTACATTAAAATTCTTGCACCCCCTAATGGTTATCCATGGGCTTACACTTCATAATTAGAAAGCAACCAAGTTGGAAATAGGACCGTATTTTCAAGAAAAATTGTAGTCTAGATGCTGGACTTAGGCAAGTTCAGTCGAAGGGTGATCTCTGGCAGGACTTGTGTGTTTTTTGATGACCACAAAGAAGTGACAGATTATCTCTATTTCTGAATAACCTCTCTGTAAGTTTAAAGAGCAAGGACAGTGTTCACAACACAAATTAACAGAAGCAATCTTTAACAGCTCAGCTTTGAACATAGGAAGGTCTAGGATGGCCGAAAACCCCACTCTAATGGCTTTGAAAGAGCCTATTTAAAGTTCAGTTCCTGGGACAAGGAGGTGGGGCGCTGTCAGCCCCAACAATGTTTCTAGAACACCAGAAAAAGATGCTGACTTGGAAATGTGGTAGAAATTAGTTGGCCTCTCCCCACTCCAGACTTTGCCCCTTCTTTCTTCCTGGGTTTTTGTTTGAAAGTAAAAAAATAAAATCGTACCTTTTTTGTAATACACCTCAGACCCTCTGAATATTTATTATCGATTTGAGCAAGAATCCGACAGAGGAAGGGCAACTAATAGGCAAAATTCTGAAAAGTCTGCACCAAAAATACAGCAGGCTGCACCCAAGCGTGTATATCTATTCCTTTATAAACCCCATTAAAGTGAGAGTTAAAGAATAAAAAGGCCATCAATTCAGAAGAACAAAGAGAACAGGAGTCAGCCAAATAAAACCAGAGATTACACAAATTTCTATGAATTTTGAAAGGCTGAAAGTGAAATGGTTACCTGTTAACTGGCTTAGCCAACCAGGTAAATCTTAAACCTGGGGCTGCAGGTGGTGAAGGTAACAAGAAATAAGTGATGAACTGCCAGCACAGAACCCAAGGAAGATGCAGGAATTAGAGACACCAGTTACCTCTAATGGGGGAGGAGAGGGTCTGTAGGGTAAAGCTGAAAAGGATTTGCTGATCGTTCAAATGTGGAGCTGATAGAACCCACTCTCAGATCAGTCTCCCTACCCCAGGCAGCCCAGGGACATGCTGGCAGGAGAAGGGAGATTAATTAGCCTTCTGGAGATCTGCACAGCTGAGGATGGGGAGAGGTGTTGTACAAAGGAGTCAAGCTTGCATTCTGGGTGGTGACGCTTCATAGACCTTGTTCCCTGTCTGATACAGGAACTCTGGTGTCAAACATGTGCATCTCAGGAAGGAGACTGGAAGACTCTTCTCTGAGGACACTGACCTTTAAATCTGTGTAAGTGTATTACTTGGAGTCAAATAAAATTAAACTAAAAGAGAGTGGAGGAACTGATATATGACTCATCAAGAAGTTCAGCTCAAGTTATGATTTATAGCAAACCTCTGGGATAGTGTATATCACCATGACTGAGAAGGTTATGAGATAAGCATGGGAGGACAGTCAGCTTAGCCTGGGGGTTCCAGAGGCCCTCCATGAGGAGAGTCCTCTGAATATGCTTGTGTGAGAAGTAATACTTTTGGTGATAAGAGTAAGGAGTTTATGATAGGCCCAGTTTGGGGGTGATGGGGAACGACTCTGGTCATGGGAAACCCAAGAAGAAAGAATTGGATATTTGCAAGGAAAAGTCTCCAAACACATATCCACCCCAGAGAGGTCAAGGGCAGGGGTCCTGAATGCTTGATTTACTTTTTACTGACATGTAAGAAATTGGTTTCCAGTGATTCTTTCAGAGATTCATATCCCACAGTCTGAACAGCTTTTAATGGAGGCAGGTATGGTGGGCTCTGTTGCTGACCCCCTTAATTCCCTTTACCACCTGGCACACCCATCCCCAATGAATGGAGGTGCTGCAGCCAATGGCTTACATGGATGAGCTCCCCACATTGCCCTTGGCTAGTGGACACTTCCTCACCAGACAGTGGGCTGAGAGATTAAACCCCCACTTTGCAGGGATGGGATCTAGACAGGCCGTGTGCCTTTCCTCTGGGAACATTTGGCCTTTTCCCTAGAACTTTTCCTTTTTTTAGTTCTTTTTTTTTTTTTTTTTACTATTTATTTATTTATTTTCTTATTAGTCGTCCATTTTATACACATCAGTGTATACATGTCAATCCCAATCTCCCATTTCATCACACCACCACCCTCACCCCCCCACCGCTTTCCCCGCTTGGTGTCCATACGTTTTTTCTCTACTTCTGTGTCTCAATTTCTGTTCTGCGAGCCGGTTCATCTGTACCATTTTCTACATTCCATATATATGCATTAATATACAATATTTGTTTTTCTCTTTCTGACTTACTTCACTCTGTATGACAGCCTCTAGATCCATCCATGTCTCTACAAATGACCCAGTTTTGTTCCTTTTTATGGCTGAGTAATATTCCATTGTATATATGTACCACATCTTCTTTATCCATTCGTCTGTCGATGGGCATTTAGGTTGCTTTCATGACCTGGCTATTGTAAATAGTGCTGCAATGAACATTGGGGTGCATGTGTCTTTCTGAATTATGGATTTCTCTGGGTATATGACCAGTAGTGGGATTGCTGGGTCATATGGTAATTCTATTTTAAGTTCTTTAAGGAACCTCCATACTGTTCTCCATAGTGGCTGTATCAATTTACATTCCCACCAGCAGTGCAAGAGTGTTCTTTTTTCTCCACACCCACTCCAGCGTTTGTTGTTTGTAGATTTTCTGATGATGCCCATTCTAACTAGTGTGAGGTGATAACTCATTGTAGTTTTGATTTGCATTTCTCTAATAATTAGCAATGTTGAGCAGCTTTTCATGTGCTTCTTGGCCATCTGTATATCTTCTTTGGAGAAATGTCTGTTTAGGTCTTCTTCCCATTTTTGGATTGGGTTGTTTGTTTTTTTAATATTGAGCTGCATGAGCTCAATTTGGAGATTAATCCTTTGTCCGTTGATTCATTTGCAAATATTTTCTCCCATTCTGACAGTTGTCTTATCGTCTTGTGTATGGTTTCCTTTGCTGTGCAAAAGCTTTTAAGTTTCATTAGGTCCCATTTGTTTATTTTTGTTTTTATTTCCATTATTCTAGGAGGTGTATCAAAAAAGATCTTGCTATGATTTATGTCAAAGAGTGTCCTTCCTATGCTTTCCTCTAAGAGTTTTATAGTGCCTTCTCTTACATCTAGGTCTCTAATCCATTTTGAGTTTCTTTTTGTGTATGGTGTTAGGGAGTGTTCTAATTTCATTCTTTTACATGTAGCTGTCCAGTTTTCCCAGCACCACTTATTGAAGAGACTGGCCTTTCTCCATTGTATATCCTCGCTTCCTTTGTCATAGATTAGTTGACCATAGGTGCGTGGGTTTATCTCTGGGCTTTCTATCCTGTTCCCTTGATCTATATTTCTGTTTCTGTGCCAGTACCATATTGTCTTGATTACTGTAGCTTTGTAGTATAGTCTGAAGTCAGGGAGTCTGATTCCTCCAGCTACATTTTTTTCCCTCAAGACTGCTGTGGCTATTCGGTGTCTTTTGTGTCTCCATACAAATTTTAAGATTTTTTGTTCTTGTTCTGTAAAAAATGCCATTGGTAATTTGATAGGGATTGCACTGAATCTGTAGATTGCTTTGGGTAGTATAGTCATTTTCACAATATTGATTCTTCCAATCCAAGAACGTGGTATATCTCTCCATTTGTTTATATCACCTTTAATTCTTTCATCAGTGTCTTACAGTTTTCTGCATACAGGTCTTTTGTTTCCCTAGGTAGGTTTAATCCTAGGTATTTTATTCTTTTTGTTGCAGTGGTAAATGGAAGTATTTCCTTAATTTCTCTTTCAGGTTGTTCATCATTAGTGTATAGGAATGCAAGAGATTTCCATGCATTAATTTTGTACTCTGCAACTTTACCAAATTCATTGATTAGCTCTAGTAGTTTTCTGGTAGCATCTTTAGGATTCTCTATGTATAGTATCATGTCATCTGCAAACAGTGACAGTTTTACTTCTTTTCCAATTTGTATTCCTTTTATTTCTTTTTCTTCTCTGATTGCTGTGGCTAGGACTTTCAAAACTATGTTGAATAAGAGGGGTGAGAGTGGACATCCTTTTCTTGTTCCTGATCTTAGAGGAAATGCTTTCAGTTTTTCACCATTGAGAATGATGTTTGCTGTGGGTTTATTGTATATGGCCTTTATTATGTTGAAGTAGGTTCCCTCTATGCCAACAGTCTGGAGAGTTTTTCTCATAAATAGGTGTTGAATTTTGTCAAAAGCTTTTTCTGCATCTATTGAGAGGATCATATGGTTTTTATTCTTCAATTTGTTAATATGGTGTATCACGTTGTTTGATTTGCGTATATTGAAGAACCCTTGCATCTCTGAGATAAATCCCACTTGATCATGGTGTATGATCCTTTTAATGTGTTGCTGGATTCTGTTTGCTAGTATTTTGTTGAGGATTTTTGCATCTATATTCATCAGTGATATTGGTCTGTAATTTTCTTTTTTGTACTATCTTTGTCTGGTTTTGGTATCAGGGTGATGGTGGCCTCATAGAATGAGTTTGGGAGTGTTCCTTCCTCTGCAATTTCTTGGAAGAGTCTGAGAAGGATGGGTGTTAGCTCTTCTTTAAATGTTTGATAGAATTCACCTGTGAAGCCATCTGGTCCTGGACTTTTGTTTGTTGGAAGATTTTTAATCACAGTTTCAATTTCATTACTTGGGATTGGTCTGTTCATATTTTCTGTTTCTTCCTGGTTCAGTCTTGGGAGGTTAAACCTTTCTAAGAATTTGTCCATTTCTTCCAGGTTGTTATTTTATTGGCATAGAGTTGCTTGTAGTAGTCTCTTAGGATTCTTTGTATTTCTGCGGTGTCTGTTGTAACTTCTCCTTTTTCATTTCTAATTTTATTGATTTGAGTCCTCTCCCTCTTTTTCTTGATGAGTCTGGCTAATGATTTATCAGTTTTGTTTATCTTCTCCAAGAACCAGCTTTTAGTTTTATTGATCTTTGCTATTGTTTTCTTTGTTTCTATTTCATTTATTTCTGCTCTGATTTTTATGATTTCTTTCCTTCTGCTAACTTTGGGGTTTGCTTGTTCTTTCTCTAGTTCCTTTAGGTGTAAGGTTAGATTGTTTATTTGAGATTTTTCTTGTTTCTTGGGGTAGGCTTGTATTGCTCTGAATTTCCCTCTTAGAACTGGTTTTGCTGCATCCCATAGGTTTTTTTTGTTTTGTTTTGTTTTTTGTGATACGTGGGCCTCTCACTGCTGTGGCCTCTCCCGTCATGGAGCACAAGCTCCGGACGCACAGGCCCAGCGGCCACGGCTCATGGGCCCAGCCGCTCCGTGTCATGCGGGATCCTCCCAGACCGGGGCACGAAGCCCTGTCCCCTGCATTGGCAGGCGGTCTCTCAACCACCGTGCCACCAGGGAAGCCCATCCCATAGGTTTTGATTGTCGTGTTTTCATTGTCATTTGTCTCTAGGTATTTTTTGATTTCCTCTTTGATTTCTTCAGTGATCTCTTGGTTATTTAGTAATGTAATATTTAGCCTCCACGTGTTTGTGTTTTTTACTTTTTTTCCCCCTGTAATTGATTTCTAATCTCGTAGCGTTGTGTTCAGAAAAGTTGCTTGATATGATTTCAATTTTCTTAAATTTACTGAGGCTTGATTTGTGACCCAAGATGTGATCTATCCTGGAGAATGTTCCATGTGCACTTGAGAAGAAAGTGTAATCTGCTGTTTTTGGATGGAATGTCCAATAAATATCAATTAAATCTATCTGGTCTATTGTGTCACTTAAAGCTTGTGTTTCCTTATTAATTTTCTGTTTCGATGATCTGTCCGTTGGTGTAAGTGAGGTGTTAAAGTCCTCCACTATTCTTGTGTTACTCTAGATTTCCTCTTTTATAGCTGTTAGCAGTTGCCTTATGTATTGAGGTGCTCCTATGTTGGGTGCATATATATTTATAATTCTTATATCTTCTTCTTGGATTGATCATTTCGTAATGTCCTTCCTTGTCTCTTGTAACATTGTTTATTTTAAAGTCTCTTTTATCTGATATGAGTGTTGCTACTCCAGCTTTCTTTTGATTTCCATTTGCATGGAATATCTTTTTCCATCTCTTCACTTTCAGTCTGTATGTGTCCCTAGGTCTGAAGTGGGTCTCTTGTAGACAGCATATATATGGGTCTTTTTTTTGTATCCATTCAGCAAGCCTGTGTCTTTTGCTTGGAGCATTTCATACATTCACGTTTAAGGTAAATATCGATATGTATGTTCCTATTGCCATTTTCTCAATTGTTTTGGAGTTCTTTTTGTAGGTCCTTTTCTTCTCTTGTGTTTCCCACTTAGAGAAGTTCCTTTCGCATTTGTTGTAGAGCTGGTTTGGTGGTGCTGAATTCTCTTAGCTTTTTCTTGTTGGTAAAGCTTTTGATTTCTCCATCGAATCTGAATGAGATCCTTGCTGGGAATAGTAATCTTGGTTGTCAGTTCTTCCCTTTCATCACTTTAAATATATCATGCCATTCCCTTCTGGCTTGTAGAATTTCTTCTGAGAAATCAGATGTTAACTTTATGGGAGTTCCCTTGTATGTTATTTGTCATTTTTCCCTTGCTGTTTTCAATAATTTTTCTTTGTCTTTAATTTTTGCCAATTTGATTACTATGTGTCTTGGTGTGTTTCTCCTTTGGTTTATCCTGTATGGGACTCTCTGCGCTTCGTGGACTTGGGTGGCTATCTCCTTTCCCATGTTAGGGAAGTTTTCAACTATAATCTCTTCAGGTATTTTCTTGGGTCCTTTCTCTGTCTCTTCTCCTTCTGGGACCCCTATAATGTGAATGTTGTTGCGTTTAATGTTGTCCCAGAGGTCTCTTAGGCTGTCTTCATTTCTTTTCATTCTTTTTTCTTTATTCTGTTCTGCAGCAGTGAATTCCACTATTCTGTCTTCCAGGTCACTTATCTGTTCTTCTGCCTCAGTTATTCTGCTATTGATCCCTTCTAGTGTAGTTTTCATTTCAGTTATTGTACTGTTCATCTCTGTTTGTTTGTTCTTTAATTCTTCTAAGTCTTTGTTAAACATTTCTTGCATCTTCTCGATCTTTGCCTCCATTTGTTTTCCGAGGTCCTGGATCATCTTCACTATCATTATTCTGAATTCTTTTTCTGGAAGATTGCCTATCTCCATTTCATTTAGTTGTTTTTCTGGGGTTTTATCTTGTTCTTTCATCTGGTACATAGCCCTCTGCCTTTTCATCTTGTCTATCTTTCTGTGAATGTTCCTAGAATTTTTCCATTAAGCCTCTTTCAGTGTAAACTTACTCAAAGGAAGTGCTTTAAAAAACTACTCCTTACTCTTTGGGTAAAGGGAGAACTTCTACCCTAAGATTTATGCACCTTTTATCTAGGTATTCTCTCTTTTGACTTAATTTCCAGAATTTTTAACTTTCCAAGATGACAGTATGCCAAGGCTTTTGTCCTGGTTGCAGTGACTTCTGAGAGTTCATCCCTTACCTATGATACGTCGATTTCTGTTTAAATGTTGTTAACTAACTAGTAGGTTTATTGCAGATTTGGGGTTTTGGGATTCCAAAACCTGTGAACCCCAATTGGACATTTTGTATGGAATGGGCAATGTCCACACAAATAGTACAGGAAATTGGCTACTGAAGCCTATTTCTCTAGCCAAATCACTGCAGTTTCTTCTGCAGTAGCTGTGTGTCTTAGGTTAGGCTAACTAGAAGCAGAGTCTGAGATAAGAATTTGATGTACATGGTTTCTTGTGAGAGTGTCCTTTTTTTTTTTTTAATTGGAGTATAGTTGATTTACAATGTTGTGTTAGTTTCAGGTACACAGCAAAGTGAATCAGTTATACATATACATATCCACTCTTTTTTTTTTAAGATTGTTTTCCCATATAGGTGGGGGAGTGTTCTTAGGAGAAGGAGAAGGTGGAAGCAAGAAGAGGCAGGGAAAGTGGCTGAGCAGGGACGTGGCTCCAGGTAAAGTCCAGCCACGGCCTGATTGCCAGCTCTGGAGCGTGTATTTCCCCCCAGCATTGCCCCCACCTCAAGGCAAGCAGTGTTTTGTAGCCTCCTGTCAATCTTTGCCCCCCCCCTGTCCCCCACAGGGTGGGGAATCAACATCCGGGGCATTTACAGGTGAGGAGCTTCTCAGTCAATGGCAATTCTGAGGAGAAGGTCACAGAGAACAAGGAAAATTCCTGAGAGGGAGTCTGGGGTTAAGGAAGCCTGTGGATCTGAAGCTTGGCAAGGAAAAAAGAGAGACGATGTGGAGCCTTGTAAGTCAGGATGCAATTCTCTGTGAGGTGGGCATCACTGGGTGGTCGTGAGCAGGTGAGGTAAACGATTGGATATGCATTTCAGAAGGCCCACATCTGGGGGTGGTAGATAAGAAAGTACAGATGCCTGCAGCCCACCTCAAGGCTCTAAGAGAGAAATGCTCATGGTTTATGTAGGTGTGGTAGGGCTGGTAGTCATGAAAGGAGCTGGTATTTTGAAAGAAGCACATTTTGAAAGCAGAACCAACTTTATTTGCTGTATGTGCAAGAGGCAGAGTAGTCAGGGTTGACTATATGAATTTTACTCTGAGCAAAAAAGTGGGAGGGGCAGGCTTGACAGAGGAAAAGAGGGAATATGGAAAGAAAGGTTTAGTTTTGGGTGTATCAATAGTTCTTCCCTTTATATAGCTGAGTAGTGTTCCGTTGTACAGCTTGTCTATTCATTCACCGATTGATGGACACTTTGGTACTTTCCAGTTTGGGAATATTATGAACTGAAGCTTCTAAAAATATTCTTATACATATCTTTGGTGAATACGTGGACAAATTTCTCCTCAGTGTATATTTAGGAGTAGAATTCTTGGGTCATAGGACGATTTCAATAATTTTTAATTCTGGCATTTCTATTTGATTCTTGTTTATATATTCCATTTCTCTTGTGAAATTCTCTTTTCTTGAACATATTATTCATACAAATTTTAATGTTCCTCTCTGATAGCTCCAATGTTGTCTCTTCTGGGTATCTGCTTCTAATTTTTGTTTTTCTCTTGGTCCAGTTTCTTAGGAAGACTTTTTAATTTCTTATTGAGTGCTGTATATTGTGTGTCAAACTGTAGAAACTCTGAATGGTGTTTTCTTTCCCTAAAAATGCTCAACCACTCCTCTGGTAAGGGAAAAAGAGAGATGATGTGGAGCCTTGTAAGTCAGGATGCGATTCTCTGTGAAATGGGCTTCACTGGGTGGTCGTGAGCAGGTGAGGTAAATGATTGGATGCACATTTCAGAAAGTCATGAGGTGATGAATTACCTTAATCCAGTCAGGGACTGAGCTAATTCAAGGTTGGGTTGCACTTTGGGCACAAGTTAGTCTACCTCTGGTTCCCTCTGCTTCTGCCGTGTGGTCCTTTGGGGTTTCTAATTGAGCTCCTGGATGGTTAGTTGGTCCTCTCTCTCATGGCCAGTTCTAACCTCAATTTTTAATTTTCTCAGTACTATGAAAGGGGATAAAATTCTGCTTTGCCCTTTGTCTTTCTTCCCAGCGTCTTATATTTCTTCCCTGCAGTTTAAAAATTGACAAATGCCTCCAGGAAAACTGACAGCATCAGACTCACTTCGAAGTCCCGGCTTCTCTTTCTGGGGTCTTGTGGCTATTTGGGCAGTCCCAAACTCCACTTTTTGTCCCCAGGTCTCTGAGATTGCTAGAATTTCTACTTGGTTCTCTGCCTGTAAACAGTGGCTCTCTATCTTTCTTTGCCTTCTACCTCAATCAGTGCCAAGAACTGGCAAATTCCCTGAAGGCAGAGTAGTTCTAGAATGTTTGCTCACCAATCTGCAATTCCGTTCCTCCAGAATCCTGACCCCGAGTCCTGTTTGCTCAGCAGTTCTCTGTGGTCTCCAAACAGATGAAATTTTGTATTTTATCCAGCTACACTGGTCAATCTTAGGAGAGCATCAGTCTGTTGCAAGTCGCTGCATCATATCTGGAACTGGAAATCCCCTATCATTTAATTTCAGTAACTGTTCATCATGTAGCACGTCTTCATTTTTAATCTTACTTCACTATTTTTTAAATGCCTGTGTATCTATCACTTTTCATCCTTATTTTAAAAACCCTAGTTATTGGGCTTCCCTGGTGGTGCAGTGGTTAAGAATCTGCCTGCCCATGCAGGAGACACGGGTTCGAGCCCTGCCGGGAATATCCCACATGCCGCGGAGCAATTAAGTCCGTGCACCACAACTACTGAAGCCTGCGCTCTAGAGCCCACGAGCCACAGCTACTGAGACTGTGTGCCACAACTACTGAAACCTGTGCACCTAGAGCCCGTGCTCCTCAACAAGAGAAGCCACCACAATGAGAAGCCTGCATACCACAACGAAGAGTAGCCCCCGCTTGCCACAACTAGAGAAAGCCTGCACACAGCAATGAAGACCCAACGCAGCCAAAAATAAATAAATAAATAAAATTTTAAAAATAATTAAAAAATTAAAATGGTTGTGGAAACATGCACAATTTTCAGAAAGCACTCAACCAATGTGCTATAATTTAAAAAAACCAAAACCAAAAAAAACCCTAGTTATTAAAAAAAAGTATATAGGATTCAGCCAACAGTGCACCAAGAAGAAACTACAGAAAATGTGTATTTTCATGTTCAAACAAAAGCAAATAAAAATTAAGTTAATAAACATTTGACTCATGAAGTTAGAATAAACAAAAGAAATCTGAAAAAGAGCAGGAGGATTCCATCAAGGTTAAAGAAGTTATTAAGGAATTTTAAAAAACAAATACACTAGGAAAATGAAAATACAAGCCAGAAACACGTATATATGGAATCCCCCCCCCCCCCCGCAAAAAAATGGTTATGAAGAACCTAGGGGCAGGGCAGGAATAAAGACGCAGATGTAGAGAATGGACTTGAGGACACGGGGAGGGGGAAGTGTCAGCTGGGACGAAGTGAGAGAGTGACATGGACATATATACACTACCAAATGTAAAATAGATAGCTAGTGGGAAGCAGCCGCATAGCACAGGAAGATCAGCTCAGTGCTTTGTGACCACCTAGAAGGATGAGATAGGGAGGGTGGGAGGGAGACGCAAGAGGAGGAGATATGGGGATATATGTATATATATGTAGGGCGCGGCTGGATAGCCATTGCACATGCGCTAAGTATGCCGCTAGGGCGCATGCACCTAATATGCTAATCAGGTTTTGAAGCAGTGGCCTATCCAAAGTCTGGCTTGCGAAATGCGATAACCATACGGACGAATCAGGGACTTACACGAGTCCTTAAGCCCTTATATAAGCAGACAGGCTCGAGCGTACGGGGTCTTCCTTCCATCCGCCCGAAACCAAGCTGTACTCCAATAAAGTGTGATGCGAGAAGAATCTAGCGTGTGGTGATTCGTCATTCTGCTGGTCAGAAGCGGCTCGCCGCAAGTGGTGCCGAAACCCGGGAACCTGCGCGCCCCGCATGGAGGACCGATTCAGAAGTCGACACACGGAGTGAACCGCCGTTAAGTAGTCCAGTTTAGGATCAAGATCGGATTTGGGTCCCGACAAGGTTAACAAGAGTCGTGGAAGATAATCCCAAGAACGATGTGGAGCGCTCAAGGAGTGACACTGGGCTGGATACTGTTGATGAGCTTCCCCCTGCTCAAGGCGGAGATCAAGACGTTTTGGGGAATGAGCCGAACCTGGCCAGTCCCCATCCCCGTTCATTCTCAAAGTACCGTTCTCCCAGTATTGTATTCCACTAGCTGTGAGATGAATACGGCTTGTGCTAGGCCACTAAGCACAGATTGGATGCTCTGAATAAGAGCAAGCAGATTGGAGAATTCCTAAAGGGAAATTGGTCCCGCGAGGCGGAGAAGATGATATTTAAGCAGAAGTTGAATATCCTGCAGCTGAGTGCAACCAGAGTGGATCCAGTGACTCTTGGAGAATTTACCGCATGGCTAGCTAGAGCATTTTCCTTTTTTAAGGAATGGGTGGGTGTGGGACTGTTCGCAGCCTGCTGTTTGTTTGGGATAGTGTTGTGTCTCTGGTTGGTCTGTCGTATTCGCATTCGAACCCGGCGAGATAGGATAATGCTCACTCAGGCGCTTGTGGCCATCAGTGAAGGCGAGTCCCCCGCAGCCTGGCTCTCCACCCTAAAAAACATAAAATGATCAATGATCGCCCTTGCACAGAGGGGCCTTGCCGCCATTGCACCTCTATAGGGGATCGGCCCTAGGGGCTGCCTCTGCACGGAGAGGTCTCGTTACCATTGCACCTCCATGAGGAGCCCATGCCACGTGAAGACAGCCCTTGCACCCTGCAGTTCGATTGCGAGCATTGCATGCAGGAGGGTGTCTGCGAATGCAAGCGGAAATTACCGGTACACCGTGTACATACCCCGGTATGAGCACTGGTACAGGTCAATGTCCGCTGCAATGGTCGAAAAGAAAAAAGGGGGAGATGTAGGGCGTGGCTGGATAGCCATTGCGCATGCGCTAAGTATGCCGCTAGGGCGCATGCACCTAATATGCTAATCAGGTTTTGAAGCAGTGGCCTATCCAAAGTCCGGCTTGCGAAATGCGATAACCATACGGATGAATCAGGGACTTACACGAGTCCTTAAGCCCTTATATAAGCAGACAGGCTCGAGCGTACGGGGTCTTCCTTCCATCCGCCCGAAACCAAGCTGTACTCCAATAAAGTGTGATGCGAGAAGAATCTAGCGTGTGGTGATTCGTCATTCTGCTGGTCAGAAGCGGCTCGCCGCATATATATAGCTGATTCACTTTGTTATAAAGCAGAAACAAACACACCATTGTAAAGCAATTATACTCCAATAAAGATGTTAAAAAGAAAAAAGAAAAGAAAATACAAGCCAGAGAGGGGAAGAAAAATCTTTGCAAAACACATGTCTAATAAGGGACTGATATCCAAATATACAAAGAATACTTGAAACTCAACAATAAAAAAAATGAACAACCCAATTTAAAACTGGGCAAGAGGTCTGAACAGACACCTCACCAGAGAAGATATACAGATGGCAAATAAGCACATGAAAAGATGTTCAATATCGTATGTCATTAGGGAATTACAAATTAAGACTACAGTTAGATACCACTACACACCTATTAAAATGGCCAAAATTCAAAACACTGACAATACCAAATGCTGGTGAGGATGTGGAGCAACAGGAACTCTCATTCATTGTTAGTGGGAATTCATAATGGCCACTTTGGAAGACAGATTGGTAGTTTCTTAGAAAACTAAACATACTCTTACCATACTATCCAGCAATCATGTTCCTTGGCATTTACCTAAATAAGCTAAAAATATATGTCCACATAATCACTTGCACATGAATGTTTACAGCAGATTTATTCATAATTGCCAAAACTTGGAAGCAACAAAGATATACTTTTTTTAGGTGAATGGACAAACTGGTACATCCAAAAAAAATCGAGTAATATTCAGTGATAAAAGGAAATGAACTATCAAAGTACAAAAAGACATGGAGAAAAGTTAAATAGATATTACTAAGTGAAACTGAAAGAAGACAATCTGAAAACACTAAGTACTGAATGATTCCAGCTCTATGACATTCTGGAAAAAGCAAAACTCTGGAGGCAGTAAAAAGATCAGTGGTTGCTAGTGGATCAGGAGAGGGAGGGATGAATAGGTGAAGCACGGGAGATTTGTAGGGCAGTGAAACTATTCTATATGATATTGTAATCATGGATATGTGACAGTATACATTTGTCAAAACCCAGAGATTATACAGTATTAAAAATGAGCTCTGATATAAACTATGGACTTTATTTAATAATCTATCAGTATTGGCTCATCAGTTATATCAAATGCACCATACTAATGCAAGATGTTAATATTTAAAAGCAAAACTACGTTTGTGTTGGGAGGGGGCAGCAGATATGGAAACTCTGTACTTAATGTTAAATTTTTCTGTAAGCCTAAAATGCTATAAAAAGTAAAGTCTATTAATTTTTTTGAAGTGAACATAATAAAATAGAACTGATAAATTAGGTTTCCCTGGGGGCGGGGAAAACAATAATAAACAGGACTAAATTCTGTTATAATTAACAAAGAAAGAAAAATAGTTAACACTCATCATACACCAAGACTGCTCGAAGCACTACACAACAGCCCTAAGACATCAGTGCATATTACTATTCCCATTTTGCAGCTGAAGAAACAGCCAAGGCAGGTTTGCATAACTCATCCCAGCTCACACAACTTGCCCAAGGGTCACATAGCAAGTGATGGGACTGGGTGTTAACCCAGTTCATGTTTCTCCAGAGTCTGTCCTCTTAGCTACAAAGAAGTACTGCCAGAACATAGTCAGTAGTCAGTACTGCCAGAACCTATGATTTCAGAGAAAGCCCACCTAAATATACAGCATTTCTTAACAGTCGTATAAGAATTAGACTTTGTTGGGACTTCCCTGGTGGTCCAGTGGTAAAGAATCCGCCTTCTAATGCAAGGAGCGCAGGTTCTATCCCTGGTCAGGGAACTAAGATCCTACATGCCGTGGGGCAACTAACCCCGCGTGCCACAACTATTGAGCTTTCACGCCTCAGATAGAGAGCCCACTTGTTGCAAACTACAGAGCCCACACACTCTGGAGCCCGTGTGCCACAACTAGAGAAGAGAAAACCTGCATGCCAGAACTAGAGAGAAGCCCGTGTGCTGCAGTGAAGAGCCTGTGCACGGCAACAAAGACCCGACACAGCCAAATAAAGAAATATTTTTAAAAAAATAGAAATAGACTTTGTTAGTGACTAAACATAGTAATAAACATAGAAATAAAGTTGAAAATCTGGAAGAAATTGATATGTGACCGTGTGACAGAAACTCTCTTGTCTGGGACCCCTGCCCACCTGTCATCCATATGGATTTCTGGGAACTGCCCTGGTTTTCATTGTGCTACACCCTCTGGCAGTCACTCCTAATTCTCCCAAACCCTAGTCCCTAACAACCACTAATCAACTTTCTGTCACCATAGATTTGTCTATTCTGGACGTATCATATAAATGGAATCCTACAATATTTGGCCTGCTGTGCCTGGCTTCTTCACTGAGCATCATGTTTTCACGGTTCATTCACGTTGTAGCATGTTTCAGCTCTTCATTCCTATTTTTTGCTGAATAGTATTCCATTACATGGACATACCACATTTCATGTATTCATTCGTCAGTTGATGGACATCGGATTGTTCCCACTTTGTTACTATTGTGAATAATACCGCTATGAACATCCTGGATGAGTCTTTGTGTGGACACATTGTTTTCATTTCTCTTGGGTATAAATCTAGGAGTGGAATTGCTAGGTAATATGATAACTCTGTTTAACTATGTGAGGAACCGCCAAACTGTTTTCTGAAGTTGTTCTGCACCATTTTACGTTCCCACCAACAGTTGAAGACTTCAATTTCTTCACATTGTCACCAACACTTGTTATTATCTGTCTTTTTTTTTTTTTTTTTTTTTTTGCGGTACGCAGGCCTCTCACTGTTGTGGCCTCTCCCATTGCGGAGCACAGGCTCCGGACACACAGGTTCAGTGGCCATGGCTCATGGGCCCAGCCACTCTGCAGCACGTGGGATCCTCCCAGACCAGGGCACAAACCCGTGTCCCCTGCATTGGCAGGTGGACTCTCAATCACTGCGCCACCAGGGAAGCCCTATCTGTCTTTTTGATTATAGCCATCCAAGTGTGTGTGAAGTGGCATCTCACTGTGGTTTTGATTTCATTTTCCTGATGGTTAATAGTGTTGAACATCTTTCCATGTACTTATTGGCTATACTTATAGCTTTTTTGGAGAAATATCTATTCAAATGCTTTGCCCATTTTTTTTATTTTATTGAAGTATAGTTGATTTACAATGTCATGTTAATTTCTTCTGTTATGCATATATGTATATATTCAGTTATGCATATACATATTCTTTTTCATATTCTTTTCCATTATGGTTTATCACAGGATATTGAATTTAGTTCCCTGTGCTATACAGTAGGACCTTGTTGTTTATCCATCCTGTATATACTAGCTTGCATCTGCTAATCCCAAACTCCCAATCCATCCCTCCCCCAACCCCCTCTCCCCCTTGGCAACCAAGTCTGTTCTCTGTGTCTGTGAGTCTGTTTCTGTTTCATAGATAAGTTCATTTGTGTTATATTTTAGATTCTACATATAAGTGATATCATATGGTATTTGTCTTTCTCTTTCTGACTTATTTCGCTTAGTATGACAGTCTCTAGGTCCATCGATGTTGCTGCAAATGGCATTATTTCATTCTTTTTATGGCTGAGTAATATTCCATTTTATATATATATATATATATATATATATCACATCTTTAATCCATTTATCTGTCAATGGACATTTAGGCTGTTTCCATGTCTTGGCTATTGTAAACAGTTACTTTGCCCATTTTTGAAGTGGGTTCATTGTCTTTTCTTACTATTGAGTTGCAAGAGTTCTTTATATGTTCTGGATACAAGTTCCTTATCAGACATATGGTTTGCAGTATATTTCTTTTGAACATTAAAAGTTTAAGATGTTTATAGTTGATTCCATTTATAGGAGTGTGAGTCTTTTAGAGCGCAAATATCTTGTTTTCCCAAGATTGAGTTATTGATAGACAAGGAATGTATAAAGTTTGTAAACTATTTTACTAGATTATGAAGTATAAACTGATCTCCAAAGATCTATGTTTGATAATGAAACTTTCCATATTTCACTTCAGTAATTTAATTTTAATAAGGAATAATTTCATTTTTCTCTGTGTCTTAAGAATTTTTGTTAATAACGCATCATCCTCAGAGCAGAGTAACTGTGTCAGAACCTTGGAAGAAAAATTAACTGTATACTACATTTTTAAAAAGAATTTGATCAACATTATGCCCTGATTCCCTTTTGTCTAGCCCAGGCCTCCGTTCAACAGAGGCCCATATCAAAAGTCACACAGGGGTGTCCTAGTGCCCTGTCCTAGGAAATCAATCAACAAAGGGACTGTAGAAACGACCCCCGCAGCAGATTCTCACACTCAAAACATTACTTTATTCATTCAACAAGTATCTATCAATATTTGCTATGTGCCAGACACTGTTCTAGACACTAGGATGACAATGGAGAGTGAAAACAAATATCGTCTCCACGTAGTGGGGAAGACAGGTTAATCAAATAACCACACAATGGAATGTAGCATCGCAATTGTGACAGGGCTGTGCCAGAGCACGGTTAGGGGTGATCAAGGAGAACTACTTGGAGGCAGTGACATCCAGGCTTTTTCTGAAGATAGGGCTGGTGTTAACGAAAGGGAAGCCTGAGAGCCTCTCGCTGCACTGAGCTGACCCTGAGAAGAGCGATCCAGGGATAAGTGAGGAGCAGAGATCGCCAGTGAGTGCTTCCTTGAGAATGTGTTCCAGGTGAGGCTGGAGATGTAAACCCAAGCTTGCAGGTGAAACAGTCTTGGTCCAGATCTCACTCTGTGTACCTCCAGCTGTGTGGCTTTGGGAAAATTGTTTAATCTCTCTGATCCTGCTAAATGGGACTCTTTCTACCAGGAGAATTGCTATGCGGATTAAAGGAGATGCAGAGCTGAAATGCCCAGAACAGTGTTTTGCCGCTAGTGACCACACCAAATATTTGGGAGAAAATATAAGCCAGTACGAGACTACAGTGCCCGTCCTTGCCTCTGGTTCCCCCACCTCACCTCTGTTGCAGTCATGGGCCCCTGGCTTTTGATTCCAACCTGAGAAGCCCTTGAGCCCCCCACTGCTTCCCCTGCTTAAGTCACAACTTTCTTCCTCCAACGTATGTAGCTTTTATTCCACTGTCCTCTAGTATTTTCTTTACGAGGTATCAGTAGGGAATATTTTAAAGTACTATACTTCATATTTCTGAAGTTTTTAATACTCTTTTCCTTCTGAATAGAAATGCACCATCTCCTTATGGTAGAAAGTTTTGAAAATAAGGAAAAAGTTATGTACCCATTTTTTATCAAATATTTATTGAACAGCTACTAGGTACCAGGCCCTGTTCTGAGCACTGGGCACACAATAGCAGGCACTGTCACTGCCTTCATGGAACGTGGGCTCCAGTGTGGGAAGACTGACATTTGTCACCAAGGTTTAAGGTCTTGGTTTTATTGGGGACTGGGCTGCATTTTCTGAAGTTTCTACAACTTGCTTACAGATGTCTTCTTGCCCTGGTATTGGCAGAGTTCCCTACAGAGTATCTGAATTTTTTTTTTTTTTTTTTTTTTTGCGGTACGTGGGCCTCTCACTGTTGTGGCCTCTCCCATTGCAGAGCACAGGCTCTGGACGCACAGGCTCAGTGGCCATGGCTCACGGGCCTAGCCACTCCGCGGCATGTGGGATCTTCCTGGACCAGGGCACGAGCCCGTGTCCCCTGCATTGGCAGGCGGACTCTCAACCACTGCGCCACCAGGGAAGCCTCTGAATTATTCTTGTATGTGTAAAGCTCATCAGATTCTCTGTTGTTTCATCACGGTGGGCTTTTTCTTACCACATAGGATTTCCTGAAAAAAGAAATGACATCCATGATCTGCTTGATGGCTTTAACCATACTATGATCTGTGGACTTGCTGTCTTTAACATGCATAATTCTTCCCTAACGATGACTCCAGCATTCTGCCAGTCTAGCCATATGAAACTCAGTTTGATCAAATGTTCATACCCACTATATTCCACATATTCAAAGATGATGTTGATTCTTTATTTCCCATGACTGATCTAATATCATCCTTAAGTCCCCACCCACTGGGTTGCAATGAAAACCAAACAAACAAATAAACAAACCTTAAATCTTCCAGTGGATGGTTTCTCAGTCTCTTCTGGTTTAAACCATTTCCTTTGGATCCCTGAATCTTTGGAGGGTAGATATTCAAGGAATTTGAAGATCCTCTCCTTATCACAGAAGTTCTTCCCTTCTATCTCCTTTTTCTCAACTTGGCAAATGGGTGCATGGGGAAACTTAGGAATCTACCTTCTATGGGAGAGGAGATACCTTTTTACACCCTATATTCTGGGTCCGTATACACTCCAGTTCAGGTATTGGACCTTGCTTATCTCTGGGCAAGAGCCTCTGGTCTCCCTGGGGCCACTGACGATGTCACTGGTTCTATCCAACTTTTGGGCTGATAAGAAAGTTCTTCAAATTCATCAGAGACCAAGGCTCCTTCAAGTTTTCACTTCTGCTGTCCTAAGGGATAATCCAAGATATCTTTATGTCTGCATTCCAGTCAGCAGAAAGGAGCAAGGGGGAAGGGAAGTGCAAGCTGCTCCATTTAAAGATGGCTCCAGGAAGTTTCACATACTACTTCCATTTATATTCTATTGGCCAGAACTTTGTCACCTGGCTAAACCTGGTGCAAGTCAGGCTGGTCAGGGCTAATGGTTATTCTGGGTGGCCATGAGCCCAGATAATATATAGAGGTTCTACTCGGAAGAAGAAGGCGAGATACCAAGGGTACCAGTAACTCGTTTTCCATCTGTAAAGTAGGACAACCCTGAAACTGTACTCAAACTGATAAGAACTCAATCCCTAGAATCCCTTCTTGAGGGAGTTTTCCTGGGACCACTCCTGCTATCCAAAACTATACCAATCAAGGTCCTAAGGAAGCACTCTAAATATTTGAAACAGGAAATTTAATGCAGGAAGTTTTTTTAATTTTATTTTTATTATTATTATTTTTGGCTGCATTGGGTCTTCGTTGCTGCGCGTGGGCTTTCTCTAGTTGTGATGATCAGGGGCTACTCTTTGTTGTGGTGCGTGGGCTTCTCATTGCAATGGCTTCTCTTGTTGTGGAGCAAGGGCTCTAGGTGCGTGGGCTTCAGTAGTTGTGGCACGAGGGCTCAGTAGTTGTGGCACACGGGCTCTAGAGGGCAGGCTAGTAGTTGTGGCACACGGTCTTAGTTGCTTCACAGCATGTGGGATCTTCCCAGGCCAGGGATTGAACCTGTGTCCCTGCATTGGCAGGTGGATTCTTAACCACTGCACCACCAGGGAAATCCCTAATGCAGGAAGTTTTACACGGGTGATAGAAAAGCTGAGAAGCTAAACTGAGATGGTAAGGCAATCCATAAAGTAACCTCATCAGGAAGCCTCATCCAGTTTCCTCTAGCTCATCAGAACCAATCACCCCAGACCGTTATCAGCCCTGTTTCAATGACTGTTTTGCCTGTTGTTTCAATGGCATGAGGAACCCAACCTGATCAGGGGATAGCCTGTGTTTCAGATTTAATGGGGCCATCCTGTGTCCCCTGGTGAAAGCATCCCTCCCTTGGGAATGAAGACCTTCAGATCAACAGAACCCAAAGTTCTGGAACGGGAAGCAAAGACTCTGCCAGTGGGTTATTAAGTGTAATGATGAGAGGGATCACTACTACTGTGTTACTTTGTTCTCAAACTCTGTGTGTCAGTTGCAGGTTGAGAAGATATACCACATTCTGGAAGACAGCACCCCAACCATGCAGGTTTCCCAGTTAGCAACACAACCACTGTAAGTGGACAGCTCCTTCTTGGTGATGAAGTAGACGGTGAGTCCAGAGAACTCCAAAGGTGAGAGCAAAGTGTCATAACTTTTATGCTGTGAAACAGGTTGCTCAGACAGAAGCTGTGTTGTGAGGGATATCTGATGGGTTCTAAGGTACTCAGTGAGTCCATGGATGGTGGTGCTGGTGCCAGCAGAGAAGGCAAGTCCATTCTCTAAACAGAAGTTATTCCAGTGAGGACAAGTCACTGCCATTCCCATGATGAAAGTGGTCCAATCTTATCAACTGAATGTTCCCCAGTCTTTCATCAAGATTTGTATAATTAAGAAAAGAAAACTACAGAAATTTGCATTGTTGATCGCTCTAGAAATAAATTCATCTACTGTGCGTATGTGTGTGTGTGCGCGTGCAAGCTTATTTGCATCTTTTTCTGAGGGGAAAATTTTTGAGGACAAAAACGCAATAACCTGGATAATTCAAAAGAAAATAGGAAGTCCTAAAAAGCCGATATTGTTTTTCAAGAAAGACGCCTTGCTCAAATATAGAACTATTCCCTGCTCCCCACCACCGGCCTGCGTGCCAAAGGTACTCAGTAGCCTAGCACTCTCAGAAATAGCAGTCTAGTAGTTTCACAGATTTTCACGTCTTGAGCCAGATGTTTAACATCCTGCTGAAAGTACTCCTTGTTTTAGTAAAGTCTTAGCTATACTTGCATCAGGTGGCTTGCTTGGGATGAGGGCACCAATCTATTTCAAGTAATTTTGTGTCTGTGGAAAAGTTTTCAGACCATGACAGGAACTTGGGAAGTAAGTGTTCGAGGAGATGATAAAGTTGTCATTTTGCTTTTGCTATATAAGGTCTTTATGATATATTCAACCACGTAGGCAGAATCTGATATTTGACATTGCTTGAGATATTCATCCATTTGCTCTTTTCTAAATACAAGTTTTTGAAAAGCTTCGATTACTTCATCTTAATTTACCCTTAGGTTTTATTTTTGTTTTCTTGCTCACACATTTTGCTCTTTCTTGGCACTTCCCTGCTAAAAGGGCTCCTAAATAGCATCATATACCGACTGCTTTGCCGCCAACTTTGTCTAGATTCTGAGTTAGAGCTTAGAGCTGAAAGAACCACATTGAACCAATTATTTAATTAAGAAATAAGAATATTAAATGTTGAGCACTCCCCTCCCTCAAATAGGCATGCTAGCTGAGGATTCCAACTGATGAATTAAGGGCTCATAATGTACATCAGTGATATTGCCCAGTTTTAAGGTCCAACCCCCAGATTTACAGTCCAGAGACTCAAATTTATCAGTATCCCAAAGATGACCATGGTCTCACACATGTCATACTCTCAGGAGACTGGTAAAAGAAGGATTTCAGACTGTTTTCTTTATATAATTATGACAGCTCTGAGAGTGAACCTGAGCCCTGCAAGCCATTGGATTCAGCAGTGAAGTTGAAGTTCTATGTCTGGCTTTGCTAGTCTTCAAGGAGGAGATCCTGCCATTACCTAGGTATAAGACCTTAGCAAGGCACATTATGATTGGATTAGAAGACCTGGGGTCCATCTCATGACAATTCTAAAGATCCCAAATATTTACATCCAAATGCATGACTTATAGACTTATTTTTTGTCAACATCTGATACCAAGAAGTTGGTCATAGAGAACAGAATAGAGAAGAACTTAAAGGTAGGACAAAAGGTGGTTTCACATTTAATAAAAATCGAGCCGACTTCAGAGAGATCATACAAGCATGCCTGAATGTCTTTCATCTTAAGCAAAACAAAACAAACACTTCTTTGACTCCTTATCTACTTCCAGATGTGGCCATATTTCTACCTCCTTCAAAGCCAAACCACAAAATAATTGTCTACTCAGTGTTTCCATTTCCTCACTACCTGGTTTCTCTCCTTCCCTCTCCAATCTGGCTTCTCCCCTACTACTTTCCTGAAATTTCTTCTGACAAAAATCACCAACATCCTCCACACTGCCATATATAATGGATACCTTTCAGTTGTCATCCTGACCACTCAGTAGCATCTGGCATAGTTGACCTCCATGGTTTTCATGAAACACTCCCTTCTCCTGGGTTCCGTGATACCACCCACTCTTAAGCTTATTGGTCACACGTTGGCTGACTGACTTCTTTCCTATTACCCTTCTCCTAGCTACTTCTAAGGGTTGGATTTCAAATTTCAGTTCTCAGCCATATTATATATCTTAATGCTGTTCTCCTGGTGGCATATTATTTGATTGCCCCCAGTTTGGGCCATACGCCTATCCTACTGGAAGTCATGATTAAAATCCCCACTAGTTGTACATGGAATGGACAGGAAGCTCTCCAAAGGAATCAGAAGGAGACTGAGTGAGAAAGACGTTGGGTGAGCAGCTCTAACCCATTGCACTCAGATCAGCTGAAAAATTACTAACAGGCTCTCCTCCCATGAACTAACCCTATGGAAAAGTGGCCCCAAATGCTGGGTTCATTTCTCTGTGTTCTGTCCTCCTCCCAGTTCCTGGAGCTACAATTCTTCACTTTCTGCTATTTTTCTAATTTTTCTTGGTGAGAGGTTGGTCTGAACCACATAAGCACTGTTACCAGAAATGAAAATTCTTAGGGTGGGATCTTTGTCTTACAAACACTTATTAGAGTTGATGGTGCCTTATTCTTTTATCTGACATGCTCTGGTCATAGGAAAAGATACCCTCAGATTCTGCCTTTTGTAACTGTAGTGTTTTTGAACAAAAACTCATTTCTAGAGTTCTTAGATACTCTGACGATGGAAGAAAATGTTCTGTTTCTTGCATTAAAACTCTAAGTAGAATCTGGATTGAATGTCCTAGTTTTCCAAAGGTAGTGTGGCATTTAATGTTAACTGAAGTTCATTCTTGATGAATCATAGCTAGAGAGTCTGGATCACACACCAATGATTTTTATGTTGATGTAAATAATTTGCAGAGGAAAAGCTGTGACTCTCTGTTAGGTGGTCTAGTTTAGTCGCAGGGACTTGCTTGATTTGTTGGATTTTCAGTAAACACTTAAAACTCAGAGGGAGCATGAGTGTTCTCATTTTGAAATATTTAGTATATCATCAGGTTGGGTTGCTTCTTAAATTTATCTAAAAATATAGAGGATAAATAGGCTTTGAGTGGGAAGATGACAAACTCAAGAACTTAGACTTAACTTTATGTAAGAGAAACAACAAACGGTGAAGATGATTGGGCACTGGTTGATAGACACAGATGGTTTAAGTTTGGAACAAGACTTAGTGTCCATCTTTCAATAACAATACCCCAAGCTCTCCCAATCACTAAGGCACAATTGGGAGCAGTCAAGTGTCTAGAATCCAATGCAGCAGCCCTGCAATGACTGTTTCCTTTAAATGTTTACTTTTGATAATAAGTGTCAGTAAATATTTAGAGGTTTTCTAGAAAATAAAATGCAGACACATCAGAAGTGGTAGGTGTGGAGGCCAAACTTGGAAATTCAAAAGCATGGAGACACAATAAGAGAATGTCCCAAAAGTTCATTGTGTGGACTACTTGGTTTGTGCTTTAAATTTCAAAGGTAGGTTGGCCTTTTTCTCAGAACAGCTTTAATAAGACCTTCAGTCTTCTATTCTATGGAAACTTAAAAAAGCCCAACAGCCAATACCCCATTAGATTATTTTAACAGATAGGGCAATGATTTCTTCAGTAGCAGCTGCTTCCTGTGGTAACCATCAAAATAGCTTTGCATTCCAACTGACTCTAGTAACCAGGTCAGTTTTCACTGGCTTCCACTGCTTCCAAAAATACTTTAGGCTGCTGGAGTACCTGTCATCTGTGGCTTGCATGCTTTGAGAATATTTCATCCTTAACATCTGTGAGAATGAGAAGCCTTTCCTCTTGATTAATGAGTTGATAAAATGGTGGCATTAAGACTTGCTCATCCCTAATCATAAGTATTTGGCAGCTTTGAGAAAAAAAAGTCAACAGAAAATACATTTTGGGTTTAATATTTGCTCCATGTCTTTGTTTTTTTCTTTTGACATGCACCACACTCCTTCCCCCAATCTGTTCTATTGCCTGTTCTAACCCCATCACTCCATGTGATATGTTTCCCAAATCTAAGATGCTTTGGATCTGCTTAATGATGTACTTGTGAGTGTACCAGAGACCATATGGGAAGCAGGATAGGGAGCCTGATAGAGCCCTAGACCAAGTGTTAAAGAGATTCAAAACTCTAGTGCCTGCATGATCTTGGACTGAAGTCTTAGGACTGGGCTTCCTGTCCATGCAGTGAAGTTGGACTATATCAAAATTCTCTTACTATTTTCCAATCTGCTGTCTAGGTGCTGCTGAGATAAGGAAAGGGAGAAGAGCGGGCAAAACCCCAGCTAACCTCCTTATACTCACACAGACTCACACTTGCACACACACTCATACATCTTAAGCAGAGAAACTACATTCTATTCTTGTAAAAAAAAAAAAATAGAATTCTGCATGGATTGCTTGGAAAATGTTCAACTAATAAATAAATTTTTTTAAATCATGAATGTTGATGATCAAGAGGACCTTGATTAAGGTTTCAGTGATGTTATGAGCTTGCTCCACTTACAGACTAAAATGCTTACCTTGGATGGAGCAGGCTCATTGACTCTTAAGGTTTCCCAAGATGCCTGTCCTAGAGGGAATGAAAATATCCCCCTCACTTTATTTAGGCATTTTCTGATTTCCATGGGGTGGAAGTTTCGAGAGAAGAGAGTCTACTGAGGGGAGTGTCAGCATCCCTGCACCCCTCCCCACATACATTCTCTCCTCACACTAGATGACTATAATCCTTTGAGGCAAGGTAAGGCATGGCTCCTCAAGAAAGTCCTAGATTTCCAGCTTAAGTAACCACTAGCCCCATAGGCCTGTGCCTCTTAACTTTGGGGGATTATCATGTGGGATCCCTTTCATTCCCCTTCAGAGCCACTTTTCACCCCTGCCATTTTCCTCTCTTCACCAGAATGCTGACTTCTGTGGATTACCTTAATAGATTTTCTTGTCTTCTGGCTTCTAGTTGGGTTTGACTGATGGGAATTCCTGGAGATTGGAAAGAGGAAGTAAGGCAGACGGGCAGGAGTCAGATCATGCAGGGCCTTGCAGGTCATGAGAAAGACTCTGGTTTTAGTCCAGTATAATGGTAAGCTGTACTAGGATTTCAAGTCAGGGAGTTAATGATCTCATTTACACACGCAAAGATCACCCTAGTGCCGCACCTGGCTAGGGGGTGGCAGAGCTGATACTAATGTTGGTGAGCAGATTGGCACGCCTCTAAGCATCCCCCACTCACAGTTCCTTCATCCCTGATCCAGTGGTTGAACCTCTTACAAGAAAGAGTGAAAGCTCCTGGACAGAGGTACCATGAGGGTAACGGTCACCTGAGAAATTTGGGAAAGACACTTGCAAGGGTTAGTTAAACCCAGATTGCAACACCTACTCCTTCCCTCTCCATCCTGAGATGTTCCCGCCCCATTTCTTAACTCAGCTAATAACGTTGTTTTAGAGTTGCTCAAGTTAAGGTTTTTAGGCTAATTATATTTTTCTTCCTGGGTCAAGCCAAGTTAATTCATAAAACAAAATAACCCAACATCTAAGGGATATAAGTACTCTTTAAGAAAAGCAGACTGAATGAACTATACTAAAGGAGACCAAATTAGAGGACCATACAGAATAAGAATTTAAAGTATGCTCAGGGCTTCCCTGGTGGCGCAGTGGCCGAGAGTCTGCCTGCCGATGCAGGGGACATGGGTTCGTGCCCCGGTCCGGGAAGATCCCACATGCCGCGGAGTGGCTGGGCGGGAGAGGCCACAACAGTGAGAGGCCCGCATACCACAAATAAATAAATAAATAAATAATGTTCAATACATATCTTCAGAGTGATAAGAATTTTTGAAACATGAAGCTTGAACAAGCTGTTATAGGAAAGAATCAATTACAAATATCAAGCATGAGAAAGAAAAATTGTCCCAAATCTGGTTAAGAACTCTTTTGTGTCATGTAATTAAAATTTAATATCAAACAAAAAGGCTGTTTTGCTATATATTTTTCTATGATGATACTATGGTGAATTTCCTTTTAATGGACATTTGAGTTGTTGCAAAACTTCTGCTATTGTAAAGAATGAAGCTATTGTCATCCTTTAGCCAAATCTTTTCAAATATCCTTAATTATAGCTCACGCTCTTTCTACTGAACCATGTTGCAAATTTGTATCTCACATATATATAGCTCTACAGGAGCTAACAAGGAAATATATCCAAGACAGTGTTAAGTGATAAAAATATGTTGAGAAACAGTGTATATTAAATCCCACATCTGTCCAAATATATTTATATGTCTATATGTGAACATAGAATATTTCTGAAGTAACACAAGAAATGTTTTAGATTGATCACTGATAAGGAATAGTTCTTGGGTATCAAGATATGTAGAAGGGAACTTCATTTTATATGTTTCTGTACAGTTACACTTGCATATATTACAATTATAATACTTTCACTGGAAATTATTTTAGAAGAGCTAGGGGTCATAAATACTAATAGTATTAGAAGCAGAATTAGTAGCAAAATTATTAGAAGCATCAACAGTAGTAAAAATTACAATAAGAAAAATAAAAAGCAACAAGCCTAGGACAGCTGGTAACTCTCTTCCCCTTTCTCTAAGAGTCTTTAAAAAGTCTATTACTCCTCTAGCCAGAGGTGCTCTGTCTCTTCAAGCATGGGCTGCAAAACTAAATTATCCTGGCCAGAGAATATCCCCCTCCCCTTCACTCTGCTACCCCTGAGTCTGTCTGAGCCCTGAAAAGGCAGAGAATCAAACCATTATTTAAGTCACATATAGGATCTGGGAAATGTACTTCTACCACTGCTCCATCACTACTTAGGTAGTGTTTCCTATTCCTCAGCCATACGGACTTATTCACTCTAAAAGTTGGGAGAGGAAACGGGGTAGCTGAGAGTAGAGAACGTGGGGTGATTCATGTGAGACCATGACCCCTTAAAGACATGGGATCTTGGGTTCAATTTTTCAGCATTCATTTCCAGTGTCCAGCTATGGATTTTCTTTTGCATTATCAAGATGCTCTTTTATATATAGCTCATCTCTGAAGTTTCCACCCAGATCATCTTTACCGGCTTGGCCTCAAAGGAGGAATCTAAAGTACTTGCTTTCCATACAGCATATTTTTCTGTTTATATACCAAGAAACGAAGCATGCTCTGCCCGCTCTGACCTTTACCTGTGGGTTTTAGGAAACTATTTGATTTTCTGTTCAAGGAGAGCATTGTAACCCTGGCAACCAGACACCATGGTACAGATGGCAGATCTAACATCCAAAGGCAGTTTGACAGGAACACACGCTAACGCTAGAGGCTGAGGCATCTCTTTTCTGTATTCTGACAGGACTTGAAATTGAGCTCAGTTCTTCAAAGAAGAGCCTTCCCCTTTTCTGGACACAATTGGGCTCTCAGTGGTTTACCAGGTTTACCTCGCCTCCCCTCCACCACTCCCAAATCTAGCTGATGTTCAAGCTTTGATCCCTACCTCGGTCACAGAATCCAGATAGTTAGTATTCAGAATGCTAAGAATAACATTCCATGGTTCCATGCACTGTGACCATGAGCTGTGAGTTAGTCAACTGTAGTAACTTCTTGTCCAATATTGAGGAGACTTGGAGTATCAGCCTCACACTAGCTGTGTGAATGCGAGCATATTGATAAGCCTCTTTTAGCATTGTCATATGACCGTATGTCATCAAGTCTAAGATGGAGTATTAAAACATGGAAATATATGCATTTTAGGACTGATGAAATATAAGTAGGGCAGGCTAAGTGCTATAACAGCTCAACCTCTAAATCTTAGTAGTGTAATACAGTACAAGATAACTTCTTGCTCATGTAGTTCAGTGATATATTGATTCATGATCTTTCCATCATGTAGCTCCACCCTCAGGCAGATCCTCAGATCCTTCTGCATTCAGCCATAACATACATAATTTCTTCTCATCTTCTGTTGGCTAGAACTAGTCATGTGAGCATGACTAATTGCAAGGGAGTCTGGGAAATGTAGTTTCACACACACACACAGACACTCTTATTGTTCTCTCTAGAACAGTTAGCTAGGCTTCCTTATGATTTTTCACAGAACATCCTGGACCTCCATGGAAAAGAAATAACGTTTTATTAAGTGCCTACTACATATCAGGCACTTTTCATTTACCCCCACTTAATCCCCATAATTTTCAAATATAGGCCTTATTATCTCCCTTGCTACCTTGAGAATATTGGGGCTCAAAGAAGTTGAAAAACTATGTGTTACCACCAATTTGAGGTAGAAGCCAGAGTGACCTCAGATCTATCTGATTTCATAGCCCTGCCACCTCCTGACAGTTTGTTTACATTACAGTAGTCCTGCAGTCTCTCCCTCTTTGGGTCACAAAGCACATATTGGCTCAGAGAAAATTATCTTTCAGAAATACTCAGGATGTTCTTGTTTCTTGTTCAGCTCAAACCATCCTTTAATCCCATAGGTGATGCAGCAGCACTGGGGGCCCCTGTGAGGTTAGACGGGAGAGTTAGGATCCATTTTCCTTCAGGACTTGATGGTATCAGTGAGGTCTTTGATAATAAGAGGCTGCTTTGTAAGTCTGGTCACAGATAGCTTACTGTTGGTCAGTGCTATGGAAACAGAACCGGGCTGGTGGGTCTTCGTTTATGGGGCACATTGCTATAGATTTGGTGGGTGTGTGGCTCATATTAACATGTTGCTTAGCTTTACTGTTTTACTGGAAAGCGAAACATGAAACTAGAAACTATTTGATTGAGAATGTGAATTAAATCAGATGTGCAAATGAATGCTTCTGTTTTTACAAACTCCCCTTTCCACCCACTCTGACTTAGCTGTCGTTTGTTTATTTTGCCTTCAAGGGGAGCAGTGGCAAAAATTTCATACGAATTCCTCTCATTCTGCTGAAAAGTAAACTTAAGCCACAAAGAATAGCGGCTTGTTTAATAAACATCTTTTTTAGACCAATATACATATACTCTGAGCACATATTTATATTTGGGAAGGATTATTCTGACTCCCACAAATCCTTTTTCATAAATGTAATCTGTCATTTTCTTTACAGAAAAACAATACATACTTATTACATATAACTTAAAAACTAGAAAAATCATCCGTGGTTCCCCCACCCCAGTCATAAATGACTACTGTTGACATTTTGGCTAATTTTTTTCTGTCTTTTCATCCCTAATACTTGAGAATTTTTAAATACAAGATTTGTATTTATACTATAAATATGTAATATAATCACTTGATTACCTTATATGCTATTATATCATAAGTATGTTTTCATGATTTTACATATTTGGCAAATATTTTCAACAAAATGGTAAACAAAAATAAGGGTCCCTTATATTACTTTAGCATGTTTAGTAGTTTTTTAATACTTATCTTTAAAAAATTTTTTTATTGAGAAAAGATTTACAAACAGGTAAAGTCACCCTTTTTAGTATAAAATTCTGTGACTTTTGACAAATTCATACTTGACAAATACATGACAAATGCATGTGACCGTCACTGCAATCAACATATAGAACAGTTAAAATTTTAATTCCTTTGTGCCCTTTTGTAGTCAACCTTTCCCCCTACTCCCAGTTCCTGGAAACCACTGATCTGCGTTTTGTCCCTATAGTTTTGCCTGTCCAAGAATGTCATGGAAATGGATTCATACAGTATGTAGCCTTTGAGTCTTGCTGCTTTCGCTTAGCCTAATGAATTTCAGATTCGTCCTTGTTGTTGCACATATTAATATTCTCTTCTTCTTATTGCCTAATAGTATTCCTGTGCATGGCTGTACCATAGTTTGTTTATTCATTCCTCAGCTGAAGGACATTTGTGTTGTTTCCAGTTTGGGGCAATTAAGAATAAAGCTGAAGGGAATTCCCTGGCTGTCCAGTGGTTAGGGCTCCGCACTTTCACTGCTGAGGGCCTAAGTTCAGTCCTTGGTCAGGGAACAAGGAGCCCGCAAGTCAGCAGCGCAGCCAAAAAGAAATAAAAGAGAAAAAGGTCTGTTATAAACATTCATGTACAGGTTGTGTGAACATGAGTTGTCATGACTCTCATCCCCCTCAGCCCTAGACAATTGCTAATCTACTTTCTATCTCTATAAACTTGCCTATTCTGGGCATTTCATATAAACCTGATTATATAGCCTCTAGCCCTTTGTGACTGGCTTCTTTCACTTATTGTAATGTTTTCAAGATTTATCCATGTGTAGTATGTATCAGTATTTCATTTCTTTTTATCGCTGTATAATATACCATCGTGTGGATGTCGCGTTTTACTTATCCATTCATCAGTTGATGGGCATTTGATTGTTCCCGTTTTTTGGCTATTATGAATAATGCCACTATGAACATTCAGGTACCAGTGTTAATGTGGACATCTGTTTTCAATTCTCTTGGGTAAATATCTAGCCATGGCATTGCTATTTTAACTCTATGTTTAACCATTTGAGGAACTGCCGGACCATTTCCAAGATGACTATACCATTTTACATTCACCCCAGTGATATATAAGCATTCCAATTTCTCCACATCCTTGTCAATACTTGCTCTTATCTGACTTCTTGATTATAACTAACCATTCTAGTGAGTGTGAAGTAGTATCTCATTGTGATTTTGATTTGAATTCCCCCAATAGCTAATACGTGAGCATCTTTCCATGTGCTTATTGGCCACTTACATATAATTTTTGGAGAAATATATATTGAAATGTTTTGCCCCTTGTAGACCTGCTCCCTTGTTCCATATTCGCACATCGAGGGGCCCAGATCTACCTGGCTCCCTTGTTATGCTTACAATCTCCAGTCAGGGCCCAACTGACTCACTGTCCTGCTAAGTCAATGAATCATAAGCCTGGTTACTCAGCCTTTTTCCTTTCGTTAACATAACAAGGAAGTCTCTGCACAGAGCCCTGACATTCATTTTCGGAAAGAAAATTCACTGAGATTAGTTGATGAACACATTTTTATTCATTACAGAAAAAGGCCACATTAAAGTGAAAACTAGAAAATCAGAAATTATTTTATAGGTGATATTGGAGGGAGTAAAATAGACCACTGTGCCCTCTTTGAGTGAAAGAGAATTATTCTCTTCTCCCAAGTGAGAAGTAATGGCTTCAGTAGTGGGTGGATTATTGAACTGAAAATGTGGCTGGATGGTGTGAACATAACAAAAAGCTATTAAGTGTGATTTTAATCTCTGACATACTAAGAGGAATGACACAAAAAATGAATATCTAATAGTTTCACATTTTTATAAAGTAGTCAGTCTCCCAGATTTGAATTGCTTATGAACAAACCCTTTGTTTTTTGAATTTCAAACTTTAATAACCTATCCTAGTACATTTTTGGGAGCTTAATATGTGAACACAGCATTGTGTTAAACGTAGGAAGACAAAATTTGGTATCAGCTTTTTTTTTTTTTCGCGGTACGCGGGCCTCTCACCGCTGCGGCCTCTCCCGCCGCGGAGCACAGGCTCCGGACGCGCAGGCTCAGCGGCCATGGCTCACGGGCCATGGGCTCACGGGCCCAGCCGCTCCGCGGCATGTGGGATCCTCCCAGACCGGGGCACAAACCCGTGTCCCCTGCATCGGCAGGCGAACTCCCAACCACTGCGCCACCAGGGAAGCCCCTGGTATCTGCTTCTTAAGAGCTCACAGTTGGTGGGGCCTGAAATTCATGTATACATTTATTCATTCAATATTTCTGTAGTGTCTACCATGTAGCAGTAATGTTGGGACTAAATCAACACACCCTCTGTGCTCTGGTCTCACAACGGAATTTTCCTCCATTTCAATGTCATGTTATGAAGGTGTTGGCATGGTTGATCATCTTTCAGACACTCTTTTACCTTATCTCATTTTTTACAGAACAGTGTGGGTGGGAGGTTTTGTCATCCTGTTTTACAGATGAGAAAACCAAGATCCAGAGATGTTAAGTCATTTGCCCGAAGTGATACAGCCAGCAAGTGTCAGGGCTGGGATTTGGATCTATGTCATGTCACCATAAATCCAAGCTCTTTTCAGTATGCCATCCTCTATATTGTCCCAAGGAAATGCTAAATCCTAAAATTTCATGTGATAGGGTTCAAGTGGAAGCTGCTTCTTCCCTCTGGCTTCAGTATTTAGTTCCTTGGAAATGAAAGGAAATAAAAGTTGATATTTTTGTAGCCAGACTGGTTGGGTGTGTATTATCAGTGTTTCAGAATGTCATAATCACAACAAACATGAATTGTTTGATGTGATGGTTAATTTTATGTGTCACCTTGACTAGGCTGCAGGGTGCCCAGATATTTGGCCAAACATTATTCTGGGTGTTTCTGTGAGGGTGTTTGGATGAGATTAACATTTGAACCAGTAGACTGAATAAAAGCAGATTGCCCTCCCGAATGTGGGTGGACCTCATCCAATCAGCTGAAACCTGAATGGAACAAAAAGGCTGACCATCTCATGAATAAGAGAGAATTCCTCCTACCTGACTGCTTTTGAACTGGGACATCAGTCTTTCTGGCTTTGGACACAAATGGAAACTTCTTCCTGGGCTTCGATCCTACCAGCCCTTGGATGGTCCTCCTGGTTCTCAGGACTTCAGACTCCTACTGGAACTACATTGTCTGTCCTGGGTCTCCAACTTGATGACTCACCCTGTAGATCTTGGAACTTGTCACTGGCTATAATGGCATGAGCCAATTCCTTACAGTAAATTGCTTTATAGATACAAAGTCACCATATATATATTAGTTCTGTTTCTCTGGAAAACTCTGGCTGTGAGGACACTGGAGGGCTCTTCTCTCCATCACTCCCAGTGGACATTATCCAGTGGGCAGGTGTTTCTAGCAAACATGCAGAGGGAGGCATCAGGCAAGACCACCAGGGTCAGTCCTCACAATATGGTCCTGCTGCCGCCTTCTACATGTCTGCACTCTGGCTGAGTCACAAGCATTGAAGGCGAGGAGTCGGCATCTAGCATCCTGGGCACTGTATCAGCAAGAGCTGGCAGCAGCCACCTGCCCTCACAAGCTAGAGTAGTGAGTGTGGAAACACAATGCCTGACTGAAGGGAAAAGACAAGTGAGCCAGAGCTCTGGAATTTCATCCGACTCCCTTGCCTTACCATGAAAAAATATATAAAAAAGAGCCTACACATCTCCCCAGGTCAATTCCAACTATCCCTGTCTTGCGTGATTCTGATTTGCCTGCACTGGCCAGGAATGGACAGGTGATCTGCAGAGATCTTGCAGCGCCCCCAACCTGCTTTCTCCACAAATCCAGGCATAAAGAGCTGACACAGTGCCCTGCCCTTGAAGAGAGCTTGAAAGAAGTAGAGTATGTGCTTTGGTCTGTCAACAGAGCCTGGAGGATTTTGCTGGTAAAGGGAAGGAAAAATCAATATGGCTGTTTAAAATGTAATAGTGGCCACTAAGCAGTGCAGAAAGGGCATTCCAAGGAGAACGTTCAAGGCTTTGGAGGATGCCATGCCCCAGCCTATCAAGGAGGACTGTGCAAGGAAGCAAATTTCCAGAAAAGATTAGATGCATCTATACTCATCTTTCCCCTACTTCTGAATCACCTTCCTTGGAAGCCTTCTTACCACTCTTCCTACACAGCGTCAGCAGTAGCTCCCAGATCTCGAGCACCCACCTGGTGTCAGGCTTATTCAGCATTTTCCCTGTCTTGGGAGATCTGCTACACACTTTACCCACAAACATAGATGCCAATATTATCTCCAGTTTACATTTAAGGAAACTCAGCTCAGCAAGGTTAAGTAACTTGTCCATCTTCACACAGCTAGTGAGTAACAAAATTCAATTTAAGCCCAGGTGAGCCTGATTTCAAAGCACATGCTCTTTATGTCTTAGCGTGTCACTCCAGCCAAAGTCACCCCGAGTGCAGGTTTACCTGCTTCCATGAGCTGGAGTTGGTTGGTCATTTTGGAGCTTCTCCTAAGTATATCACTTGGGTATTTGGCTGCCATTCAGCCCCTAAGCTACTCATGGGTCAACTCACTAGTCATCTTGACAAGAATAATGGCTGTATAAATGGCTGCAGAGTAGTTACAAATTTAGTCCTTGGTGACTGACTTAAGTTCCTAAAATCTTTGGCACTGAATCTGATGGTCAGTGGTCCACTTCCCATTTAAGCGTGGGGCTGGTGCACACTGGGAATTTCATGTCCAGCTCAGAATTTGAAAGAGGATATACAAGCACCTTCCAGCTGACTGTTTTTGTGGGGATTTTTTTCTTCTGGATCTATAAAGAAGTTCTGAGCATGAAGCTGTCAGAAGGAGTGAAGAGAGGGTAAGAAAACACACATGTAACTTATAGTTGGCCTCAACCAAGTTTCCTCCATCTGCACAGGTCCACATTCATGGATTCAACCAACCACAGGTCATGTAGTACTGTATTATTCACTGTTGATAAAAATCCGTGTGTAAGTGGACCTGTGCATGACCTGTGCAAGGGTCAACTATACACACACACACACACACACATATTACATTTTGCTTATTCATTCATCCATCAATGGACACTTGGGTGACCTATTGGATATTGTAAAAGAGTATTGCTATGAACACAGGTGTGTAGTTTTATTCCTAATTTTACAAATGAGGATCCTCAGGTTCAGAAAAGGGAGGTAACAGTCTAAAGTCGCATAGTCAGTAAGTGATAGAGCTTGAAGAGCTAAAAGATCAGGGGGTTAAGGGGACTCTCCAAAATTGGAAAGCAAGCTCTGCTCCCTGGAGGCCCAGCTCCTCTGGTCTGTGCCCAGGGCAGAGGGGGAAAGGACAGCTCACTGAGGCAGGGCTCAGGGCTCGGCTGCCGGTGCTCCTGGGCAGAGGTCTTGCAGAGGCTACTGTAGGGATACTCTTTGGGATAATTGGCCCTCTCCCTCCCTGGTGCCCACAGCCCAGGGAAGGGAAGAACCAATGGTCACCAGTGCCAAGGGTGGTTGGGCCTGGCCTGGGAGGGGAAGGGACCGTCCTCAGAGCTTGCCTTCTGGAGGGGTGAGCAGGAGAAGGCAGAGTGGGAAGGGGCTGGCTCATGGGGACACAGGCAGCTGCTGGGCATGGAAGCTTGGGTCTGTGTGCTTTGACATAGAGAGAACCGTTAGGAGTGTAATCCATGACCAGTAGCATCAGCATTGCCTGGTAAAAATGCAGACTCCCAGGCCCCTCCCTAGACCAACTGAATCACACCTGCATTTTACAAGTTCCCAAGCAGTCTGAGTGAATTTTGAAGTTTGAGGAGAGCTGCCTTAGAGCTTTTTGAGGTACATACACATTTATGACATTTCTTCCTCATTTTTAAAATTCATGAAGTCCTCACCAGACAGGGCTGATGGTGCAGAGAATGAGCTGCCTGCTTTTCCCATGTTTCTCAGAGGCAGAGGAGGGCTCCCATGGGGAGAAGGGCATGTCCTCCGGAGCCAGGTGTCTCAAGGTCCTGGAGGGAGATGGCCAAAGCAGATGAGAGACTGTGGGAGGGGAGGGAGAGACGAAATGGGAAAGCATCACTTTGGTTGAGTAAAGATTCGGCTCTGTCTGGTATCCACTTTATAGACTTATATCATTTAATCTCACAATAACCCTCTGAGGAAGTCACTGTGTTTACACCATTTTGTAGACAAGAAGAATGAGATTCAGGGAAGTGAAGTGCTTACCTGGGGTCACTTAGCTAAGTGGCTAGTTCCCCCTGAAGATGGTCCCAAATGTGGCTTTTTCCTTTGCTGCCTGCAGTGTCAGGTTTGGTGTTTGGGTCCCAGTGCCAATTCCTTGACCCCATGGTCTTAGGACACTCAGACAAGGGCTACGAGGTCAGCACTCATTCCAGGTCTGGGAGCAAAGGGTGTGTGAATTTAAGGAAGTAGAATATTGAATAAGTGTGCAGTTCAATCAGTAGCTTAGTCCCAGGCACACCTGGGTCACCTAATAAGCACGTATTGAATGAATGAATAGAACAAAGAACAGATATCTGGCCTGTTCTCTGACTCGTGGACCCTTGGAGACACCTGTGAATCTGTTTTCAGCTTCCCCTGTGTTCCCTGGAGCTGATGCTGACCAGAAGCAGATATTTCAGAGGCCAAATGGTCTACTCCCTGCGACACTGGCCACACTGTGGCAGCCCCAGGCTCTCTGGGAAGCTGGCTGCCAGCTCAGAAACCATTGCTGGAGGATAAAAAAAGACAATTCTTAAAAATGGGAAAATTTTTAACCAAAGTTTTAGATATAGTCAGAGAGTCCAAACATTCAATCCAAGGCAGTCATCACCCCTCACCTTTTCTTTTCTTCTTTTTTTTGGTCAGGAAGCAACAAAGAAATTTAATGTTCAATTATAGATTTTATTTTTGTCCTGGTTTATGCTATACCTGTATACCATCTAATCACTTTCTATGCATTCTGTAGTTTCCACGCTTCCATACTGCTGCAGGGGGAAAGCCCTGTGTTGTTTTTGTTTTCTCTCTCTCTCTCTCTCTCCCAGCCCTGCCCCTAGAGAACATCCATCTCCTTAAGCAGGGAGGATGCTGGTTATTTTTCTTCCTCTCTCTTTTCTCTCACTGCTTTGCTCAGAAGGCAGCCCAAGTCACAGGCAGGTCTGTCTCTCGGGCCAGAGGAACTGGAAAAAGGGGGCCCTAGGAGCTGGAAAATGTGGGAGAGATGCTAGGAAGAAGAGGTACTTCTGTGGGATATATATACCTAATAGTGGAATTACTGGGTCAGAGCTTGGATTCTTCTTGTGTTTTTTTTGTTTGTTTGTTTGGTTTTTTTGCGGTACACGGGCCTCTCACTGCTGTGGCCTCTCCCATTGCGGAGCACAGGCTCCAGACGCGCAGGCTCAGCGGCCATGGCTCACGGGCCCAGCCGCTCCGTGGCATGTGGGATCTTCCCGGACCGGGGCACGAACCCGTGTCCCCTGCATTGGCAGGCGGACTCTCAACCACTGCGCCACCAGGGAAGCCCTCTTCTTGTGGTTTTAATTTGCATTTCCCCGATGATTAATTTGCATTTCCCTGATGTTGAGCATATTTCATGTATTTTATATCCTTTTATGTAAAGTGCCCATTTTTCTATTGAGTTGCCTTTTTCATTGCTGTGGAAGTTCTTTATGTTATTAACATATGGATTGCAAATATTTTCTCCTGCTCTGTGGGTACTTTTTCACATCCTTAATGGGGTTTTGATGACCAAAAGTTTTTAATTTTTATTTCTTTTAAGGAGGAGGGAAGATTAGAGAAGGGCTTTTCTCTAAAAGTTCTTACCTTTAATGAATTCCAACTTAACAACCTTTTCCTTAAGTATTCATGCTTTTTGTGTCCTATTGAAGAAATCTTTGCCTACCCTAAAGTCATGAAGATATTCTCCTATGCTATCTCCTAGAAGCTTTAATGACTTAATATTCACATTTAAATCAGTAATCTATCTGGAATTGGGTTTTGTGAATAGTGTGAAGTAGGGAATTTTATACCATTTATTGAAAAGAACCTCCTCCCCCAACTGCACAGCAGTGCTATCTTTGTGACAGTCAGATGAAGCATTTGTGTGGATCTCTTTCCAGACTCTCCATTCTGTTCCATTGATCTATTTACCCAAATTTGCATTAATTAATGCAATTGTAAATTAAGTCTCAGTATCCTCCAACTTTGTTCTTCAGTATTGGCTTGGCTATCCTTGCCTTTTGCACTTCCTTAAAATATACCTGTCAGTTTCCCCCAAGAAACATTCTTCTGAGATTTGACTCTGGTTTCATTGAATCTGTACTTCAGTTTGGGGAGAACTGATATTTTCGCAATATTGATTGCTCTATTTCATGAACATTGTATATTCCCTCTATTTTTATAGATAGTCTTTAAAGTCTCCTGTACTGATTTTTAGTTTTCACTGTGGAGGTCTTGAACATCTTTCATTATATTTATTCCCAAATCTCTGATGCATTTTATGCAATTGTACATGTAAAATAAAATTTAAATTTTATTTTCTATGTTGTTTGTATAAAGAAATACAGTTGGTACTTATATATTGCCCTTGTAGCTCAAGGACTTTCAAAATTCATGTACTAATTCTAAAAATTCACTTATTAATACTAATAATTCTGTTAATTCTATATCTATGTCCTTGCCTTCTCTTCCTCATCCCTCACCTCTGGCCAATTTGGGGGCAATGCATAGAAGAAAAATGAAGTTCAACTCACCCCATATCCCTTAATGTGTCAAAAGAATAGTGAGTGTTTGGGCAAAGCATGGTCTAAAATGAGTCTGGGGATTTATGAACAAATTTAATCTGTCTGTCATATCTTATTAGCAACCTGCATTATAAGTGGGTTGAATTTGTGGGGCTGCACTCTCTAATGCGTCCTTATATTCTGCGAGACGTGACTTGGGAGATGTTTGGTGTGACGGTTGTTATTCCTAGTCAGATTTTAAAAAGGGTTGATGAGGAAGCTGAAATAGACACTTGGGAGCTTGATGCTGCCACAAATATAAAAGCCAGCAACCTTACCCTGTGGCTACAGACCGTGACAGGGACCATCTCTTTAAATTGGCTACAGATTTCCAGCTTGCATTTGCTTCGTTAGCAGAAGCTCAAGATCATGCAAGCTTCACTCTAATTTATCTTGGTTTGTTGTCATCCTGCGACTCAGGCAAGAGGCTGCATTTCTATTTCCAATTAAGGCTTGATGAACTCTGAGGCAAGGAACCAGGGTGGAAAGCTGGTACTAGGGAAGCAGGAGGATTAAACCTGGTAGAGCATAGCTGAGAGCGCTTAGCACTTGTCATGTACTTCCTCACACAGTTATTTAGATTTTATTTATTAATCCAGTCTCTCCACCTAGGCTGATTATACAGCTGTCCCATTGTGCTAACACCTAAGTATCTTAGGTGTTCAGTGAGAGTTTGATGCCACTGCTACTACTGTGTTCCATTTGAATAACATTTCTGAAGTAGCCATTTAATCTTCACAATATCTCTTTAAATACTGTGATGAAGTCAACTCTAAGATCCAGATGCTTTAAGATCCAGGTAGGGCAGTAGATTTCTGCAAATGTTCAAAAGTGGTATTTGCCAGATGAGCTGGACAAGAATCCAGGTGTCCTGATTCCCAGCCCAGGTTCAGCTGAGTCTTACCTGTCTCCGGGGGAGGAACAGGTCTTCGAATTTTCCACTTGCCTGCGTGGCCCACTGTCCACAGAGGGAGGAACTTGAGGGTGTAGGTGACAGCAGGAGTCTGTCTGGTTGTTCCCGCTCCTCATTGTCCAGCATTAAAAATACTTGGATTGGGCTTCCCCGGTGGTGCAGTGGTTAGGAGTCCGCCTCCCAGTGCAGGGGACGCGGGTTCAAGCCCTGGTCCGGGAAGATCCCACATGCCGTGGAGCAACCAAGCCCATGCACCACAACTACTAAGCCTGCGCTCTAGAGCCCGACAGCCACAACTACGGAAGCCCATGCCCACGCTCCACAACAAGAGAAGCCACCGCAGTGAGAAGCCTGCGCACCGCAAAGAAGAGTAGCCCCTGCTCGCCACAACTAGAGAAAAACCCACGGAGAGCAACGAAGACCCAATGCAGCCAAAAATAAAATAAAACAAAAAACAACAACAACAAAAAGCTTGGATTTCACAACACATTGTACACCTTAAACTTACACAGTGTTATATGTAAATTATATTTCAGTAAAGCCAGAGCCGGGTGAAGTTAGCTTTCAATAAGCACAACACAGGAATTCTGGCTTGTCTAGAAGCCTAGAAGGATCCTCTGTTAAAAATCTATACGACTTCCCTGATGGCACAGTGGTTAAGAATCCGCCTGCCAATGCAGGGAACATGGGTTTGAGCCCTGGTCTGGGAAGGTCCCACATGCCGCAGAGCAGCTAAGCCCATGCACCACAACTACTGAGCCTGCGCTCCAGAGCCCGTGAGCCACAACTGCTGAGGCTGTGTGCCACAACTAATGAAGCCCACATGCCTAGAGCCCGTGCTCCGCAACAAGAGAAGCCACCGCAATGAGAAGCCCGCGCACCGCAACGAACAGTAGCCCCCACTTGCCACAACTAGAGAAAGCCCACACGCAGCAATGAAGACCCAATGCAGCCAAAAATAAAATAAAATAAATAAATTTATTTTTAAAAAATCTATAAAAAGAAGAGCTGGTTGGTCCAGCAATACAAAGGTAGAGGGGCTAATGATGAGGTCATTCCTTATTCTGTGTTTTTCTAGAGACCTAGTTGGCCTCTCCGATCACAAAACACTGGTCGTCAAGTCACAAACCACTGGACAAAGGCAATGTGACATCTTAGCATCTGAAAGGGGGATTTGCTGGGCACTAGGGGTTTGAAGTCTGGTCAGGGCACTGCCACTGCCCAGCCATTGTGTCTGTCCACCTTGGTTCCACTAAGGCAAGATATTTATAATGTTCAAAGTATTATCTGAGTTCCTCAAATGAATCTATTTTTAGCACAGTGACATAATTGATACTTTGCTGATTGCCCCCCATTTGCTCCAGAACACCTAGATCTTAAAGGGAATTTACCTTTGGGATTGCTGTGCTTACAGGAAGTAGGGAAAATCTCTAGGGAACCCTCCTTCCTAAAGAAAGGGTAACAAACTCTGAGTCAGAACCAGAGCTGGGAGCAGAAAGTAGTGAATAAACTGAAGGAACGAGGTGGCCCTGAGGGCAAAGCTGATAGCAGTGCTGTGATGTGCAATTGTCATAGTAAACCTCAGGCCGTGGCAAGGAAAGGGAGCTGAACAGAAATCTCTGCATCAAGCGGGCAGCAACCCTCTGATTCCCATACACATTGTGTTAACGTATTTAAATAACTGCAAAATATAATCTCCCTGTGTCCCCCATTCTTCCTTGCCAGGATTTTTTTGTCTTTTCTCATAAGCTTATTTTTTAGATGAATTTTATATTATGGTATCAAGATCCAACATGATTTTACAGATTATTTTGGGAAAGATATACATTTTTACAATGTCAGATCTTCCCATGTATGAACAGGAAGTGTTGAGAGGTACTGTCTTCAGGTGCAAAGGTCTCTCATCACTGATAAAGGTCACCACTGTGCAGTGACAAAGATGCCTTTGGTGAAGTTGAGCAGGCTGGTCAGAGGGAGACTTAGTTCAACATGTTATTGAAACAAAAGGGCATTCCATTTAAGAGCCAATCCCTGTGGTCATCCCTTGGGCCATGCACTGTATCATGTCCCGTTGTGGAGGATTCAAAGATGAGTGAGAATCCATTAGGATGACTACTTACTATCAAAAAAGCCCCAGAAAATAAAAAGTGTTGGCAAGGATGTGGGGAAATTGGAATCCTTGTGCACTGCTAGTGGGGATGTAAAATATGCAGTGCTATGAAAAACAATGCCTAAAAAAATTAAAAGTACAATTATCATATGATCCAGCAATTCCACTTCTGCTTATATACCCAAAAGAATTGAAATCAGAGACTCGAAGAGATATTTATACAGCTATGTTCACAGCAACATTATGCACAATAGTCAAAAGGTAGAAGCAACTCTAGTATCCACTGACAGATAAATGGACAAACAAAGTGTGGTGTATCCATACAACGGAATATACTCAGCCTTAAAAAGGAAGGAAATTCTGACTCGTACTACAACGTGGATGAACCTTGAGGACGTTACGCTGAGTGAAATAAGCCAGTCACGAAAGGACAAATACTGTATGATTCCACTTATATGAGGAACCTAGAGGAGTCAGAATCATAGGGACAGAAAGTAGAGTGGTGGTAGTCAGGGGCTGGAGGGGAGGGGGAAACAGAGAGCTATTGCCTAATGGGTACCGAGTTTCAGGTTTACAAGATGGAACGAGTTCTGAAGATGGATGCTGGTGGTGATGGTTGCACAGCAACGTGACTGTATACTTAATGCCACTTAAAAATGGTTAAGATGGTAAATTTTATGTGTATGTATTTTACCACAATTACAAATAAAAATAATAAAATAGTTTTCTTATATATAAATTTATTTATTTTATGTATTTATTTTTGGCTGCATTGGGTCTTTGTTGCTGCACGTGGGCTTTCTCTAACTGCAGCGAGCAGGGGCTACTCATCGTTGTGGTGCAGGAGCTTCTCATTGCGGTGGCTTCTCTTGTTGCGGTGCACGGGCTCTAGGCACGCAGGCCTCAGTAGTTGTGGCACACAGGCTCAGTAGTTGTGGCTCGCGGGCTCTAGAGCACAGGCTCAGTAGCTGTGGCGCCCGGGCCTAGTTGCTCCGCGGCATGTGGGATCTTCCCGGACCAGGGCTCAAACCCGTGGCCCCTGCACTGGTAGGTGGATTCTTAACCACTGCGCCACCAGGGAAGCCCAATAAAATAGTATTTTAAAAAGATGAGTGAGGAAAAGTGTGTATGCTCAGGGAACTCCGTGGGGGAAGAAGAGTGGCGGGGGCACAGGACGCAGGCGCCCCAGTCAGGCAGAAGTCAGTGGAGAACAGCTCTGTGGCACAGACCTGCCTCAACGGAAGACTCGTGGAGGCTGGGCGGCTTAGGGAAGGACTCCAGGCTAGCCCAATAATGATCAGAAGAGGCTTCCTCAGAGCATATTCCGAAGACCACCACCGCATTTATTTTGTCATTTGGTATGTTCGCGAGCTTCCTGAAACATAAACATCACTCCTGATTTATGGATTTCCTTGCTTTCTCCTTCTCCTCTTGCATTTGCCCTCACACGTCTCTCTGAGGTGCTCTGACTTTCAGCCTCACTACTGACAGACGCTGCAGCTCAGGCCTGCCTCTGGCCACCATCCACTGAATTCAGGTGAACAATTTTCCTGCTCCAGAAGTTTTTGGTTCCCGTTTCAGAAGGTCACATTATTAATTACAACGGGCCAAAGCACATTTTGCAGGTAACTGTTAGCCTGCAGGAACTGCAGAGCTGACACAATTAATTGGAAGTGTAGATGCTGGCATTGAGCATCCAAAGAAATCCATTAAAATGTATCTAAATATAATCTAAGTGCTGAGAAAAAAGGAGGTCTGAAATGCTTTCAGTAGAATTCCTGCAAAATCACAAACTATTAAAGCCAAACTCTGCATCCTGGCACCAACAGTAGTTCATGAATATAAAAGGGCCTATCTTCTTAGTAAAGTAGTTTTTGTTTTGGAAAATACAGTTATTTATTATAAAAAGATAGCATTTATGTTAACATGTAAGAGGTTATTATTTTTAAATGAATTAATACATATTTTTTATGTTTTTTGCTGTTCATTTCTAATATGGTAAATATCAGTGGAAATAGCCCATATCAACAATCTCTTTTTAGGGTCATTAATAACTTGTAAGAGTATAAAGGGGTCCTGAGACCAAACATTAAAGGAATTACTAAGTGTAGAAGTTTCCCAGAGGAGAGGAAAGATGTTGGTCACCACAGCCCAACGTGCAGGTGGTGATTCCCCAGACTTACAGCACTGTCTGTAAACAAGAGGACAAACAACCCAAGCCAGACATCAGAACTCCCACCTGACAAGCGAGGACCATTTGGGAGATGCTGGGGCTTGTATGCATGATACTTTGTACCGTCAGTATGGCCAGTCAGCCCTTGTTATTTCACTCCCTCCTGTCCTCCCAGGTCGCCTCTGGGTGTAAGAACTGTGGGCTCTGGGTCTTCTCTGCCCCTGTCTTCTGCCCCTGGACAGTCCCCTTGCAATCTGGCCGGGCTCCTCTCCTGGGTGAGTACCCGTGTGACCTTAGTTATTGCACACATGGTCCACATGGAGTGTTGCCCTGGCAAGGCCAGCGTGCTCTGCAGTGCGTGTTAGCCACTCGGCATAACGTCATTATTATCGTCGTGGTTACTATTTAGAGATTATATCTGAGTTCACTTTGCCTTTCTGAAAAATAAGGATAATATTCCCTGACTTCCCCGCTTCCCAGCTTTGCTTCAAGAGACAAATTGGTTAATGTGTCAGTCAAATATGTGCTCATGGACCAACCATCGAAGGTGATCAATTCAAGACAGGAGGGAAGGCACAATTTCCCTTTGTGGAGTCAGGCTGGCTGGTTTGACGCCGTCACTGACTAGTGAACTGATCTGGGTAACACTATGTAACTTCCGCCTGCATCTCCATCTGTAAATGGGAGCGGTAGAAGTCCCTAAAGTTCAGTGTTGTAGTGAGGATGAAATAAGATAAGGCATAGAGCACTATGTGCCAGTGTCTTGACTATAGTAAGCTTTCACCAGAGGCTCTTTTTTGTAACATGAAGGGAGACACCTGGTTTTATTACAAAGCTCGTCTAGAAGAGGATATTGTCTCTATTTCTGGAACTCTTTGCTCAGTGAAGTGGGGTAGAGCATCCGGACAGGAGGCAGGGCCCATTCACGCAGGTCAGAATTCTATGAAAGACGGGGATCGTGAAACAGCCGACGTAGGGAAGAGGTTTCTTAAAAAGATAAGTCACGTTTCCCGTGCCTGGAGACTGTATTCCGTGGGGACCGTGGACTGTGGCAATGGTACAGCAGAGGAGAAGTAGATAGTTCTAGCAGGCTCTAGGAAGTGGAGGTGATGGGCCTTGGTGACTGGGTGTCTGACATGGGAGATGAGGAGAGGAAGGGATGTAAGATGACTTCATATTTTGAGCCAGAATAACATTGTTCTCCTTTCCTGACTTGGGCTCTGGGGAAGATGGGGAGACAAATGTTCAGTTCTGTCCTTGTGGAATTTAAGACTTTTCCAGGCAGCACCTGCCAGCATCCCTCCTTCTCCACCTGGCCCCACTCAAACCTCCCACAAACCCCAGGCTTCCAGCTGCCTGAGAAAGTGAGAGCCCTTTGTATAATACTTGTCCGTCTGGGAGCATGCCCTGTTTCCTTATGGGAAGCTGGACCAGCTCACAGCATGCGGGGGCCGCTTCTGCCCCCCTCAGCACACTCTTAGCCCTGAATCTCTTCCGCTCCAGCCAAGGGAATCCTGGGCTCTGCTGCCCATTGAAGACACCTGCCTAGGAAAAAGGGGCCCATCCTCCTCCAGGAAGTCCACCTGTCACCAACCTCCTTTTCAGAAAGGCCAGGTGACCAGGTCGCACGGCTCATAAGTAACAAAGCTGGAATCCCGCGTCAGGGCAGTTGGACTCTGAACTTTTCCTCCTTCTCACCTTGACTGCAGGATCTTTTCTGAGTCCCTTGGCCCTGAACTGCTAGACAACCTTGGCTGCTGTCTAAATCCTGTCCCATCTTCCCAGTTCTTTGCAGACCCTGTCACACCTCCCAGGGAAAAGCATACATGCTCCCAGGGATGCAGAAATTCCTGTCCACGCACAGTGTTCAGTCATTCAGCAAACATTCACTGAGAGCCAGCCCACTGTGTGCTAGGCCCTGTACATGGTATGAACCTCACACTCACACACTATACACACTATACACACAGACACACACACACATGAAGTCGGCTCACTTTCCTTCTCCTGGTGATTCATGCAGCTCAAAATGACCTGGTTTTACTCCTAGCGACAGGAAGAGGCCCTCGTTTACCCATCATCTTTCAAAGAAGAGTGAGCAGGTAGTACTAATTCTGAGCCTACTAAGGATAATTTAAAAGTATCCCAAGAAGAAGTTTGCCTTAAGGGCAGGGCCACGGCATTTTTTTTTTATATCCCCCTCACCACGGCATCCAGCAAATGCCTTTACATGAAGAAATCGTTTGCTGAGCGCTGGAATAGTGTAAATGAGATTATAGGAAAGCTGTTTAATCTTCTCAACAGAATAATTCCCCCTCAGCATTCTTAAACTAAGCATCTTCTAGGGAAAAAAAATTAATGTGAATTATAAATCAGCCTTATCTATTTCTTAATGCAGTCCCACCCACTTCTTTAAAGATATAGGATAATCCAGGCTTTCTCTGCTTCAACCTCTAAGACAGAGCTGGTTCAACTTCTGTGTTTGCACGTACCATTCATCTTCAGAAAAGGGTGTTCAGCCCTAATTCTTCCCTCCATTTCCTCCAGAGCTGTCATGCTGCTTTGTGGAAACTTCCCAGGATCCCATCACCACCAAGTAAATGAAGCAGCTCAGCAGAAAGAGTAGATAATCAGAGAGTTGGCCAAGACACAGGGCAAACTCATCAGATAGATGTTTTCTTCTTTATTACTCTTTTCTTCAGCCACAACTGTCTCCTGAATGAGTGAAAGTGAATTATGAGTACTATTAGATCAGTTTCCAACAAAAAGTCTTGCCAGTTCTGTGAACCTGGCTTTCCACGCTCTGCTTCTGAGAACAGTGTATCTTCCCTCTGTGCGGGGAGTTGCCGGGGGTGTGGGGGGGGCGGTATACAACATCCTCCGGCACCATGGAGAATTAATGATTTCCTCCCTTATGAATGTCAGTGATTGTAATAGTAATAGTTTATGTTCTTTGAGCACTTACTGTAACAATTGGAGTTCTAAACACCTTTCCTAAGCCGGGCCATTGAATCCCCACAGAAATCATAATGGAAATAATTATGATTATTCCCATTTTTCAGAGGAGGAAACTGAGACTAAAGGAAGTTTGGAAACTTGCCCAAAGTAAGTGAAAGGGCCCTGCCTCCTGCACTCCAGCCATTAACTCTTATGTCACATGGCTTCCCTGGCAGATCCCTTGTCTCTCTCTCCTTCTAGTACCGAGAGGCTAAGTTTCCAATCATCCAGGAGTTTCTGTGTTCAGGATCTTATTCAACTAATTCACTAGGCCTGTGTAAACGAGTTAACACCCGTTAACTTATTTCACTCTAAAGATCGCTATCCTAGGTTTGAGAAGACTGACCAACTGGCTGAGTGTTACGCAGCTAGAAAGTCGCATTGCTTTATAGAGGTTGGCCTTTACTGGGCCTCCTCCACACCCTCCCCGGCCCTGGGACCCCAGGAGCCACAGCCTTGTCGGAGAAGGGACCCCAATGTGCTGCTGCAGAAACCGGGGAGCAGATTAGCTGGGACCAGGCTCCCCGACTTCTCTCCTCACCAGGGCCCCTAATAGGATCTGGGCTTCTAGATCGGGGTTAACCCCCTGACCCTGACCCTCATCCTTTTATTCTGGAAGTTTACCTGAGGCAGCTTCCGGTGGGTGGCAGCAGCAGTCTGCTTACCCCTGGGGGAGAAGAGAGGCCAGAAAGTAAGGAGGAAGGGAGAACAACCCAGCCTCAACGCAGAACTGAACTCTGCCCATCCCTGGGGCCGGGGTAGGGAGCATCCGTGTCCTCCCGCAAAGGTGAGGCATTAAATGCCCGTGATTAGCAATTTTTACCAAGTCATCAGAGAAAACACACTGTGCTCTGGTGTTGCCCCATCAGCCTTCACTTTTTTTCTCACTGTCATTTTCCTTCGCTCTGATTTTCTTTTACTTTTATTCTTTCTTTTAAACAATTTTTTCTTTTTATTCTTTTGTGTCGCTCATATTTCTATAACTGCCCTCAAATCTCCCTTCTGAACAAGATGAGGTTTAGAGAAATAAGTGAGGATGAGTGAGGGGCCCCTTAATGCCCCTCACAGCATCCTCTAAAGCGATGCCTCCCCACCTCCTCAGAGAAACATTCTATAGAGTCAGAAAGGGCCTGACCTGAGAATTCCCCACCACTGGAAGGAGTAGCTGGTGATAAATCCCGTCATTTGCTTCCTTTCATGAGCTCAGCCACTGGCTGATAGAAAACTTGTATCCAGTGACCCAGCTAGGAGGAATCTGCCCACAGCAGGGGACCCTGTGTCCCTCTGGACCCAGAAACTCACGGCAGGGCTGTTGGAGACATATCTGTGGTTGGCTGTCTCTGCATTTCTGATCACACTGGCCCAGCTGGTGAACATCTGGAAGTTGACTTGGAATGTGGTGTTTCTCTAGAGTGAGCATCTGCAGGAAACCCAGGACTCTCAGGTCTTTTGGGCCAAAGAGAGCCTGCTTGGTTTATTCTGCCTCTGCCAGCAACAAAATGTACTGTCAGTACCAGAATCTTTGGGCAGAGAATGCCTTGGGCACCGAGGCAGAAATCCTATAATGGGCAAGGCTCTCGGCCAAGCACATTTAAATAGCACTGATAATAGTGTGAGGACCTTCGTTTCCCCAGCACAGCATTCTTTGTAAGCGGGGATCCTGGCAGCTGGGCAAGAAGCCACCGTCTCCCCACATTCTATGGAGAGGGGGTTGGAAGTGTGGCCTCAGCCAGGACACTAACCAAGGTCGTAGCGCTGTTCTATGATAGAGGTGACTTCTTGCTGTGAGGCTGGTGTCCTATTTACTCTACCAGGACATCTGCCCTCAGGCAATGCCAGTGCTGGGTGGAAGCTGCAATCAGCCTGTGACAGGACTCACCCTATAAATGTGCTCATTGAAAGAAACCCTGTGATAAATCCTTAAAGAGAAATATTCTGCTGTAAAGTACACCTACCCACCAACATACCCATGTCCATGGAAGAAACCCATGGAAGTACCTCTCCAGTCCCCATATCCATCCCACCCTCACTTTGCCACTGTTTATCACTTCTGGGATCACAGAATTCCATATGGAGGCTCTGGCAGGTGGGGTAGGCTGTAACCTTAGATACCTTTTTGGTCATAGGGAAAGCATCCATGCTTGATAGGTTTATGTAGGTCTACATTAAACAAAAAGTGGCATCACTGAAAACAGTAATAGAATAAGACCCATGTCCCTTCTTCTCTTCCTTTATCATAGCTTCTCAGCCAGATGTGGCCTGGTCACCACAGGTCAGCTTCTATGGAAGCTGAGTTTTGCCTTGAGATGATTTAATAGAGTACTGAGCTAGGCCCATGCAGCATCTTTCAGGGGTTCTGATGAAAGATTAAAAGCTGCACAAATCCTGTACCAGGTCAGCCAGTTGTTACTTCTCTGCCCACAGCATTTGGTGGTGGGGAGAAGTGACCCCTCCCACATTTCCTACTGAAGGGATAGCCTGAGGTTGGCCAGAGCTGACCAGAGATGAACATCTGACCCCGTGGTGGGGAAGGATGGTGGGGAGAGCAAATCCATGGGCTGGGCTGAGTCGTAGGTTTCTCTATTGAGAATGTGAATTACAAAACCCAGACGCTGTGACTAGAGCCTGTGTCGTGGAGCGTCGGGCCCATGCTGCTGCCGTGGTGAGCCACAGTCCTTCAAGCATTTACTGAGTGTCTATTACATGGAGGAATCAGAAGCAGAAATGGGAGAATCTTATGGGCCAAGAGTTAGAGACCTCTGTCCCATGAGCCTGGCTGACTTTATTTTCAGCCCTTGGAAGCCTGTGCAGTTGCCTGTTAAGGCCTCACAAATAATCCCCCTTTTCTTAAACCTCTACAAGGAGGATTCCTTTTCTTGCTGCTCTGTGTGCCCAGAACAAGACAGCTCTGTATCCCCACCATGAAGGTCAGTGACAGCGGCATGTGCGGTCATGCCAGCGATGCTGCCGCCGAGGGCAGGAGGCTGCCCCAGCACCTACCGTCCCCTGAACCGATGCTGAGTCTCAGGGGTGCAGGCACACACTGGGCAGGTGAGAGGGCTGTTGGTGGAAGGCAGAGCTGCTGGAGAAAGTGCTCAAGGAGGAAAAGCATAACTGTTAAAATGAAGCAGATCTAAGGTATTTCTTTGCTTCTAAAACATGTGGTTTTTTCTTCATAGTTTAACATTTGCGAAATCAGGATGTGTCTCACAATTCACAGTCTGGCAGCTAGAATCATTGTAGTTATCATGAACAAACTTGGCCAGGGCTGTTCCTGATGTTGTCACTTCAACTGAGTTATATGCATTGTCAGAGCTACAAATGTTGAATTTGTTATTGAAAATATCTTCAGAAAGATTTTGCTGTAATTTGGCAAGCAAAAAAGTCATTGTGTTTGCAGAAAGGCATGGAAGTGGAGCAGTGGAGTATATATTTTATATTAATGAAGCCGGTATTTTTGTTAAAGGAATGATTGCAATCTCATATTTCTTTCGAAGCAATAACCAAGTGCTTTAGAAACCCTCAGGTAGAAGAAATGGAGGTACATGTTGTTACTGAGATAAATGCACAAGGATGGCTTATTGCCCACCAGCACAGTGTGACCAAAGGCAGGAGAGATTGCCAAGTCCCTCAGAACAGATGAAAGGCATTTCGAAGCACCAGCAAGCTCTTGTGCCCCATCCATGCATTGAGCGGCAACATTGTTAAGGCTGTGTCCTAGCGTACTTGACAGTGGTTTTTTTTTTCTCTTTTTTAGTGGCACATAAAATAATGGTATGACTTACAGTTGAAGGAATCTTAGATTAGATGAGATACGTTAATAATAACCATCAAACTGTGGCTGAACAGGCTTACGCCCAACCGAGAAGAAAGCCAAAGGCTACTCGTGCTTCAGCCCCTGTTTATCCACAAAGGGCAACAATAGGGGAGAGCAGAGGGTTTCGTGTAGCTCTGCAGAACTTCGAAGTCGAAGGCTTTGTGGTTGTGGGTTTAATACATGAAACACACCCTCAAGCTCAGTACAGGCACCGGATGCTCAGAAACTTGCACTTGGCCATGTCTGTCAGTTTTAATTAATACGTGGAGTGAAGACAAAGGGAGGCCACAGTATCCTGTGTTTCTCTTCACTTCAGACGGAGTGCCCGCTGCTCCCAGGTCCATGCCTTGCTGCTCCTTTTCCCTTCCTGCCTCCCCTGTCTCTTTCTTTCTCCATCATTCTCTTCCTTTTACCTCCTCACAGCAGTAGGCTGTACATACTGGTGAGAAAGGGAAGTTTGGATAAGATGGGGGTAACAACTCGTTAGTACCTTTGCATGTATGTGTGGGTACATGCATGTGTACATATCTGTGCAGAGCCAATGCTTCCTCTCTCATTCCCAACAGGGTCTTCAGAAGTAGTGATGTGAAATCATGAGTTCCTCTCAATGTACCAAAAAAAAAAAAAATCCATCAAGAAAAAATACATATGTGCTCCTCAGTCTAAAATACCTCCATTTTCATTCTTTTTTTATGGCTGAGCAATATTCCATTATATATATATATATATATATATACCACATCTTCTATATCCATTCATCTGTCAATGGACATCTAGGTTGCTTCCATGTCTTGGCTATTGGAAATAGTGCCACGGTGAATGTTGGGGTGCATGTGTCTTTTCGAATTATAGTTTTCTCCGGATATATGCCCAGGAGTGGGATTGCAGGATCATATGGTAACTCTGGTTTTAGTTTTTTAAGGAACCTCCATACTATTCTCCGTAACAGCTGCACCAATTTACATTCCCACCAACGTGTAGGAGGGTTCCTTTTCGGTTTGCAAGATGACTTATGACTCTAAAATATTATTCTATGACAGTGCTTTCAATTGCATTGTCATAGAATATTTCAATTTCAATATTATCTCTGCGAAAGAGAAAATCTGTCTTTATCGGTACAATGGTGATAAGTCAACTGTTGTCATTTTGACAACACCAACCTAAAGTCATCCAGAAGAGGCTTAGCAACAGATTAAAAGTTCAGTGCTGTCACTTCAAGACAGGGATCACTTGGTACCCACATAATGTCAACATAGCTCATAGACTGCATGGCAGCAGCTGGGTTGACTGTGAGTGTATCATCCATATGACTGAGAGTATGCTTAAGATAATTCTTTCAAGAGCATCAGCTTTTAAGAACATAACATTTTCAAGGTTATCTTTTGGGAAAAGAAAATTTTTTAAAATTCTCCCATCCACAGATACCAATGTGTGATAAACACTAATCTCTGTCATATTCATTGTTCAGGGGAGGAAATAGGCCAGGAGAGATGGGAAGCAACTGACTCAAGGGCACTCAGCTGCTTCCGTGGCATGGCTGGAACTCAAGCTCAGAGCCTATCCCATTCCACCCAGCTTTGTCGCTGTATCATTTCGTCTCTTGCACTCCATGAAGCAAGTCTGGTCTCACTCAGTTCAGATATACAAAATCGTGATGCTAAAGCATACTTAATACCTCTTAGTTTAGTATTGTTTTGGGTTTTATATATATATATATATATATATATATATATATATATATATATATATATAATATATATATATATATATATTCTCTGTCTCTCCATTAAAACCTGGAAACAGTTTCAAGTTAACATTATCAATTCATGAAGGATAATTTTGTTTCTATGCTGCAACCAGAGCTCCCTCTAATGGCTATTTATTTGGAAAACAAAGTCTGGGGGAAATGAAATAACCCCTGTTCTTTTAGAACTGAGGACTTTAAAAATTATAGTTTAATGAGTCATTATTTACCTTTGCAACTAGATGATTTTAAAACAAGACTTACCTGATGTGATAATTAATTTTATATGTCAGCTTGACTGGGCCACAGGATGCCCAGATATTTGGTCAAACATTATTTTGGGTATGTCTGTGAGTGTGTTTTAGAAGAGATTAACATTTGAATCAGTAAACTGAGTAAAGTGGATTTCCCTCCCTAGGGTGGGTAGGCCTCATCCAATCAGTTGAAGGCCTGGAGAGAATAAAAAGGCTGACAGTCTCTCAGGAGGAACTCCTCCTGCCTGACTCTTGAGCTGGGGCATCAGTTTTTCCTGCCTTTGGTGTGGAACTGAAACATGGGCTCTTCCTGGGTCTTGAACATGGCAGCTTTGGGATTGAAACCCACAATATCAGTTCTCTTGATTGTCAGGCCTTCAGACTCAGACTAGATACACCATCAGCAATCTTGGGTCTCAGCTCACAGCTGCAGATCTCAGCTTCTATAATCACGCAAGCCAATTCCATATATATATTACACACACGCACACACACACACACACACACACACACACACACACACAATCTATTGGTTCTGTTTCTCTGGCGAACTCTAACACAATTGATTTCAAGGCACTTTGAAAAAAAACATGAAAAAAATACTGCTATTACACGGTCAGTTACAGTGTGGGGTAGTTCTCCTTGAAGCGTAAGTCTGCCTACCTCCATGGGTGGTTTTGACTAATTAGTTGTCAAGTCATGCTGACAGTAAAGAACACAAGAAAATTGAGATCTGTGACCACTGATTTTTTTTAAAATATCATATAAAATAATATTAAATATAAATATATTCAATAAAAGTAATATCAACTCTATTGATCTTGCATTTTACATATCATATTTACTACCTCATTTGATGGGATCCTCACTGCCATGCTGAGAGACAGAGCCAATATCCTGAGCTCAATACACAGATAGAACTGATGCCCTGATCCCCGCAGATAGAACTGACTTTTAATATTGTGCCTTTTCCATTATAACCACAATGTCACTCTGAGTCATTCTCTGCCACAAACCAGTAAGACAGCCTCTCCAGTTATTTCACTAATCACAGAGGCTGTTGATGATTTTCAGTCCAAAACATGCTCTTCAATGGCTATTTTCTGGCTGACTTGGTTCAGTAGCCTAGAGCAGAATGTAAACAATCCCAGGCTCTTATGATACACAAGAGAAGAAGATTACTTACTGTCTCACACAGACAGGTTCATACTGGAATTCCAGGTGGTTTTTTTTTTCAAAGAGTTTTATTTTGATCCTTTCTCTCCCAGAAATCCCTGAGTGGAAACCCAATTATGTGGCTGTCACAAAAGTATTGACTTTATCATTGGGAAGGAAGTAAAAATGATCCACCATCTTCCCATGTTACCATTCCCCTGCATCTGAAAATGAGCAGGAAATGTTACAAATAAAAACCAGGACTTACTCTTTAAACTAGGCTTCTATATCATCTCGGTTTCCCTGGACCTTGCTTTCCTCATTTATATGTCTTGGAGATTATTCAATAATAATGAATAAAGCTTTCATTCATTTTCCAAGTATTATACATTATTCCCTTATGTGAATTCCTAATAATTAATTTGACATCTTATTAGTGAAATTCAAGTCCAGAAATCTTTATTCAAGTCTGAAGGCAGAATAGAATATATTAATTAGTGATGAATAATACTTAAAGCTGTCACAAAGACCCTACATTTAATGTTCTTTTTATACAAAATATTTATAAATATAATGATTTTTATTTGCTCTGTCTTCATGAAAAAAATCGTAACTAGAATTCCAGGTAAGCATGGATGGACTGACATTCTTCAGTCATCTACATCTACAATGTGCATAACCACAAGAAGGGAATCCGGTTACCCATATTACAATTAAGGGCATATCTGTGTAGAAGGGAACTGTGTCCAGGGTATGACCTAAGATCTGTAAAATCTTGGCAAATGTTACCCAAATGTAGGCCTTTCCTCAGGAACAAAAACAAAAGCAAAAACTTGCTATCTTCCCCTTTTCTTTCCCATCTATGTATATAAGAGAAATCATTTTATACTCTGTCATTTTCTACTACATTCATTTATATTTATATATATATTATTATTATTATTATTGAAGTATAGCTGACTTAAAATGTTGTGTTAATTTCTGCTGTACAGCAAAGTGATTCAGTTATGCATACACACACGCACGCACACACACACACACATTCTTTTTTTATATTCTTTTCCATTATGGTTTATCATAGGATACTGAATTCTCTGTGCTATACAGTAGTACCTTGTTGTTTATCCATTGCATATATAATTGCTTATGCCTGGTAACCCCAATCTCTCACTCCATCCCTACCCCAACCCCCTTCCCCTTGGCAACCACAAGTCTGTTCTCTATGTCTGTGAGTCCATTTCTGTTTTGTAGATAGGTTCATTTGTGTCATGTTTTAGATTCCACATGTAAGTGATATCATATGGTGTTTGTCTTTCTCTGTCTGACTTACTTCACTTAGTATGATAATCTCTAGTTGCATCCATGTTGCTGCAAATGGCATTGTTTCATTCTTTTTTATGGCTGAGTAGTATTCCGTTATATATATATGTACCACATCTTCTTTATCCATTCATCTGTCAGTGGACATTTAGATTGTTTCCATGTCTTGGCTATTGTGAATAGTGCTGCTGTGAACTAGGGGTGCATGTATCTTTTTGGATTAGAATTTTGTCTGGATATGTACCCAGGAGTGGGATTGCTGGATCATATGGTAATTCTATTTTTAGTTTTCTGAGGAACCTACATACTGTTCTCCATAGTAGCTGCACCAATTTACATTTCCACCAACAGTATAGGAGGGTTCCCTTTTCTTCACATCCTCTCCAGCATTTATTATTTGTAGAGTTTTTAATGATGGCCATTCTAACCCATGTGAGGTGATACCTCATTGTAGCTTTGATTTGCAATTCTCTAATAATTAGCGATGTTGAACATCTTTTCACGTGCCTATTGGCCATTTGTATTTCTTCTTTGGTGAACTGTCTGTTTAGGTCTTCTGACCATTTTTCTATTGGGTTGTTTGTTTTTTTGTTGTTGGGTTATATGAGCTGTTTGTATATTTTGGAAATTAAGCCCTTGTCAGTCACATTGCTTGCAAATCTTTTCTCCCATTCTGTAGGTTGTCTTTTTGGATTTTTAATGGTCTCCTTTGCTGTGCAAAAGCTTGTAAGTTTGATTAGGCCCCATTCGTTAATTTTTGTTTTTATTTCTATTGCCTTGGGAGACTGACCTAAGAAAACATTGGTACGATTTATGTCAGAGAATGTTTTGCCTATGATCTCTTCTAGGAGTTTTATGGTGTCGTGTCTTATGTTTAAGTCTTTAAGTCATTTTGAGTTTATTTTTGTGTATGGTGAGAGCGTGTGTTCTAACTTCATTGATTTACATTCTACTACATTCATTTTTTAAAATTTCTTTTCTGGGCTTCCCTGGTGGCACAGTGGTTGAGAGTCTGCCTGCCGATGCAGGGGACACAGGTTCGTGCCCCGGTCCGGGAAGATCCCACATGCAGCGGAGCAGCTGGGCCCGTGAGCCGTGGCCGCTGAGCCTGCGCGTCCGGAGCCTGTGCTCTGCAACGGGAGAGGCCCATGTACCGCCAAAAAAAAAAAAATTTCTTTTCTGCCACCTTCCATAGAAGACTTAAAAAAAAACACAGTAAAGTAGAAAAGTAAATCTAGAAATAAAAACTGAATTCAGGAAAATGCAGAAGAGCAAACTGAAGAAGAAAGTCAAAATATGAATGTGCAGACTATTACTTATCAGAAGCAGAGTGACAGGAACAGTTTATTGTTCACCAAAATCTGTTTTCCTTCTTCTTGGGCATACAACTGGATTGCACTCCCCGACCTCCCTTGCAGTTTGATTTTCAGCCAAGGGGATGTGAACAGAAGTTGTATGTGCCATTTGTGGCCGTGGTCCATGAAACCCTTCCTTTGCATTCTTCCATACTCTTTCCTCCTTCCACTTGACTGGGAAGAACAGGACAGTAGTGACCTTGGAAGCCCTGTTCTGAGGATGGCAGGGCCTCTCTCATCCTAGGTCCTTTAATGCCTATGTGGGGGAGAGGGGTCTAGCCAATCCACACACCTGCCCAGGACTGTCACCTGAGCCAAGGCATGAAATTTGATTGTCTTTGATCCATCAATCAGTGTTTGTTACTTCAGCCTAGTATAGCCTAAATAATACATGCGATCGACACAAAGCACAGTAAACCCATATTTTCTATTTGGATTTTGGCAGGGCTTTTTACAGATGGGAAATAGTCTAGACAGACATTCACCCAGCAAACAGCAATTCAGGACATTCCTGGCTTTAGAACTAGTTAGTCCTTCTTTTCAACATTGGAGTAGGTCTCAGCTAGAACAAGGGGTTAGTTAATCCTCAAAAGGGTTAAGCCCAGAACACTTTGGCAGTGTTGCCAGTGAGCATCAGGAAACTTAGGGGACAGGAAGTGTCCAGCTGCAGGGCATCATCAGTTCAAAAACCACAGGATCACAACTGGAGACTGAGGAGCCCACGTTGTCTGTGAATCATTGAGTTGAAACCAGGAAGAAGAGGTCAGTGTCTGGAGTTGGTCAAGTTGGCAAAATCAAGAACCCCAGGGGATGGCAAGTCAATATGCAAGTCAAGAAAGCCAGAATCCAGTCTGCTGGGTTCAAATCCCAGCTTCACTCCTGACTAATTATGAAATCTTGGGCAAGTTATTAACGTTTCCAGGCTGATTTATTTCTCCTTCTACAAAACTTGGGTAATAAAGCTATGTATTTCAAAGGGTCATTGTGAAAATTAAGTATATCTAAAAGGCTTAGATCAGTGCCTGGCACATAGTAAGCATTCAGGAAATGATGACTATTTTTCATGCCTACGAAGCAGAGGATGGTGGAGTACGCCTTGTGGGGCTCAGGATACAGTGCAAACCAGGAGCCTGGCCAGAAAGGGCTGAGCACCAGGCTCTCCTCAATACAGATATTCCCATCTGAAGCTGTGGCCTGTGGCTTTTAGTCTTGGCCTACCTGGATCTGAAGTGGGGAGTAGCTGGGTCATCCCACTACCCTACAACACCCCATGACTCACCACCAGTGGCCACCACTGGCCAGACAGCATGTAGGAGCTTCCTGGCCCCTTACATGGGGAAGAGAGGGCAGCAACAGCAGGAATCGCCTGTCCTGAGGGAAGACACCCCTAAGGCCTCCTGGGCGGACACCAGTCAGTTCATTGAGATTGACCAGGAGAAGAGAGATGGGGAATAGAACTTGCATGGGTGTCAAAGTCTCAGATCCTCTAAATATCAGCTATGTGACTTTTGGTTGAGTCTCTGAACTTTACTCTTTTCTCATCTAAAATGCTATTTTAAATTGCTACATTATGAATAAATAAGGTAATGTGGTATCTTATGAAATACCTGATAGGGCATAGCTCAATAAATCTTTAACACATGTCAGTGGAAGGAGGGAACTGGTGTTTATACGGTATGTGCTGATGGGTGAGTGGCTGGTGGGCATGTGAACAATTTAGTTTATTCCAGAAACCACACTTGGAAGCATTGTTGGTTGTGATTAAACATTTAATTATGTCCAGCGTGTGGTGAGTTGATTCTGGTGCTGTAAGGTATCATTAAGACTCTGTGTGGGGCTTCCCTGGTGGCGCAGTGGTTGAGAGTCCGCCTGCCAATGCAGGGGATAGGGGTTCGTGCCCCGGTCCGGGAGGATCCCACATGCTGCGGAGCGGCTGGGCCCGTGAGCCATGGCCGCTGAGCTTGCGCGTCCGGAGCCCGTGCTCCGCAACAGGAGAGGCCACAACAGTGAGAGACCCGCGTACCGCAAAAAAAAAAAAAAAAAAACTCTGTGTGTGCTCGGTCTAGTGGGCGTACCATGGCACTCTAGGGGCTGCTCCCTGAGTTCCTCTGCATTAGCAGTACTGCTCTGTGGTTTGCCCATGGTCTGGGGACACCTTACTCCAGGGCCTCCTCGTGGCTTCCATCATGGTTCTCCATGGTTCTGCCCCGTGTGTTATGTATGGCTCCTCATTCACAGACAGAAGCCGTGGGTGATTGTGTTTGCACTCCTTTTATTACTGGGCTTTCAATGTTTCCACCATGTGTTGGATCCTCTTCTGGAACTTCACCTCGGGCTGAGTTCTTAGGTACAATGAACATTTCCAGACTTTGCAGGGAAGTCCTAATTCTACGGAAGTGGCCTTATCTCCTGCTTTGCTTCTTCATGCCTCCTAAACCTCATCCACGCTAATCGCTCGGAGACCACCTTCCTGCCTCTGCATGACCATATACAGTATTGCCTCAGCTAGGAATGCCTGGTCCCTGGGGAGCGTAGGGATGGGCAGATGGGTCTTTGTGTCATTTGCTGGTGAGGTGATTTACTCTTACAGATATATTCTGCTTTTTTGACATTAGAGTCCATTCCCTCAACTACTTTCTGGACTTTTAAACAGCCTCCTGTATGTTCTTCCTGCTGGTCTCTCCCTGCTCAACTCTGTCCTCATAGCCTCCAGAATGATGTCACTTACTAAATTGCTCTTCACGATGGAAAGAGTTTTGAACAATGGGTCTGGGTGTGTGCCTTCATCACAGTTTCTCTGAGACACTCAGGGCAGATCATTTACCCTCTCAGGGACTCCGTTTTTCACCTATAAATTAGCCATGTTGGACTATATAAAGTCTAATGTCTGTACTTGTTCTGCAGGTCTGGATGAAGGGAGTGGTTTTACAACCTTCATTGTCTTATAGACTCAGATGACAACTGTGCATGAGGATATTTCTGACTCCAAAATGTCACCGGCTCTTATGAGAAACTATGGGATCCATTTTGTGTAAAAATAATGTTAGTGAAGAATTCATCGGGGCAAAACACCCTCTGTTATATAGAAGAATACAGAGAGAGAGACTGAGCGCATGATGAGAGATGATCAGTATGTTGTGTGTGTATCTTGGGAGGGCGGCATGGAAGCCCATACGTAATAGAATTCAGGTAGAGGAGCAAAGCCAGGGCAGAGATGGTCCAGATTCTCAGTATCAAGAAGCCACTGCCCAGGACCTGGAGGGAAAGCTGGGTTAGGCCACCCAGAGTTCAGATGGTGATAGCAAGAACCAAGAAGAAGGAGGACAGTGTCAAAAAACTACAGGAGAGGGCTTCCCTGGTGGCGCAGCAGTGAGAGGCCTGCGTACCGCAAAAACAAAAAACAAAAAACAAAAAAACAAAAACAAACGGTTGCTTGGAAAAACTTAAGTGTAGGCTTCACATAATTTTTATTAATTGATACACAGCCTTTTCAGTAAACAATTTCAGAGAGTGTGTTTTTCAGGCAATTCTGTTTTATCTTCTCTTTTGCATCATTATGGATTTATGACTCTCTGATACCTTAATGCAACCTTGTTTCCTTTCAACATCTAGAATCTACAAACTAATCCTGATTCTTTTCTTCCCTGCCCAGAAATATGGAGTCAACTATCCTCCAAGGGCATTTGTTCCTTTCATTGGAGAATAGTTTTAGAACCCACAAGCACTAGTTCCACAAATAAGCTTGTCCCACATTCCAACTGGAATTTGGCAGATGGCAGCAAAAATATCCAACGGCATAAATCACTGTAGGGACGGAACAGATAAAGCCTCCTTTAAAAACATGTCCATTGCTATTTCCAATTCATCTCAATTTTAATAAGTTCTTCTTGGCTTGTTCTAACAGAAGAGGTTATCAATCCGTTCTTTTTTTTTTTCAATTTTTGAACAACTGATTTTTCTTGTTTCCATGAGTATTAATTTCTTAAAAGCAATATATTATCATACCAAACCAGAAGTCTGAATATCAGTGTTGCCTCCCCAAATTCAGAAGCCTCCACATCTTTTCTTATCTCCACCCTCAGCTCAGCCATCCTGAAACTAGCTTCACGGTGAGCAGGTCCCATCGATTCTTTGGTCAGCATCGTCTTAGCACCAGTATCTGAAAGGAGAGAAACCCTAGCCTCCATCTAGGGGAACAGCAAAGAAACTAAGATTTTGGAACACTCAGGGTGACACATAGATGGCTTGTTTGCTTAATAAAAGATAATAATAAAACGTAGAATACAAAGTTTAAAAAATCCTCTGTCAATTTTTTCCATTTGAGCTCCCAATTGGAATTTATTTTCTCTTTATATTTTTTCTTTCATTAGTGCCTTCATATATTTACAGGGCAACATTTTTAGGAAAAAATTGTAGTTTCATACAAGCCCATAGGTATATACAGTGTCCTGTACCGACTCACAAGGGTCAACTTTGCACATCTCTTCCCAATTCTGCACTCAGTGATATCACGTTTGTAGCTTACAATCAGCCATAATGGAAGTATTTACACCATGGAAATAGGCAAACACTATCAACCAGGACTTTCCACCCAGAGGGCTGGTTTTTAAGCATATATCAGGACAACTCTGGGTACACACCTCAGTTTTACCAAAACTGGTCAAAATGTCAGAACAAAAAATCAATTGATATACTATACAATTCTATATTCTGATATAGAATTATCAGAATAATATGCCAAACATTATGGTTGAGAATTCCCACTCAAGAAATTTACATAGAGTAGCTTTTGGAGCTTTATGTAATTTTTGTAATATTCACTGCGTAGTGCTCCCCGGAGCCAACCCTTGAAAGACAAAAAGTACAATTGGGTTATAGTACATTTTAGTTATAATTCCATTTAGTTATTCACCAGTTTCAAGTAATTTCCAGATATTTTTGATCCATTCCCCAGAGGCCTTTATTTCCACAACAGACAACATAGAGAATTCAGTAATTTCTAGTTATTAGCATTTCTCTGCTGATATCCAATTTTTTACATGAATTAATACACACCATGCTCTCTCCTCGATGTCACATTCTGTAGTAACTGTGTATTATCTGGATGATGTGGAGGATAGAACCCAGCAAACTTGGAGCATGGGGTCTGGCTTTACCAAAATCTAAAACGAGCTAAAGGAATGTGAAGTTTCCTCATTGGGTCTGAGTGGGGCTGGCCCACTAATTTGTTCTTTCAGGTGGTCTGTCATGGCACCCCTGGTGTTATTCCCAGGAATGTAATGGCCTCAGGTATCTAATCGTTGGAAACTGTTCATGGTAGAGGTTCTCTTTTTGTTGTTCATTTAGCACCTGAATTTAGGCAGGAAACATTTCTACTTGAAGGCTCTGTGTAGTTTGATTCCCTGCCTTGTTATTGCCACTTCCACAGAGAAGTGGCCTCCCAAAGTGAGGAAGCCAGGACACTCTGTCCCTCCAGCTGCCTTGGGACAGTACTCGTCCTGCTTCCTCTTTCTGGGAGTATGGCGTTCTGAGCTATAGCCCATCTGAGTCTAGCACGCTTCCTCCCTACTTCTGGCACTCCCTCTCACCCAGCCCCACACCTCGAGCAGGACTTCCCCTGGCATTGCCCCCAGATTCTCACTTGCCCTTTAAGCTTGGCTAGGTCTGGCTGTGCTCTCTCAAGGACACAGATCCATGGCCTGGTTGGTGCTTCAGGCATCTGCCTGTGCTTGGCCGCCCCAGCTCCCAGCAGAATGCCAGCCCCGATGCCCTCGCTCTCCTGTGCTCTGAGTTTCCCTCCACCTAATACTGTCCATTTTACATCCCTCCACATTCTACTACGTTCCATTATCTTCTACTGTGCTTTCTCACCTGTTACCAAAGGAAAGTTGGGAGAGAGGGAGGGGTACATTCTAACTCTTCCCCCTTTTGCCATGTCAGAAACGAGCAGAAACCACAGTACAACCCAGATAAAAAATTGACTCTGAACAAGTATCTTTGTTTTCTAAGACTTGTAACCTTGGAGAGACCCCAGGTTAATCAGTAGTCTCCCTTACCTCCCCAAGCATGTTTGTGTCTGGCTAATACTGTTGACCATTTCCATATAGCTTTTAATTCTGTTCTTTCTTCAAACCAGGAATTATTTCATATCTTCTTTTTGATTTCCAAGACGATAGATATTTCTTGGATTATATTTCTTGGATATATCTTGTTTTGCTAGTACCCCGAGATTGCAGCCCAGAAATGTTGTAATAGTTTATAAATTCTCATAAGTAGCGTATGAGAATTTTTCCCACATCCTTGCCAAAACTTGATAATTTTTAATTTTTGCCATTGTGGTGGTTGTACAACAATATCTTTTTTCTGCACATCCCTGAAGAAAGACACATATCTTCAGGCTGAAGAAACTTGAGTCCTGAGCAAAATAAATAAAAATAAATCCATACTTAGTGATGTCATAGTGAAACTTCAGAACACCAAAGACAAAACGAAAAATCTCAAAATCAGCCAAAGGGAAAATACGGTTTACTTACAATGGAAGGACCAGCAGACTGACAACGCATTTCTCATTGGCAATTACAGAGGTCAGGAGACAATAGGACAATATCTTCAAAATGCTGTTGGGAGGAAAAAAAAAAAAACCTGTCAAACTAAAACTCTATATTATTCTCCCAGTGGTTTTGTCTGTGCATCCTCAATTGACCTCCCCCACCTTCTTCAGAAATACATACTGAGGGTAGGTGTCGAAGCTGGGAAAATCCTAGAACCTCATGCCTTCTGGTCATATGATTGTTCCCTTCCTTTGTCCAGAGCCTTTTGGCTCTACCCCAGGATTGTAAATACCACTTGGCAAGGCAGAGTTCTTTGGTTAACCAAATATTTCATGTTCCTAAAGCCTGCCCCACCTCAGGGAGCTTTGTTCAATTTGCTTAGCCCTAGTGCATACATGGTTCTAGGTCCAGAGATGGGGACCAACATATGCTTTTCGCAGCCCAGTTTGGCTCCAGACCTTTTTCTATATCAGTAAACAGACTGCCTAGACTCTATCTGATCACAGTAGTCATCACAGCAGTCAGGTTCCTAGAGTTCTAGATGACTAAAAAGTGGTAAGCTGACCTCTGTCAACTAGCCTCCTGTACAAAAGCCTCTCTGAAAAGTTATTTCCATCTAAGTGTGCTAAATCTTTCAGATTCAAAAAGTTTATCTTCTTTGGTCTGCACAGTAGCCCTGTGAGAAAGGGAAGGTGAGGTAGGCGTCATCCTTTCACTTTCACAAATAAAGAAATCACAACACATGGGTCAAATGACTTGACCAAAGTCATACAGCTAATGAGAAACAAAACCATGTCTGAGCCCAGTTTTTGTTATAATTGCCCTTTCCAGAATCCAGGGATTTTTGCCCATTTTCCTGAAACTTTCTTTGACCTACTACTTTCAGTGCCAACAATTGGAAAACGTATTAATTGACAATATTCAATCTCTTTTTTTTTTTTTTTTTTTGCGGTGCGCGGGCCTCTCACTGTTGTGGCCTCTCCTGCCGCGGAGCACAGGCTCCGGACGCGCAAGCTCAGCAGCCATGGCTCAGGGGCCCAGCCGCTCCGCAGCATGTGGGATCCTCCCGGACCAGGGCACGAACCCGTGTCCCCTGCATCGGCAGGCGGACTCTCAACCACTGCGCCACCAGGGAAGCCCCCTATATTCACTCTTATGTGAAGCTATTATATGTTTGCAAAATAGCCAAATGTAGACAGCAAGATAGGAAATATCAAGAAATTGAGTGTATGTTTAGAAATCAGCTAATTAATTTTTTAAAAATCAAGATGTATATTATACTGAGAGGTTAGCATATTCAAATGAAATCTTATTTTATAAATACTCATTGCAGATAAAGCTTAAATAGGAATACTCATAGAAATATTGCTCAGGGCAGAGGAAAAAACGATTTGAAAAATCAAAGAATTTCAGTTGAATAGATTATTATTTTCTGAAAGCTTAAGTAAAATCGCGTACCTTGATCATGAGAGTTACTCTCTGGAATAGTGGCAAGGATCCTTGTGGGATCCTGACATTATATCATTATCTACTTCTAGATACTCTGACAAATGAAGGCAGAGGACCCTGCAACAGAGGAAGGACTCTGCCCATTTCGTTTTTCTGAGTGGATAACATGAGTTCACATTTGGTCTTCCCCTGGCATAGAGTCTGCAGCTGCAGCTCCTCAGATGAAATGCTTTATTCCTCACTAGGGCCAGGGTATGGAAAATAATCACATTTTTCTCTAAGACACAGATGTAATCCCTGAGTAAATGAGCTGGAGGATGAGAGCAGCCTGAAAGTTTTAGGAGGAAGTGTCTTACAGGAAGTCATACAGCATAGGGGACCTTTTGTGTACAAGCTGTTACTAAGCGCATCTTAAGAAAGACAATGACATACTTATTTTAAGGATGATGCTTTTCTTACTATTCTTATTATCTTTTAAAAAGGAATTGCAAACATGGCACATTTCTAGGTAGAGTCTGCTCACCACAGCAGAGTGGAAAGTAGACCACATCCACACTCTGCCAGATCAACAGCACAGTGGAAATGAAGGTTTAAAAAGGGGCCAAAAGGAGATTCAAGGCCATGCTTTCAAAGCTTTTTCCATAAATCCCAGAAAATGACAGTTGTCCATATCATGTAATCGAGGGGAATGAGAAACAACACAGGGATATGAAACCATGGTCCTCGCCCTTATGAGGACTGCGTTCTAGGGGCAAAGACAGGGGATAAGTATACAAATAAGTACATGAGGTAAATACAAGTAGTGAAGAGAACTATGACTATGAGAATGAGTGTCGTGTTTCCCTGTTTTACTGAGTGAGTACTTTGTACATGCCAGTTCTATGTTCATTCCTTGCATGTTCTTCCTACTTAATTGTCCTTATCTATAAAATGAAGCCTAAAGAGCTTTCGTCACTTATCCAAGTTCACACAACCAATAACAGACAGGGGTTTGACCACAGGTGTGTTTCAGCTCCCTCACTCTGAATCACTGCACACACCACCTTTCCTAACAATGGTAAAGTGATAGCTGCCATAGTCAACTCCCACTTCTGTGGAGAGTGTGAGAGGTGCCCTGATCTGTGCCCTTGGCCCAGACCCGTCCCTATACCCTCCCACCCATGAGCCCATCAACCAATAAAGCAAGTGCTAGCCGACCCAGGCTGTACTAAATGCCCCTGTGAATCTAGGCATCCAGCCCCATATGGATGGAGGAGATGGTAGCGTACTCTTAGGTGTGCTCAGCTATCCTCTGGAATAGTTGTGTGACCTTGAGCACCTGAAGTTGTCATCTGGGCCCTCTGCCTGATGGTTGGAATTCTCATTTCTGAGTCTTTACTTACATACTACTCAATAAATCTCTAAATAATTTTCTCTTCAGTATATTTTCATTATTTACTCAGTCAGAAAATATTGACCTTGTTGGCCAGTGACACTGGTGATGAGAAGACTTGTCCATGAACTTGAGGACAGACGCTTTTGTTTTGATCTCTTAGATATAAATTAAAAAGTGCTTCCTGCTCCAGGGTCCCATGTGAAAGGAGAGCTCCTAAAACACATGGGTGGAGAGCAAAGGTCAGGTAGTCCTCTAAAAATTTTAAATGGGGCCTTAGATTTTGAGACAAAATGAGTTCTCTATTTAGGAAGGGAAAATACACACACACACAAACACACCTGATTTTTTCCCCCTGTGTAAATAATGTCCTGGGTTAAACAATTTCATTGGCATAATGAATTCCCTGTATGAGCAAGTCACTGTGTAACCCTGTTCTAAATCAGTTATATCCCAGTAGGGGTTAGAAGTGTTCAGAAAACAGAGCTGCCTTAAGAAGCAGCTTTATAAAGCTTTGTTGGGTGATACATGTACACTAAAGCTTTTCCATTCACAAGTCGAAGGAGAGAGGATATTGGAATGACATGCCAACCAAACCTTCGTGCTGTTTGGGCAAGGAGCACTGCTGGGTTTACCCTGCCAGGAGCTCAGTACCTCCCATCTGCATGTGATTTTGCGTGCAGGGGTGACAGGGAATCAAGGATGGAAGGAAGGGAGCCAACCTCCCCCAGAGCACATGAAGCAGCAGAAGGAAAGAAGCCACAAAAAGGGAAGAATCTCTCTCTCTCTCTCTCTCTCTCTCTCTCTCTCTGTCTCTCTCTCTCTCTCTCTCTTTCTCTCTCTCTCTCTCTCTCTCTCTCTCTCTCTCACACACACACACACACACACACACACACACACACACATACATGCTTGGTGCTAAATACTTCCAGCTCTTCAGTAGGACTCCAGAGATTCTCTTACGAGGACTTCAAAAGCTCACTGAAGGGAAACTAACACCAGAAGAAAAGGGAAGGTATCACGTGAGAAGCTGCATTCAAGTATTTGAGGACTTTTGGAGACTTGAGTCAATGAAAGTAGCAGCAAATTAAAACTGTAGGTGAAAGCAAGTTACAGAGGTAGATTCAGCAATGACGCAACCATCCTAACTCAAGAGAACGCATCTGCGTGACATGTTGGTACCTTTGTACCAGGCCACTTGCGGAAGCGAAGAAAATTGGGATTGGGGAGGCCTGGAGCCAGAATGCACCTGGATGTGGGTCAGCACCCCTCTCAGGGTCATTCTTGGTCACCTGACCGTGGGGACCTGCATGAATCATAGTGGTGCTGGTTTGGGTGGAATCTCAGTTAGCAGCTAAGAACAAGATCTGGAGAAGGCAGCAAAGACGGTGTGAAACCCAGAGCAATAAAAGTACATAAAATTGTTAGTAGCTCTGCTAGAAATCTGAACACCAAGATCTTCTGTGAACTTAAGCTGTGAGAAAACAGATGGGTGAGGGAAAGAGACGGAAGGAAGACAGGAGCTAGAAGGAGAGGAAGGGTAGCAGTTCAACGGGGGCAGAGTGGTCCCCTTCTGCCCCTAGCTTTTTCTGTGTTCCCAGCCCTACCCACTAGGATCGGTGAGCGAATCATTTAAGATCTCAAGTCTCGGGAAGAAGCTGTGGCTTAGAAAAATAATGGAGTTGAAGTTCTCAATAAATCCGCTGTGCATGATCTTTGCATCAGAGGAGGAAAATCATAGGGAATGAAATGAGCAGGATCATTTTAAAAGTAAAGATTTGGTTGGCAGATTACCACAGTAAGAAGATGAAAGAAAAGTCAGGAAAGTCAAATGTGACCAAAATCCACATTAACAAAAGTTGAAGAAAACAGACACCATTTACATTCCAAGCCGAATAATGAGGTGTCAGCAAGGCATCAGCTGGAAGAAAAACGTTGGAAAATGATTCTTTTTTTCACTGCTTGCAGCCAAAGCTCTAGTTGAAAATAAATGCAAAATTTTGCAGCTGGCAGTAGAGATTCTTAATGATCTCCATCAGCAGAAAACTAAGATTCTGTTAAGGGGTCTGACTCAGAAAACTTATAAGCCAGAAGAGAGAGAACAGAAGCTGTCAGCTGCAGAAGGGGATGTTCACAGAGAATTCAAGAAACAGAAGAGAAATTATAGTGAAGATAGATTATGTAAAAATCTGTTGGATCACCCTGTGGGGAAAAAAAGCCCAAGACACCAGGCTTTTTCTTTTTGATGCATCAAGATTTCTTCCTGGAGAGAAGAGAGATGCTGCCTTCCAGAGATAGAAATTGCAGATAGCAAACCCAAAGATTGGTGTACTTCAGAGATTTCAGAAATAAACCAAATCCAGGAAGGTCACGAAGTAAATCCCATCAGTGAGAGGTCCTGGGAGACAGGCTGACTCCCTGAGCACACTCCCTGGGAGTACTGGGGCCCTCGACCCCACTGTGCCCTTCACATCCTTCTTGCTATGGAAGAGGCATGCCTACAAGTGAATGCGTTGTGAATGGGCTGCCACCTGGGTAGAGGGACCTATGAGGTGTCAGGAAAACTTTACGCTCTGATCTGCAAACATGACTTGATGAAAAACTGCCAGAATGTCTACTGAATCCCACACCGTCTGAATGACAGACTACCCAACCTTCCTTGATGGTGGACACAATCGAGATATCTCCACTTCACCATTCATCAAACAGACTTGCCTGGAGGTCAACACAGGGCTGTACATGGACCACCACCTGGACCAAAGGACTATTTTCAGGATCTGATAAAATATCTGCCTCTAATATTGGCCTTGGTGTGGTTTCATTAACAAAGAATGGCCCTAAGAGCTCTTACTTTCTCCAGGGAGGGCTGGCTTAGCTAATGCTGATGCCACTAACTTCCTATCTTTATCAGGAATATCTGTCATAAATATAAATCACATAAACCACTAACACTGCCATCAGCCACCTTCTCAAACATGGACCCACACGTTCCCAACCTTTCTTCCTGGTGAGCTTACAGCTCCTTGCTAAAGAAAACTTTAGAAACATAGATCCTCTTGCCCTAAGAAAGTACCTTCTTTCTTGACCCTAATTACTTGAGATTATCTACCTTTCTCTCTCTACAAAATACATACAACCTTTGGGTTCTAGAAAGGAGCTTGTCCAGATATCACTACCTGCCCCCCCAGGCTTCCAGCCTCAGGTTATGAATGGACCCTTGGGATAGTTCAGGTGTTTCAAAATCCAGTGTGAATGTTACTTTGGTAATTAGGTTAACGCTCTTAGAACTTAGTTTTGTTGTTAAGAGATCTTTTTGAACCAAATGACTCAAATCTGATAGGTATTTGATTTACTATAAAGTATGACCACCGCTTGAGCTGATGCCTCTCACTTTCTCCACTCTCCTCAAACCTGTTTTATGTACTAACGTAGTTTATACAGTTAATGTAGCTTGCGCGACAGAGATGGGTTTTAATATATGCTGAATATAACACTTTTTCATAAATTTGCTTAAAAGGAAAAGTGTAGGAATAATTATCATGACTGTTTGCTAATCTATGTTCTTTTGCTCATCCATACTTTGCATAAACCTTGATCAAAAGTCAAAACACTCAACTTGGTGGTAGGTGAACTGTTGCCTAAGAGGAACTAAGTAGTCACTGAAATACCCATCAACTAAACCCAAACCTGCAGTGTGATGCCAAAGAATACACTCTTCAAGAAATCACTTAGAAGATTACCAACATAAGTATTCTCTCCATGTTTGGGCATTCCCTGGTGGTCCAGTGGTTAGGACTTGGCGCTTTCACTGCCAGGGCACAGGTTCAATCCCCTCGTCAGGGAACTGAGATCCCATAAGCCACATGGCACACACACCCCAAAATTTTTGCTCTCAGCCATGAAAGTGGATTTTGTTGGGCTCCTTTACCCCAGTGGGACCCTTTATCTATATAAAATTAGAAGTCAACACAGACCCTGAAAGCTGCCTTAGTTGACATGCAGGTAGCCTGTCAGCTCCACATCCGTCTCATCTCATAAGGTGGCATCTCCGAGTGCCCCAGGGCTCCACCAAGCTCAGTTTAGCAACTTCTAGGTCACAACACAATAGCAATAAGGTCAAGGTCATGGTTTCAATGGCCACGGAGGCCATAACCAACTTCTTCCATTTACAAACATAAAACACTATGTGGTATGAGATAGATAACAGTTGATACTCAACAGAAAGAAATTTTTATCAGTATTCTTAACCAGCATTCTTGCAAGTGTGTACCTGTGTTACAAATAAGAAGAGTGAGTATGCAAGATCCCTCCAAATTGCAAATATACACCCTACTGTTGGGTCAACAGCATCATCTTTGTCTGTTAAAAACACTTCATTTTATTTCAGCAGAGATAGTAAGTACCTGTCAGTGATGTTATTAACGGGGCCGAGACATGTGCTATGGAGTCAGGCAAGACGCTCTCCTGGGAGAATGACTTTCCACATTTCTCTGGTGTTAGAACGAACAGCAGCCCAGATGGATGCTCAGCAAATTACTGTCTCACAGCACAGCCCCATCTCGCTGTGATCTGTCAGCATTTTTGCAGCTTCCCACAGTGAAAAAGCTTCCTCATGATTCTGTATTCCTTGGGAAGATTAGACTCTGCCTTTTTTTCCTCCAACTCTTACATCTTCCATCTGAGACCATGTGGGTCTCAGATTTAGATCTTAGATTTACATCTAAATGTGAAGTTGTAGGCAATGACTTAGTGGCACAATATTGCCTTGAGCTGTAAATTAATTAATTAATTAATGAAACTCATCTGGAGACAGGTTTTTTTAAGAAGATTTCAAAGACCTTAGATAAATTGGTTTCTTTATAACCCTCTCCACTGTCCTCATATCTCTGACCCCTGCCGCACTGCCACCACTGCCACTCCCATTTGTGAACAGGCCACTTCACCTCCCACTTCAAAAGAAAATCAAAGCCACAGGCAGGAACTGCCTCAGGCTCCTGCAAACCCACAAGAATCTGTGCTCTCCTTTCCTCCTTCCCTTTTTTCCAATGAGAAGGAACCCCTGCTCCATGCCTGATCTCCTTACCTGTGTCCCAGATCCCTCCCGCCAACCTCCTCAGTCCCTGGCTCCATCAGTTATCTCCCCCTCCGCCTCTTACACCCACTCCACTGCCTCTTTCCCAGTAGCATTCAACAGGCCCAAGTGCCAACTGGGTTCATGGAGCATTCCAGCTATTGCCCCATCCTCTGCCTCCCTTCATGGTCGAGCTTAGTTGAGGGAGTTGCATCTACCTTCACGAATTCCTCTCCTCACCTCCCATTGACTCCCAGAGAGGATGCCCTACAAGGTCGCCCTTCAAAGTCTTCACCCTACGAGATTCCTTGTTGCTAAACACAATAGACACCTTTGACTTCTCAAAAGTATCTAAACTTTTGGAAAATTATTCCTATTTAAAAAATAACAAACAAACATCCATTCAGTCAACAAGCATTTATTGAGTTCTGACTAGTGCTGGGAACTTAGAATGTGGCAGTAAACAGGTGTTGGCAACTGTGGAGTTTACATTAGGAGGAGATGGGGACCCAAGCCATAAACAATGAAACATATGAACAAGATAATTCCATAAGTTGGTAGGTGCTAGAGTGATGGGATAGAGAGTAACTATGGAAACCACACTGAGTTCCAAAGGAAGCCTCTCTGAAATGATATTTGAGCTGAAGGCACGAGTACAAAGATCTTGGGCCAGAATGTCACAGGCAGAATAAACAGCAAGAACGGAGTCCTGAGGTTGGCACAAGCACTGAATAGATATGACAACATGTCGTTTACATGTACAAAAGGAGAGACCAGAAAGAGGCAAGAGTGTGTGCTCTTGCTGGGTAAGGAGAGGGCTTCTGAGCCACAAGTGAAGTGGACCAAGTCTGGAAGAACAATGAGCTTTGTACCCTTTTGGGTTGGGGCCTGGCTCCACCTCCCCTCCACGGGCCTCCTGAGTAGAAGTGTTGGAGGAGTAGAGGAGGGTCTGTTGCCTGCCTCCTCCACCCTTCAAATCCAACTTTAGAAGCCAATAAGCAAATCAGCCAGCTTAAAACAAGCTGGAAGAGCTTCTGGAATGGACCCCGCTGGAGCCTGAAGAGAGACGGATCCCCTCACCCCTCTCCGATCCCTCAACTCTGAGCTGGATAGGGAAAGTAGCCCAAGAGGGGTTTCTACAAGGCCACTTCTGGCTACACAGTGGAACCCAAAGTCAAGGTCAGCCCCTGAAGGGAGTGTGTTAGATTTCAGTCTTCTCAGATCAGCTTCAGTGGTCAGGGTCCTGGACTTGGAGGGGCTCTCCAGTATTTGTGCCTGGGAGACAAAATGAGCCCAAAGATATTCTCCCAAAGCCAAGTTCCCAAACACACACACACACACACACACACACACACGCACACCAATCCACAGGAACACAGGTGATCTATGGGTCCTCTGTCTAACCTGGGGGCAATGACCCCCAGCATGTGTGTGTGTGTATAGGGGGTGTGGTAGAACCAGAGTGGAGTGGAGGTTTAGTTCCTGTGGCCCTGATCGAGAGCCCATACTCAAGATCAAAGTCCTTTTCCAGAGCCTGGGACTGTAGATAGTGGGAGCAAATCAAAAAGAAGAGATGAGGGCTTCCCTGGTGGCGCAGTGGTTAAGAGTCCACCTGCCGATGCAGGGGACATGGGTTCGTGCCCCAGTCCGGGAAGATCCCACATGCCACGGAGCGGCTGGGCCCGTGAGCCATGGCCGCTGAGCCTGCGCGTCCAGAGCCTGTGCTCTGCAACGGGAGAGGCCACAACAAAAAAAAAAAAAAAAAAAAGAAGAAGAGATGAGAAGTCAACCCTGGTCCATTATAATTGGCTTCAGACCCCACCACCACAGAATGTCCTCAGATGCAGGGAGGGAAGTCTTGGACGGCTTAACTGGCCTAACTCGCTCCTTCCTTGACCTAGTTATCCTCTCCCCAAGGCCAAGTTCCTCTCCTAGTTTTCCTGATTCCTCTACAGTATGTAAAGGGGCTGAGCCAGGGAGAGTGGGGAGGGGGAGGGGAACCAGGCCTCAGCCCTTCTCAGGAATTTGAGGCTCTATGGCCTGTAAACAGCAACTCTCAGAGCAGCCCTCTGGTTCTCTGTAAGTGCTCTGGGGCCATTGCCTGTGTCTTGAGGTGGGGAGGGTGGGACACAGGGGCCATCTTTGCAGCCTTGTCTCCAGGAGCCCTTAGGAGCGGGGAAGTGGGCAGGGCATTGTGCGTGAGCCCAGATTACTCACCCAGGGTTACACATTTTGCAAAGCAATTAGTTCTGGAGTTGAGACTGTCCAGATGGGTTGGTAAGAGGGTTTGCTCTCACCGGGGTGAGGATCAGTTGGAGACACTCACAAATCCCTGTGTGAGGCTGGAGACAGGGGCCTGGGAGTGGGAGAGAGCTCCTGCCTCATGACTTTCCTCTCAGCTCCTGACACAGCACATCGACTGCCTCTGACATGTGGAGTTAGACAGCTCGTACCCTCCCTGGGAATCTCCTTGCATCTCTGGACCATTTGGTAGCCTAATATCTTATTACAAAAGAACTTGGATCTTCCCCAAAGCCAGCTGTGCCTCAGACTGTGAGCTAGTACAGAGGACTGATTAAGGAGGTCAAATGGAAACCAAAGGACACAGGGGGAGAGAGGAACCCAGGTAGAGGATTAATTACAAAGAAAGAGGTCAAAGGTTAAAAGTCAGACTAGGCAACAGGATGCGGGATGGAGGGGACTAGAGGTTGGAAGACAACACATGGGCTGGCACTGGGGCCATCCTGAGCCAAAGACCCTGGAGGCCTGTGCACATCCTGGGGGAGAAAGGCCTGTAGCTGAGACCAAAAGAGCTCTGGAGCCTGAGGGCTGCTGCTGGGACCCACCGCCTGGAGTATAACACACAGACGTGTCCCCTCTCACCTCCAGGCAGGCTGCCCGGTGGCCCCCGCGCCATTGGGACTATGGGCATCGGCTGTGGCCGCATCAGCAGGTGTGTGCCCCTGCATCATATTCAAAGCCAGATAACCTGTCCCAGGGCACGTGGGTTGAGAAGCAGTGAGTCCGGGAGCTGAGGCCGTCCATTCACTTGAAACTCCTCCATCACTTCTTCCGAGGGGTCGGCTTGGTCCTCTTTTTCAATCTGGTTTACAAAGAGAAACATAAAAATCCCCAGCGTTGCTAAGTGATGTGCTCTTTCTCCATGCTCAGTTAATAGAATTATAAATTTATAGACTACCTCTGCGGTTATTACTCTTCTGCTAAACTCAGCCTTAAAATCTCAATTCTGGAAACTTCTCAATTCTGGAAATATCTGGCCAAAATAATATGATAATTTTTTTTTTCCGGCCTGAGCCTAGGAAAGATATTCTTTAAAATATCTTCTGTTTTTATGTACAGTAATTATTGATTTTGTTTCCTTTTTCTCTTTCTTTCTTTCTTTCTTTTTTTTTTTTTTTAATATATTTTGGCTGCACCGCACAGCATATGGGATCTTAGTTCCCCGACCAGGGATGGAGTCCGTGCCCCCTGCTGTGGAAGCTCGAGTCTTAACCACTGGACCACCAGGGAAGCCGCTCTAACTCCTTTTAATGATTCAAAAAGCCGATTTGGCGAGGACTTAATATTGTTAAAATATTTTTCTAAAAAGAAAATGTTCTAAGTGAAATAGCAGTTTAAACCATATACAAAAACTAGACATACAGATCAGAAATGAAAAAATAAAACTGTCTCTATTTACAGACAACATGATTGTCAGTGTAGAAAATCCCAGAGTCTACCCCCAAAAAAAGCTAGAATAAGTGAGTTTAGCAAGATCACAGGGTACATGATCAATATGTTTTTATATATTGGCAGTGAACAACTGAAATTGAAAAAGTACTGTTTTTAATAGTACCTAAAAGCATGAAATGCTTAAGTATAAAGCAAACAAAATATGTATGTGATCTGTATGCTGAAAACTGCAAAACAAAAAGGACCTAAATGAATGGGGAGATATAGCATGTCCAGTTCTCCCCATGCTGACTTATAAACTTGACATAATCCCATTCAATCCCACCAGGATATATTGTCAAAATTCAATCACTGACACTAAAATTTCTATGGAAAAGTGGAGGAACTAGAATAGCCAAAGACAATTTCAAAAATAAAAAACCGTGTTGGAGAATTTACACTAAACTGATTTTAACACTTACTGTAAGGCTATAGTAATCAAGTTGATGAAAGAAAAGATATATACATTAGTGAAACAGAATAGAAAGTCCAGAAATAAACTCACACATTATGGTCAACTGATTTTTGACAAAATTGCAAAAGTAATTCAGTGGAGAATCTTTTCAACAAGTTGTGCTGGAACTACTAGAGATCCATATGCAAAAAAAAATGGAACCTCAATCCATATCTCACACCATTTACCAAAAAATTAACTCAAAATAGATAATAACATAAATGTGAAACTTAAAATTTTTAATTTCCAGGAGAAAATCTTTGTGATCTTGGGTTAGGCAAAGAACTCTTCCATACAATCCAAAAAGCATACATACAATACAAAAAACATGATATATAAAAGAAAAAATTGATAAACTGAACTTTGCCAAAGTTTAAAACTTTGGTTCTTCACTATTAAGAAAATGAGAAAGCAAACCACAGACTGGGAGAAAATACTTGTAAAACATGTATTTGATAAAGGACTTATTTATGTATTTGATATTTGATTTATGTATTTGATTTATGTATTTGATATTGATAAAGGACTTATGTATTTGATAAAGGACTTATATCCAGATATATATTTTTAACCTCTCAAAACACAATAATAATTAAATAACCCACTTTTTTAAGTGGGCGAAAGGTTGAGCACACACTTCACCAATAAATGTCTTTAGTGGATGATATATAAGCTCATTAAAAGAACATCATTAGTCAATAGAAAAAAACAAAATTAAAACTACAGTGAGGTACCACAACACACAATATTAGAATGGGTAAAATTTTTAAAGCTGACAGTACCAAATGCTGGCAAGAATTCAGAGCATCCCATTTTGCTAGTAGGATACAACCACTTTGGAAAACAATTTAGCAGTTTTATATTTATTTAAACATACACCTTCCATATGTCCCAGCAATACCAGTTCTAGTTATTTACTCAAAGAAAAGCAAACTTACACTCACATGAATGTTTACAGAAGCTTTATTCATAATTACCGAAAACTGGAAACAACCTAAATATCCTTCAACTCGTGAATGGAAAATTCTGATAGGTTCATGCACACAGTGGAATACTACTCAGCAGTAAAAGTGAAAGAACTACTGATTCATGCAACAACGACATGGTTCGATCTCAAATGCATTATGCTAAGTGAAAGAAGCCCGACTCAAAAGGGTACATACTGTATGATTCCATTTATGTGACATTCTAGACAAGACAAAACTATAGGGACAGAAAACAGATCAGTGGTTGTCAGGAGCCTGGGGACTGACTTCAAAGGGGAAGTATGAGGGAAATTTGGAAGTTGATGAAAGTATTCTATATTTTGATTGCGGTGGTGGCTCTGTGCATAGAACTGTTTGCTGAAAATGTTGAATTCTACTGCATGCATGTAAACCTGAAATATGTATGCATGTGTGTGTGTGTGTGTGTGTGTGTGTGTGTATGTGCCTTGTGTATTACACAAACATACATGACACTTTTTGTGTCATGGTCTGTGACTTTCTCCTTTATCCGAATGCAGGTAACTGAACTATGACTTCCCAAAAGAAAACAGTGCTTGGTGATATAATCACCGTAATCCTGCTTTCCACCCAACTACTACTGCCCTGCTGTGTGTTTTTTCCCAGCAATGCTCAAAACTGCCTGGAAACAGATGGGGTGAAGGCAGATGGTTGGCTTCATACAAGGCTGGAGGTTTTCCCAAGAATATGAGATAGATATTCAAAGGGTAGGGGAATGTAAGGTATTTTTGAGAGAGATTAAAATGTTGGGCCATGGTTTCTAATTTGGAGAGGGAGGGAAGTGAAGAAAGAACGAGTCTGAATAGACATTTTTCCAAAGAAGACACATATGGTCAACTGGTACATGAAAAGATGCTCAACATCACTAATCATCAGGGAAATGCAAATCAAAACCACCATGAGATATCACCTCACACCTGTTAAAATGTCTATTATCAGAAAGACAAGAAATAGTAAGTGTTGGTGAGGATGTAGAGAAAAGAAAACCCTTGTGCTCTGTTGAGGGGAATGTAAATTGGTGCAGCCAGTGTGAAAAACAGTATGGAGGTTCCTCAAAAAATTAAAAATAGAACTACCATACGGTCCAGCAATTCCACTCCTGTGTATTTATGCAAAGAAAATGAAAACATTAACTTTAAGAGATATATGCACCCTCGTGTTCATTTCAGCATTATTTATAATAGCCAAGATATGGAAACAAGTGTCCATCAGTGGATAAGTGAATAAAGAAACTGTGATATATATATATATATATATATATACACACACACACACATACAACGAACCATTATTCATCCATAAAAAAGAATGGAATCTTGCCATCTGCAACAACATGGATGGACCTCGAGGGCATTGTGCTAAGTAACATAAGTCAGGGAAAGATAAACACCATAGGATCTCTTCTATATCTGGAATCTAAACAAACAAACAAATGAAAAACAAGCTCATAGATACAGAGAACAGAGGCAGGGGTGCAGGGGGAGAGAAATTGGTAAACTGTTTCGATTTGTTTTTTTAATTTAAATAAATTGAATAATTCATAAGGAGATAATTTAAATTAATAAATAAATGATGATAACTTGAAACATTTTTTAAATCAAGCTACCAGGGAAGAAAAAAGGAATCTGATGGATGGAGAAGGAAAAGCCAGGGCTCAGAGTACCAGAAGCACCTGGTGAAGTTTAAGAACAGTTGCTGTGGGCACACTTAACGAAGCGAGCTGGAAGAAAAGCAGACGGTTGAGGTGGAGTTGGACGGTTCCACTGGCGATTTCAGAGACGGCAATTTGTCTCCCTCACTGGAGAATAAACTTTGAAAGAACAGATGGTTCATATGCAGCTCCATCAGGCAGAGCTCAGCAAGCCTTCAGCACAGCCTCACGGCCTGTTCTAAACCTACCCTAGCCGTCTCAGACCTCCAGCTCTTTCATCCTCGGGGTATGACTTGCCTTCATCCTTTTTTAAATGTTTTCAAATTTTTTTATTATTTATGTATTTTTTTGGCTGCGAGGCATATGGGATCTTAGCTCCCCAACCAGGGATCGAACCCACACCCACTGCATTGGAAGCACAGAGTCTTAACCACTGGACTGACAGGGAAGTCCCCTTAACGACCATTTAATGGGTCTCTATTTTGCAAAAACAAACGGCTTTTCCTGTTCCCATCAGTGGCCTGTCCCTCCACACGTACTATGAAGGAGCCTTGCTTCTCTCACTCTATCCACGATCTCATCCCCTCTCCTTTGTTTCCAATCTCACCCTCACTTCTGCACCCTTTCCCATCAGCTCTTAATGTACTTTAAGTTACGGTAAAAAAACAAAAAAAAAATTCTAGAAAGTAGAATTGGCAGGCATGTGTGTATCTCAAGAGGTTGGAAGTCAGGGTGGGGCTTAGGTTTCCAGTAGGGCTGATTAGAGGGGCTGTAGTGTTATTTGCTGAGGTTGTTGATAAGAGGAAGAGCGAGTGTTCATGGGAAAGAAGTCAAGTGGAGATGAGTTGAGTTTGATAACATCCATGTTGATCTGCTGGGCAATCAAGCCCATATATGAGTTTAATGCCAGGGCTGGAATAAGGTTTAAAAGTCATCACTGTGCCGGTCACGTTTAAAACCATAAGAAAAGTCTACAAATAACAAATGCTGGAGAGGATGTGGAGAAAAGGGAACACTCCTACACTGTTGGTGGGAATGTAAGTTGGTACAGCCACTATGGAAAACAGTATGGAGGTTCCTCAGAAAACTAAAAATAGAATTACCATATGATCCAGCAATCCCACCCTTGGGAATATACCTGGACAAAATTATACTTCAGAAAGATACATGCACCCCTATGTTCATAGCAGCACTGTTCACAATAGCCAAAGCATGGAAACAAATTAATACCCATCGACAGATGAATGGATAAAGAAGATGTGGTGCATATATACAATGGAATACTACTCAGCCATAAAAATAGAATGAAATAATGCCATTTGCAGCAACATGGATGCAACTAGAGAGTATCATACTAAGTGAAGTAAGTCAGAAAGAGAAATACAAATATATGATATCACTTAATGTGGCATCTAAACTACGGCACAAACGAACCTATCTACAAAACATAAACAGACTCATAGACATAGAGAATAGACTTGGGGTTGCCAGGGCGGAGGGGGGAAGGGAGAGGGAGGGACTGGGAGTTGGGGTTGGTAGATGGAAGCTATTACATTTAGAATGGATAAACAACAAGTCCTACTGTATAGCACAGGGAACTATACTGAATATCCTGTTATAAACCATAATGGAAAAGAATATTAAAAATGTGTATATATATATTTACAACTGAAAAAAACCCATAAAACCATAAGAGACTCTGTAATGGCCTATATGGGAAAAGAATCTAAAAAAGAGGGGATATATGTATATGTATAACTGATTCACTTTGCTGTACAGTAGAAACAAACGCAACATTGTAAATCAAGTATACTCTAATAAAAATTTTAAAAATAAATAATTAAAAAAAAAAAAAAAACCAGAAGGCAAAATCAAGGAGAGGGCTCAGAATAAAACCCTAGAGGATCCCAAGGTGAAGTGTTGCCAGAAAAGGAAGGACTCATAAAGAAGACCAAGATGGAAAAATCAAGGGAAGTGGAAGGGCTAGTTTACCCAATCCTGCACAAAGAAAGAGAGTTCTCTCTGGTTTTCTGGAAGGTGAAAATGCAGAATGTACCTCTTGGCATCAGGAAGACAAAAGGAGGACAAGTCACATCATAGAAAGTGTCTGGAATAAGTTTGGGTGTGCCGACCTGAAAAGCAGGCAGACTACCTCTATCTAAGAGCCTGAAACTTAGCAGCTGGCCCCGGAGCCTGGGTCTGTTAGTGCATACTCTCGGACCCCTCACAGTAATTGCTCATGGGTCGGCGCTCTTCTGAAGTAAATCCTAGCTTGTCAAGTATGTAAATGTTTATAATTGCATTTTCCTTTGGCAGTCCTGGTCATTGCAAACAAACCGAAAACTATATACAGGTGCGACCACTGACTGTGGGCTAACTCCCGAGCTCAGGGTTGTTACTCAGGGAACAGCAGCATCACTGAGAGATGGGCCACTCATAAATACCATCTGAGCAGCGGGACCAGGGGCATACATCATCCCCCCTGATTGCCCAGAGTTTGGTGCAGTGCTGTACACGTGGTCTTGATGACCAGGCTTGAAAATACATGTGGAAATAGATTGGTCCTCCAGGCTTCCTGTGTGCAGGGCTCAGTTTGTACAAGACAATGCTGTGAAAGAACACATCAAAGGCACACACAGTACTGCTCACATATGTGTGACTGGCCCCAAATTAGTCACTCAAAGCCACAGCCACAGAAGTTTTCAGAAAACCACAGATCTTAGCTCCTGAAAGCAGAGCACCAAGGAGCCAGAAGAGTCTCAGCTCAGGAAACACGTCTTAACCCTAAAGGCCGGGATGACCTGTGAAATACTAAAACCTTGAAGAACTGAGAGTAAAACAAACTAAAAGGGAGATGCCATGGTTTCTTTCCATCAAATATGAGAATGCTGGCATGTTCAATCAGGATGCAAGGAATCATACCTATTGGATCCTAAGATTTAAATATTCACTGGTTTTTGAAAAGATGTATCCAAGGGAATTACTAAGGACACAAAAGTCCTTTGTCAAAATTGTTTGACCTCAAAGGGTCAGACCTCAAGAATGGCACCATTTCAGAAAGCAAGCCTGCTTCAGGAAAACTTTTTTGACCCTTTCTTCACATGTAATTTAGTAGCTCTGCTTGAGAATGAATTTTTTCCCATTAATCTTCCTCCCACCCCTTTGATTTAGGACAGTCACTTAGTGTCAATAGAGTATGTATGCATAGCGCATACAGCATGGCGAAGCAATGTCTCTAATGCATTACCTTAGGACCTTGGGGAACCTGAGAAGGGAGAATGAGTATCGTAGGAAGGGCTCAGATGGTGCATCTGTGATGTCGTGGGACATTATGAATGGAGCCTGTCAGGTCCCTTGGTCCCAGGGAAGGGACGACAGCTGAGGAGGCAATGACAGACTATAGAGGTGTCTTCCCCGATACCCACCGAGGATGGTTAACTGAGGGACTCAAAATACACCAACACTAAAATATCTCTTGAGTTTAAGTGAATTCAGCAAGGCTGAATCCAGACAAATCTGTGGCTCAGATGAAATTGGCTTTCATTGTCTTCCATCTCCTTTCCATGTCCTGGTTCATTCAACTCCCGGCCACCCAAACAGCCATCACACAGCTCACTGGAGATTGTGGGCTTGAAGCCACCACCATAGATGTCATGCCTCATATACAATTAATTTCCTCTGCTCTGTACATTTCCTAACCACTTCTATATTTCAAAGCTTACCTGTCCTAGGACCTTATTACTCAGGCCCCTCAGGAAGGCATAAATTAACAACCAGGTAACTTGACGCACAACTTCCTATTACAGTTTTAGTGACTTACCAGTCACTCACCAGTCTGTTACTTCCTTCCCAAATTAACCTCACCTGATCTACACTGGGGGTGGGTTGGTTGCTTGTTGACAGTGCAGATCCCTAGAACCTCACAAGTGACCCAAGGAATTAGATTCTCTGGGAGCATTTTAACATGCTCCCCAATTGATTCTTCTACATACTAAATCTGTAAACATCATGAGACATGCATACACTATTATGTGCTATGGAGGTTCTAAGCATCAGAGTATTTATGAGAATCCCAAATACAATTTATATCCATCGTTAACTTATAAAACAGGTTCATTTTCAAATACTAAAAGGACTAAAGAGTTGGCCTGCCGTGCGTGTGGACAGAGAGTATAAGGGAAGTCTCTGTACCTTCTGCTCAACTATGATATGAACCTAAAACTGCTCTGAAAAGTAAAGTCTATTAAAAAAAAAAAAAAACAGGCTGACCTTCCCAAGATGGAGCTGATGAACATATGCTCTTTGGCTCACTTATTCTCTCTACAGGCATCATCCTCTTTTATCCTCTACTTATTCTAACCTAACTTCTGCGAAGCCCCAGACAGGCAGAGCCATTCTCCAGGCTCCCATAGCCCCAATGCACATACTGATTATGAGAGTATTAGAGTGTTTAACCCTACACTGTGACTAACTATTCTCTTGTTTGGTTCTGGTGGATCACACACAACCTGGCTTGTTCTGGCCACGTTCCCATCCCCCAGTATAGTATGTGGAACTCTATACATATGCAATCAAGATTGTTGAATGAATGAATGATCTTGCCACTGAAGTTAACATCAGATGAAGTGTGTTGGGAGGAGGGATGGATGAACTGGCTGAACCTCTCCTTTTGCACATACACAGATACCCCTTAGAGCCACCATTCTTTCTTTCTCTGAGGGACAGGAATCGAGGACCTCATTAATTCAATCTGTTACTGTGGTCCATACTCTGAATTTATAAATTAATCACTTCCAGTCCTACTAGACAAAGGAAGCAACTGGTGCTGCCATCTGAAGTATTGTACCAACAGTGGCTATGTGGAAAACAGAAGCCACACTAGGTGTTTCAAACAAGGGGATTTAATGCAGGGGATTGATTACACAGGTTTGGTAAGGCTGAAGGAGGGCCACTGAGATAACCTATTGTTAGTAAACACAGGAAGCAGCTACTAACCTTAGGGCTGGGGAGCAAAAGGGAAGAGATGGTGTTACCAGAACCTAGAGGCTTTGTTGGGGGACCCCCCACGGCTGGTGCCTGGCCCTTTCTGGGGGCTGCTGCGCGGCTGCTGCTTGGACTTCTGAGGGGAACGCTGCTTGGCTGGTGGAGGTCGGACTTCTGGGCGGGGGCGTGGCTGACGTTCGGACCTCGGAGGGGACCGTGGCTTGGCTGGTGCTCTGACCACCGCGGGGGGTGCAGCTGGCTGGCGCTTGGGCCTCTGAGGGGACGTTGCGCGGCGGCTGGTTCTGAGAGGGCCAAAAGAAGCTGGAGGCTGGAGCAATGGCTCTCCTCTGTTGCTTTAAGGGATGCTGACAGGAGCTGGAAATAGGAAGGCAGCCCTGCTCCTCCCCCCGCCCCACCTTCCAGTCTCCCTCCAGTACCTTCCAATGCCTGAGCCTAACGGGGGGGAGCCGACTGTCAGGGGATTGGGGGAAGCGCAGTTTGCAGAGCCTCAGCCCCAGCATTGCAGAGTAGAGCAGGAAGGGGGAACTCAGAGCTGAGAGACAGAGGCCAACGCCCAGCCCAGGCGCCAGGTGGCAGCGCAGACCACTCACCTGGTCTTCTGGCAGGCACAGCAGATCCAGTCCTCCTCTTTCTTCTGGTAGAAGCAGCCACTTTTACAGATGCTATACTTGCGGTCCACAATCTCGCGTTTGGAGTTGAGGAAGGTGAACGGCGGGCAGCAATGTATGCTGAAGTGCTCCGAGAACTTCTGGTTCTTGGAGAGTCTGGGGCCCTCCTTAACCACTTTCTGACTCATCTCACTGGAAATCAGTGATGCGGGGGGAGGTGGGGAGACATAAAACAGCACATTCATGTGAGGGAGCTTTCTACTCAAGGAACCCACTCCCTGCTATTCCCATGGTCCAAGTTAACATTCAGGGCTATCCTCCATCCTGAATCTGGAAGGTCAATCTCCTGCCCAGCTCTATGGAAATGAACTCAATTAGGAGTTTGTTCTTTTTTTAAAATTTACGTACAATTTTTAAAGGTTACATTCCATTTACAATTATTACAAAATATTGGCTATATTCCCCGTGTTGTACAAATACATCCCTGTAGCCTATCTTACACCTAGGAGTTTGTACCTAGGCAATATAAGGGAAGAGTTTGTTAATTTTTATTTTTAAATCATGTTTTCTGAAAATGGACTCTCTTTTCCCTTATTTATTAGCCACCCACTTAGGACAGGAAAAAATATTGCAAAGCCAAACACATCTATGGCAAAATAATATTCTAGATTTAGGAATGGCCGTTTCTCTAAAAAACCAAGAAAGCTTTGTTAATGAAAGCATAATCTCTATTCATACAATGAAATACTACACCAGAATGAGAAAGAACAGACTGTAAGACACAGGTCAACATGTTTGAATCTCACAAACATAATGTCGAACAAAAGAAGCCGAACACAAAGGAATACACGCTATATGATTCAATTTATATGAGGTTCAAAAACAGGCAAAACTAGTCTAGTACATGGTGCTAGAAATCAGAACATAGTTATATTTGGAAGAGGTGGGGTCTGACCAAGAAGAGGCAGGAGGGAGCCTGCTGGGGGCGGAAAATGTTCTGGATCTTGATCTGGGAGATGACTACACAGGTGTATACATATGTAAAACTTCAGTGAGCTCTACACTTAATTTTTGTGCATTTTACTGTTTACCTCAGTTGAAAAGGAAAAGTAAGAGGAGGAAGAGGAGAGACTAGAGAGTTTTGATTCTTGAAATATTCTGAAAGGGGGGTAAAAACTTAATTACTACAACATCCTTTGTGGAAACGTGACACATGCAGAAATAGTCCTACCTAACACTCCAAAACACTGAAGCACACAGGGTACTTAAATGACTATTAACCAACAAGAGTCTACAAATATACACAGGTAATGTGCATATACCGGCCACTGAGAACGTCCCTCCTCTCAGCAGACTCAAGGTCAAGTTGTACACACAGACGTGCAGTATGTAATTACAAGACACAGTGACATCGACCAACAGAAGTATGTGCAAAGATAAAGGAAACCATGAAAAGGGGATGGATTCTTTGAAGACAGAGAAGATGATCTGGGTTTTAAGGATGAATACATTAAAAACAACTAAGTTACTCTGAGGGGATATTTTGATTTTTTGTTTGTTGGTTGGTTTCTATTGTTTTTTATTGAAGTATAGTTGATTTATAATGTTGTGTAACTTTTTTGTTTTTTGATAGGGTTGCCTTCTGCTACAGATAGAAGTGAGGGCTGAGGAGCAAGTTGAGTGTAGTTATGAGAATACAACCTTTTGCACCTCAGTCTGTAGAGTCCATATTATGTGTTACACCTGTTAGGTTGCAAATGCTGTTTCCCAATGTTTCACCTGCTTTTATCGTGCAAAAGATTAATTTTTATGTAGTTAAGTTTCCTAGTTCTTACTCAGGGTTTTATATTTGAGTTCAGAAAGTCCTCCCTACTTCAGAATCTCTTAATCATGCTCTTGAATATCCCATTTTGAAAGAGAATCCTCTCTGAATCTCACTTTCATGTCTCTTTTCCTCTCTATAACTCCTCACTTTTATAGGCAATGTTCTTGAGAAGTTATCAACACTCTCTTTCTCCATTTCTACGTCTCCTCCCCCTCAGTACACTCCAATCTGGCTTCTGTTCCTACCTCCCAAAGACACGTGTTTCTCATAAAGACCTCCATGCTGCCAGACCAGCGTCTTCTTGCTCGATCTCTCTCTCCATGTAAATGCTTCCCTGTCCTGTCACTCCATGTTCTCCTAGATTCCCTCCTCCATCTCTAGCCCTTCTGTCTCAGTTTCTCTTATAGGCTCATCTGCTTTATCCAAAACTTTTAATATTAGAGTTCTTCAAGGTACAATAAATACTAAATTATTAATAGGGTTACCTTCAAGCATCCACTTCAGCATTTATGATATGTTTAGGTTGTGCCAGACACAGTGCTCAGGCTCTGTAGTGGATGCAAAGCTGAATCATGTTTAGTCCCATCCTCAAGAAAAGTATCCACCAGCTGGGAAGATGGGCAAGGATGCGCATGGTGTACTCATGGCCACAAAACCTACCTATTGACCCCAAACACGTACAAGTCTCTGAGGAGACTGAGGGGATGCATCAGCTAAACATCCTGCTGACATCTTGTAGATGGAGGAATGTTGCATAAATGTTAGTAAGTGCAATACAAGGAAGGGATGCTGTGGAACATGAGAATGTGCTGAGACAATGGCACGGAGAGTCCACAAGAGCGGGGCCATACATTGGGCTGGGGAAGCAGGTAAAACATGGGTAGAAACATCTGGCCCTGAGATTTGGACAGCAGAGATAAGGGTTTGTGGAGGATTGGGAACAGTTGATTCCTAAGCAAAGATACAGAAGGGTGAATTGCAGTCCACCTGAGAGCCCACCCGGTCTTCAGGGCAGTGTGGGAGAGGTGACAGTGCCAGGACACAGGTGATGAGGTAACACAGGAGATACCCATCACTGCGAAGGATCTAGCCCTTGTGACTGGGAGTGTGGTCATGCCATCAGCTGATCGGGAGTCTGAATAGATGAGAGGGAGGGAGATCATCTCATTGGTCTGGGATATCATGAATTTAAGGCGCTCATGACATCCATGTGGAAATGGGCATCCGAAACTCAGGAGCTAGAGCTGTCGGCTCGAGGGTCCTTCACCTCACGGAAGAGGCACAACCTTGGGAGTGGATGTACTGGGTGTGAGCTGAGTGAGGAGCCAGGCCAGGGAAGGCTCCCAGGAGGAGTAGTGGGCCTACCTTCAAGCTCCAGGAAGAAGAGCTAGGGAAGAAGGAGCAGCAGGGGCAGCCAGGGAGGTGGGAGGAGTAGCAGACTCTTAGAAGAGAAATCTGCAAATTTGCAGGGGGAGGAGATGGTCAGCAGTATATATTAAAAAAACAAACAAAAAAACGCTTTGTACAAACAAGCATTTTTAGACCAATGAGAAACTAAAATTGATTTTTAGGATCTGATTCATTGCAGTTACGACCCTAAAGATCTGCCGAAGCCCTACCAAACCCTGCACATGTGGCAAAGTCCAGCTCAAGTTTCTGCTCCCGTGGGAAATAAATGAAACACTCCAGGACTAAGCGGCAGGAGTCATTTCTTTAGGCTCCCAGCACATGGAGATGATGTTACTCAGTTTCACAGGCAACTCAGACGTCCCTAATTCCTCCAGCCTTCTGGGGTCATCTTTCCCCAGATTGTTCAGGCACTCATCACAAATAGCAGAAGATCTAGCACTTGCCCCAGATTTTTATGAATGACCGGCATGGGGTAAGAGGGAGATTTTAAGTCTCCTGTGACTCTGAATTTCTGCTCTGACTGAATTCTCAATTCCCACCCACCTGACAAGATGCCTGGGCCCACTCTATGCCTATCTAGACCCCCTCCCAGCCATCTCTTCCCCAGCACGTCAGGGGAAAGTTCTCAAAGTATTCCCTGGCAACTCTCCTTACTCTCCGCCTTCGCCCACCGTGTCCAGCAGAGAGCAGCCTAACCGCTTGTTACTCATCACATGTGTTCCTAATGGAAAAGCAGTTCTCTGCCCTGGACCCCTGACATTCTTCTAGATTAACCAACTGAAAATTCACCCAGCTTTAACACAGCATTTCCCCCCTTCCTTTAGTAAAATGTTAACAGTCAGTGGAAAGGCTCTGGCTACTATTGCCTGTGGTAGCAGAAGAACCGCATTTAGTTTGGGGTACATTGTAATTGGTTATATATACTCCCCTCCAACTCTGCCCCACACCATGCCCCAGTTTAGAAATGCTAAGGTCCACATGCTAAGCCATAGCAACATACACACGAGCCATCCTTTCCCACCATACCAGGCTTCCTAGTAAATTAGTTGTAACTACAGACAAATAACTAATGGCAGAAGAAATAATTCACATTTCCTGATGCCCTATTCAAGTTGTTTTATATACTTTACTTCATTTTTCTAATATGGCATTATCATCAACAAACTAAAGATGAGATAAGTAAGGAGTATGACCAAGTTCAAAAAGCCAGTAAGAGGCGAACAGGGATTTGAACCCAGGTCCCTGTGACTCCAGCACCCGGTGCCGTCTGACCAGGCTCAACATGGTCTGAGTTCCCTGTGCTCAGCCCTCCTCTCTAGGGAGCAGGTGTCCAGGCGATGGGACCAGCCTGAACTTTGGGGAACTGGAGTTGGGTCCAAGGATGGGATAAGGCTGCAGAAGTGCATGGGTCCATGTCCCAGGGTGAAAAAGACTGAAAGTTGGGGAAACAGCTCCCTGAAGAAAGGAATGGTAGAGGATGGCGTGTGGAGACATCAGGACAGTACGGTGGCCAGCACCTCCTGCCAGAGCACAGAGGCTCACAGTGGGGGGCTGCAATGTAAACTCAGGCAGGGTCCCGAGGGGAGTGTGACCCATGGGTGCTTCCTCTGTCCCTCCCTCACCAGTCCTTAGTAGGTTTTAAGACCTTATTCACTGTTGAGAATTTTAAAACTTGGACGAAGGAAAATGATAAAAGTTCCTAAATTCTTATCTCATAGTTAACCACGTAAAAATATTTGAACGTATTTTTTGCCTTGAGAATATTTACATGTAAATATATAGTTAATAAAAAGTCAGACCATACCTTACATACTTTTCAAATTATATACTTGGAAAAATCATTCATTTTTTAAATAAAGTTTTATAGATGTAGACGTAATGTCACTCATAGCATTTTCCTATAGCTTTTAAAATCTGTGATAAATTTATAGTTGCAGCCCCCTTTATGGTTTATATCATATATTTGCATCTTCTCTCATTTTCTTGATTAATCTTGCCAGAACTTATCCACTTTACAATTCTTTTCAAAAACAAGCTCTTGGGTTTCCTGCTTGTCTTTGTTCTTTTTTTCCCTAGTCCATTAGTTTCTGAGTGCATTTATTATTTCTTCTTTTCAGTTTTCTTTAGGCTTATGTTCTTGTGCTTTTTACATATTCTTGAGACAAACTCTTCTCACATATGCATTTATGACTACAACTTTTTCATACAACTTCAGCTGAATACCACAATATTAACATAAAATTTTCATTTTCTCTTCATTTTAAATATGAATGAGTTCTTCGATTCATCAATTACTTTTAAAAATCTGTTGTAAAATTTCCAAGTGTATGAAGTTATTTTTATTACATTGACTTCTGATTTTAAGGCATTCTGGTCAGAGAGTGGTCTGTATGATTAATGACTCTGATATTGGTTAAGCTTCATGTTTCACAGTCAACGTTTTTAAATGTTCCATGTGTGCTTTGAAAGACTGTGTATTTCCAGAAACAATTTGGAATGATCTACAGAAGATAAGAATGTGAACAAGCTACAATCTAGCAGTTTATTCTTGGGCACAAACTACAATCTAGCGATTTATTTTTGGATCATAGCTCAACCTTGCAGATAAAGCCACTTGGTGGAGCAGAAAGTTGGAGGAGCCTGAATCCTTGATGACAGTGGTTCTAGGCCTGGATCCTTGAACACTGACCACGTTTTACAGGAGAAACAAACTTCCACCTTGTTTAAACCACTATTATTTCAGCTACAAACAGTCAAATTCAATTCTGAATTAATATACTCAGTGTTCTCACCTAAAAGAGGGTGTCTGCCTCGGTTTGGGTGCTATAAAAAATACTATAAATTGGGCAGCTTGTGAATAACAGAAATTTATTTCTCATAGTCTGGAGGCTGTGGAGTCCCAGATGAAGGTGTTGGCAGATTCTGTGTCTGTTGAGAGCCCACTTCCTGGTTCATAGATGGTGGAATGAGTGAGGGAGCTCTCCGGGGTCTCTGTAATAAGGGCACTAATCCCATTCATGAGGTCTCCACCCTCATAACCTAATCACCTCCCAAAGGTCCCACCTCCAACTTCCATCACACTGGGGATTAGATTTCAACATATGAATTTTGGGAGACACAAGCATTCAGTCCATAACAGAGGGGAATAAAAAATAATAATAACATTTAACTCATAGGGGCTTTGATAGTATTAAATAAAATAAAGTAGGTGAAGAACCTAGCACTACCAAGTACAAATAACTTGCTTCATAAACTCCATTTTCCTTTCACTAAGAATTCATTCAAATTCATTTGACCTAATTCTACTGACTTCTTCAGACACACTTTTTATGTATCTCACATGACATTTAATTTAAGCATTAATTAAATGCTTAATGAAGTAAAGACATCATTATTTACTTTCGTGGCTAAAAACAAATCATTATAAACACTACATGATGTTTTCACAAACTATACTACCTAATTGCAAAGCAAATATCATTATAAACTGTCTATCAGGATGAGGAGAAAAAAAGTGACTGAACTTGAAACTGTAAAGTATAATTTCTTCTAGGCTTTCCAGATGTCTCCATATACTCTAAAACTACAGAGGAGGGGAAAGTGAGGCAGGTATTTGAAGAAGGAGAAAAAGGAAGTGAAGGAGAGGAACCAAAGGGAGAACAAGAACCTCCCCTCACTATTTATTGTGCACCTACTATGCTCCAGATGCTTTATATCTGTCATTTTTAATTCCCAATATAAGCCTCCAGGTAGTCCCTACTGTCCCCATGTTAGAGATGAGGAAATTGAAACCTGAAGAAGTTATGTAAACTCACCCAAATCATATAGTAATGATAATAATAATAATAGAAAACTCATAATCGCCAGTACGATTACTGACTACCCAATATCTGCCCTGCCCTTCAATAACAAACCCTGATTTTGTTTGGCAGCATGATATGCCCAGTTAAATATATACAACTCCCTATGTGACCACATTCTGGCCAAGGAGATGCAGGCAAAAGTCCATGGGGAAGATTACTTTTTTTCTATAATAAGGCTTTTATTCAAGGAGGGTCTCTCCCCTGATGAGTACATCCAGCCCAACCCAGCTTTTCCTGGCCCCCAAGAGGCAGGATTATTTCAGCCTTTGGACCTTGAGCCTTAGGGCTCCTTCCGCCTACTTCCTTCCCACCAACAGTTACATAGCAAATGCTTCTAACACCTTGGGGCTCAGCCCAAAGCCAAGTCACTTCCTGGGGAGACTTTCCAGAGCCTTCCCTTCCCCCAAGGAAAAATGATCACTCCTCCCTCTTTTGTGCCCTGGCCTTGTGTGCTGTATATAATTCTAGGAGAGCATCTGGAACCTGTAGGGTTGCCCTTAAGTGTTCTGCCCTCAGAGCTTTGTTTGACGCCTAATTCAGAACAAGTGTTCAATAGATGCTTGAGTAAGGAGAGCATGAACAAAGGGTGCCTCTCACAATGGCTGCAGGAGCCCTCAGCCTGTCGCTGCCTGTCCCCAGATGCTCTTTAGCAGTCCCACATCCCTCAGGGACCTCTGCTCTAACTCAGGCAACAGAGTCTGATGAATGAAAAAGGCAACACAGGAAGGGACTTTTCTAACTGATCTTGAAAGTTATAAAACTGGGCTCTTTAGGAAAAAATAAGAAGCTTTGTGAACTCACTACGCTTTTTTGTTTCTTTTTTTAAAAATTAATTTTATTGAAGTATAGTTGATTTACTATACTATATTTACTATACTAGACTATAATGTTAATTTTGCTGTACAGCAAAGTGATTCAGTTATAGGTATATATTCTTTTTCATATTCTTTTCTATTATGGTTTATCACAGGATATTGAATATAGTTCCCTGTGCTATACAATAGGACCTTGTTGTTTATCTATCCTGTACACCATAGTTTGCATCTGCTAATCCCAAACTTCCAATCCTTCCCTCCCCCACCGCCGCCCCCTTGGCAACCACAAGTCTGTTCTCTATGTCTGTGAGTCTGTTTCCATTTCGTAGATAAGTTCATTTGTGTCATATTTTAGATTCCACCTGTAAGTGATATCATATGGTATTTTTCTCTTTCTCACTTACTTCACTTAGTATAATAATCTCTAGGTCCACTCATGTTGCTGCAAATGGCATTATTTCATTCTTTTTTATGGCTGAGTAATATTCCATTATATATATGTACCACATCTTCTTTATCCATTCATCTGTCAATGGGCATTTAGGTTGTTTCCATGTCTCGGCTATTGTATATAGTGCTGCTGTGAACATAGGGGTGCATGTATCTTTTTGAAGTATAGTTTTGTCTGGGTATACGCCCAGGAGTGGGATTGCTGGATCATTTGGTAATTCTATTTTTAGTTTTTTGAGGACCCTCCATACTGTTTTCCACAGTGGCTGCACCAATTTACATTCCCATCAGCAGTGCAAGAGGGTTCCATGTTCTCCACACCCTCTCCAGCATTTATTATTTGTAGACTTCTTAATAATGGCCATTCTGATTGGTTGTGAGCCCACTATAACTTTTTAATTCACGCAAATTAATTAGCAAGCTTAAATCAATTACATATTCTAGAGATGGCACTAGCATCTCTACGTACCTACCAATGTCATAGGCATCTTTAAACACACTCTCACTATTCCCCAAGGAGACTGCAGGTGGAAATGAGAACCGTGAACATAAAACGGATTTTCTTCCTTCCATCCAGACTTCCTTCCTTTCTACCATCTTTTTTACAAGGCAGTTGGGGTGTGGGGTAATTATTTAATAGAAGCAGCATGTGGCCCTTAGTCCCAGGTGGTCCTCTGGACAGAAAGACAGTGCAAGTTGTAAGTTGCCGTGCTACATCTCCATAGGGTCACGGGAAGTCAGACGTGGAAATGGGTACAGGCTCTACCAAGTGAAGGGTGGATGCAGGTCAGTATTTGGAAGACAGTACATTTATCCAGTTCTTGTCAATCAGATCCCTCAGAACCATGAGCAAAGGCTGCCCTTGTCTTGTGATTAGAGAACTCAACATGGGAAGGACAGGAGGCAACTGACTACCTAGGGCCTGAACCCTCTGTGAGAACAATATTCTGGCTTCAGAGATCAAAACTCCAAAGGAGGACAGCGATCAGTCCCAAGATCTCTTAATACGTTACATGGATTAAGGAAGGGGTGGTTTAATATATACTTGGGAAAAAAATTTTAAGTTAATAAAGCAAGAAATTTCAGATTTATTAAAATTCAGCTCAGTTGTACCAAAAAAAAATCACATAACTTTTCCATTGCTCTATAATTGTATAATTGATACAATACTACAAGAAAGGAGAAGGGACAGGGCAGGAGAAACTCTGAATTCATACTGCCTCGATTGTTTCTGGCATAAACTGCCTCTGGCTAATAAGTAGTCAGTTAAAGTTCAGCTCCTTATCAGGACTATTCCTTACCTCCCTCTATGCCTTCTCAAGGTGGAAAAGAGTATGGGGAAGCCAAGAGTCCTCGTGGCAATGAGGGAAGGAGTGGCTGGTCTTTGTGGTGTCCTTCTCTGCCGGACTCTGCCATAGGTACCTTGTCTGGTCTCACCGGCCCCTTGGCATGAATGACACATGTTACTGCTGACCATTTGACCCACCAAAGCCACCAGTCATCAGGGCCCCTACTCAGCAGCCTCCTATTCTGATCCAAGTGTCCTCTCAGCTCCTCAAAATTGCTAAAGGTCAGAGTAGAGAGTGAGCAGGAAAGGAAGCCCAGCAATGAACAGGACATGAAGATAGATTGAACGTAGGCAGGAAGGAAGGACAAACAGGATCTCTCCAAGAGAGATTAAGGTAGATGATGAATCATTTTGCTAAGATGGGAACAGGTTTAGGGATGGGGAAAGGGAAGAGTCAAATATTTAGTCTGAGGCATGTTCAGTTTGAGAAACTTATGAAGCCTCCAAGCAGCTGTGAAAGGAAGTAATTGGCCACATGGGTCAGGAGATTTCGAGAGAGAGAGAGGATGAGAAATAAATATAAGTGTATTTGACATACAGATGAGATTTACAGCCAAAGGAACACAGGAGAACAGCCAGGGAGAAAGAGAGTATAAGAAATGGAAAAGAATAAGTAGAAAAAAATTTATTCACAGTAGGAACAAAAATCTTTAGATACCTAGAAATAAAGCAGTAATTAATATGTGTAAATTCTTGTGGGGAAAAAATTCAATTCCCATTCTTGATAACTACCCTTAGCATAGTGGTAAGGGAAAGGGATGCCCTTAACATTATAAGGAGCTAGCTACCAAAATATCCACAATCACAGCTTACTGCTGGTGAAATCTTAGAAACATTTTCATCCAAATCAGACACCCCAAGAAGGATGCTGTCATTACTACTCTTCAGCACGGCACCCGAAATCCTAACCGGTACAAAATACAAAATAAAACAAAACAAAAAACCGTGAGACTCCGCAAGCTGTTAGAACTTAAAGAAAGTCCAGTGAGATTTCTGGACCCAAGATCAATGCGCCAAAATCAAAATCATTTCTGTAGGTCAAGAGGATCCAATCTGAAAATGTAAAAGTAAAAGAAGCCATTCACACTGACTACAAAACCGTAGGACACCTACAGGTAGAAGTATATCTGATAAAGGAATCGCGAGACTTTCATGAAGAAATTTGCAAATCCTTTTGAAGGCTGCAAAAGAAATAGCCAATATCCTAAGTATGCTATCTCTTAATAAATCTGTAAATTTAATGCAATTCCAATAAATCAGATTTTCATGTAATTAACAAGATGATTTCATGGTTCTTATGGAAGTATAAAGGACCAAGACGAGCCAAGACAATTTTGAATAAGAATAGGGTTTTGCCCTACCAAGTATCAACGCTCATCATAAACTATACTAATTAAGACAGTAGAGTATTGGCTTGAGAATAGACCAATAAATCAATGGAACAGAATAGAGAGCCCAGAAACAGACCCACATATGTATAGAAGCATGGTTCATAACAGAGGGGACATTTTTTTTTGTAAATGGAAAATGGTTTAACTACTCAAAAGGGAGACAAAATGAAGTAGACAAAAGACCCCAACAAGAAAAATGATAGCAAACATGTCATTAGATGGAAGCCAAACACTATTCAAGGGCTTTATGTATTTAACTCAATTCTCACGACCTCACAATAGCCCCGCTTTGCAAATGAGTAAGCTGAGATACAGAGAAGTCAGATAACCCACCCAAGGACACAGAGCTAGAACACGGGAGCCCCAGGATTCCAACCAAGGTAGGCTAGTCTGTATTCCTAATCCTGACAGTATGCAGCTTCTAACTCAGCACACGTGAAGAGGAGGGAAGCAAAGATTATGATTTTATAGAATAAAAGATACCACTGTGGTTACAAGTTAAAAGACCTGTGCCAGTATAGAAGAAAATGTATGAATACATAAAAGTATAAAGTTTTAATAATCAGAATGTTTAAGAAAAAAGCTACAAATATTTTTAAATGGGCAAATAATAGAAAGAGATGAATCTTTAAAAGCTAGTAATCATATACAAATACGTTTAATTCTGTAGGACTCAAGGAAAGAGACAATAGCAGCAAGGGAATGTCAATTCACGCCCCTTCTGACTGGCCTGAAAAGGGGGTGAGGGGATAACGTTGTTGAAGGAGGGGGAGAGGCAGCCAATGAGAGCGCAGGGAGGGGCACAGGGGCTGGTGCATTCAGTGCTCAAGGCACTGTCCCAGGCTGCCACAGGGCACGCTTGCTGCAGGTGAGGAATGCACTTGGGTGCCTTGTTGAGGAGCTGTTTCTGGAATAAAAAACTGAGGCTTCAAAAGTTCCACTGCAGGCCCAGGCTTCTTTCACGTAGCCCTACCACATCCTACCAAAGGCTGCACAGCCCCAAATCCTCTGCTGTGAAAACCACTATCACTGAGGAGCAAATTCATTCCACATTCACCACCTCCCTTAGAGATCTTGAATAGCTTCTTAAACCTTGCTAATTCTCTCTCAGGTCAGGGGCTAATGCTTTCCCCTGAGAGTAGATTTACACAGTAAAAGACAATGGCTTCCGTGTTGATTGGTCCACAGGATGTCTCTAAGGGTGGCTTTATCCATTTGTACTCATTTATTCATTTGTCTCCTTGGCAACCAAATTGTTTACTACTAATTGAATGTTGCACAGTAGATTCTTGTTGGGAAACCAGTTCCCCCCGTAACAGAAAGCTTCATACAGATATTTATTTTGAATCAGAGTGCTTTGCTTTTCCACAGAGAGCGTCATCTTGCCAAGCTCCAGCACTGATTTGGGGAGCTGCTGAAGCTATGGAAACATAATAGCATAAGAGGATACTGTTGTCTTGAAGTTGGCAACTCATTTGGCAAGACAAAACAAAGCCCTCATTGCTTTGCTTTGTTTCCAGGTGATAAAGACAAATTACAGTGGTCCAAGGACCACACTGCGCACAGATAACTATCTCACAGACCCATGCAAAAGCCCTTTCTGATTGAACAAACTCTGCCTAACCCCCGGTAGGGAAGGGAACAAGTGTGACCAAGGTTGGTATCCATAGCACAAAGATAATATATTTAGAAAATGTTTTAGGAGTGAAAACCTTGCTTATTATAGCGGAGCTCGATAAACATGTAAGAAGTACAGTAATTTTCTGAATGTAATTTTAATAACACAATGTTCATCATTTTCTTACATCTAAAATTTCAAAATACATGGTTTTAGCTTATTAAGAGAACTTGCACTAGGATTGTAGGTGAATGAATAATCCCATACTTTTCTACAGACGGGACAAGAGAGTGCAGGAGAAGGAACCAAAAACACGAGTCTGTCTCCACATCTATCCATTCCCTACGCAAAACCACGGGAACTCTCCCCAGTTACAGAGCAAAGTCCTTGCTTCTTTAATAATATGGCACATAAGACTCCCCATGATTTGGTCCCTGTCCACCTTTCCCCTTTGTCTCCCACCTCCCCCCGCCCCCCGCAACTGCTTTAGGACAGAGGCATCATCCCATGATCAAAAGATATGCCCCTGAACATATTGTTTCCTTTTCCTAGAATGCCTTTTCCCCATCATGGTTGTGTAGTAAACTCCTATTCATTCTGAACAACCCAGCTAAGGTCTCACCTCGTCAAAGGAGCCACCCCTCCTCTGGGCTATAATTTGTACATACTTCTGTTGGTGAACACATCCCACTATGTTATAATTGGCTGTAGGTCTGTGACCTGAGTTTGAACTCTCTGAGGGAAGGATTTCTCTGAATCCTCAGGGTTCTGCTGCTCCTTCTACTAGATGAATGAGTATTAAGCATGATTGATTTGAAAGTGTCTTTAAAATTCCCAGGGGCTTCTGTCCCCTGGGATGTCATATAGGACTCCAGCTGCTTTTGTCAGATTCCCAGCAGGGCTATTGTAAGAATTAAGGTTTTAACATAAAATGATCTCTCCACAGAGACCGTCTTATTATTTTGTTATTTTTTCAAGGTGCGAAAAATTAAGTTATTTGTCTTTCTTAATCCAGTGTTTGTGACGTAAGAAATAAGGAAAATATGTTTCTCTTTCTCTGTGAAAATGATGGGATTCTGGAATGCCCACATATGTAGGTTACACAAATCCTTTCTCTTATAATTTCTTCCTGAATGATGGAGAAGGAAATCAATCTTCCAGATTTGCATTGTCTTATAGAAAAACCTAAATGTTAATTTGGCCTACAGTCCTAGGGGCGGGGGCTAAAGAAGAGAACCTAAATTACCCGATGGACTGATTCATTGCTCCACTGACAGCTATTGTATGGTGAGAGCTTCTAATCTGCCTCGGGTTCTGCCTTTGTGTTCTCCAAGGGCGTCAGTCTCAGGGAGACAAAGAGACCAGGCTAAAGATGAGCTGAAATAAGCACTGATTGTCAACCACACCTTTTCCCAAATTTTATGTCCAAGGCCACCGTCTGAGTCAGCCAATAGCAGTGATACCGGTAGACTTCCTCAGTTTGATGAAATGCCACTTATCTTTGTTCCATTTTGTAATTTGTATTTACCATATTTTACTGAGATCATTCACCTCCTCAAAGACGCAAGAGTCGTCAAAGGTGACTCCAAGGTATATAGTTTGAACAACTATGTCGGTGGTGGAAGCATCCACTGGAGGAGAAGCTTTGAAGGAAGAGGCTAAATCATGAGTTCAGTTTTAGATGCACTCGAGTTGAGGTGTTTGAGGGGCATCTAGATAGAGACATCAAGTGGAGAGTTCAGAGAAGTGTGGGCAGGAGATAGAATTCGAAAGTTGTTGGAGTATAGGTGGCAATTGAAGCCGTGGGGATGGAAGGGATTGCCCAGGTGGCAGAACGTGGAATGAGAAGAGGGTATGACTATGTCCTGGGGCACTCCCACATTTGCAGTTTAGGTGGAGGAACAGTGATTGGCAAAGGAAAAAGAGAAGAATCAGAGAGGACGGAGGGAAACTGGAGCACGTGGTGTCGTAGAAGCCAGAGGAAGGATTATTTCAACATAGGGAGTGGTCAAAGTTGTAGAATGATTCTGAGAGGTGGTGTGATATGAAGACTATAAAAAGTACATTAGCTTAAGTGATACGGAAATATTTGGTGAATTTAACAAGAATTGTCTCCATGGAGTGGTTGAAACAAGTTAGAGGGAAAAGGGGCTGAGGAATTGGAAAGAGAAACTATAGGCAACTCAGGCCAGAAATTTGAGAGTAAAGGGGAGGAGATTGGTGGAAGATAGGGGTTTTTTTTTTTTTGGAGGTGGGGAACGGTGATTTGTTCATTTGTTGATCTATTTTTTGTTGTAATGAGACAGATGAGAGCATGCATAAATGCTGATGGAAAAGGGTCTAATAGAGAGGAAGAGATTGAAATAAAATAAGAAAGAGGTAAAATAATTAATGTTCTTGAGTGAAACCCGAGGAGATAGAGTTCGGAGCACATGTAGAAGGGTTGGCTTTTGTTGGAGGAGGGAAAACACTGGCTGTATGAAGTTCCCATCTAATAGCTTCCATTTTTCCAGTGAAACAGAGGCAAGGTTATCAGCTGAGAGAGAATTGGAGATTTAAGAAGAATAGAATGGGCTTAAAATAGATTTTGCATAAATTTTTAGACCAAGCTACTGGGTATTTTTGATGGCCTAGTTGAGGTCACTGATCATTAATTTGCAGTGGTACCAATCTGCTTCATTGTGTTTTTCTCCAGATGTTCTTAGCAGCCTGGGTGGAGACATGGAGAAGACATATAGGTTCATCTAGGATTGGAGTTTGCCAGAGAATTTGCAGGAGAAAAATTGAAGTGATAAATCCTAACATCTATTCATAACAGGAAGAAAATAAAAGGTAGAAATGAGTGATTGATGAATGGATGGGTGAATGAATTGTTGAATGGGTGGGTGAACGGATTCATAAATGGATGGGGAGGTGAAGGGGCAAGTCAATCAGAAGCACCTAGTGAAAGAATAGTCGTAGTGGGGCACTTAACAAATAAAGTTGAAAAAAGGAAGGTTGTGAATGAGATGCTAGATGTTTGCACTGTTTGATTCAGAGATTGAGTAGTTTCGAGTATTGCTAAGTTCCACAGCATGACGGTGGATGGATGAGACAGAGTGGATAATTCACTGGAGTATTGATAGTTTAGTCACATGGACACTAAAGTCATCTAAGTCAATGGATGGAGCTGAAGTGGAGAGGGAGTGGGGGAGTACGGAGTCTGGTTATGAAGTTATCAGTGAAAGAGGAGGAGTGACTGGGAAGTCAGATGCAGACTGACACAGGGAATGGAGCACAAGCTTCAAATTATGAAGGAATAACTAGAGAGTGAAGGAGCAGTGGCCTGAACGTGGCAATGGGGAGAACACTGCCCCGCTCTCAGATCTGGAGCTACTTGGAGTGTAAAATGGCCTTCACTTGAGAGGCTGACAGATGAAGCCTTGTTCTCAGAAGACTGGCTGGATTCAGTTAAGATAATGAGATGGAAGGAATCTCCTGAGTAGAGTTTGAGGCTACAGGGGATGAAGTCTCCTTTTCCATTTGACTACACACTGTGGTACCTGGGTTCGTCAAAGGCGGACAAATGGTGGCTTGGGTCATAGTCCCTCCGATTGATGCAAGGAAGTGTTTTTCTCATATTTCTATACCCCAAACCTAGAATACTGTGAGACACCTGGAATAGTTTTTTAAAGCGTGTAACTCTTATTGAAAGTTTGATTGTTCCGTCTTTTGCTGATTCTACATTCTACTTTGACATTCTGAATACTAGTAATCATTATACCAGAATTTAGATGCCAATCCAAAAGAGTAAAAGAGATTCATTTGTACCTGTATTTTCATCCATACACATCTGGTGAATAGATCTCTGTTATGAGCTTTTCTTGGTATCATTGGCTTCTTTTTTCCCTAAAATTGAAGCAGTAGAATGCGTTCTGGTTAATTTAGTGTTTTGATTACTGAGATTGTAGTTAAATCAAGTGTCATAATCACCAAGCTTCACAATCACAGCCCTAGGAAGGATCATGATGTAGTTTTTGCACTATAAACTCAATGAAGGATCCGCTTTGACAAGGCATCAAATTGAGAACTTCTAGAAAATATCAATATTGGTTTCTCATGCACTACGGAGATTTATGTGACTATTCATACCATCTGTCCCTTCTTTCTTAATACATCTCAGATCTTGGAAGTGTTGTTTAAACAAAGGGGTCTTATATGCCTAGGAGACAGAGCAAAGACGAAGTAAGTCTGCCCTAACAAGGCCTAAAACCAAGCCTGGACAGGATCAAGGTGATCCTCCAGTAATTTAGCATAATCCAGAACCTCTACAATCTACTATCTACCGTGTTCAGCATACAATAAAATTACAAGATAGGAAGATATAGGAAAATGTTCATCATGGGAACACATAACCCTTTAAGTCAAAATACTTCCTCAACCTCCAGAGTGACTTCGATGGCCCAGATAAAGCAATCATAACAAGTAAGGCTACATTTCCCAAAAGCTGGGTTCCCCAACATTAAAGTGCACCACGTGCAGAACCCCAAACTTCTAATCTAACTCCATGTTTAGGAAAGAAAATAGTTATCTACCTCATCCAGGGAAGAGTTCTGTTAAAATCATAATACATTCACTTGACCACAGAGATCGTATATCAAGTTTAATCAGTTGCCCCACGTTCAGATTTATGATGACTGCAAAGTTTTCTCTGAGAAAAAAAAAATGGATGCTTTATATTTGCTTATCTAAGGAATGCAGTTTAGTAATACTCCCCAAACAAAGGAAGTCTGCTAGGAAATCAAAGTCTCCACTTCTGGAATGATAGCTGCCAGATACCTCCAAACAGAAGTTTTCCCACTTACAAACAAACGAAATGAAAGTTCTTTCTCTACCAAATACCCTGTCAACATGGTAAACGTCAGTGAACCCAAAGTTGCTAATCAGGACGGCTCTTTATTGAACTCTGTTTTTAGCAGATGATTTTACTTAGAAAAGAATGATCGCACTGATGAAATGAATACTCATAGAGCAGTAGACATGAATCCAACACACATGAAGAATCTTGATAAATACTTCACTACATGCCATCAAGTTCATGTACATATCATTGTAAGTACCATTTATAATTCAAAGACAACACTTATACACTTTTGGTGAATACTTGAGAATTACATGTAAAAGCTCTGGATTTTTAATTTTTTTGTATTTTCTTGTAAGATTTTAGGTACTCATTTAAAATCCTAGTTACCATTAGATGAATAAGACCTCAAATTAAAAATTTGTACAATTCAAGCTTGTACAATTCAAATTTGTACAATTTAAGCTTGTACAATTCAAGAATGAATTTGGCTATGTATGATCTAAAATGCAAGCCTATTCCTCCCAAAACTGCATACTCCTGACCTAATCATGAGAAGACATCAGACCAAGCCCAAATTGAGGGCATTTAACAAAATAACGGGCCTATACTCTTCAAAACGGTCAAGATCATGAAGGAGAATGACTGTCTCAGGACTCTTCCAGATTAAAGGACATTAAAAAGCCGTGACAACTAAAGGTGATGGGTGATCCCAGATCAACTCCTGGGACAATTGATGAAATCTAGATGTCTGTAGATTAGACGACACCATTTTCTCAATGTTAATTTTCTGATTTGGATCATGTCTGTAATATAGTCTCAAAAGTCTCAGAAGAAAATATATAAATGTGTATACAGAGAGAGAGTGATAAAGCAAATATGGTAAAATGTCAACATTTGGCTGATGGGGGTACATCTGAAATTTTTGTACTGTTGGTAATTTTTTTGTAAATCCGAAAAAATTTTTAAATCCACCCACCAAGGCATTCTCCTGTTTTTCTAGATGAACGTAAAATGGCATAACCGCGCATCTGACGGCGGTCTGTTCTCTCTCATGTTTTATTCACAAAGCATTCAAAATACTTTCCCCCATTTTCCTCCTGGTATTCTAGCCAGGTTCATTACTTTATTCCCCTGACACATAATCTTTTCATTCCTTTTTCTGTCAACCACAACACTGAAAAACTCTGTGATTTTCAGGAAATTCTGTACAAGACAAAGCATCAGCGTCCTTCCATTGAAGGCTGCGAGTCTACAGGGAGCAAAATTCTAGCAAGATTTAGGCTTTGTTGTTCCACTAGTACTCCCCACACATAAACCCGGCTGTATGAGGAAAGAAGTTCTTCCTACATAAGAAGAAAAACTCTTTCTCAAATTATGACAAGCAATAAAAGAAGAAATAGGGGAAAAGAAGAAAAAGCCAGTAAATGCTATTGATCTAGCTCCAGTAACATGAGACTTTAAACCCAGGAGGACTTGGATTAAGGTTCGGAGACTTTCCTGAGTCTCAGACAATCCCGAACACTAGCCAGAACCTTCCAGGAAGGCCCTCTGCCCGCAGTGGAATAACCTTGGTGTCCTCTGTGCTTATCTCCTCCATTCTTCTATCTCCTCCCAATCTTGACTGTTGTTACCTCGTCTCCCCTGGGATATAAAGAAACAGCCCATACAAAAATGTGCACTTGCCACCTGAAGATGAAGCAGAACATGAAGTGAGATGAAAACCAGTGGCATCACCTTACCTTCAAGTAGCAGTTGTGTGAAACAGGTTCCACGTCTGCACCAGGTCCCTGGGGGGGTTGAGGCTACCTCAATGCATGCAGAATATATAGGGACAGATTATATATCCGGGGTTTTCATTACACAAGGTGTTTTTGATGAGTTCTCAGCCAAGATCCACTTGAAAACAAAAGCTGCACAAAGACTACAAAAAGGCCACACAAGGTTTAAACAAAAGGCTAAAGAAAGACCAAACAAAAGCCAAAGAAAGTTTAAACAAAGAATGAAACAAAGACAAAACAAAGGCCAAACAAAGACAAAGACAAAGACCAAAACAAAGAGCAAAAGAAAATCTAAACAAAAGCTAAGCTAAGCTACAACTGTATCACACACACACACACACACCATATCTACACGCGCACACACACCATATCTACACACTATCCCCACACACACTCACATATTCTGGTCTTCCACCTCCCACAGCCCACATAATTAACACCCCATGTCAAGCTCCTCACTAAGGCTCAGTCCACACCAACTCATCCCAGCAAACCACACACCCTTCCACCAATGAACCACCCCACCACAGCAACCATCTCACCCCACCATACTATATGCCACGCCACACACCACATGCCGAACCCACAAGCCATGAACAGAGTTGGAGTCACACTGACAGATCTTTATTTTTAGGCTTCTATTTCCATACTCTATGCAGATTTAATACCCATCCATACTCCCCTCACTAACACACCTACATACACATGCCCCCAAGACTAACATTCACACACGCCTACCCTCATATACACATACCCTCATAGCAAGACTACCCCAGTCTAGTCACCATTGAGATTGGATTTGAAAGATCCTGTGACAATTACCCTTTGCATTCAAATATATGAAAACTTTTTAAAAATCACCACTTTGGTACATGATTTCTGTAAATGATGAATCTCATTCAATTAACATGATAATATTGGCTTCAGTCTTAGACATTTGCATTTTCTTATCATTGTCCTAAAATTTGGGGATCACACTATTGAGTCCTATAGCTCTGTGACTCTTAAATTTCATGGGTCCTATAACCCTGTGCTTCTGCAAAACTTCATTTTGTATATGCAGAACTACACACTAATGATTTGAAAGATGGAAGGACACTTCTGAAACTAATCCAACCAACAGCAGCCTTGCCTCTTGAATTCCCAGAACGCCTTGCTTGACGGTGAGGTAAAAATGCCAACATTGCCATCAAGTTTCCTTTTAGGCTCTGGTCTCATTGTATGCAAAAAAGAATCACCTAGGGAACCCTAAAAAGGCAATCCAATGAGACTAGAAACAGCCAGTAGAAATCTCATTGTATGCTAACATCCTTCTCTGAGTAGCAAGTTAACGAGTTATAAATGTGTGCTGGCTGATTCACTCCTACGATGAAGCCAGGGCTTTGAAGCCAGGGCTTTGCTTGTGCTGCCGTGGACGTGCTTGAGGGCTACGTGGAGTGAGGTGGTTCAGAGCATGGGCTCTGGTGGTCCTGAACACTGGATGGTCACAGGACTATGACTCCAAGTACAAGCCCGGGGCTTGTTGATGAGTGGTGGAATGGGCAGCCATGCTGGCCTTCACATGGGCAGACCTCAAAATCCATGTAGCTGGAAGATATTCCCCTGGGGTCATTCAGTTTCTTCAAGAAAGAGCAATCCATTTTCCAGCCTGGCAGGGTAGGGAAGGTGGAGGAGTTTGAATATCTTAGTACTGATATTCTGTGATCAGGGTGGGCAAGGGACCCACGTAAGTATGTGGATGTTTCCTTTTCTAAGCCCTGCCCATCGCACTGCTCTCCACAGTTTCTGAGTCTAGAAATTTCTCCATAATAAACTTCCAGGAACTAGGGCAAGCTGTGCAGTGAAGTTGGAAATTTGTTCAGAATGTACACCTTCCCGACACCTAATCCTGCTTTCCACTATACCTGGTCCCCCAAGCCTGTAGACGCTTGGTCTTTTGACACATCCTTTTGACATGCTTTTCTCAGGCATGGCCCCTGCCAGCTCTTAAAATGGAACTTCCTCCAGTCGGCCAAGCCATTTACTGCCCTCCACTCATTTCTACCCCCCAACTTGTGTTATAATCACTCATGTTTTGGTGTCTCCTTTTCTTTGATGGGTTAAAACCTTTTTGAAAATTCTCTACTGCCCCTGTGGGAGTAAAAATTGTTTTTAATTCTTTACCTTTAAAAATATCTTACTACTATAATTTTAGTAATTTGGGGGGAGATAAAAGTAGATAAAATAAGCACGTGTAGTTAACCTGCCACTTTTAACCAAAAAAAAAAAAAAAAAGAAGTAATTGCTTTTTATTGAAATATAATTTGCATACCATAATATTCACAATTTTACAGTGTAAAATTTAGGGACTTTTAATAAATTCACAGGGTTATGGAGGCATCACCACTATCTAATTCCGTAACACTTTCATCACTCTAAAAATAAATCCATACTGTAGCAGTGAAACATAATACTAGTTTATATCAGCACATAGAGAGTCAAGTATAAAAGGGGTTAGAGGGTATGGCGAACATCGTGTTAGGGGGAATCACTGAAAGTTAGTACAAAGTGAGTGAATCATCCACAGAAAAACGTTACCTTAGGAAAGACACTGGTGAGAGAAGGACATCTCCATATTCTCCCTAGAAAGTTAAATGTGCAGAAACTCATATCCACAATCAGACAATTGTTGTTTACCTAACAAAATTATGTACCAAAATACGTGTTGTAGATGTTGTTTTTTATTAAAATTTAAAAGGCCAAGAGATGTTCAGATTAATGACAACAATCCTATTTTTCCTGTAGAAATATGAAAAAAAATGACCTTTATAAATAGCTATAAGACCATTTAATTATTGCAAGGTAAATAATAATGAATTGATCAAATCTGAGAGAAACCAAAACGTATCTTCATTTTTTGCCCTTCAGTCCTCACTTTGAGAGCAAATCTGTCTCCTCTAAGACTTTGACCTGGATCTCACAGATTCTGAGCTATACAGTCCCCAGCTTTCAATGGTAATCAGAGGAATAGACACCCTCTGAGCTGCCAGCCATTCAGACAAAGCCTCTGTGTGTTCCCAAGCTCCACAACCCCACCGAATCTCTCTCTCTCTCTCTCTCCTCGCCCTCCCCCTCCCTCTCCCTCCCTCCCTTTCTCTCTCTCTCTTTCTACTGTGCTTGGGCTCAGTTACAATTGTGTTCTGGCCAGTGGTGACCTGTGTAAATGTACATTATGTTCCATACTTAAGGGACTGGGTTTTATCCAACTTGCTGTGTTAAAACTCAACTCTATACAAGACACGCTTCTGCTGTTCAACTTTCTGGACCTAACCCAGCGATTTTATCCCTTGTAATATTACCATTAGAAAAGGAAAGGGTGGACACAGGGTAGCAATATGCAACGATTCTAGCAAAAGGAGGGATTCAGAATAAGAATATATTGTTGTGATGTGTTAAAGAACACCAAAGCTGAATAGTAATTAAAGTGCTAAAAACAGATTTTATTCAGGAACTATTATAATAGGAAAAAAGAGATCTCACTATAAAACTGGGCTCAATTCCAAATACAGTATGGACAGGTGGGGATTAATAGCCAAGGAGCACATTGGAGGAGGAGGAGCTGGTGGATGGAAAATTACTAAGAGGAAATATCAGTGGTAAGGAGGGGATTTCTAGCTAAACTGACTTGATAGGATTCTTGCTGAAATCAGGCCAGAGTGACCAGACATCATCTGGTGGATGGTGAGGGATGAGGAATTGGACCAGATATTGAGAATGATCTGATATTGAGGGTGGGGGATTCTTGCTAAGATGACTTAGCAAGATTCTTGTTAAAACTAAGTGATACAAAGACAGACATTGAGGTCCCAAGGTCAAGGCGTAGTTGGGAAGAGGGTTCAGAGTTGGTCTGACTAAAGTTGGTCCAGGAGGGTCTTTGTCAGATGTCAGCATGTTGCAGTGGCGGAAACTTTTGATTCTAAATCCTGATGTCAGTTATCCAGAGACAAGAGTGAAGTGAAGGACTCAACTATTATATTAATTATTAATAATATATATTATTAATGGAAATAATCTTTGAAAAAAGAGAACTATCTTTGTTTTAGTTCTATGCTTACCAAGCTGCCAAGCACCTATCATTATGTTATCAAAATAACTCACAAGCCAAAGTGGCACTTTTTTTTTTTTTGGTGGTACGTGGGCCTCTCACTGTTGTGGCCTCTCCCGTTGCGGAGCACAGGCTCCGGACGTGCAGGCTCAGCGGCCATGGCTCAGGGGCCCAGCCACTCCGCAGCATGTGGGATCTTCCTGGACCAGGGCACGAACCCGTGTCCCCCGAATCGGCAGGCGGACTCTCAACCACTGCGCCACCAGGGAAGCCCCAAAGTGGCACATTTTAGAGTGTTATATTCTGCTCCCCTTCATCATGAAAGTGCCTTGAGAAAAGCACAGATCCTGGGTGATCTGTCACCATTTGAGTTAATAGATTGGAATTCATTATCAGGCTCAGTTTAAAAAAAAAGTAATAATAATGCCCATCACACTGCCTGACACACAGTAAGATCTCTACAATAGAAGCTACCTTCTCTAATGTGTTGCCCCTTCACAAACTAAAAATCTCATTCCTGATCCTGTTAATCTGAAATCCATAATAAAGTGTAGACAGCACACATGTGACTAAACTGAAAACAGCCTGTATTTAATATAACCTTCATTGAAGTTTTTACCCAAAGTTCCCATTGACTCTCTTCCTTTTATGTCAAGTTCAGCTTCTCGTCTGGTGTGAGAAAGATCTGCATACTGTCCTAGGGTGAGACGGGACCAGTGCCAGTCTCGCTCTCCAGGGAGAAGACCATCTCACTGTGGTAATTCTCCGTCCCACCGTCCTCGTCTGCTCCCTCTCAGGTTCCCCCTCCTCTCAGCAGTGCCTGCCTCATCAATTCCACTGGGCAGAATTCTCAAAGAGGGCTAAGAGTATGACAAGACTTCTGCAAGATTTCTTTTTAATTAAAAGGGTCCCCAGCGATTGAAATTGTTCTCAAAGTTCAGTGCCTGGTGAGGCCAGTTACCAGTGGGTTTACATTTCCGGTAAATTTGGCCGAGTGTGCCCTGAATCCCAGAGAGGGAATTAAATGGACCATTATTGGGAATTCCCTGGCGGTCCAGTGGTTGGGACTCCAGGCTTCCACTGCATGGGGCACGGGTTCGATCCCTGGTGGGGGAACTAGGATCCTGCAAGCCCGCGGCACCACCAAAAGAAAAAAAAAAATTAAGTGGACAGTTACTTTTAAAGTGCTATGTGAGGAGAAAACGTTCAGTCATTCCTCACAGATCGTGTGCAGTAGTTATTTCACCATAACTTTGAGGGAGGTAAGAGCTGGGAACCTGACATACCATTCAGCACCTGAGAGAATTTCACACAGTACTTGAAGTAAAGAGAAGAGCAACATCTCTCCACTTCATAAAAAGAAATCGCAGAATGAAATTCTGTCCTTGGTCAAACCCATATATTGAACATTTGTCACAAGCAGCTGTTGTTTGTAAAGAAGAGCCTCATTCACTCCAAGTAAAATAATGGTGGGGACTTAACTCCTCTGGTTTTGTCTGAGTCCTGTCATTGGGTGGCATTTTCTTCTCTCACACAGTGCTGTCCATATCTTCACAGTGACAAGGGCAAATGGAGTGAGTGTCCGGGTTTAGAGTTGTATTAGAAAGTACAGTAAGTTTGTTTGGAAAGTAAAGATTTATTTGCACACGGGTGCATTCGTGGCCACGTCCTGTTCACCCCTCAGTGGTGTGCCCTTTATTCAGGGTTTGCTCCTCCCAAGACAACAAGCTGTGATGGGCCACTGCAGGATCCCAGGTAACACGTCACAGAGCACTCCTATGTATAAAACCCATGGTTCTCAAACACTGCAGGAGTCCCTGGTGTGCACAGCAGGCTCACAGTGTGCCATGGAACATTTAAAATGTCAAGAAAAACTCAACAGACCTCTGTCCGACATCCCATGGACCAGCATCTTGAGTTCATCATTTTAACAGTACATTACACTGTGGCGTTTTTTGTTTCTGGCCACGCTGCGTGGCTTTCGGGATCTTAGTTCCCCGACCTGGGATCAAACCTGCGACCCCTGCAGTGGAAGTGCGGAGTCCTAACCACTGGACTGCCAGGGAATTCCCTGTACTGTGTTTTTTTAGATGATGTCATATTCTTTATAAAGGTGGGTTTTTAGATATTTGCTTGATAAAAAGCAAGTACTGCAGGACAATCACGTGGAACAGGAAATGAGAATGGCATTGTCACAATTTGATTCCCGCACATAGCCTGTTAGTAGGTAACTGTGGTTATCTAAGAATAAAATAAATAAATAAATAAATAAATAAATAAATAAAAATATTACTGTTCTTTTCAATTTATGTGTATTTTTCAAATTGCTGCTTAGTTGTTATAACATAAATTCTTATGAAGTTATTTGGGCCTAACTGTTTCATAAAAAGAACTGTTAGGGATTTCTTTTGGCCTATGGGTGCTGTGAAAAAATTACAGAAACCCTAAAAGCTCCTTGAACCGAGATGCTCAAGAATTTCTGATACAAAACATAAAAATGAGAGAGGTGTGCCACACAACACTGTCTTTACTTTTACTAGAAAAATGTGTATTATCTGTAGAACCCCTAAAGTGACTCTGAAGAGCCCTAGGTTTCCTCCTAGAGCAGCAGTATGAAAAACACAGAGAACAGCACAAAAAACGAACAGACAGGAATCGTTCTAAACCCTTGATCCAGACACATCAGTCCCACCTGGGTGTGACAGCTGGAGGTCAGGGCAGAGCATCTGAAATGTCCTGGGCTACCTGGAAGGAACCCTGTACCACAAACCACTAATTGCCCCCCAAGACCTCCTCCACCTTTCCTTCTTTGTCACAGAACCCCTCTAATATCGGAGCAGCCATGTGCTCAGCTGTTAAAAGAACCGACACCTCCCAGCCTTGCCACCCGTGGTGGTCCCCTGATGTGGAAGCAGACACCTTGGTGGGCTTCGGGGGGCTCTTTACGGGGACTTGCTCAGATGGCAGGCGCCCTTGCCCCTTCCCTTTTCCCCCTCCTCCTGCCTGTAACATGAGGTATTTCAAATGGAGCCACAGTGGCCATCTTACAACCATGGGAATAAAAACCAAGGCAGCAGAGCACAAAGAGGAGGACCTTGGGGACTTCCCTGGCGGTCCAGTGGTTAGGACTCCGCCCTTTCACTGCTGAGGGCCTGGTTCAGTCCCCAGTCAGGGAACTAAGATCCCACAAGCCGCTCAGTTCAACAACACAGCAACAAAACAACAACAGAAAAAAACACCCCCAAAAAACAACAAAGGAGGATCCTAGAACACTGAAAGCAGCCAGACAGAGCCTCCAAACAATCTCCAGGTTGCCTAGCTCTGGAAGTCACTTTAAAAGAGTGAAAAATATGTCCCCATCTTAATTAAGGTACAGTTATTTGAGGCCTCTGTAACTAGCAGCTAAACAATTTCTAGGTGATAGAAGCTGGTCTCCACGGGGAATGGAAGAGAGGCAACATGGTTGGAACTGACTCCTATGTGTAATAAATATTCATGTTATAAAACTTCAACAGAGAGAGGGGCATGGACATATATACACTACCAAATGTAAAATAACTAGCTAGTGGGAAGCAGCCGCGTAGCACAGGGAGGTCAGCTCCGTGCTTTGTGTCCACCTAGAGGGGTGGGATAGGGAGGGTGGGAGGGAGACGCAAGAGGGAAGGGATATGGGGGTATATGTATACATATAGCTGAATCACTTTGTTATACAGCAGAAACTAACACAACATTGTAAAGCAATTATACTCCAATAAAGATGTTAAAAAAACAAATTTTTTTCGTGTTATATAACTTTAATGCATCGATTTTTAAATTAAATATATCTCACCTAAAACTCTGTGATCTACTTCAGCAGACAGAGTCGATGATGAAAACACTAGCAATCACAAAAATGTCAAATATATTTCTGAAGTGATTTTCATATATACTATGTTAGCATGTTATATATATATATTAGTATAGATTATAAATAGATAAAATATAGTGATCTACTCTGTATACATAGTATTTTTTTTCTTATCATATGATTAGGAGTTTATTAGTTTCCTAATCCTAATGTAACAAAGTGCCTCAAACTTAGTGGTTTAAAGCAACACAAATCTATTATCTTACAGTTCTGGAAGGCATTCCAGAGTTCTCCATTCCTTTGGAGACTCTAGGGAAGAAGATGTTCCCTTACCTTTCCCAGCTTGCATTCCTTGAGGAGAGGCTGCCTACATTACTTGTGTAAGGATAAATACAAATTAAAAATAAGGGGCTTCCCTGGTGGTGCAGTGGTTGAGGGTCCACCTGCCGATGCAGGGGACACGGGTTCGTGCCCTGGTCCGGAAAGATCCCACATGCCACGGAGCGGCTGGGCCTGTGAGCCATGGCCGCTGAGCCTGCGCGTCCAGAGCCTGTGCTCTGCAACGGGAGAGGCCACAACAGTGAGAGGCCCGCGTACCGCAAAAAAAAAAAAAGACTTTTTTTTTTCCTCCGTGCGGCGTGTGAGATCTTAGTTCCCCGACCAGGGATCAAACCGGCGCCCCCTGCCGTGGAAGCGTGGAGTCTTAACCACTGGACTGCCAGGGAAGTCCCAGATTTTTAGAGACTTAATTCTACTTGTTGAAAATAAAGGACTCTCCCCACCCCTTCTTAGAGCATTTACTTCAGAAAATGTGTAAATATACGTTCTTTCTCTGTCTCTTCAAAATGTATATAAATCCTTTTAAAAGCTCACTAAGCCTCTTGCCAGATTTCTAGCTCAGGAGTGTCTTCCTCGGGGACCTGGGAGCTGACTCTTGAAATATCATCACCAAGGAAGATGGCACCCCATCCTCTTCTCATAAAGATACAGGAAGTTTTATTTTTCCTTTGGATAAAGCCAATTAGCTGATACGGATGGTCACTCCAATTACCAGCTGAATAGAGGATGAACTGTGTGTGACAAAGTCCACGAACCAAATGCGCCTGTGATATCTTTGAAAGCTCTGGGACAGTGTCATTTTCTTTCTTCTAAAATATTTCACCCCTGAAAAGAATCAAATGTCCTTTTTATCAAATGTCTGTCTTAAGAGGTGCTGGCAAGCCCTCTTACTTGAGGACCAGTTATCATTTATCTTGGGAACATGGCTATAATAGGTTGTATCTGCCTGGCTATATACACGGGATGTGGCCAGGCCGAGCCGGAAGAAAGAGCAGAAAGTCATCACTGCCAGGAGGATGGTGATAAAATGTATGGAATAAGGAGTACTTACTATTACTGGCTTGGGAATGGGATTTTTCTAGATTGCAGCCTGGCAGAAATGGTGAGGTGTTAGCCAAAGCACCTTCCTCACTCCACCAAGGCTCACAAGCAGCTGTAGCCGGATGACATGCCTGACATGTGAGCAAACATCCCCATGGGCCTGGGCAGGAGTAGTTTGTGTCTCCTTTCCCTGTGTCCCTTCTGGTTTATCATGTGCGTGAAATTTTTATTTTGTAACAAAACATTATTTTTAATCACTACATTGGAATAAGCCAGGACGAGTTTGGTAGGCCTCCACCGTGTACATCCGATTCTGCCATGATCTCTCCTGCTGGTGTGTGAGATACGCGTGCAGCCAAAGGAACTCTCGCTTAGACGTGCTTAAGTCTGAAAGATGATCCCAGTAACTATCTCTCTTTTCTCTACTCTTTCCAGAAACAGCAGCTTAACTAACGCCTCCCTTTCAAGAACAGCATCAGGACACTTGCTAAAAGTATAGTGAGTTGGGACTCGAGGACCTGGGGACAGTCAATACCTACTTATCTCAGATGGTGAGAGAAGTACTCCAAGCTGCTGCCTCTGCGGGAGACTTGAGTACCAGCCAGATGCACAGTGACAAAGAGCAGTCTGATGGCTTTTGCTACAGTGCTTTTTAGATTTCTCTGTATGATATAAATATGCAACTATTTAACTATTTGGCAATGGTTTTTGCATTTTGCAGTAAAGTTTTTGATGACAAAGAGCTCAAATAAATGAAAGCCAAGGTTTAATAGAAAACTAAGCATTGAATCTCAGTTTCTCCAGAAAGGTGGTGATGAATCTGTAACTTGCACAAAATGTATATAAGAATTTACATACCACTGTAGGTTGATCTTCCCACACCCCCCAAAAATGAGAGAAATCCGCTGACAAAGCATCAGTGTCCACTTCAAAAGTAAGTATTTTAAGAAGACTGCATCCTAGAATGGCAGTTAAACAGGTGCAGCTACAGGACGTGCATTTACAGAGCATTCTGTGAAGATCAAATGACTGCCCTTTTCAGTTTGCTCATTTTTCATCTGAAATTTGCTGCTAATCATCAGATTTTAGAAAAGTTTGAGCCTTTGAAAAACTACTTTATAAATCAAACTGTGTCCCTACTCACTTTCATAAATGAATTACTTTAAATTTTGGTTGCATTTTGTTCAAAATGAATTAGAACTCCTTAAGTAAAATATTCAAAGAAAGGAGCACTGAAAACTTGTCTTTGAAGTTTCAGCAAATCACAGTTATCATTAAACCCAAGAAACTTGTTAATCCCCTGCGCCATCACCCCTCCACTGAGATACTCGTTTTCTGCGCTGCCTCTCAGTTCCCAGTGGCTGCAGCCCCAGTTGCCTGCTCAGTGAGGTGCCCAGCTCCGTCTCCCTTCCCCGCTCCCCTACTTGTGGGGGCCCCCTGCCATCACCTCCCCAATAACTTACTTGTACTAGACTCCTTGTCCCTGGGTCTGCTCCTGGTGGGACCCAATCTAAGGCTAGACCACAGGACAGTCTTCCTGTGAGCCTTGCCCTTTTTTTGTTCATATGATTGGGGGCGTCATCGAACTTGGGGTCTGTATCTACCTTGTATGGGAAGTCAGATTTCCCCATCTGGAACCCTAACCTAGCCCCAGGTCATCCTGAAGTCTGGCATGATTTAGGCAAGTGTTTTCTGCCAAATCAGATGCCTTGTTCCTATTAGCAGCTTCTGCTTTAGCAAGTCCATTAACAGTTGCTGAAACTCAGGACATCTCCCTACGAAAGTATTACCCAGCCACTCAGTTTTAGTTTATTAGCGTCAAAAAATACTCTTTTTTAAAATAATATGAACAGATTATACATACAGTATATACTAAATTGTATAGTATATATGTAAATATATAGCATATGTATGTAAATATGTAATGTTCATTTTGATTATTAAAGGAAAATAACTTTATGCTTGACCATTTGGAGATTACAAATAAGTGCATATCCAATTCCAGTGATACAAGTAAAGCAGTTAAGTCCTCACATGTGAGGCTATAGACTTGGTCTCCTGGAACCAGTGATTGGAAGAACTGAACACTGAAAGGCCGGGCATCCAGGCTTGCAAATAAGGAACTTGTTGCATCTCTCTGCATCTGCAGTGTCTTTGTTAATCATACAAAGTGTGATTTTGCATTCTAATTACAAGTGCCATCAGCCTTTGTACAGATTTGAGCCCAGCAAGTCGCAATCATAATCATTTTATGACATGGGATTCTAATCTCTTCACAAATTATTACCATTTTGAATATTATTTAATTGCAGTGGTTGATTTTAAAAAACACCCAAAAGGCCGAAAACCAAGATCCCACAAATACTTTGGTTGAAAACAGAATATTTCAGGAAGCCCACTGTGCAGGCTGTATTTTATGGTCAGTATTTTTATTTAAATATTTGATATTGGTTAATTCTATTTTTTTCTTAGGAAATTTTAGTGAATGACAGTGTTCAACATAACTTGGTAGTTCGTCTTTATTATGAAGAATTTTAAATGTACACAAGATTAGGAGGGGAATTTTCGTATTTTTTTACCTAGTTTCAGTAACTATCGACATTTGCCTTTCTTGTTTCATTTATACCTAATCCTCACTCACCCTCTCCCCTCCCACATACACTTTTTTTTTTGCTGCGGGTGGATCAGAAGTTTTAAAATCAAATCTCAGCCATCATATTATTTCACCCACAAATCTGCACTATATGTATCTCTAAAAAATTATGACTTTTTAAATGCTATTATCACACCTAACAATTTAATAGTAATTCCATAGCTAACATGATAATTCATTAGTGATTATTGTTGATATCCAGTAATCCAAATTGGCATTGTAGGAAAGAACTCAGCTGGTAGTTTGTTATTTCAAAAATACAAATTGTCACAGGATTTTGCTTCTGTTTCAAATTCACCCGCTAATCTTTTCTGCAAATTCAGTGAATTTGGGGGAAAAAAAACATTGAATTTCTCCTCTATTTAGTATTGTTTAAGATGAAGTTACATAAAAAGAAATTTTCTCCTATCCCTGATTTTAAATGTTTAAGCTATGTTTTGTAAATTCTCAAACAATGTTAGGATTCTACACACAGTTTCCAGAATACGTTCGTGCTGTGTTTATTGCGGTGGAGCATAAGAGGACCCCAGGGGTATTTGGGATCTCAGGAATAAAATGATGCATTTGCATGCAGTGTCAATTTTACTCAGATGTATTATGGAGTAAATTTTCTTATTTTTATAAAGAAACAAGAGCTTTTAAAGAAATACTATTCTTCTTTATTTGGGCTACTTTCCCAGACCCTGTTAGATTTGAGTGCAAGCTCCTCTTTTCCTCCCCGGCTAAAGGGGAGGGGCTGCTTTGCTGGAGAACCTTGTAAAGAATACTGAGTTACGGGATAAAGAAAATGCAACCCTTCCTATTGAGGGATATCTTTATTAGCCAAAGCATTTCAACATGCTTTCAGATGCAAAACCTGCCTTTGATTATACAATCCAGATTCCAGCCTGCAAAACTCAGAGCAAAATCCTAACTAGCGCATTTAGTCATGCCAGACCAAAAGGTCTTTATTATGTTAACAAAAATAATTACAAAATCGAACAGTCCAGAAATTAGCAGACTATCTAAAATATATCCACCCTCATTTAATAAGCATAAAAAATACTGTTATGGATTTTTTTTGGTGCAATGAGTCCCAGCTTTCAAATATTTCAGAACTTACCATTTCTGCTTGCTGTTCACAGTACCTGATTGGTATGAATTTGCAATTATCCACAAGATAAAGGCAAAGGAAAACACAAGGGAGGATCAAACAGTGATCTAAACTTCTAAACAGTGGAGTAAGAGGCTTAGGCCATTATTCTTCATAAGTACTTAGAAAAAAATTGTTTACTTTCAGTTGTATCACTTAATTATACCAGTAACTTACATTTGTCTTTTTTCTTTTTTTTAACTCCAAGGTCAAGTCCTCTTTAATACCACTCCCAACCCCAGAGCCCTCAAGTCCTTCTCAGTAGTAACTGCTACGTGGAGGATCTCCAGTCCTTTCATTACACATTCAGATTTGTATGTTTATTCCTTAATACATGTGAGGTACTGCCTCTTAGTAGGAGGGGTCAACATGAATATATTTGTGCACTTTTGGCTTTTTCAGCAGTGTTTTTAGGATCTATTCAGATGTACAGGTATGTGAATTCCTTTTAACTGCTGGATGTCCTGTGTCATCACATGTAGATATCATCTGTGATTCTGCCTTTCCCCTATGGATGGACATGAAGGTTTTCCCCCAAGTTCCTCTATTATAAATGCTGCTGCAATAATGCTGGTACCCAGTGCCAGGCCAAGCTGGAGGGGTATATGGCAGCAGTTGGCTACAGTGGAGAGAAGCAGTTTATCAAGGACTTCTAGAATTTCTTTCTCATGATGATAATTAGCGGAAAGGCTTTAAGTGAGGTGACTTTTTATAGTCTACACCACGCACTCCTGTTGCCGGTGGGAGTAGACTGCTGCCCTTCCCTCCACCTCTGCTGTTACGTGCCTCCTACTTCCTGGTAGATACGGAAAAGTGGGATCACATTTCAGTTTCCATGAGTGTTGCCAAATATTTGTTCCAAACTTGATGGTTTTTTCATCAGCCTTTAAGACAACTTTACTTAGGATTTTCTTCATTTTCTCTCCCCTGACCTCCTCAGACTCCGACGAAGTTTCTCTCCCTCTACCTGGCCCTGGGATGGGGCTGTCCACCAATTTCTGAGCTCACCTCTCTCAGATCTCATCTAGTTCTGTGGCTCCACATTTATGTTGATAAATCCAGCCCATTTCTGATGCCCTGTCCACACACTGGCCCTCTCTCTGTGAATCTTGGGTGAGCCCAGAGTATCTCTGTTTACAAATGAAGCATCTCTCAAATTGAACTGTACACACCCCTTTCTCTCCAGCATACCCCCAACTTCCTTTACCCCTGCCTCCCCATCTCAGTTAAGGGCAGGGGATAAGCCAGCTACTAAACTCAGCCATCTTCACCCTTGGCTGGATGTCCTCCCAGCCCCACCCCTATCAGAATGATTGGTCTGTGACATATATTCATACTTCTTGTTTATAGCTTAAAAAAAAAAAAAAAGTCGGCCATTCTCCACCGTAAGGACCATCCCTAGCCCAGGTCGTGCTCCCCTCTACCTAGGTCACCCACACAATCTCCTGGCCAGCTTCCTGTCACATACTTGCCCGAGAACTTTGTCCATTGCCCTCAGTGTTCCCAGAACTTCCTTCTACATCACACATCTGATGGCACCTCTCAGCCCTCTTCTTTCCGGACATGGAGGCCTCAGGATCTAGCCTCTACTTTCCTACCCATTCGTGTCTCTCTTCACCCGCTCCTCTGCTTCTAAGGTCCAGCCGCACACTAGTGACCAGAAAGGTTTCCAAAGTCACGACCTTCTCCAGGCACCCCTCCAGGATATCACGCCGTCCTTATCCTTAGCTTACGACACGACACCCTGAAGACCGTCTTCATTTGTCAGCTTCCAGCCCCCTCAACACTGCCTCCTCTAAGGAGCCCGCCCAGCATCAGCGCCCACCCCGCCAGAAAAGGAGGTTAAAATCCAGGGTCGTTGAGAGTCGCTGGGGGCCGGATGCAGGCCTTAGGGTTTGGTTGGGGCCGTTGTGGATTGGCTGGGACCGTTGGGGATTGGCTAGAGCTGTTGTTGATTGGCTGGGGCCGTTGTTGATTGGCTAGAGCCATGCGGGTGGGGGGGGTGGTTTGGTGCAGCCCTTGTTGATTGGTTGGGGCCCTTGTTGATCGGCTGGGACAGTTGAGGATTGGCTGAGGCCGTTGGAGTCGCAGGTAGTTGCAGAGAGCGGTCCCGCCTATGTCCAGGGTAGAGAGCTGAGGCAAACGGAACCAAGGAGGCCAAGGAGTAGGCGCCCCATCAGGCCAGGACTTCGAGTGAGGAACTCCGATAGGGAGTCCACCCGCCCGCCAGCCGCAGAAAGACCGAGACCAGGAGATGAGCAAGAGCCAGGGCGCTCCTGAGCATCCTCCAGGCCGGCCGCGGGCAGGGGCCTCCAGCGAGGGGCAGGTCTGGTGGACGGAGGAGGCCGAGGCCCCTGGACTGTTCCTGGGAGAGTCGGGCCCGCAGGGAGTTCAGCTGGCTCCCAGGTTCGGTGCCACACCTGCTGAGAGCCCAGAAGCCCCAGCGGCCTCAGCCCTGCACCCGCAGGAGCAGCGAGGGATCCTGAACTGGACCCAGTTCCCCGTCTTACTGTGGCTCGTTCAGACCTGTTTGAATACAGGCTCCAGTTTTAGAGGCTGTGGAGGACTAGGAGAGGGAGCTTCCCTGACTTTAGGCTCCCATAGCTCTTCCTCCAAACCCTCACTCCAGCGGAGCTGGGCTCCAGGTGCCTTGGCCGGTACTCTTTCCTTCTGAAGTCAGGGTCGAGATCACCTGCCCCACTCAATCTCAGGAACCTTCTATTTATTTTCACTTTATAATTAGTTGTCTTTTGGGTCTTCTCATTCCTCCATGGGGTAGACTTCGGCCCCTATGTTTGCTCATACCTTCCTATATCCACGATCTTGGGGAACCCTCACCTCCTGAGGCTGGGCTTGGACAGGTGACTTGTTTTGGCCAAGAAGATATCAAAGGTGAGGCAAGAGGAAAGTTGAAAATCTCTTGTTACTCCTGGAATCTGCCTCCATGTGCGCAAACCCTGACTATTCTGCTAGATGACATGGCCCAGGACCCCCAAAGACCCAACTGAGAGAGAGGCCATCTTGAATCATCCAGCCCACTGGCCACCTGACCCCGGACATGTGAGTAAATCCATCGCGGCTTGGCTGAGCCTAGCACAGGTGAAAAGAATCGCCCAGTGGACTTGAGCTAAATAAGTGCTGTTGATTTGAGATAGATTGTTATATAGCAACAGATGACTTATATGCTACTCAAATCCCTTAGTTCTCTCCACCCCCCCACTCCCATCTCTTATCCTGATTCTGTCACTCTAGACAACAAGCCTGGAGGGAACCCCATTAGTGTTTCTAAAGAAATGTTTCCCCAAAAAACTTTTACATAGGCCCCCCTGCATCCGAATCACCTGGAGAATCTTTTGGAAATAGTGAGTCCTGGTAATTGCTGGGAATCTTTGGGAGTGCAGGATGAGCATCTACAACTTAATAAGTCCCTCTGTCCCACTGGACACATTTTAACAGTTCTCTTTCCTCATCCAGTTGTTGCAGTGTCCTTCCTTGCCCTAGTCCCTGTGTAATAGGGAAAAACCACTGTATTCTATACAAGTTAATCAGTAAAGGGATGTTGGCTATGAGCTTAAATTAAACATTCTGGCCCATCTCTGGGAACCCTGTCTCCCAGGTAGGTAACAAGCATTAAGGTAAAATACCCTTGTTTAGCTCACAGGAATCATCCTGACCAGGCCCACCTGTGAATGACTGCAGGGAGGAAGAAAGTAACACATCCCCACCGGAGGCTGACGGGAGCCAGGAAACATTTGACTCGACTCCCTCTCCTTTTAGTTGAAAGAAGCCTGAGTTCCAACTCAGGCAAGATGTTTTTTGGGGACACAAGTCCACCATCTTCTCGGTCTGTTGGCTTCCCTACCAAAGTCGCCATTCTTTGCCCCAGCAACTCGTCTCTCGATTTATTGGCTTGTCCTGCAGCAAGCAGTAGGAGCTTGGACTTGGAAACAAATGTTGGCCAGCCAGCCAGCCAGGAGCCTTGCTACTCGTGGCTAGACGGCCCTGGTTTGGAAATATTCAGATAAGGCCCTAACAGCTGCTGGGACCACTTGTCCTGAGGATCTACCCTTCAAAATTCCCCAAAGCAGCACCAGCAGCACCAGCTGCCCCAGCGCTTGGCAGTTGGAGCAAGGAATCGACATTTGGGAACTGATGGGCTCCATACAGTAGGGTAAGTTGCTCCCCTGTGTACGGCTGGGAATTTTATTTCCCTTCTGTTTGGGGCTCTTTCTCCGGAATAAGCCAACTTGTTTGAGGTACCCTGTTGGAGATAGTTGCATTTCCTGTTTGAGGCTTTTTCCCCAGAATAAGTCAGTTTGTTTGGGGTGCCCTGTTGGAGAGAGGAAAGAGTTGTTGGACTTTTCCCCGATTTGTGAACTGGTTTGTTTGTTTGTTTGTTTGTATGCTAGCATTTGTGTGTGCCGTTTGTGTTTTGTTTGTCTTGAACTTCTGTCTTTAAAAATGGGGAATGTTTCAACTATCCCTGAAGTGCTGTGAGGCACATTTTGGGTAAGTGATCTGATTACAGCCATGAACCCATGGGTGAAAGGAAGATGATATTTTATTGTAACCATGTGTGGCCAGAGTACCTGTTAGGATCTCCACAAGGGGTTTAGGCAGGGTTACCGTGGGACCCTGTGCACCATGCGCTGCTACCCTTGCTGTGTTAATTCCGTCATTTATGGCCTCCTGTGTCCTTGGTATATGTAAAACCCGAAGACCAAACCTGAGGGTTCATTTAGGATTTTCTGTTTGTCCTTTGGGTTTTTTCATTTCATTTTGCTTGGTACTGTTTCTCCATTTACAGTTTTTTGGTATTTAAAATTGATACCAAATCAGTTTTTTGATATTTAAAATCTTTACTGATGTCAAATGGAGGAAAGGAACAAAACACCCTGTCTGTTCTTGGCTAAAAGTGGGACATTCCCAGGAAGAAGAGAAAGGTTCCACTTGGTTCCCCAAATCACCAAATGCTACAAATAGAAATAGAAGTGCCTTTTCCATAAATATTAGTAAAAAGGGTTGAGCCATCTAGACACGTGACCTTGATTTGTCCCATCTGCCAGAAACCCAATTTGAATCCAGCCTCTTTTGTAACTGATGGATTTTATATTGTTGTACCTGATTCATGGCTGAAATTTTGGAATGGGAACTGAGAGGTCCCTGTGTTTGAGTTTGTACGTGAGTTGTAGATGTGCAACATTGCCACAATTGATTTGGGGTGGGGGTGGGGGCTCTGTTTGATTGGCTTGAAGGAAATTAAGTCCTTATATTCATGTTCAAATATGGAGGAGACCGACCAGAAAGACTTTTGGGTTCACGTGATCTAGGAAATATTCAGTATTGCATTAATATCTGGTATTAAAGTTAGCTTAAGCTTGTTGCTGTGATTAATACAGACATGTCTTTTGAGTAATCAACATTAAGTATAATACTTCTATTGTGCCTAGGATTACTAGAAGTTAAATAAGACCTTATTCCTGTTACAAAGTTTGTCAGCAAGAAAAATAACAATATGACAAAGCTTTTAAATAAACAAAATAGAGGTAAATGAGGTAAGAGTTTTAAGTAAACTCTCTAGGAATACTTATGCTTTGGAAATGTCTATCTAAAATAGTCTCTCCAGATTTTCACAACTTGAAATTTTTAAACTAAGTTCAATGAAGAGAATTCATTGACTATCTGGGTCATTTCAAATAGGATAAAATATTCAAACATTAGTTGCTGGGCAGGGAGGAAGACGAAAGCATAAGTTTGTCAATCAGGAGATACTGGTATGATAAACAGTTTACAATTACTTGCCTCTTGGTTTTCACTGAGAGTAAAATGATGAGGGAAACATTTCACTATGCAAAGAGGTAGGATGTGTGCTTTCAGCAAAGAAGGTATGAGGAATGAAAATGTATTTTGTTAAAGGGAAAAAGGTGGTTTTGTCCTCGAGCTGGTTGTTTCTTTTTTTTTTTTTTTTTTTTTTGTGGTACGCCGGCCTCTCACTGTTGTGGCCTCTCCCGTTGCGGAGCACAGGCTCCGGACGCGCAGGCTCAGCGGCCATGGCTCACGGGCCCAGCCGCTCCGCGGCATGTGGGATCTTTCCAGACCGGGGCACGAACCCATGTCCCCTGCATCAGCAGGTGGACTCTCAACCACCGCGCCACCAGGGAAGCCCAAGCTGGTTCTTTCTGAATGGAAAAGAAAGTGAGGGACAGATTAGTATGGATACAGAAAATTGTGGAAGGTTTGCGGAGGAAGAACACTGAAAGGGTTTTATGCATGGTCAGGATTGGCTAAGATTAGATTGAATTTAATTAAGAAAATGAATGTTAAAGGTCAAATGGTACAGAACCTGAATCTGGTTCTCAAAGAGGACAAAGTTCTCTTAAAATGTTGAACCACTTTTGGTAATCGTTGAACCACTTTTGGTAATTGTGAATTTAAGTGATTTGTATTTGCCATTAAGATCTTTTATTACCACTGGTTTAAACTTTTTTATATTTTGACAAACTTCCCAAAAATCAAATTCCAAATGAAGTTCATTTGACCTCTAGCTAACTTTGAGGTTTTCCAAAGGGTCCCTGGAACACCTCAAATTATTTATTTTCTCTCCATCCTCAAGAGAGAAATACTAATTAGGCATTTAATATATTAAATTATGTGATAAGCAGTGTCAAATAGGTGGTGATAACACTTTTTAGATCGTATTATGTGGGTAAATGTTATTAATATACACATTCTAGAAATTATATGGAATTCCTAAGATGCTAGTATATCCTGGTAAATGATATCAGTCATAATTTTAGTAATTATCTTAAATTGTTGTACATCAGTGCAGGGACAAAGTTTCTTTTCAGTTGCCTTGTCACCAGGTTGGTTGACGCCAAAGCAAAAAGGCATCCTTTTAATGGTTAGAGGTGATCAATTGCTATTTATGGTTCTACAGTGGCTTTTGAGTGACTCTCTAGCTATTTTCTGAGGAAGTGGGGGAGAATGATGAAATCCTTTATGTGCAAGCACTTGTGCTATTACATCAAGGAAAATAAGAAAAGGAAGGAAATGAGAGTGAGGATATGTTGCTTCAAACCTTCACTCCTCCAGGTGAGCTCGCTGTCCCAGCCACTCTGGCCGCTATGCCAATATATCCACCCCTTCTACCACCTTCCGTTCCTATCCAGCCCCAATTCCCGACATTGGGGCTCAGGACTGTCCCTCCTTATAAGGATCAATTAGAAAATCCTGTGTTATTTTCCGGAGTACGGGGACTTGGTCTGGTATCACCATCTAAGACCCGAAAGGGCACCCAGCTTGGTCCGGGAGCCACTCCCAGGGCAGGGCAGTTTTCATTGCTATTGCCTCATATAGGGGGCTAAATGCAAACGACCAGCCAGCTGAGTTTCTCAGACTTTTTAACTGGAAATATCACAACCCTCCTTGTAGGGAGGATCCTCTACACCTGAAGCCCAGTTGGCAGCACCCGCAGCTGAACCAAATTGTGGCCCCAATGAGGGAGGTGCCCTTATTAGAGCATTAACATGTTAGTGCATCTTGGACGGGCTTTGAAAAGGGAACCAAATCAAGAATTTGAACAAAATTCAAGAGATTCAGCAAAACGAATACCTCTCTGAATTTTTGGAAAGGATTTATCAGGCCTACAGATGTCATACTAATGCATATCCCGAGGCCCCTGAATATATTAGAATGGTAAATTTGACCTTTTTGGGAGGGGAGCAAAGTGCCTGAAACATCAGAAGAAAGTTGCAAAGATTAGATAGTGCATTTGGAATGAACCCTTCTTGGTAGATGTTGCTTTCCAAGTGTTCAACAGGGAACAACAGAAGAAAGAAGATGCAAAATGGAATGCCAAATTTTTGGCTGTAAGTCACCATTGGGGAAGGAAAACAGATTGCCCTAGGCTAAAACATAAGAAAAACAATAAGACAAGAGCCTCTCATAAGGTGGGGAGGAACACTCTAAAGAAGAGGCCCGGGGGCGCCCTTGGACTTGAGGCACCTAATTTCCCACAGGAGCCTTGGGTAAAATCGACAGTGGAGGAATGAGCTGATTATCTTTCTGATAGACTGCACCCTGAAGTTTTTTTACCAGAACAGCTTGACATCAGAGTCCCACCAGAACAGGCTTGAAGCCTACAGATGGCACTCATGAAAACCCCAGGAAAGGAGACAGAGCTCTTTCCCCCGACCCCCCGAGGTCTACAAAGAGGTAAGACCAGAAGTGTGTGCTAACAGCATCCCAGGTAAGGCCAAAAGACATGGCCAGTATGAATCCCATTAAAAAGGGATGCTGGGACACCTCATCTAAAACAGCCTCCTCTGAGGCAAGAGGATCCCTTCTCCCATAGATTGACTTGTCAAAATACCAGCCAGTGTATTCTTTGTGTCTGCCCCTCCAGGACGTCTACACAATCGGTGGTATTTGTACTGTCCCTGTGGGTCGAGTGGAGACTGGTGTTCTCAAACCTGGCATGGTGGTCACCTTTGCTCCAGTCAGTGTTACAGCTGAAGTAAAGTCTGTCGAAATGCACCATGAAGCTTTGAGTAAAGCCCTTCCTGGGGACAGGGTGGGCTTCAATATCAAGAACGTGTCAGTAAGAGCAGTACAAACTTGGGCTCGGTAACACGTGACGTTGACCCAAGAAGATAACCTTAGGGAATTTGGAAGAGGTTGTCACACAGCATGTGCTGGATAGAGCTGCGGAAGTCCAGTTTCCCCATCTCCTCCTCTCCATGGGTCAGTGCTCTCCTTCAAGCCACCCCGGGGCTGACTCAGGGCCAGCCTTCTCTCAGGCTGATGCACTCAGCCCAGGGACTTCTGAAGACTGAAAATGAAGCTGGAGGAGGAATCAAGGTGAGGTCTTGGAAAATGGTCTTCACCTTTGACTTTGCATTGTGAAGTCAACTAAGGGGAAATTAATTTTACACTAATTCCCTTGCTGCAGTGCTCCTGAGCTTGCTTTTCTAAGAAAAAGAGCCCAGGATTTGTGCCCTAAAGAGAATAAAGTGTACCATTTCACCACTGCATACTTTGCTATCCCCCCTCCTCTAAAAAGTGAGTTCCTAAGAGAAAACTTAGCCTGTTACCAAATAAATCGGGTCCTGCTGCTCTCCGCTTACAAAATCAATTACATACTCATAAATGGTAGAGACGAAAGGTGCCTTTAATCAGAATGCCAGCAATCTGGGGAGATGGTAGACTCAGTGTCCCCCAAAAACCACCTCCCAAGATTCTGCTCAGCCATGAAGCTTTTTTTTAAAATACATCTTTATTGGAGTATAATTGCTTTACAGTGTTGTGTTAATTTCTGCTGTACAACAAAGTGAATGAGCTATATGCATACATATATCCCCATATCCCCTCCCTCTTGAGCCTCCTTCCCACCCTCCTTATCCCACCCCTCTAGGTGGTCACAAAACACCGAGCTTATCTCCCTGTGCTATGCAGCTGCTTCCCACTAGCTAGCTATTTTACATTTGGTAGTGTATATATGCCAGTGCTACTTGCTCAACTACGTCCCAGCCTCCCCTTCCCACCCTGTGTCCTCAAGTCCGTTCTCAATGTCTGCATCTTTATTCCTGCCCTACCACTAGGTTCATCAGTACCATTTTTCTAGATTCCGTATATATGCATTAGCATAAGGTATTTGGTTTTCTCTTTCTGACTTACTTCACTCTGTATGATAGACTCTAGGTCCATCCACCTCACTACAAATAACTCAATTTCGTTCCTTTTTATGGCTGAGTGATATTCCATTGTATATATGTGCCACATCTTCGTTATCCGTTCATCTGTTGATGGACACTTAGGTTGCTTCCATGTCCTGGCTATTGTAAATAGAGCTGCAGTGAACACTGTGGTACATGACTCTTTTTGAATTATGGTTTTCTCAGGGTATATGCCCAGTTGTGGGATTGGTGGGTCATATGGTAGTTCTATTTTTAGTTTTTTAAGGAATCTCCATACTGTTCTCCATAGTGGCTGTATCAATTTACATTCCCACCAGTTGTGCAGGAGGGTTCCCTTTTCATGAAACTTTTTAAAGGAAAACAGGGAAGTAATCTCAGTTAATCATTGAGGTAGGGGGTCAGAGTTTTCGCCAACCCCCACTGTGTGTAGGCTTGTCGACTCCTCGTGATCTTCCTTTAGATGTTATCTCTTTCTTTCTCTTTTGGCCACACCTCAACGTTTATGGGATCTTAGTTCCCTGACCAGGGATGGAACCCGGACCTTTGGCAGTGAATGCGCTAACCACTGGACCGCCAGGGAATTCCCCCTCTAGATGTTTTATTGTTTTATTTTTTTGCTGTATGCGGGCCTCTCACTGTTGTGGCCTCTCCCATTGTGGAGCACAGGCTCCGGACGCGCAGGCTCAGCGGCCATGGCTCATGGGCCCAGCTGCTCCCCGGCATGTGGGATCTTCCTGGACTGGGGCACGAACCCATGTCCCCTGCATCGGCAGGCAGACTCTCAACCACTGTGCCACCAGGGAAGTCCCTAGATGTTGTCTTTATTTTTTTTTAAAGCTCTTTTGTGTTTTTTAAAATTAATTAACTTACTTATTTTTGGCTGCGTTGGGTCTTCGTTGCTGCACGCAGGCTTTCTCTAGTTGCAGCAAGTGGGGGGCTACTTTTCATTGCAATACGCTGGCTTCTCATTGCAGTGGCTTCTCTTGTTGCAGAGCACAGGCCCTAGGCATGCGGGCTTCAGTAGTTGTGGCACGTGGGCTCAGTAGTTGTGGCGCATGGGCTTAGTTGCTCCGTGGCATGTGGGATCTTCCCGAACCAGGGCTCGAACCCGTGTCCCCTGCATTGGCAGGCGGATTCTTAACCACTGCGCCACCAGGGAAGTCCCTAGATGTTGTCTTATTCACACAGTTTGGGAGATTACTGAAAGGGAAGCTAGGGAAGAGATCTGGTCATCTATTAATTACAAGTTAGGCCAGGTATTGTGTGTGATTGAAAGATTTGAAAGGTATGCTTGGGCTGGAGATGAGTAGATCGTGGGGGAGCCTGGTTTAACAGTTAGTTACAATACAGCTTTGCTAAAGTGCCAGGAAAAGGGGCTTCCTACTGAGGGTGGTTTCCTGTAAAGAGCTGCTTATAAGCCCACTGCTTTCGTCTAACACGGGCTTTTCCCAGCACTGGCTAAGGGTGAGTGCTCAAAAGGCCTTGCCAGCTGCCCAGCCAGTTCTCACCCACAGGCTGCGTGCTTATGGCTGGAACACTGAAGACCAAGCCTGACCTCAGTGATGTGGAACGAAGGGATGATGTGAGCCTGTGAAGGCCCTGAGATGTCCTAACGCCCCAAACCAAACTCCTGGGCAGGGTTTCCCCATGTCAGGCTGAGATCAGCTAGACTTGTCCACTTTTCCCAAAAGCTTTCCTGACAAAGGCCTTGCCAGACGAGAGCTGTGCCTTTTACTCCTAAGAATGAGCCACCATGGAGGTGTGACAAGGCAGCTTCTTAAACCCACACTGTTAAAATAGACAAATGCATAAAAATAAGCAAGGAAGATAGAATCATGAAGGCCTGGTTGTGATGGTGGCCAGGACCAGGGACCACTTTGAATCTTCCAAGGATGGCCCAAAGCTAGTTGCCTTAATCCTTTCAGTCCCAGCCCTGTTTCTGGATGAAAGAAGAATTTGCTGCCTAATTCCTTTAGTGGTTACAAGTTTCTCTTTCCTTTGAATATTAAGTATCCCTCCAAAGTGAGTTTGTCCTGCTCTGTTTTTTTCTAGCAACGCCTTGAATTTAAGATTTCTTTGGTATTTGAAGGTTCTCCGCTCAGTAATATTTATGGGACCGTCATCACAGACAGATGCCCTTCTTTTAAGTTTTATTAGACTATCTGAGCTCAGAGAAGGGGCCAAAAGAGAACTGGGAATGTGAAATGTGGACTCTTGAGACCATTGTTTGTGTTCCTTGAGAAGGAAGAGGAGAAAGGAAGGGAACAGTCATTGTACAGCCTCCATGTGCTGCCTGAGGTCAGTCCTTTGTCCCTGAACGATCTCAGGTACACGTTCCCATCCTTGTACCTGTGAGGACAGGTGTATGAAATACAATTATTTCTCTGTGTGAGATGATTGCCAGTGTGTACTAGTGGGGTTACAAGTGATTTTAGTTAAACTGCCTCAAACTAGTTCTTGTTCTTCAAATTAGAAGATCCACTGGATTCTACCCAGGTTTTAGCTGTCCTGCTTGGGAGGGACAGAGGTTGACCAAAGGACCAAAGCCACACACACACACACACACACACACACACAAAAAGGAAACTCATCTAGTGACTTTCTTCCTATAGGGGTCTATTCCCCTCCAGAACTTCTGCTTTTGTTTTTTCTTCGGTATCTTCCAGCAATAGTTTTTTTAAAAAACTTTTTTATTGAAGTATAGTTGATTTACAACATTGTTTTAGTTTCAGGTATACAGCACAGTGATTCAGTTATACATACAGATTCCTTTTCCTTTTCAGATTCTTTTCCCTTATAGGTTATTATAAAATATTGGGTATAGTTCCCTGTGCTATGCAGTAGGCCCTTGCTGGTTATCTATTTTATATATAGTAGTGTGTATATGTTAATCTCAACCTCCTAATTTATCACTCTCCCCCAGCCTGCTTTCCCCTTGGTTAACCATAAATTTGTTTTCTATGTCTGTGTGTCTCTTTCTGTTTTGTCAATAAGTTCATGTGTATCATGTTTTTAGACTCCACATGTAAGCGATATCAGATGATATTTGTCTTTGTCTGATTTACTTAGTATGATAGTCTCTGGGTCCATCCATATTGCTGCAAATGGCATTATTTCATTCTTTCTTATGACTGAGTAATATTCCATTGTGTATTGTGTGCATGTGTGTGTGTACCACATCTTCTTTATCCATTCATCTGTTGATGGACATTTAGGTTGCTTCCATGTCTTGACTACTGTAAATAGTGCTGCAATGAACATTGGGGTGCATGTATCTTTTTGAATTATGGTTTTCTCTGGATATATGCTCAAGGAGTGGGATTGTTGGATCATATGGTAGCTCTTTTGTAGTTTTTTTTGTTTGCTTGTTGTTTTTTTTTTTGCGGTACGCGGGCCTCTCACTGTTGTGGCCTCTCTCGTTGCAGAGCACAGGCTCCGGACGCACAGGCTCAGCGGCCATGGCTCACGGGCCCAGACGCTCTGCGGCATGTGGGATCTTCCCGGACCGGGGCACGAACCCGTGTCCCCTGCATCGACAGGTGGACTCTCAACCACTCCACCACCAGGGAAGCCCTCTTTTGTAGTTTTTTAAAGAGCCTCCATACTATTCTCCATAGTGGTTGTACCAATTTACACTCCCACCAACAGTGTAAGAGGGTTCCTTTTTCTCCACACCCTCTCCAGCATTTTTATTTTTGGTAGACTTTTTGATGATGCCTATTCTGACCAGTGTGAGGTGATAACTCATAGTTTTGATTTGCATTTCTCTAATAATTAGCAATGTTGAGCAACCTTTCATGTTCCTGTTGGCCATCTGTATGTCTTCTTTGGTGAAGTGTCTATTTAGATCTTCTGCCCATTTTTCTTTTATTTTATTTTTTTATTTTTTTTATTTTTTTGCAGTACCCAGGCCTCTCACTGTTGTGGCCTCTCCCGTTGCGGAGAACAGGCTCCGGACGTGCAGGCTTAGTGGCATGTGGATTCTCCCCAGACTGGGGCACGAACCCATGTCCCCTGCATCGGCAGGCGGACTCTCAACCACTGCGCCACCAGGGAAGCCCCTTCTGCCCATTTTTTGGTTGAGTTGTTTGTTTTTTTGATACTGAGCTATATGAGCTGTTTGTTTTGGAGATTAATCTCTTCTGGACTGCGTCATTTGCAAATATTTTCTCCCATTCTGTAGGTTTTCTTTTCATTTTGTTTATGGTTTCCTTTGCCGCACAAAAGCTTTTAAGTTTAATTAGGTCCCATTTTGTTTATTTTTGTTCTTGTTTCCATTACTCTAGGAGATGGATCCAGAAAGATATTGCTGAGATTTATGTCAAAGAGTGTCCTGCTTATGTTTTCCATTAGGAGTTTTATAGTATATGGTCATACATTTAGGTCTTTAATCCATTTAAAAAAATTTTTTGAAATATAGTTTATTTACAATGTTGTGTTAGTTTCAGGTGTACAGCAAAGTGATTCGGTTATACATATATCTCCACTCTTTTTAAGATTCTCTTCCCATATAGGTCATTACAGAGTATTGAATAGAGTTCCCTGTGCTATACAGTTGGTTCTTATTAGTTAGCTATTTTGTATATAATAGTGTGTATATGTCAATCCCAATCTCCCAATTTATCCCTCCCCCCCTTTTACCCTTGGTAACGGTAAGTTTGCTTTTTACATCTGTGACTCTATTTCTGTTTTGTAAATAGGTTCATTTGTGCCATTTTTTTATATTCCACATATAAGCAATATCATATGATACTTGTCTTTCTCTGTCTGACTTACTTCACTCAGTATGATAATGTCTAGGTCCATCCATGTCACTGCAAATGGCATAATTATGACTGAGTAATATTCCATTGTATATATATACCACATCTTCTTTATCCATTCCTCCATTGATGGACATTTAGGTTGCTTCCATGTCATGGCTATTGTAAATAGTACTGAAGTGAACATTGGGGTACATGTATCTTTTCGAATTATGGTTTTCTCTGGATATATGCCCAGGAGTGGGATTGCTAGATCCTATGGTAGTTCTATTTTTAGTTTTTTAAAGAACCTATATACTGTTCTCCAGAGTGACTGTACCAATTTACATTCCCAACAACAGTGTAGGAGGGTTTCCTTTTCTCCACACCCTCTCCAGCATTTACTGTTTGTAGCTTTTTGATGATGGCCGTTCTGACCAGTGTGAGGTGATAACTCATTGCAGTTTTGATCTGCATTTCTCTAATAATTAGTGATGTTGAGCATCTTTTCATGTGCCTCTTGGCCATCTGTATGTCTTCTTTGAAGAAATGTCTATTTAGATCTTCCATTTTTTTGATTGGGTTGTTTGGTTTTTTTTGATATTGAGCTGCATGAGCTGTTTGTATAGTTTTGAGATTATCCCTTGTCGGTTGCTTCACATGCAAATATTTCTCCCATTCTGTGGATTGTTTTTTCATTTTGTTTATGGTTTCCTTTGCTGTGCAAAAGCGTTTAAGTTTAATTAGGTCCAGGCTTCCTGGGTGGCACAGTGGTTAAGAATCCGCCTGCTAATGCAGGGGACATGGGTTCGAGCCCTGGTCCAGAAAGATCCCACATGTCACCAAGCAGCTAAGCCTGTGTGCCACAACTACTGAGCCTGCATTCTAGAGCCGGTGAGCCACACCAAGCCCATGTGTCACAACTACTGAGCCTGTGCTCTAGAGTCCATGCTCTGCAACAAGAGAAGCCACTGCAATGAGAAGCCCTCACACCACAACGAAGAGTAGCCCCCACTCTCCGCAACTAGAGAAAGCCCCCACACAGCAATGAAGACCCAATGCAGCCAAAAATTTAGAAAAAAAAGTTTAATTAGATCCCACTTGTTTATTTTTGTTTTTATTTTCATTACTCTAGGAGGTGGATCAAAAAAGATCTTGTGGGCTTCCCTGGTGGCGCAGTGGTTGGGAGTCTGCCTGCCGATGCAGGGGACACGGGTTCATGCCCCGGTCCGGGAAGATCCCACATGCCACGGAGCGGCTGGGCCCGTGAGCCATGGCCGCTGAGCCTGTGCGTCCGGAGCCTGTGCTCCACAACAGGAGAGGTCAGAACAGTGAGAGGCCCGCATACCGCAAAAAAAAAAAAAAAAAAAAAAAAAAAAAAGATCTTGCTGCAGTTTGTGTCAGAGAGTGTTCTGCCTATGTTTTTCTTTAAGATTTTTATAGTATCTGGTCTTACATTTAGGTCTTTAATCCATTTTGAGTTTACTTTTGTGTATGCTGTTAGAGAATGTTGTAATTTCATTCTTTTACATGTAGCTGTCCAGTTTTCCCAGCACCACTTATTGAAGAGAGTGTCTTTTCGCCATTGTATATTCTTGCCTCCTTTGTCATAGATTAGTTGACCGTATGTGTGTGGGTTTATCTCTGGATTTTCTATACTGTCCCATTGAGCTATATTTCTGTTTTTGGGCCAGTACCATACTGTTTTGATGACTGTAGCTTTGTAGTATAGTCTGAAGTCAGGAAGCCTGATTCCTCCAGCTCCGTTTTTCTTTCTCAAGATTGCTGTGGCTGTTGTTTCCATACATATTTTTAAATTTTTTGTTCTACTTCTGTGGAAAATGCCACTGATAATTTGATGGGGGTCACATTGAACCTGTAGGTTTCCTGTGGTAGTATGGTCATTTTGGGAATGTTTATTCTTCCAATCCAAGAACAGAGTGTGTCTTTCCGTTTCTTTGTGTCATCTTCTGTTTCTTTCATCAGCTTCTTATAGTTTTTGGAGTACAGGTCTTATGCCTACTTAGGTGGGTTTATTCCTAGATATTTTTTAATTTTTTATTTATTATTATTTTCCTAGATATTTTATTTTTTATGCAATGGTAAATCGGGTTGTTTCATTAATTTCCCTTTCTGATTTTTCGTTGTTAGTGTATGGAAACACAGCAGAGTTCTGTGTATTAATTTTGTATCCTGCAACTTTACTGAATTCACTGATGAGTTAGAGTAGTTTTCTGGTAGTGTCTTTAGGATTTTCTATGTATAATATCATGTCATCTGCAAACAGTGACAGTTTTACTTCTTTTCCAATTTGGATCCCTTTCAATTCTTTTTCTTCTCTGATTGCTGTGGCTAGGACTTCCAAAACTGTGTTGAATAAAAGTGGTGACAGTGGACATCCTTGTCTTGTTCCTGATCAGAGAAGAGATGCTTTCAGCTTTTCACCATTGAGTATGATGTTAGCTGTGGGTTTGTCATATATGGCTTTTATTATGTTGAGGTATATTCCCTCTGTGCCCATTTTCTGGAGAGTTTTGATCATAAATGGATGTTGAATTTTATCAAAAGCTTTTTCTGCATTTATTGAGATAGTCATATGGTTTTTATTCTTCAATTTTTCAATGCAGTGTATTACACTGATTGATTTACATATATTGAAAAATTCTTGCTTCCCTGGGATAAATCCCACTTGATCACGGTGTATGATAATTTTAATGTATTGTTGGATTTGGTTTGCTAGTATTTTGTTGAGGATTTTTGTTTCTATGTTCATTAGTGATATTGGCCTGTAATTTTCTCTTTTTTGTGGTATCTTTGTCTGGTTTTGGTATCAGGGTGATAGTGGCCTCATTGAATGAGTTTGGAAGTGTTCCTTTCTCTGCAATTTTTGGAATAGCTTCAGAAGGATAGGTGTTAACTTTTCTCATATGTTTGATAGAATTTGCCTGTGAAGCCATCTTGTCCTGGGCTTTTGTTTTGGGGGAGTTTTTAAATCACAGATTCAATTTCAGTGTTTATGATTTGTCTGATCATATTTTCTATTTCTTCCTCATTCAGTCTTGGGAGATTATACCTTTCTAAGAATTTGTCCATTTCTTCTAGGTTGTCCATTTTATTGGCATATAGTTGCTTGTAGTAGTCCCTTATGGTCCTTTGTGTTTCTGTGGTGTCAGTTGTATGTTCTCCTTTTTCATTTCTAATTTTATTGATTTGGGTCCCTTTTTTTCTTCTTCTTCTTTTTTTTTTAGGAGTTCTTTAATTTTTTTTTTATTTTTGGCTGTGCTGGGTCTTCTTTTCTCTGCAAGGGCTTTCTCTAGTTGCAGCAAGCGGGGGCCACTCTTCATCGCGGTGCACAGGCCTCTCACTATCGTGGCCTCTCCTGTTGCGGAGCACAGGCTCCAGATGTGCAGGCCCAGTAGTTGTGGCTCATGGGCCTAGTTGCTCCGTGGCATGTGGGATCCTCCCAGACCAGGGCTTGAACCCGTTTCCCCTGCATTGGCAGGCAGATTCTCAACCACTGCACCACCAGATAAGCCCCCTGGCAGGAGTTCTTTAGACCCAACCAAGTTGTCAATTGCTTGCCGCACAGTCTTAATTTGGATGTTTGGTGGTTGTCTGGGTGGATCTTTTCAAGTCCAAAGAGATAGAGCAATAGGAGAATGAGAAAGACTGAAGGGGAAAAGCCTTGGCCTCAGTGCGCTTCTTCACGGCCAGAGAACTGGTCTCTGCCCGATTCTGCAGGCGACGTCAGCTGCCACTTAACGGGCTACTTGAATCTACATGGCTCAGGATAAGTCCCAGCCACCCTTCAGAGGGGAGCCATAGCCCAATAGGCGGATCGAGATTATGGCTTTTGAGGCCCCACATTGGGTGCCAGAAAAGATGTTGCAGGAAAGAGAGTGGGGTGCGAGAGGATAATCACATCCCAAGTCATGTCTGAGTCCCTGGGATGGCCGCCAAGTGTGGGTTCTTGGCTTTGTGCAGGCAAGAATTCAAGAGCAAGACATAGTAAAGTGAAAGAAGGTTTATTCAGGGAGATACACACTCCATAGACAGAGCGTGGGCCATCTTGGAAGGCAAGAGCTCCCTTTTTTTCTTGATGAGGCTGGCTAAAGGTTTATCAATTTCGTTTATCTTTTCAAAGAACCAGCTTTTAGTTTCATTTATCTTTGCTATTGTTTTCTTAGTCTCTGTTGCATTTATTTCTGCTCTGAACTTTGATTTCTGTCCTTCTACTAACTTTGGGTTTTGTTAGTTCTTCTTTCTCTAGTTGCTTTAGGTGTAAGGGTAGGTTCTTTAGTGTATGGATAGGTCGTTTGAGATTTTTCTTGTTTCCTGAGGTAAGCTTGTATTACCATAAACTTCCCTCTTAGAACTACTTTTGCTGCATCTGTAGGTTTTGGATCATCATGCTTTCGTTTTCATTTGTTTCTAGGTATTTTTTGATTTCCTCTTTGATTTCTTTAGTGAGCCGTTGGTTGCTTAGTAGCATATTGTTTAGCCTCCACATGTTTATGGTTTTTTGCAGTTTTTTCCCTGTAGTTGATTTCTAACCTCATAGCATTGTGGTTGGAAAAGATACTTGATATGATTTTTTTTTTTTTTTTTTTTTTTCAACCAGGGGAAAGCGCGAACGCAGTCCCCCACTACCACAAATTATGCAGTCGAGTTTCCCACATTTGGGGAAATCGCAGGGGTCAGCACATCCGGAGTGCAATGGATAAGCCTCGCCCTGGGAAAACCACCTTCGTGATCATGGTATCTCCCCTGCCAGGTAAGTATTTGATATGATTTTAATTTTCTTAAATTTACTGAGGCTTGCTCTGTGCCCAGCATGTGACCTATCCTGGAGAATGTTCCCTGTGCACTTGAAAGGAATGTGTATTCTGCTGTTTTCGGATGGAATGCTCTTTAATATCAACTAAGTCCATCTGGTTTAATGTGCTGTTTAAGGCCTGTGTTTCCTTATTGATTTTCTGTCTGGATGGTCTGTCCATTGATATAAGTGGGGTGTTAAAGTCCCCTGTTATTATTGTGTTACCATCAGTTCTCCCTTTTATTATGTCTGCTAACATTTGCCTTATATATTGAGGTGCTCTTGTGTTGGGTGCATATATATTTACAATTGTTATATCTTCTTCTTGGATTGATCCCTTGATCATTATGTAGTGTCCTTCTTTGTCTCTTGTGACAGCCTTTATTTTAAAGTCTGTTTTGTCTGATATGAGTATTGCTACTCCAGCTTTCTTTTGATTTCCATTGCATGGAATACCTTCCTCCATACCCTCACTTTCAGTTTGTATGTGTCTCTATATCTGAAGTGGGTCTTTTGTAGACAATATATATACAGGTCTTGTTTCTGTATCCATTCAGCCAGTCTATGTCTTCTGGTTGGAGTGTTTAATCTGTTTACATTTAAGGTAATTCTTGATATGTGTGTTCATATTGCCATTTTGTTAATTGTTTTGAATTTGTTTTTGTAGGTCTTTTTTCTTCCTTTCCACTTTTGTTCTCTTGTGATTTGATGACTATCTTCAGTGTTGTTTGGATTCCTTTTTCTTTTTTGTGTGTATTACAGATTTTTCATTTGCAGTTACCATGAGGTTTTTAATTTTTTTTATTTTTTTGCCATACGCGGGCCTCTCACTGTTGTGGCCCCTCCCGTTGCGGAGCACAGGCCATGGACGCGCAGGCCCAGCGGCCATGGCTCACAGGCCCAGCCACTCCGCGGCATGTGGGATCCTCCCAGACTGGGGCACGAACCCTGTGTCCCCTGCATCGGCAGGCGGACTCCCAACCACTGCGCCACCAGGGAAGCCCGCACCATGAGGTTTTGATATAGCGGTCTATACATGATTGTTTTAAGTTGCTGATCTCTTAATGTCAAATGCATTTCAGATATCCTGCGTTTGTACTCTCCTCCTCTCACGATTAATGGTTTTGATATCATATTTGTGTGTGGAGATTTCCTACCTTTACTGTATGTTTGCCTTCACCAGTGAGCTTTCCTATTCATAATTTTATAGTTTTTAGTTGTGGTCTTTTTTTTTTTTTTTTTTTTTGCTTAGAGAAATTCCTCTAGCATTTGTCATAAAACTGGTTTAGTGGTGCTGAAATCTTTTAGCTTTTGCTTGTCTGTAAAGCTTTTGATTCCTCCATCACATCTGAACAAGAGCCTTGCTGGGTAGAATATTCTTGGTTGTAGGTTTTTCCCTTTCATCCCTTTACATATATCATGCCACTCCCTTCTGGCCTGCAGATTTCTGCCGAAAAATCAGCTATCTCTAATGGGTATTCCCTTGTACATAATTTGTTGCTTTTCTCTTGTTGCTTTTAATATTTTCTCTTTGTCTTTAATTTTTGTCAGTTGATTACTATGTGTCTTGGCATGTTCCTCCTTAGGTTTATCCTGTATGGGACTCTCTGCGCTTCCTGTACTTGGGTAACTGTTTCCTTTCCCATGTTAGGGAAGTTTTCAGCTATTATCTCTTCAAATATTTTCTCAGGCCCTTTCTCTCCCTCTTTTCCTTCTGGGACCCCTATGATGAGAATGTCGTTGCATTTGCCGTTGTCCAAGAGGTCTCTTAAACTGTCCTCATTTCTTTTCATTCTTTTTTCTTTATTCTGTCCTGTGGCAGTGATTTCTACCACTCTGTCTTCCAGCTCACTGATTTGTTCTTCTGCTTCATTTATTCAGCTATTGATTTCATCTAGTGTTTTTCATTTCACTTGTTGTATTTTTCAAGTCTGGTTGTTCTTTATATTTTCTAACTCTTTGCTAAAACCTTCCTGTAACTTCTCACACTGTGCCTCCATTCTTTCCCCAAGTTCTTGGATCATCTTTACGATCATTACTCTGAACTCTTTTTCCAGTAGATTGGCTATCTCCACTTCACTTAGTTGTCTTCTAGGGTTTTATCTTTCTCCTTTGTCTGGCACATACTCCTTTGCCATCTCATTTTGTTTAAATTTCTATTTGTATTTTTATTTATGTAGTAACTTAGTTACATTTCTTGACTTTGGAGAAGTGACCCTCTGTAGGAGATGTCCTATATGTTCCAGCAGTACACTTCCCTCTCATCACCCAAGGACCGGGGACCAGCTGGTCCCAGGGTAGTTTCTGACCGGTGTTTGCAGACTCAGTTCTGCAAGATCATAGTTTCCTTGCTTCTGGCGTCTGCCCCCGGGTGGGTGAGGCTGGTCTAGAGGTTTGTGCAGGCTTCTCGGTGGGAGTGTGCTGGTGCTTGTCCACTGGTGGGTAGAACAGGGTCCTGGCCCTCTGGTGAGCAAGGCCATGTCAAGGGACATGTCTAGAGGTGGCTGTGGGCAGTCTGTCTGCTGATGGGTGGGGCTGTGTTCCTGCCCTGTCGGTTGTTTGGCCTGAGGCTGGAGCTTACACACTGTTGGGTGGGGCCAGGTCTCAGTACCTAGGATCCAAAGTGTCTGCCTCCAGCCAGAGGTCTTGTAGGTCCCCGCTATGTCCGCCACCAGCTTTTATGGCCCCCAGAGAGAGCTACAGCCACCCCTGCCTCCCCAGGAGACCCTCCAAGACCATCAGGTAGGTCTGGCCCAGACTCCTACGGAGTCACTGCTTTTGCTCTGGAACCCACTGTGCACAAGACCTTGTGTGTACTCTCCAAAAGTGGAGTCTCTGTTTCTCCCAGTTGCGTGGAGCTCCTGCAGTCAAGCCCTGCTGGTCTTCAAAGCCAAATGCTCTTGAGTCTCTTCCTCCCGATGCTGGACACCTAGGCTGGGGAGACCGGCATGGGGCTCAGAGATCTCAAGCTCCTGCAGTGTACTTATTCTGCAGCTTGTGGGATGCCCACCCAAGTGGTATGGGATTTGATAATATACTGAGTGCGCTCCTCCTGCTGTCTCGTGGTTTCTTCTTTATGTCTTTGGATGTGGAATATCTTTTTTGTTTGGTAGATTCCAGTCTTTTTAAAGACTATTTATTTTGCATTGGAGTGTAGTTGATTAACAGTGTTGTGTTAGCTTCAGGTGCACAGCAAAGTGATTCACTTAGACACGTACCTGTTCTTTCTCAAGTTCTTTTCCCATCCAGGTCATTACAGAACATTGAGCAGAGTTCCCTGTGCTGTACAGTAGGTCCTTGTTGGTTATTCATTTTAAACACAGTAGTGTGTACATGTCAATTCCAAACTCCCTAACTGTCCCCACCCCACCCTTCCCCCTGGTAACCATAAGTTTGTTCTCTAAGTCTGTGAGCCTGTTTCTGTTTTGTAAATAAGTTCATTTGTATCATTTTTTTTTTAGATTCTGCATATAAGTGATATCATGTGATATTTGTCTTTCTTTGTCTGACTTACTTCAATCAATATGACAGTCTCTAGGTCCATCCATGTTGCTGCAAATGGCATTATTTCATTCTTTTTTATGATTAATATTCCATTATATATACATATGTTTATGTATATATGTACATATGTATGGGCATCACATCTTTATCCATTCATCTGTTGATGGACATTTAGATTGCTTCCACGTCCTGGCTATTGTAAATAGTGCTGCTGTAAACACAGGGGTGCCTGTATCTTTTTGAATTATGGTTTTCTCCAGATATATGCCCAGGAGTAGGATTGCCGGATCATATGGTACCTCTATTTTTACTTTTTTAAAGAACCTCCATATTGTTCTCCATAGTGGTTGTACCAATTTACATTCCCACCAACAGTGTAGGAGGGTTCCTTTTTATGCACAGCCTCTCCAGCATTTATTATTGGTAGACTTTTTGATGATGGCCATTCTGACCAGTGTGAGGTTCGTTGTAGTTTTGATTTGCATTTCTCTAATAATTAGTGATGTTGAGCATCTTTTTGTGTGCCTCTTGGCCATCTGTACGTCTTCTTTGGAGAAATGTCTGTTTAGATCTGCCAAATGACTTTTTTTTTTTTTTTTTTTAATTAATTATTTATTTATTTATGGCTGTGTTGGGTCTTCGTTTCCCTGCGAGGGCTTTCTCCAGTTGCGGCAAGCGGGGGCCACTCTTCATCTCGGTGCGCAGGCCTCTCACTATCGCGGTCCCTCTTGTTGCGGAGCACAGGCTCCAGACGCGCAGGGTCAGTAATTGTGGCTCACGGGCCCAGTTGCTCCGCAGCACGTGGGATCCTCCCAGACCAGGGCCCGAACCCGTGTCCCCTGCATCGTCAGGCAGACTCTCAACCACTGCGCCACCAGGGAAGCCCTGCCAAATGACTTTTGAAGTGTTCCTTCCTCTGCAATTTTTGGAACAGTTTCAGAAGGATAGGTGTTAGCTCTTCTCTAAGTGTTTGATAGAATTTGCCTGCGAAGCCATCTGGTCCTGATTCCAATCTTTTTTATCAATGGTTTTTCAGCAGTTAATTGTGATTTTGGTGTGCTCGTAAGAAGAGGTGAGCTGAAGGCCCTCCTGCTCCACCATCTTCTAAAATACTAGTTTCTCTTTTTCTTACACCTCTCCCAGGAATCAGGAATCATGTCGGAAAAAGCAAATTTTCCTACTCGCTCCCCCACATAGCTTCTATGCAGAACTTCCAGGTAGTGAAGTGCTGCTGAAAGCTGTGATTCTCCAGTTTGAGATGCTCATTATAGTAAATGATCACGGAGGCTATGAAGTCCCACAGTCTGCCATCTACAAGCTGGAGAAGCAGGAGACACAGTGGTGTAATTCAGTTTGGGTCCAAAGGCCTGAGAATAGGGCCATGCGTGGGGGGCAGTGATATGAATCTCAGTCTGAGTCCGAAGGCCTGAACGTCAGGATCACCTGTGTCCAAGAGCAGAAGAAGATGGATGTGTCAGCTCAAGCAAAGAGCTTCTGGCAATAGTTAAAAAAAATATTTTCCCTAGAGTTTTTAGTGGTTATCCAGGCGAGATTATATTTGATAGGAGCTGTTTGGCCATTACAAAAGCAGGTGCAGTCCTTTGACAAAGTTTCAGGAAATATGGGTAAAGTTTCAGGAAATATGGGTAAAGTTTCATGACTAACCCTTAAACTCCAGACTAAACTTGCACAGGAACGGGGCCCTTTAGGTGGTCAAAATATGTTTAGGACCCATCACTGGAAATCTCCTTTGAAGCCAGCTTAGAAGTCACATAACAACTTGGCCTCATTGCCTGTAGAGTCAGTTTCCATTTTCCATCTCGAATAGGAGGATGCAGTTTGACTGCCCTTTTATTCACATCATTGTTTCCAAACTTCTTTCAGTATGTATCAAAAATTCAGTTCACTCTCATAGTGATGTCCCACCTTAAAAAATATTTCAAAGCCCCTTGAGCTATGGACTTTGGGTGGGTAGGGGGGCACCCAAGAGTGGTAATAAGCCACAATCTCCCAGGTGTGAAGTGGCCAAGCCACCGCCTAAAGAGATTCTTTCAAAGGCAAGAACAAGAACTCAATTAATTTGTCTGGGTTGTTTCACAAAAGCAGACTTTAATCTGGAAGGTGTATAAATACACCAGGTTTCTTGCTCAGAATAAAATTGGGTGTTCTTGCTGAAAGTTTTAAGTCTTACATTTAAGGTTCTGGTTTTCTGAATAACAGTAGATGGCGTTTATACAGTAGCAAGTGTTTAGAGTCCGTGCTATGGTAAATAATGTACTAGCTGGCATCTTCAAAAGTTAAAATAAAATGAGAGAGTCTAAGGCAAAAGACGAGAAAGAACAACAAAAAGCTTTTCCACACTAAAGTGTAGGGTCATTCAGGACCTGTTCAAACAACAGGAATTATGCTGGTGATGACAATACATCCCTTCCAGCCTCAGAAAAGTGCTCTAAGAAAGACATTCGTTCCCCATGGCCTTTCTCATCCCGTGCACCCACCTGATCTGGAGAAAGCCCTCTGCAATATTGAGCCCCTCGGGCTGCCCATCACAGGCACGATGCAGGGGGCTCAAAGGAATTCTTTGTGAATCTCATGTCACAAAAGGGGACACATTCTTCCCTGGCCTTTGACCTATCTCCCGGTGGAAACCTTGTGCAGGGTTAATAGGTGAGAAACCATGTTTTAAGCACCCTGGAGCATGTTCTGGTCCCTGAGCACCCGATCTCAGATGGTGGAGAAGGTACAGATCTTCACCAGGGTTTGGTAAAGTGCTGGCGAGGAAGCTTTTCCTGTGAAGTCTGCCCTCCTGTGGTTAACAGAGTGATCGACAGTGACATGGCAAGGTCTCTGCTTAGGGTTCTAGATTTAGATGTAGTAAAGCCATAAATTCCTCTATTTTCCCATTTTCATTTAGATGGTAGTCTCTGTTATGGGCATAGCTAAGGTAAAATACTTAAATTATTTGAAAAACAAAATGGAACGCTTTTCTCAAGTCTGTATCTTTTTTAACTCATAAACCTACTGTTTTGATAGAAAAACAAAAGTAGCATAGGTATCTCTGCCCTTTGTCACCTTCACATGATAGATGCCTTTTTTTTTTTTTTTTGGACCATGTGGCATGTGGGATCCTAGTTCCCCGACCAGGGATTGAACCCACACCCCCTGCTCTGGAAGCACAGAGTCTTAACCACTGGACCACAAGGGAAGTCCCAATAGACACCTTTCTATTTGTCTTCTCTCCAAATTACAGAGTAAATTCCTGGAGGGTAGGGAATGGTCCTAGTTCTCTGTCGGTTCTTGTCCCTAGGTCTGTGCAGAGCACATAGTTTTTAGCAAATATCATTGAATAGTAAAATTACAAGATATCAGTTTGTTTTCTATCCTCTATTTTTGCAACAAAAATGGAAGGCAGTGGCTTTTTTATTTGGTCATCTTATGCATAGATTATTGCTGGCAGAGGGTACCTTAATGCCATCTAGACTAACTTCCCAGTATGTGGAGAAATGCTTTTGGAACATCAAGCCTTGTAGCTTCTTTCTGGATGTTCAAATCAAAGCAGGCCAAGAACTGCTCTTTACGTAATTGAAATGCAAAGAAACCACACTGAAATGAAAATTTTCATTAATCAGATTAACAGAGATTAATAATTATTGTGGGGAGTTCCCTGGCGGTCCAGTGGTTAGGACTTTGTGCTTTCACTGCCGGGGTCCCGGGTTTGATCCCTTGTAGGGGTAATAAGCTCCCACAAGCCATGCAGCATGACCAGGATAATAATAATTATTATTATTTATTATTGTGGGTGACAATAAAATTGAGCCTGCAGTCCCTTTTGTTGCTACTAAAAATGTAATTCCAGAATACTTAACGATTTTATTTTAAATCCTTAAAATATTCCTGTTAGTTGATCCAGTTAACCACAGGATGTTCATGATAGCTATGTTTATGAAAGTAGAAATTTGGAAAATATTAAAAATAGGAAAAAGCATATACAAAGCATTTGGTAGCCACTTAATATTTTATAGTTAACATATACAATAGCTATATATATATATATATATATATATACACACACACACATACAATATATATACAAAAGCTATATTGTGGAGAAATGCTTATGGTAAATTCTATGAAGAAATCAGGTGACTATAGATCGTGTATATAATTAGTTACTCTTGCTTCATCGCATTCCCCGATAAATTCATTGCTATGATATAAAGTAGTGGTAATAGTGGGCATCTATGTCTTGTTTCTGACTTTAGTGAAAATGTCTCTAGAATTTTCTCATTATATCAGCTACCTGTTACTGAGTAACAAGTTTTCTTAAAGCTAAGTGGCTTAAAACAACAATAATCATTTATTTTGCTCATGAATATGCAGTTGTTGACAGAGCTTGACAGGAGTGACTTTCATCTGCTCTACATCGCATCAACTGAGATGGTTCTAGTTGATACTGGACAGTCCACTTTCAGTACAGATCACTCCCACGGCGGGCGAGTTAATGCTGGCTGTCAGCTGGCAGTTCTGCTGGTCTGGGGCCTGGGAGTGAGGGGCCTTGCTGCTGCTTCTCCAAGTGGACTTCTAATCTGCTAGGGCTTCCTCACTGGATGACGGCTGAGTTCCCTGAACAAATGTCCCAAGAGATGTAGACAGAAGGGAGTGGCACTTTTATGCTCTATCCTTGGAAATCACGTAGCATCACTCACTGTACCTTATTAGTTGAGGGAGTCACGAAGTTCCACTCAGGTTAAAAGGGAGAGGACATAGGTTCCACCCATGGGATTGTGGGAAGGTCACGTCGTACAATGAGCGTGTGGATGACAGACATTCTTATATTCTAACCTCTCTCAGATTACAGAGACACTGAAACACTTGAATTTATGCACTTAATTGCATGTAGCTGTGCTTCGTTCATTTTGACTGTTGCCTGGCACTCTTTGATATAAACATACCGCAATTTAGGAACTGTGTTCTGGACGGACCCTGGGCTATTTCCAGGTTTATTGATTAGCATTCCTGTCCACATATCCTAGTGCAAATGTGCATAGGTGTCTTTGGTGTATACCCCCAAGAGGGATGTTACAGATGCTCGTGTTCCTAAATAATGCCAAACTGCACCAATTTATACTCCCACCAGCCAGTATGAGAGTTCCTGTTCCAAAGGCTGGTTACCATAATGTGATTTTTCCAGATTTTTTTCTTCTTTATCGCAGGTTTCTAATGGAAAGCACCTTTAATCCTACCTAATTTTTCTGTGTGCTAGCTTTCCAAGGAGCAAGAGTGTTACCTTCTTCAGAGTCTGCCCCTTCAGATGCATAGCTCATAACTGCTTGACTTGGTGTACAGAAACGTTTGGCTGAGTATACTGCAGGTCAGAGACACAACGTGCCTGTATTAGCAGAACTGTGTCCTTCCATTTCTGCTTACAGGCTGCCTAGATTTAGCTGGAGTTGTTCCTTCACCGGACTTTGCTCAAAGCAGCCAAAAAATTGGCAACATAATCCATCATTCTAAATCTTCCTGACCATGTCCCTAATGACACAGATTTGGTCAAATTATAGTCTACCCTCCAAAGTAATGCAGGCCTCCAAACCTGACTGAACATCTTATCACTGTGTAATGTGAGGCACCAGCTTCTCAGCCTATACCGTTAACAATCAGCACATCTGTTACTGTGGAAGAAGGGAGGATGGACACTGGTCGACCACCAGCACTCTTGGCCACAGCTTCCTTCTGGCATCACTTTTTCTTAGTAACTTTGTTTTCTGGAAAAGTATAGTGTCCTAACTCTGGGCTAACAGAGGTGGGTTGACCACTTCTTTTTCTCATTTTATTGTCTTCTGTCTCTGTTGATAGGGAACAGTCGGGTGTCCTTTTTCTTTGGTTATTTTCAATAACACTTTTGTGTTTGGCGTTTCCTTGATTCCTCAACAGTGTGAGGATAGGTTTTTAAAAATAAATTGATCTACTTGTTAAACACTGGAATTCCTGAATTGGTGGATTCATGAGTTCAGAAAATTCTGACTTCCCTCATTCTCTCTTCTCCCTCTGGAACTCCAACTAGATGTTTGACTCTCATTTTGTCCTCTATATTAATCTTCTCTTTTCTATGTTATATCCCTCTGTCATTTCTTCATATATTTTTCTAGTTCACCAAACTCCTCTCCAAGTGTCTTATTGTTTCATATGCCCATTGTTATAAACTGTAATTTTTTATTTCTAAATTGCAAAAGCAGTGTTATTAGACATTGTTTTAAGAAGCAATTTACAACAGAATTATCTCTATATGAAATGATAAATACAAAAAAAGAAAAAAACCTCCAAAAAGGATTTTGAAACAAATGTCATGTTATGCCAGCCCAGTCATTCCTTGTCTTGAAATCTTTTAAGGCCCCTATGCAGTCTTGTGTGGCCATGATGGTCTGGAGGGCTACTTTCCCATAATGAAAGCTGTTAACTTTCTCTTGAAAGTTTTAAGTGGAAGACACCCCTTGGGTTGGCACAGGGTATTGGATGGAAGGAAATGCAGAGATCGGTGGCTGAGGATGTGGCAGAGGGCCTTCCAGTGGGGACATGATGGTGGACACTTCTGGCAACGCTGAGAGCTCTTTGCACTGGTGTGGACTGCGTGCATCACACGTGGCGGGGATTGGGGCTGCGGAGTGCTCCTTGGGCCATTGTCTTCCAGTGCGTGTACAGCAGGGAGCATAACTGGAACAGATGTCTGTATGGTTAGAGATTTTTCTTGCCCCCCCCCACCCCCACCCCGGTCCCCAACTCATTTCCATACCTTTCACACAGCATGGGCTCCAAGAGACTCCATGGCCTCTGGTAAAGGGCCCCAAGTCCCAGAGGGAGGGCAGAACCTCTCCCAGCTTGATGAGACCCCTCCTTCCAGGAGTTTCTTTGGGCTCTTTTGGTTCTCCCCCAGTGATCCTCTCCCATTTTTCTCTCCTATAGCCTGATGCCTGTGATTTAGGCAAACCTTCACATTTACATCCTCACTTCTGATCCTATAAACAATGGCATACTTAGCTTTATTACTGCCTCACCCATCAAAATGTAACTGCCATAGGGTCACAAGCTTCATTCACTGCTCTACCCCCAAGTGCTTAGAATCATGTGTGGTCCAGAGTAAGCACTTAATATGTTGATTATTGAATTATTTTACTTGAGATTCTTTGCAAAGGTAGAATTGGAAAATTCTCAGGTTATGTGTAAGTGAAACCCACTGAACTTAGCATGGGTAGGAGTGCAGTAGGTTCTTCTCTACTAAATGAGTTCAATGTTTGGCATGTAGGTTTGGGGCAGGTTTTTCACAGGTGGAGTTCGGTAATCTCATTCTTGCCTTGCACAAAAAGTGTGGATTGCTCAGGCAGGGTCAGAAGAACCGTGGCAGTAGTGACATTTAACATTGCATACCTGTTTTATTTAAACATGGATTCCAACAGGATCCCTAATTGTTGAAGAGTACGATTTAAAACACCTTGAGAATCTAGGAATATATTTACCAAACAAGATGTGCAAAACCTCTTTAGAAGAAATTCTAAAATTTTATTGAGGGACATAAAAATGAGAATCTGGGGCTTCCCTGGTGGCACAGTGGTTGAGTCTGCCTGCCAATGCAGGGGACGCGGGTTCGTACTCTGGTCTGGGAAGATCCCACATGCCGCGGACCGGCTGGGCCCGTGAGCCGTGGCCGCTGAGCCTGCGCTCCGCAACGGGCGAGGCCACAACAGTGAGAGGCCCACGTACAACAAAATAAAGAGAATCTGGCAGGATGTAGATTGTTCATGGACTGAAAAACTCCAAACAGTGAATCAATTATAGTCACTAAATTAGAGTCAGTGCAATCCCAACTGGCTTTATACTGGAGCTGCACTAGGTTAAAAAATTTATATGACAATGCAGAAGGTTCAATAACCATAACATTTGGAAAAAAGGCAGGAGGACCATGCTACCCATTGCTATAGTGGACTATAAAACTCCAGTCAACAGGAAAGACTGTGTGGCATTGGCCTGGGGACAGTCGTAAGAGCAGTGGGGAAAGAGATGGGCCAGGATCACACCCTGTATTTTTAAGGCAGCAGTTCTGAGCAGTGAATAAAGGACAGTGCTTTAGTACTAAGGGTTGTGGCTGTGTTTTCAGAAGATTTTATAGATGACTGTGAAATCATCTGACATTATCTAGTGAAGCTAGAGTTTGAAACCCAGAGTGAGGAAATTTCCATACACCAGGATCTATCAAAAATGTTCAAAATAGCTCTGCTGCTAATGGCCAAAATATGGAAACAACTCAAATGGCCACTGCAGTTAGAAGTCATGGATGATTCTTTGGGAACATGGCAAGAAGGGTGAAAAGCACAAAATAACAAAGGGAAAAGAAGCAAGTCACACGATATGATTCCACCATTTATAGGAAGCTCAAAAACAAACTAAAGAATTCTTGATTTGATCATCTTACCCTTTCCAAAGGATCGAAGGAGAGAAGCTTGCGACTTCAGGAAGGAGCAGGGAGGGGAACACGAAGACTTCCTCAGATCTCGGAACCTTCCTACTTGGTAATCTGTGTAATGGCCTATTCTCCAAGAATACACAGGTATGTCTTTCATGATTATCTGCATGTATATTTTACTCTTTAAAATTACTTTAAAATTATATACTAACAAAGGACAATGTGATACATTGCTCTGCATCACAGCTCCAAGATTATCCCCTGCTAAGGACACTTGGGCCCAGAAACAACATCTCTTGCCCAGAGCCACACACTAGGAACAGGCTGAGCAAGGCTTTCATCCCAGGCCTGTCCCATGAACTGAAATAAATGGACACAATTTTTAGAAACTGTTTATTTCCATCAACCTATTTCCATTTTAAGAGTTTGTGGAAGAACAGTTTAAGACCACTCAGTGGTTGTTCCTACCCACTCGGTGGCCTGAGCAGTGGGAGCTGCAGACCAGTCTTCAGTGGCAGGCTGAGCACTCCAATCTTCTGTTGAGAAAATACCAAAAAAAGACAGAGAAAGCCATCAGCCCCATTCCCGTAGTATTTTTGTCACCCCCACCACCAGCAGCAATCTGCCTTGCATTCCAACAGATAACACATTTCAAAGGACAAAGACAAAGACAGAACATTTCAAAAGCACCTGAATTCAACCTGTTAGTTTATCAGCACAGCTATGGCACACCGAGACAAAAACCCTTTAATGCTAGTATGTGTGTGTATATATATATATAGTGTATGTATATGTGTATATACGTATAATGTACACATACATACACTAAGTGCCCTACATACGAACCTTCAAGTTATGAACTCTCAAAGAGAACGTGTATTCGCATGTCCAATCACATAAGTTAATTCGCACGTCTGCTGTACACTGTCCTCCTCTACAAGTGGTTTTACTTTTGTGTACTGTACAGTACTGTATAGAGCACACACAGTTACAGTATCTTTACTTCAAGCCCAGGATGTCCGGAAGCAAGTGTAAAAGCAGTGGTGATGTAGCTGGTACATACAGTACTACCAAGACATCACTGACTCTTTTTTTTCAAGGAGACAGAACTGAATCCAGCAGGGAACCAGACCTGTGCCATCAAGGTCAGGTGTGAGTGAAATTACCCCTCCACCTCCGATAGCTGACGACCTTTCAGCTCCAGTCAGTAACACTTCTTGCCTATTCACTCGATACCAGCCCCTGTATGCCAGCTGTTGTACTGTACTATAAGATTAAAAATGTTTTATTTTTTGTTTTTTATGTGTTATTTGTGTGAAGTGTTTGTTATAAGCCTATCACAGTATAGTACTATATAGCCCATTGTGTTAGTTGGGTACCTAGGCTAACTGTGTTGGACTTACGAATGTGGTCTCAGAATGGAACTCGTTTGTATGTACAGGATTTACTGTATACGTATATATAAAGTGTGCGTATATATGTGTATATATATAAAGTGTGTATATATATGCGCACACACACACACATGCGCGCATATATATGTTACACTGGAAACACAGAAGTTCTAAACCACCAGCCTGATGCCCTTGAATCTTGATACGTACCAGTGGGGAACTGCTGAATAGGCACAGAGGGCACCTGCACGCCTTCGGACCAGTCCGCCACCTCAGGCTGAGCAGCAGTGAACTCAGGAGCTGGGGCGGTCCATTCACCCTGAAACTCCTCCTTGGTCACAGCCTTCTCAGCTGCCGCCTGCTCTTCCTTTTCAATCTGGTTTAGAAAAAAATTTTTTCGACTTTACTGCCAAGAAGCACAGACTAAAGTGTCCATTGTTCATGTCACCACAAGCCTTTGTGGAGGAAGCTCACCTCTTCAGGATCTCTGTAGAAGTAGAGATCAGGCATGACCTCCCATGGGTGTTCACGGGAGATGGTGCCACGCATGCGCAGAACTTCCCGGGCAAGCATCCACCACATCAGACCCACCGAGTGCGCTCCCTGCAAGAGTGCCAGGTTATTATAAAGTGATACTCGGCGAACCCCAAACAGCAAGCACCTCCCATTCCACCTAACAGCTGGGTCCCTTGGTACCATGTGAACAGACATGTCTTAGTTTAGAAGTGTTTATAGTATAGCAGAAACTAACACAACATTGTAAGGCAATACACTCCAATAAAAATAATAAGACTTTACTTATTTAACAAGATTATTCCATAACTCTGGTTCTCAACCTTGACTGCCACATTCTGGAATGAATCATGGGGATTAATCAAGAATCCACTCTAGACAACAAAATGAATTAACCTGGGGTCAGTGCCTGACTGGTAGTAGGAAAAAAAACAAAACAAAACCTTTGCCTGATTCTTTTGTGTAACATTTGAACCATATGCAACGCACCTTTTTAGGATCTTACATCAGGATACATCAAGTTAGTCTGAAAACAGGCCAAGTAATGCCTGAGAGGTCCAGGAGTAAGAAATAATGGAGAAAAGCAGAAGAAAACACAGGCCATTTAAAAAATTTTTTTCATCTCTCCTTAAAGCTTTCATGTATTAAAATCATACGTTTGTAGCAAGTATTACTATCAAACTCCACTCATTGGGCCAGAGACCCTTGTGATGTTAGCGAAAAACTTGCCCCTCATGTAGCACACTACCTACACTTGTGAGTTCATCGGCCAGTGGCCTCAACTCCAAGCTCTAACAATGTGCAGAGGAATGTCTGTCTCTAGAGCACTTATTCTCCAGCTCTGGTTTAGATCATAAAATTGTTACCTTGTTGTTGCATGGGATGGCAATGTCCACATACCGCAGAGGAGAGTCTGTGTTACACAGAGCAATGGTAGGCAGGTTAACGTAAGAGGCCTCTGTGAGAGGCTGGTGGTCAGCCCTGGGATCAGTAACCACCAGAAGTCTTGGCTCCCGGAAGGCTGCCTGGATCTGGTTAGTGAAGGTTCCAGGAGTGAAGCGGCCAGCAATAGGCGTGGCTCCAGTGGCAGCAGCAAACTTCAACACAGCTCGCTAGAAGAATCAATATTAAAGAGTTAACAGTGCTCCAGAGATAGCGCCATCTTGCAGAATTGCAGGAGTTCTGCAATTATAAATGGGTCAACACCAAGTTCTGTAATCACATGAAGCAGCCTATCTAGTCAGAACCTCCTGAAATCCCTTACTGAAAAATGAAACCATCAAATTAAACATTCAAAACATCCAGTATTCTTCTACATCCTTCACTTATTACATGAAAAATACTTACAAAATTAGAGCCAAAAAACATGCCAAGCACGGCCCCACCCCTAGGCCCTCTGCTGGGGATGCTCTTCCCTCAGGTATCTGAGGCTCACTACTTCCTCACTTCTGCAGGTTCCAGAGCCAACCAGCCTGGTTCAAGTACCAAGTAGGTCACTTACGAGTAACTGGGGCAAGTTACTCACGTGTCTCATAGAATTGTAAAAATTACACCATGCAGAACAGTGCCCAGCATCCAGTAAGCACTTCTGTACCAGTCAGATTTTGTCACAGGCAACCTATACAGAGCAGGAGTACATCCACCTTTCTTATCCTCTAACTCTACAGAAAGCTTATTTCCTTTATCCCTTCAAAAATAGACTGCTTTTCTGCTATATTCCAAGCACTCAGCAAGCACTGCCTGGACCAATCTAGATACTCAGTAAATTTTCGCTGAGGGAAGCACGGAGTGGTCACTACGTTCATTCTACAGCAGAATTAAAACTGTCAGCCATACATCAAACCACAGAGGTCGTCATAAGCCAGCCTCTGGGGAATAACCCCGTTAACATACATCTGCAAGGGGTTCCGATCAGGATAGTGGAGTAGAATGACATGGAACTCACCTCCTCCCACAACTACGTCAAAAATACATCTACAAATGGAACAACTGTCACAGAACACCTACTGAACACTAGCAGAAGACTTCAAACACCTGAAAGGGTAAGAAAGATCTCCACAAAACTGGGTTGGACAAAAGGAAAAAAAAGAGGAAGCAGGATGGGACCTGTGCCCCAGGAGGGAGGTGAAGAAGAGGAAAGGCTCCCAACACCCTGGGAAGCCCCCTCAACGGTGGGGAGATCAACAGGGACAGAAAGGGAGCTCCTAAGGCTCAGAGGAGAGCACAACTGGCTTTGGTAGGCATAACAGAGAGACCTGCACGCCCCAGCCTGAGATGCGTGTCCGTTAGTACAGGTGGGGCTGGGTGCTGGTTTAGAGGACAGACCCAGAGAGATGACTGGTGTTGGCTGTGCAGAGATAGCCTGAAGGGGCTGGAGAGTGGCACAGCCACAACCAGGAGTGTTTGTGGAAAAAGGCCGGGCCCACCACAGAAGGGAAGCGCCACTGTTAAGTGGCATGCGAAAGGAGAAGTGGGGTCACCAGTGCAGCCTCTTGCAACTGGGACGGGTCTTGCCTAAGCAGCTGTGGGCTTTGTGGGCACAGGCACACGGGGGCTGGGCCAGGGTCTGAGCTGCCTCCTACAGGGGATCCGGGTGTGCGACTACTGCTGTCCTGGCACCTGACTTCAATGGATCTGCGTGGGTGGCCTTGTGAAAACAACACCTGAAGGACACCAGGGCTGACTACCAGCATTCCCCGGGTTACGATGGGGCCAAGGGCAGTGCCAACAGCACAGTGGGTGACAGGTGGCACCACAGAGCACACTAGCCAGTGAACAGCTCCAGGAGAGAAAGACGCAGTGGCTCCTCTCCCAGTGGAAACGCTCCAATCCAGCCTACCTTACGCTGCAGCTCAGCTCTGGGGGCTTCTACTCTATAACAACTAGGGAGATACCCTGCCTTTGACAGGGTAGTGACAACCACAGAGTAAACAACATCTAGTGCAGGCTCTACTCACCGCACCAGTCACACCTCCTGTCAAGGGGATGATGGCCACCATACACTGAGGAAAGAGGCAGCAGGCATCCATAGTAAAAACAGCCCACACCAAAAATGTTAAACCCAAAGAGGCCATACAGTGACATTCCCACATAAAAATAGCCCTCCAAGGGACCTCCCTGGTAGCGCGGTGGTTAAGAATCCACCTTCCAATGCAGGGGACGTGGGTTCGACCCCTGCTGAGGAAACTAGGTCGATCCCACATGCATGCCATAACTAAGAGTTCGCATGCCACAACTAAGACCAAGAGCAACCAAAATAAAATAAGTTAAAAAAAAAAAAAGCCCTCCAACACCACAGTAGATAACTTTCTCAACTCATAGAGCAAGAGAAATATAAGTAAAATGAGGAGACAGAGGAACCACTCCCAATTAAAAGATCAAGAGAATTCCCCTGAAAGAACAAACAATGAAAAAGACCCGAGTCTAATAGACATCGAGTTAAAAAAGGAAATAATGAAATACTGAACAAACTGAGAAAGACTATCAACAGAAATGCAGATTACTGTGAAAAGGAACTAGAAATTATTAAGGAAGAACCAAGAAAAATCAGAAAATTCATTTGCAGGGACAAAAGCTGAACTAAAGGCAATGAATAGCAGAATGAATAATGCAGAAGAACGTTATCTGTAAGACAGTGATCTATCTTCAGAAGAAAGTGATTTGGAAGACAGAATGGAAACCACCCAATCAGAACAGCAGACAGAAAGCCAAATGAAAAATGAAAGCAATATAAGGGACCTATGGGATAATATAAAGCATTCCAACCTACACGTAATAGGGATCCCAGAAGGAGAAGAGAAAGGGGATTGAAAATCTATTTGAAGAAATTATGAAGGCACAGGGATATTAGCTCGGTGCTTTGTGACAGCCTGGAAGGGTGGGATGGGGAGAGTGGGAGGGAGGGAGACGCAAAAGGGAAGACATATGGGAACATATGTATATGTATAGCTGATTCACTTTGTTATAAAACAGAAACTAACACACCATTGTAAAACAATTATACCCCAATAAAGATGTTTAAAAAAAAAAAAAAAAAAAGAAATTATGGCTGAACACTTCCCAAACCTAAAGAAGGAAACTGATATCCAGGTACAAGAAGCACAGAGCATCCCAAACAAGATAAACCAAAACAGACCTACACCCAGACATAATTAAAATGCCCCCCCAAAAGGATTCTAAAGACAGCAAGAGAAAAATAGAGTTAATTACAAGGGAACCCCCATAGGGCTTTCAGCTCATTGTAGGCCATAAGGGAGTGGCAACTCTTATGAAAGGGAAAAATCTGCAACTCTACCCAGCAAGATTATCATTTGGAATAGGAGAGTTTCCTCAGACAAGCAAAAACTATAATACTATACAATACTAATACAGTAATAATACAATACTAAACCTACCCTAAAGTAAATACTGAGAGGTCTTCTCTAAATAGAAAAGAAGAATCTATAGGAAAGGGGAAAAAAAAAAAAAAAAAAAAAAATCACAGTTGGAAAGTAAATCACTTAAAAATAAACCAGTAAACAGATTTTAAAAAGAAATCAAAAAATTTCTCTAAAAGCAATGATAACCACTTAAAGCAAAAGGATAAACATGAAGATGTAAAAGAGTACATCAAAATCACAAAATGTGGGGGATGAAAGAAAATGTAGATTTTTCTTCTTCTAGAAAGTGAGCCTATATGACTACCAGTCTAAGTCAAGTTGATATAGGAAGGGGTTAACATATTTGAAAAACAGGGTAACCACAAATCAAAAACACAACAGATTCACAAAAACCAAGAAAACAAAAGCACAATACAAAAGGAAATCATCAAACCACAAAAGGAAAAACAAAAAGAAAGAGACAAATAAATATAAAGTCAACAGGAAAACAATGTTTAAAATACCAATAAAATTACCTTAAATGTCAATGGACTAAATTTTCCATCAAAAGACAGAACAGCGGATTAGATTAAAAAAAAAAAGGCCTACGATATGCTGCCTACAAGAGACACACTTTAGGGCAAATGATACACGTAGACTGCAAGTGAGGAGATGGAAAAAGATATTGCATGCAAACGGAAATCACAATAAAGTGCGGGTCGCAATACTCTGATATCAGACGAAACAGACTGAAAAAAAAGGCTACATAGAAAGATAAAGCACACAACATATGGTAAAAGGATCAATAAAAGGAGAGGACACTATACTCATCAACAGGTACCCAAATACATAAAACAAATACAGACATAAAGGGAGAAACTGACAGGAATACACTAATAATAGGAGACTTTAACACCACACTCATATCAATGGACATATCTGGGAGAGAGAAAATCAGTAAGGCAACAGAGATCCTAAATGATACAACAGACTTAAGACATTTTCAAGACTTTAGAGCCAAAAAAGCAGAATATACATTCTTTTCAAGTGCACACGGGACATCCTCTGAGATTGACCACATACTAGGGCACAAAATAAGCCTCAACAAATTTAAGAGCATAGACATTATTTCAAGCATCTTTTCTGACCACAACTGCATGAAACTAGAATCAACCACCGAAAAAGAAACAAGAAAACAACAACTGCATGGGAGACTAAACAACATGCTACTAAGAAACCAGTGGGTCAACAATGGAATCCAAGAAATTATAAAATATCTTGAGGCAGGGGCTTCCCTGGTGGCGCAGTGGTTGAGAGTCTGCCTGCTGATGCAGGGGACACGGGTTCGTGCCCCGGTCTGGGAAGATCCCACATGCCGCAGAGCGGCTGGGTCCGTGAGCCATGGTCGCTGAGCCTGCGCATCTGGAGCCTGTGCTCCGCAACGGGAGAGGCCACAACAGTGAGGCCCGCAAAAAAAAAAAAAACCTTGAGGCAAATGACAATGAAAACACAAAACCTATGGGATACAGCAAAAGCACTCCTTAGAGATTAAGTTCACAGCGATACAGGCCTTTAAGAAACCAGAAAAATCTCAAGTCAGCAAAAGGAAGTAGATAGATCAGAGAGGAGCGACGTCTCTGGTGGTGCAGTGGTTAAGACACGCACTCCCAGTGCAGGGGGCCAGTTTGATCCCTGGTCAGGGAACTAGATCCTACATGCATGCCACAACTAAGGAGCCCGTGAGTTGCAATTAAGCTCATGTGCCACAAGTAAGGAGCTGGTGAGCCACAACTAAGACCCAGCATGACCAAATAAATAAATATTAAAAAAAAAAAAAAAGATCAGAGAGGAAATAAATAAAATAGAGATTAAAATAAAACCAAGATCTGGTTCTTTAAAAGGGTAAACAAAATCGACAAACCTCTGGCCAGGATCACCAAGAAGAGAGAAGATCCAAATAAAATAAGAAATGAAAGAGGAGAAACCACAACTGATACCATTACAATTATATGCCAACAAAAAAACGTTATGAACAATTATATGCCGACAAACTAGAAGAAACGGACATCTTTCTAGAAACATAAAGCCCACTGAAACTAAATCAATAAACAGACAACTTGAACAGCCTGATTACTAGAAATGAAACAATCTGTAATTAAAAAGCTCCCTTCAAACAAAAGTCCAGGACCAGATGGCTTCATAGGCGAATTCTACCAAATATACAAAGAACTGGGAGAAAATATTTGCGAATGATGTGACCAACAAGGGCTTAATTTCCAAACTATACCAAGAGCTCATACATTTCAATAACAAAAAAACGAACAACTGAACTGGGCAGAAGACCTAAACAGACATTTCTCCAAGGAACTACAGATGGCCAATAGGCACATGAAAAGATGCTCAACATTGCTAATTATTAGAGAAATTCAAATCACTACTACAATGAGGTACCACCTCACGCTGGTCAGAATGGCCATCATGAAAGTCTACAAATAGAAAATGCTGGAGTGGATAAGGAGAAAAGAATACCCTCTAATCCTGTTAGTGGGAACGTAATCTGGTGCAGCCAGTATGGAAAACAGTATGGAGGTTCCTCAAAAAACTAGAGTTGCCATATGACCCAGCAGTTCCACTCCTGTGCATACACCCAGACAAAACAGTAATTCGAAGATTCAGGCACCCGAATGTTCACAGGAGCACTATTTACAATAGCCAAGACATGGAAACAACTGAAATGTCCATAGACAGATGAATGGATAAAGACGATATGGCATGTATAAACAGCGGAATACTACTTAGCCATTAAAAAGAATGAAATAATGCCATTTGTAGCAACATGGATGGACCAAGAGATTATCACACTAAGTAAAATAGAAAGACAAATATCGTATGACTTCACTTATACGTCGAATTTAAAATACAACACAAATGAACATATCCATGAAAGAGAAAAATAGAACAGACTTGTAGTTGCCAAGAGGAATAAGGGATGGGGGAGGGAAGGATTGGGAGTCTGGGATTAGCAGATGCAAACTAGGCTATATAGGATGGATAAACAAGGCCTTACTGTATAGCACAGGGAACTATATTCAATATCCTGTGATAAACCATAATGGAAAAGAATATGAAAAAGAATATATGTATATGTAACTGAGTCACTCTGCTGTACAGCATAAATTAACACAACACTGTAAATCAAATACTATACAATAAAAAGTTTTAAAAAAATGAATTTAAAAAAAGAGCATCTTACTATCAATACATTAATTTAAAAACTGTCAAAATCCAAGTCAAATTTTTAAAAATTAGAAACAGGGTGAATGAAATCCTTTTAAGAGCTTTAATGCTTTTATAAAGCATGTTTTTTAAAAAACCCGTTTTCTCAGCAGAAAAAGGAAATAATTATCAAGATAGAAATGGGACAAAAAAGACTAAAGTTTTACCTTACTTGCCATTAAAAAATACTAAGCTATTTTTTATTCATTAAACTGGCAAAGATTACTCTTGCTTATCAGACAAAGACTGGGGGTACCCTACTCTCAGAAGACCTTCCTGAAATATTCTGAAGTTGACATTTAATTTTTTTAACCCAGTATTTCATCATTTTAAATATAAAAAGCTCACTGCAGAAAAATGTGGTGAGCCACTTTAATAGGGTCATCCCTTAATATTTAGTGGCACAAGAAAACACACAATGACATGAAAACATGAACCGTGACATACTGTCAGATGCAAAGTGATAAATATACTGAAATGGTTGAATTTTGGCAATTCCTCTGACTCAGGGCAATTTCAAATGATTTCTGAACAGTGAAATTACAGGTTATTTTTTTCTTATGCTTTTCTATATATCACAAAACATCTTTAGGTTTTATAACAAAAACCAAGCATATTGTTCCACAAACCTGGCCAGTATTCCTGGAGGATATGACACTGACATCAGCTGGGTTTTCAATGGCAACAATGGCACGAGCTGCCAACAGAAGCTTCTCCCAGGTTCTCTTCAGATTTATGATGTAGATGCCTAGACACAAGGTTTTGTTAACACCTAGCGCCAAGCTTTAAAAGTTAACATTCTTCTAAAAAGCTGAATGCATGTGGCAGCGAGTACTATCAAACTCCAGTCATAGAGGCAAGCTCTACTGGTGTTAGCGAAAATCCTGCCATTAATATAGCACACTTCCGACACTCAGAAGTTCATTGGCCAAGACTGGCCTCCACTCTGAGCTTTAATAGTGTGCAGTCTTGATTCAGTAGGCAAAGTGCACCTTCCCCCTACTCTTCCCCTGTACTAACCCGCCCTCAGGCCCCCCATGCAGACACCAACAAGCTCTTACCTACTTCTGGCCTGTTCCCACTCTTTTCCTCTTATCTTCTGCCTTGATGTCAGACCCATCCCCAACTCCTCTAAACCCTGCCGCTCACACACAGAATTCCTTCAGTGGTTCTAAGCTGAAGAACTTAATGCCTTCCATAGTCTCATCACAACCTACATTCCCTTTCCTGATACATTCAAGCAAGCCAAATTCCCATCTGTGGCTTTTTCTCTCAGAATTCAGCTTTACAAACCTGTATCAGTAGCCACAAAATATAAGGCACCATGGAGATAAGTTATTAGGAAATAAGCTGACGAACTTCCTCTTTATGTTTACATCATGCTTCTTCATGGCCCAACCCAGGTCACATAACCTAGCAATAGCCACTCTTCCACTGGAGTCCAGAAACCTTTCCTTCCAAAAACCAGAGCACTTTTACTCAGTTTTAAAGCTTCTTACCCATCTAAAGATCTAATTTCATGTTACTTGGTGAGAGCCCGCCAAGGCTGATATTTTAGAAATCACTTCACTCAGCACTACCCATCAGAACAGAAGCATCAAAATTTGTCCTTACAGCTGGGATGACCAAGAAAAAGAACCCTAAAGCAATGACTGACCATCACTTTTCCTTTTGTAGATGTACTGCTCCATTTGGAAGTCAAGGTTGGTGCCACCTAAGTGGGTTCCTGCTGCAAGGAATTTGAGGACATCCTCCTCCTTCATTTGCAGGACATCAAGGGCTCCGGACATTGTTAATGTTTCCCTTTAAGTTACGACGGGAATCTGAAAAACAATAGTTAACAAAAGTCCTTTACACTCCAGTGACAAGTGGGATGAGGTAACGGGTGCATTCTAACTCCTCTTGAGAGTCAAATGACTCAATGTTTAAATCTAACCATCTTGACAGATGAGCGGATAAAGATGTGGTACATATATACAATGGAATACTACTCAGCCATAAAAAAGAAAGTGCCATGTGTAGCAACATGGATCCAACTAGAGATTATCATAGTAAGTAAATCAGAAAGACAAATACCATATATCACTTACATGTGGAATCTAAAATGACACAAATGAACCTATCTATGAAACAGAAACAGGACAGAACAGACTTGGTGGTTGTCATGGGGGAGGGGTGGAGTGGGAGGTTGGGATTAGCAGATATAAACTTGTATATACAGAATGAATAAACATGGTCCTCTTCTATAGCACAGATACCTATATTCAATACCCTACGATAAACCATAATGGAAAAGAATGTTAAAGACGAATGTATACATATGTATAACCTAATTACTTTGCTGTATAGCAGAAATTAACACATTGTAAATCAACTATACTTCAATAAAAAATACTGATAAACTTGAAATAAACAATCTAACCATAGACAACACCTCCTAGTGTCAGGCACTGGGCTTAGTCTAGTGGGACGAGACACAAGAACACCTTGTAAAATATGCCACACCTTGTAAAACTGCTGGAAATCCTGCTAAAGAGTATTATGGAGATGGACAAAACACCCAGATAATGAAACTAAACTAAAATAGTGAACTGAGACTTAATACTTCTCAAGGTACGCAGGACTTAGACGTGGAACAGCAGCCATGTTCTAGACTAAAGCTAAGCAAAGGTGAAGTTTATTTTCAAGCGGACTGAAGCTGGGAGCTTTGGCATTACTTCTCCCTGCGATTACAACTAGTTTTCCTCAAAATCAGACAGGAAAGACAGGGCTGAACCCAAGAACAGCCTCCTCAAACAGACATTAGGCAAAAAGCAAAGCCACCTCCTTGTTTTACACTTAATGAGACCATGAAGCATGGAGGAATGGTGTCAACAAGAACGTAAATTAAACTTTTGATTAAACTCTGTGACACCTTAAGAGGGAACCCTGACCATAAAACCCAGAGAGCTTGGCCGAGCACACAGGCTGCAGGTGACTGCTGTACCACCTCACACGCCTGGCGCTCGTATAGCAAGGGAAAATGGCTCTTACAGCGCAGGTGCGGTGGCTTCTGGAGGCGGACGGGAAAGAGCAAAAACTGACGTAACGAGGTGGAATCAAAATCCCACTCCGATTCTCCCAACAATGAGTATTCCGCCCCTAAACAAAGAAATATGCGCCCATTCAAGGAATTAAAGTGAAATAAAAGGCGTGGGGGGTGGGGGGTCAGAAAAACCCCTCGGTGCGCTCCTCACTCGTGAGGACGCCCGCATTCTTCTCCGAATGCGTACTTTCGCTTCTGCCCATTCATAAGTTGCTTCTTTGTTTCTCTCTACAACTCAGTCTCTGTGGTTTTTTTTTTTTAACCATTAAAAATACTTTTTTTCTTTTAACACCGCGAGGCATGCAGGATCTTAAGTTCCCCGACCTGGTATCGAACCCGGGGCCCCTGCAGTGTAACAGCTGAGTCTTAACCACTGGACCGCCGGGGAAGGCCCTGTATGTGCCTTTCTTTGCGTCCCCTGTCCGAAATCTTTTGGACAAGCAGAATAAGAACCTAGACCTTTAATTTAGCCTGTCCGGCACCAAAAAACCTCGCCAAGAACCTTAACTCTTGAACGGAATACCACGAACGGGGAAAAAACAGACCAACCCAACCAGCTGAAGAAAACTGGAGCCTAGGTCTCTGGGTTTACCGCCGAGTGTCGGGACCCGAAGCGACCGTAGCGCACTGCGTAGACCGGTCTCTCTGCACCCCCAGCCACCGGCACCCCAACTCGGGCCCTCAGCGGCTGGACCGCGACCTCCGCGGGCTCCCGGAGCCTTGTGGGAACGCGCGGGCCCGAGCCCGGCCACGTGCAGGACGCCAAATCCGAGGGCGAGCGCGCCGAGCCGAAAACAGACGCGCTCCGCCTGCGGGCTTCCACCCAGGTGCTCGCACCACTCGTCGCGGCAGGAAGCTCGTCTTGGTGGCCCTGCGGTACGCCCGGACGCCACAAACTACTCACCGAGCACAAAGCCGCATGGACCCTTATCTGGCGCGGAAAGAACGCGCGGGCGGAAATGACGTCCTTATATATTCCGCCTCCAGCCAATGACAACGAAAGGCGAGCGGAAGCGCTAACAAGGCAGGAGTTGTGGGGGCGGGTCTTCCTCCGGAAGGCGGGCTGCAGCGCTGGCGCGGACGCTATCGAATGGCGGTAAGGGGCGGGCCGGTTGGAACACGCAGTTTGCGACCAGGGACGCGGGCCGGAAGTCAGCCAGGCAGTCAGCCAGCGCCCCCCGTATGGATTCGACCTCTCGCCCAGCCTTTTGTACCTATCAACTTGAGCGGGTCCTGCACCTAGGCTGCAGTTTCCTTACGTGGGAAGGGGTGTTGAACACAAGCCTGTATTGGATAAATAAAAGCTGGAGAAATTATTTTGCATTTTTGGAGGACAAGTTAGCACTGTGTAATTCAGATTTTTAAAAAGTTATCTTAGGGCTTCCTTGGTGGCGCAGTGGTTGAGAATCCGCCTGCCAATGCAGGGGGCACGGGTTCGAGCCCTGGTCTGGGAAGATCCCACATGCCGCGGAGCAACTAAGCCCATGCACCACAACTACTGAGCCTGTGTTCTAGAGCCCGTGAGTCACACCTACTGAGCCCGCGTGCCTAGAGCCCGTGCTCTGCAACGAGAGAAGGCACTGCAATGAAAAGCCCGCTCACCACAACTAGCTGAAAGCTCACGCGCAGCAACGAAAAACCCAACACAGCCAAAAAAAAAAATCTTACAGGAAGTTTCCCGGAAAAAAAAAATAAAATGAAGACTGCACAGGTGGTTTGCATGAGAATTTCTTTCTCATAGGAGAAAAATTGCAATATCCATTACTAGTTAATATTTATTCCGCCCAATACTATGAAGCCGTTAAAAAATAATTAAAATACAAAAAGGAGTTGCAGGATGAGGGCGATTATTTTTAAAAATTGAAGCCCTAGGCATTAAATGATTGTAAACAAATAATCAAGAGCCAGATTATTAGTTATACAGTAGGTTTCAAGCCTGGCTGCGCTTAGAATCACTTGGAGAGCTTTTAAACATATGCCCAACTCCAAACCACAAGAATCTAGATAATTTTAATGTGCAGCCAGGGTGAGAACTACGGATATACAAGTAGAGAAACTGGGTAGGTTTTTGGCCTCGTTTTTTTTTAGTGTTTCTTGAAATTTTCTATGAGGAACACAGGTTTTTAAACTGAAACAAAACAAACCCCACTGCATTTAAATAAAGAGCTGACAGACAAGGAAAGGAGTAAATTTAGTCATGGCTTTAAGTATCCTTAGAAACTGCTGAAAATATCTGTAGATATTTTGGCTCGCAAAAAAAAAAAAAAAAAAAAAGGAAGACTTAAAAGGAATGGCTGGCTTTTAGGGACAGTGTTCTATCACTGCAGGACTTCTCTGTGGAGGGCATTCTGGGGCACTCCCAAACTATCTCAGCAGCTCCCTCCCCTGTGTACCATAGAATCTCCAGAATACTTCCATTATGACAACTAGGAAATGGTACTGTAATTAAATTTAGGGTTTCTCCACAAAATATTTTTTTCCCACAAAATAACTTTGTCCTTGAGACGTGATCTGCATGATGAAAATATTCGGCAAGGAAGTGAGTTAACTCCAAAGGTGAAAACGTACTGTAGTGATAATAAGCCACGGTGAGGTGCCCTTGGCCTAAGAGGCACTTGTCAAACGGCTGTAGCTCCCCAGCCACGTGTTCTCCTCCCCACCTCAGCCTCCTAGTCTTCTGCACAAGTTTCTCCACTATTTTTTATTCATACACATTTTTAATAAAAATCTCAGAGCCTTCCTTTTGCCAACTTTGGTTCCTGTATTTAAAAAATAAATAAATAAATAAAATTTTTTTTCAAATATAAAATTGTGCCAGAGACTACTTTTTTGGGCTATATTTCACATGGCATTGGATGGCTAGGCCAGTCTCTACTGATTTGAAGCTGAGAGAATATGGGGCAGTTAGCTAGCCCCAGGCATCAAGTTCATCTTGGGCCACCTACCTTTCTAACCAGAATTCTTCCTTGCTCCTCTTCACCTGTTTGTCTGGTATGCAGTTGTCCTACAGTTTTCTCCGTGACCCTTACCTGTAGTGGTCTGAGCAGGGTTCCAAAATCACTTTTCCCTCCTTTGTCCCAAAGCCCTCATTCCATCAGTGAAGTGGTAATGGAATGGTCCCTTCTGTCCATCAAAAGCATTCTGTCTTAAAACTTTTCTCTATCACTTGGCACTTCATGTCTTGAATTAGTTCATGGTTTGGAATCCCAGCTTCACCACATGCTGTGACTCTGACCAAGTCACTCAACCTCTCTCAGGAAATAAAGAGTTGTTGATATTTCAGCTGCTGCTGTCCCCCCGAAATGAGCCTCTGTGCCTAGAAATCCTCCAGAATCCAAGTGAAAGAGAAGGCTCACCTGATGTTCATATTTTATGAACCAGAGACATTTTAATGCTCTATACAAAAACAAAGCTACATATCAAATATCAGAACTCAAAGGCTTAAAAATTAAATCACATGTATTTATACTTAAGAAATCACATTAACTAAAAAGGACACAATAATCCCTGAAGTGGAGACAGGCCTGGAGGTTCTGGATTGCTTCAGTCAATTTGGCTCTCAGTCTTCAGGGCATTCTCACCAAACACCTGCATCCTTGTACAGGCCCATCAGTCATGCTCAGTCCACAGTTTGTTACTCTAAAAACACTAGTCTACATACAGCTTTGCTCTATAGTGAGAGGGGACCCAAGTTGCACCCTAAAGAATACTCAGTATAGAGGAAGCACACAGTGAGAATGAAGGGCATTTCAGACAGAAAGGAGAGATTGAACTCTGATATGATAACATATCCAAGAGTGTTTATCCACAGTCATTGATCCACAAGCCCGATTCTGTGAGACAGGATTATTAAGGGGAGGGCGAATTACGAGGACAAACAGGCAATAAAAGAGTAGTGTAGATTAAGCCTGACGGAGAAAGACTTGCAACACTCTCCTACAGGATTTTGGGGTATATCCAGCAGGCAGTGGGAATTCAAAGGATTATTAACAATGGGATGGGTTTTATAAAGAGATTTAGGGGAAACTCAGGTTAACGTCCAACCCGTTGAGTTAAAGTAGCCATGAGACATCCACGTGTGTGGGGTTAAGTAGCAAGTGGCTAGATATGCACAGAGGTCTGAGGGATGGATAAAATAATTAAAAGACAGGGAGGGATCAGTCACTCACTCAACGCTCATTGCATGGCTTCTCTGTGTCCTAAGGCACAGATGGAAGCTAGGATGCAGCCATGAATGAGACACACAGCCTCTGCCTCTCGGATCTTACGACTGAACTGGAGAGAGAGATTAAACAGCCACTAGACAGTCATTTCAATGTTACAGAAGAGAAGCAGAGGGTATCTGAGCACTTAGAAGAAGCTGACCTAGCATGAGGGGCTGTGGAAAGCTTCCCTGTGCAAGTGATGCTTGAACCAAACTCTGAAGGATGGAGAGGACTTACCTATGTGGGGTGGAACAGAGGGTTCCAGGTGGAGAAAACAGCAGTTCAAAGGTATGAGGCAGCAAGGAGGAAGTGGGGAAATGGATGGAAGGTGGAACACATGAAGGCCTCAAGGGCACAGAGACATCCAGGTAAGACTTGAGAATGGCTTACGGAGTCAAAGAGGAGATCAGACTGACTGCAGAAAACAATCTGGGTAAATAAGGTGAAACACAGGACAAGACCACACACAGGCAATTCTTGACTAAGCCAAGAAATTGAGGCTTAACACTAGCATCAAGCTGAGAGTGGAGAAGGTAGGGTGTAATCACCAAGAGAAACACAGGATAAAAACAGTACACAAATGGAGCTGGATGTCCATGTTTTGGTAACGGTTCAGGAAACGTTTTTTTCAGAAAACACTGATCTTTAAAAAAAAAAAGTCAAATTATTTACAAGTATCAAGTAAGCATAGTTAAATCTTAGAAAAATAATATATATGTATATATATATATATACAAAACAAATTGGACAAATACAACCATTGACAAAAATAATGCAAAATGGTAACCATTAGTACAATGCTACAAATGCTCACAGCTCTTTTCAAACTCTACTGTAAAGCAGTCCTTGTTTTTTTAATCTTCCTGGTGTCAAAAGTATACAAATTTAGTTAAAGTTGACTCCATTACAAGTGATACTTTTATTGGTTCATTACGAAGATTAAATTCACGGTGCACCACTCTGTTATTCACCTGTAAGATAAAAGCACAAACCGTCCAAGAGAATGTAAAGCCCTCAGCAAAAGCCTCTTAGTAAAGCCCACAGAAGGAGACGGCAGAATTCTCTGACTGCACCAGGAAAACAATGCAGACACCACCCACCAAGTGCTTGAAGGCATCGAATGGCTGCGTGCACAGACCCGGGTTCAAGTCAACTTGCCCCTAGGTAACATCAGGCAAGACAGTAACCTCCTCCGACCCTTGGTAACTCATGGCATATGAAAGCATTGGATTATGTTTTGTCCAAAGTATCCTATAGCTCTATTAATTCCGGTGCTGCTTGTAACCCTACCATCTGCTGCCTCACTAAGCTCTAAGTGCCTTTAATGCAAAGGTCACATCATGCTCACTTTTGGACTTTCTTGCCAGTGTCTACTTAGCAAGTGCTTTAAAAACGAACAGTGTTGGGACTTCCCTGGCGGTCCAGTGGTTAAGACTCCACGCTTCCACTGCAGGGGTGCGGGTTCCATCCCTGGTCGGGGAATTAAGATCCCACATTTCAAAAAAAAAAAAAAAGAATGCTGTTCATACCATATGACCCAGCAATTCCACTCCTGAGTACATACCCGAAAAACACAAAAACACTAATTTGAAAAGATACATGCACCCCAATGTTTGTAGCAGCATTATTTACAATTGCCAAGGTATGGAAACAACCTAAGTGTCCATCAACAGATGAATGGTAAAGAAGATGTGATACACACACAAACACACTCTGGAATACTACTCAGCCATAAAAAAGAATGAAGTTCTGTCATTTGCAGCAACATGGATAGACTTGGAGGGTATTATGCTAAGTGAAATAAGTCAGAGAAAGACAAATACTATATGATATCACTTATATTTGGAATTCAAAAAAAACACAACAAACAAGTGAATTAAAAAATAAGGAAGCAGACTCACAGATATAGAGAACAAACTAGTGGTTACTGTAGGGAGAGGGAAGGGTGCAGGGGTAATGTAGGTGTGGGGGGAGAAGGGTTATTATGGGATTATATGAAAACATGTGTGAAACTTTTGAAAATTGTAAAGCACTATAGAATTTAAAGAATCTTTCATTCAGTTAAAAAATACTGGCTTTCAATTTTAAAAAGAGAATGCTGTTCAATAAAGACTTAATGAACACCAGTCAGCAAAACAACTTTCACTTAGCATTAACTAAAATGGATTTCTACTTACGGTAGGTTAAATCTGTCTTTATTATTACATTTTATTGAGACACTGACGAGAAACTATTTTCTTAAAGAGAGAAATTGAGCAATATAAGAGATTTGGAAATATGGTTAGAATGACTGTCAAAATTGCCTATACTCCTTCCATTTAACATTTTTTCCCCCAAGAGCTTACCTTAAAATGAGATGAATACCTCAACATAATAAAGGCCGTATATGACAAACCCACAGCCAACATCATTCTCAATGGTGAAAAACTGAAACCATTTCTTCTAAGATCAGGAAAAAGACAAGGTTGCCCACTCTCACTGCTGTTATTCAACATAGTTTTGAAAGTTTGAGCCACAGCAATCAGAGAAGAAAAAGAAATAAAAGGAATCCAAACTGGAAAAGAAGTAAAACTGTCACTGCTTGTAGATGACATCATACTATACATAGAGAATCCTAAACATGCTACCAGAAAACTACTAGAGCTAATCAGTGAATCTGGTAAAGGAGCAGGATACAAAATTAATGCACAGAAATCTCTTGCATTCCTATACACTAAGGATGAAAAATCTGAAAGAGAAATTAAGGAAACATTCCCATTTACCACTGCAACAAAAAGAATAAAATACCTAGGAATAAACCTACCTAAGGAGACAAAACACCTGTATGCAGAAAACTATAAGACACTGATGAAAGAAATTAAAGACAATACAAACAGATGGAGAGATATACCATGTTCGTAGATTGGAAGAATCAACATTGTGAAAATGACTATACTACCCAAAGCAATCTACAGATTCAATGCAATCTCTATCAAACTACCAATGGCATTTTTCACAGAACTAGAACAAAAAATTTCACAATTTGTATGGAAACACAAAAGACTCCAAATAGCCAAAGCAATCTTGAGAAAGAAAAATGGAGTTGGAGGAATCAGGCTCCCTGACTTCAGACTATACTACAAAGCTACAGTAATCAAGACAGTATGGTACTGGCACAAAAATAGAAATATAGATCAATGGAACAGGATAGAAGGCCCAGAGGTAAATTCACACACATATGGTCACCTTATCTTTGATAAAGGAGGCAAGAATATACAATGGAGAAAAGACAGCCTCTTCAATAAGTGGTGCTGGGAAAACTGGACAGCTACATTTAAAAGAATGAAATTAGAACACTTTCTAACACCATATACAAAAATAAACTCAAAATGGATTAAAGACCTAAAGGTAAGACCAGACACTATAAAACTCTTAGATGAAAACATAGGCAGAACACTCTATGACATAAGTCACAGCAAGGTCATTTCTGACCCACCTCCTAGAGAAATGGAAATAAAAACAAAAATAGGGCTTCCCTGGTGGCACGGTGGTTGAGAGTCCACCTGCCAATGCAGGGGACATGGGTTCGTGCCTGGGTCCGGGAAGATCCCACATGCCGCGGAGCGGCTGGGCCCGTGAGCCATGGCCGCTGAGCCTGCGCGTCTGCAGCCTGTGCTCCACAGCGGGAGGGGCCACAACAGTGAGAGGCCCGCGTACTGCAACAACAACAACAACAAAAAAAATAATAAAAAAAATAAACAAATGAGACCTAATGAGACTTAAAATCTTTGGCACACCAAAGGAAACCATAAACAAGATGAAAAGACAACCCTCAGATGGGAGAAAATATTTGTAAACGAAGCAACTGACAAAGAATTAATCTCCAAAATATACAAGCAGCTCATGCAGCTCTATATCAAAAAAATAAACAACCCAATCAAAAAATGGGCAGAACACCTAAATAGACATTTCTCTAAAGAAGACATACAGATTGCCAACAAACACATGAAAGGATGCTCAACATCACTGATCATTAGAGAAATGCAAATCGAAACTACAATGAGGTATCACCTCACAGCGGTCAGAATGGCCATCATCAAAAAGTCTACAAACAATACATGCTGGAGAGGGCATGGAGAAAAGGGAACCCTCTTGCACCGTTGGTGGGAATGTAAATTGATACAGCCACTACGGAGAACAGCATGGAGGTTCCTTAAAAAACTAAAAATAGGGGCTTCCCTGGTGGCGCAGTGGTTGGGAATCTGCCTGCCAGTGCGGGGGACACGGGTTCGAGCCCTGGTCTGGGAAGATCCCACGTGCCACGGAGCAACTAGGCCCGTGTGCCACAGCTACTGAGCCTGAGCTCTAGAGCCCACGTGCCACAGCTACTGAAGCCTGTGTGCCTAGAGCCCGTGCTCCGCAACAAGAGAAGCCACTGCAATGAGAAGCCCGTGCAGAGAAAGCCTGCGTGCAGCAACAAAGACCCAAAGCAGCCAAAAATAAAATAAATAAATTTATAAAAAAAAAAAAAAAAAAAAAAACTAAAAATAGAACTACCATATGACCCAGCAATCTCACTACAGGGCATATACCCTGAGAAAACCATAATTCAAAAAGGGACATGTACCACAATGTTCACTGAAGCACTATTTACATTAGCCAGGACACGGAAGCAACATTAAGTGTCCATCGACAGATGAATGGATAAAGAAGATGTGGCACATATATACAATGGAGTATTACTCAGCCATAAGAAGAAACGAAATTGAGTTATTTGTAGTGAGGTGGATGGACCTAGAGTCTGTCATACAGAGTGAAGTAAGTCAGAAAGAGAAAAACAAATACTGTATGCTAACACATGTATATGGAATCGAAAAAAAAAAGTTCTCATGAACCTAGGGGCAGGACAGGAATAAAGACGCAGATGAAGAGAATGGACTTGAGGACACGGGAGGGGGAAGGGTAAGCTGGGACGAAGTGAGAGAGTGGCATGGACCTACATACACTACTAAATGTAAACTAGATAGCTAGTGGGAAGCAGCTGCATAGCACAGGGAGATCAGCTCCGTGCTTTGTGACCACCTCGAGGGGTGGGATGGGGAGGGTGGGGGGAAGATGCAAGAGGGAGGGGATATGGGGATATATGTATACGTATAGCTGGTTCACTTTGTTATACAGCAGAAACTAACACAACAGTGTAAAGCAATTATACCCCAATAAAGATGTTAAAAAATAAAAATGAGGTGAAAAGGAGTTTTGAAAGCTGTTAAGCATCATATGTAAAGCATTAAACAATTTTTTAAAAGAAATAAAAATAGCTACCATGACTTGGGGAGATAAGGAGTAAGTAATCCTATATAACTGTGGTTAAGCCATGAGCTCTAGAAGTGCTCTGCCTGGGTTGGTAAGCCAAGGCTGCTTTCTATCTGTAATAGGAGATGGGAATCCCAGTACCTGCCTGAGAGCTGTTGAAAGACTCAATGTATTAATATCTGTGAAGTGCAGGGAACAGCAACTGGAGAGCAAGCAGAACTTCAAAGCTCACCTAAAATCCAACTCACTCACGTACCAATGAATAAAGTGTCACTATCAGTTTCCCTTCGCACCTGGCTCGGCCATGACTTCTGCGACAGTCCTCTTAACGCACCATCAGCCTGCTGTTTCCAAACAACTTCTCACCATCTCTCACGCTTTCTCGGGCTTAAGTCAATCTTCTCGTGAAAATGTTCCCATCGAGTGCATTAGCTTTAGACAGAATGGAGCACATGTTCACTTGGAATTTACTTACTTTGGTGAAGAAGTCAGCAATGTGCCACTTATTTCCATACTGTTTAAAGACGTCGGTCATTGCTTTGATCATCACAGAGCCGGTGCGGGGGTCCCGTAAAGCCACATGATCTACAAAGGAAAAAAGTCATTTCATCCATTTTCCTCCTCTAACTTACAGCAAACTTGTTCTTTGACCCATAGTTAAAACCTGGAAAATGGCTTTGAATCGAGAATATAGAAACACTTGCATTAAGATACAATCACAGAGAACTCACGTGACCAATAGCACATAACCTCTCAAGAGGACATTCTTTTTATATGCATTTTTAAAATACAACTTTTCAAATACACAAAAAAGTAGAAAGCAAAGTTTAACAACCCCCCATATAATCATCCCTCAGATCCAAGAGTTATCATTTTGTCGTATTTCCTTTATTTATTCCTTTTCTATTTTTTTTATTGCTGACTTTTGCTCTAGCATTTTAAGCTAAATTGCCCTAAATACAACCATATGGAATTTATTTGGTGGTATTCAAGAGTTTACTGAAATTATCTTTATTATTAGGCTGAAAAACATGAAATATGTCTATATAGTATGGAAATTCAATGGGAATATTAAGATTGCACGCTCTCATAGTAAACCTGGGTTGGGACAGAAAAAACATGGAACATCTTTCAACCTCAGGGTAGACAAAGTTTCTTACAACACAAAAATCATAAGCCATAGAAGAAAAAAAGATGATGAATTGAACTTAAAATCTAAAACTTTTGTTTTTTGGCAGGTGAGAATTCTACCACTGAACCATCAATGCTTATAAAAGTTTTGCTTTTTGAAAGACATCATTAAGAAAATGAAAAGCCAGTCACAGATTGGGAGAAAGTATTTGTAACTCGTACCAGAGAAAGGACTTGTATTCAGAATATATACAGCTTAATAAGAAAACAAACAACCCAATACAACATTGGGCAAAAGAAGATACATGATGGCCAATAGGCACATGAATAGATGGTCAAAAAAATTGGAAGGTGATGGTCATACAAATTGATAAAAAAATTTTTTTTTCATTCTTTTTTTTTTTTGGCTGCGCTGTGCGAGCGGCTCATGGGATCTTAGTTCCCCGACCAGGGATTGAACCCAGGCCCTCGGCAGTGAGAGCACAGAGTCCTAACCACTGGACTGCCAGGGAATTCCCTCATTCTTAAATAACCACAATTACTAATGGGATGTGTGCCCCTTTTGGACACTGCATGACTTCTCAACCTAGGATACCACCATGGTACTTGCTTTTTAGCTCAGCGAACCTCCAAAACCCAGATACCACCAAAATATGATATCAAAAAGAACACAGCACAATCTAATTTTTGGAACCATACCTCACCTGAGCTGGTGGTTCACAGAATTAAGTATAGCTGTGTGACTTCACTGTGGCCCCCTGATCTGGAGACCGCAGCACTAGGGTGTATACCCAGAAGTGAAATTGCTGGGTCGTGGAATAAACAAACTTTCTAGGTATCACACATTGCTCTCCAAAGAGGCATTATAACTTGCTCTCATCAATGGTATATGGAAGTACCCGTTGCCCCCCATCCCCACACATATTTGGTACTGTCTCATCCAATCAGGTAAATATGGGTGACCCAAGGGAATTCCCTGGTGGTTCAGTGGTTAGGACTCCGAGCTTCCACTTCAGGGGCCACAAGTTTGATCCCTGGTCAGGGAACTAAGATCCCACATGCCGCGTGGCACGGCCAAAATAAAAAATAAATCAATTGAAAATTAAAAAAAATATTTGCAGCCAATTAAGCCGACTGTGCTCTTTTCCCCATGGGGGCCCGGTGTGCAATGGCTGCAAATAGCAGCCTCCTCAGTAGTGTATGCGGCCTGTTGCCTGTATGGGTTGCCCTAAGGCACCTTGGAGACAGCCCTTTCCAGTGGACATTAATGACTGGCATGCTGTCCCCAGTCCAGGCTCCTGACGGGTATGCGCAGTGCCTTTAGAAAGCCCCAGGGTGCAGAGGCCAGGGTCCACATTGGCCAAGTCACAATGTCCATCTGCACCAAGCTGCAGAACAAGGAGCATGTGATTGAGGCCCTCCGAAGGGCCAAGGTCAAGTTCCCTGGCTGCCAGAAGATCCACATCTCCAAGAAGTGGGGATTCACTAAGTTTAATGCAGACGAATTTGAAAACATGATGGCAGAAAAGTGGCTCATCCTGGATGGCTGTGGGGTCATATACATCCCTAACTGCGGCCCTCTGGACAAATGGCGGGCCCTGCACTCACGAGAGCCTTGGTGCTGTCCCCTCCTTACTCGTGCCCACCAATAAATCCTACTTTCCTGTCAAAAAAAAAAAAAATGAAAAATGAAAAGAACTGGGATCATGCAAAAAAAAATCGGTGATCCAAAAGATTAATTTTATCACATATTCCAAGTGTTCCACTTTGGGCACTCTGGGTACTTTAAATATCCCTCCAGGTATAAATCTTAATTCTTGATTAAAGCAAAAGTTTAATACTATTCTCGGCTGATAGGAATGAATGGAAATCCCCAAGGCATGCCATTCCTCCAAACGAGGAAGCTGAAACTTGAGCTAGAAGCAGAAAGCAAACGGGAAAACCAGAGTTGCGCTTGTGTCTAAGGGGAAATGTCAAGTTTGGAAGGTGTACCTGGGAGATAGGAAGATGAATTTAAGATCCTGCATTAACCATGTGACCCTGAGCAGAGCTACAGAGGTCCACGTGCGGATGGTAATCCTCTCTAAAGGAAAGCATAACTGAATTATGCCCCCAGAAGTATCACAGATTAAGATTCAATAAATGAGCTAAGAGTTCAGACACACAAAGAAACAAACCCCCATGAGTGACAGGCAACAGAACGACCACAAGAGTGATCCCCAAAGACTTTAGATATTGAAAGTATAAGGTAAAAAATATAAAATAACTGTGCATGAAATGTTTAAAGAAATAAATGATGGAATCACAAGGAAGAACAGGCAAAGACACTGTTACATCATCGGCCAGATTTGGGTGTAAAGTGAACTTACCACCTATAAATCTTCCTTAAATGAATTTCTAAAGGATATACTTCATGAAGAAAGAAAATGGTCTGAGATTCAGGACAGATAGAGAAGAAAATGGTAAACACATGCATAAATATAAACAAACATACACTGTATAAAATATTACAAAAGTGTTCTAAATTGTGGGGTTTTAAAAAAGGAATAGGCATTACCTAGCATAGTGCTTGTCAGCCTAGAACATGCCAACCTATCTGATGAAAATGTGTTGGGTTAATATCCTAATTTAGAAGAAAATTAGGGTGGAAGGAGAAGGAGTGTAAGAATACATAAATAATTTCATATAAATAAAGATACAAAAAATAAAAGTTAGAAGTAAATGTTGAACAATAGCGCTTAAGTGTGGAAGGTGATGAGAATTAGTGTTCTAAGGTTCTGTGTATCATCAGGGAGTAAAAATAAGCTTACTTACTTATAACATTTCACAGGGAACCAGGAGAAGAAGAGATGCGAAACACATATCTTCCAAGTCAGTAGAGGGATAAAATGTAAGAATGACAAACTAAACTCACAATCAATCAAAAACAAGAGCAATAAAACTACCATAATATTGTACACACCAACTATACTTCAATTTTTTTTAAAAAAGAGCAATAAAGGAGGGGAGAAAAGCAAATAAAAGTAAATAGCACAAAGTAAAATGGTAAAAATGTAAATATATCAATAGTCACAATAAAGATAAATTGTCCTAACTCACCAGTAAGAAGATTGATATTAGACTGGATTAAAAAACAAAATCCAGTTATATTCTGTTTAAAGGACCACCTAAAACATAAGGCCCAGAAAGGTTAATAGAAAAAGGTCTGAAGGAGATATACCAGGCAAATATGGGCCAAAAGAATACTGGGGTATCTATATTAATATCAGAAAAAAACTAATACCAAAAAAAGCAATATTTGGGATAGTAGGTTCACTAAATAATGATTAAAATATTTATTTCACCACAAAGTGTAACAATTCTAAAATCATATGCCTCTACTAAAGTTGCCTCAAAATATATAAAGAAAAGAAAAATAGATAATAGAACTACAGAAGAAACTGACATATCCACCAGGATAACATGACATAGTAACACATTATCTCAGTTATTGGCAGGTCAAGCAGACAAATTACTAAATATGTCTGCTTGACCTTTAGTAGAGACTTGGAACAACACAACTGAGCTCAATTAATAGAAATATATAGAACCTTGTATTCAAGAGGTGAACACATATTCTTAAGCACATATAGAATATTCATGATAGATCAATAGCCATTAAAAAATGTACTACAGGGCTTCCCTGGTGGCGCAGTGGTTGAGAGTCCGCCTGCCGATGCAGGGGACACGGGTTCGTGCCCCGGTCCGGGAAGATCCCACATGCCGCGGAACGGCTGGGCCCGTGAGCCATGGCCACTGAGCCTGTGCGTCCGGAACCTGTGCTCCTAAACGGGAGAGGCCACAACAGCGAGAGGCCCGAGTATCGTGAAAAAAAAATTTACTACAGATGAAGACATAAATCAAGTCTCAACCGATTTCAGATTGGTATAGTTGATATTCTTTCTCAAGAATAAACTAGACATCAACAATAAAAGGATAAATAATAATAAAAGGATAAAATTTTAAATTTCAATACCAGAAAAATTTAGAGGCATATTTCTAAATAACTAATGGGTAAAAGAATAATGGAAATTTAAGAATTCTTGGAACGGAAGGATAAAAATGTTACATATTAAAATATAAAAGATACAGTGAAAGCAGTAATTAGACGGGGATTATAGGTTTAAAAATGCTTTTTTTTTTAAAATGGTAGAAAATAATGACCCAAGTACCTAACTGAAAAAGCTGGGAAATTAAGAGTAGAATAAACCCTTAAAAAATGGAGAAAAATGGAAATATGAGGCAAATTAATGAAATCAGAAACAAACATAATAATAGAGAGGATTAACAAAACTAAAAATGGGTTCTTAACTAAATAAATAAACCACTGGCAAGACTGATCAAGAAAAAAAAGAAAGCCAGAAATATTAGAGGTAAAGAAGGGAACATAACTACAGATAGAGAGTCCACGTGATTAAAGATACAAGGAACCCTACAACAAGAAATAAGAAAATAAACTTGGGCTTCCCTGGTGGCGCAGTGGTTGAGAATCTGCTTGCCAATGCAGAAGGGACGGGTTTGAGCCCTGGTCTGGGAAGGTCCCACATGCCACGGAGCAACTAGGCCTGTGAGCCACACTACTGAGCCTGAGCGTCTGGAGCTTGTGCTCCGCAACAAGAGAGGCCGCGACAGTGAGAGGCCCACGCACCACGGTGAGATGAAGAATGGCCCCTGCTCGCCGCAACTAGAGAAAGCCTTCGCACAGTAATGAAGGCCCAACACAGCCAAAAATAAATAAATAAAATTTTTTTAAAAAAAGAAAAGAAACTTGCTTTTCTTCCATTGAGAAGCCAGTTTTCCCATCACTTATTAAACGGTCCATCCTTTCACCATTGATTAGCAATGGCTTCTTTGTCATGTGTCTCGTTTCCCTATATATTTGGGTCTACCTCTACATTCTTTATTCTATCCCAATGATCTGTTTGTCTATGTACCGGCTGATAGAGTTTTTGTTATTGCTTTCTAAGTATTCATATCTTAGAAGACACATTTTCTCAAATATCTGCATAGCTCACACTCTCATGGCCTTCAGTTCTACACAATAATCACCTTCTCAGTGGAAACATCTCTACACATCTCTTTTTAAAACCATAGTCTCGGGACTTCCCTGGTGGCGCAGTGGTTAAGAATCCACCTGCCAATGCAGGAGACATGGGTTAGATCCCTGGTCCGGGAAGATCCCACCTGCCGCGGAGCAACTAAGCCTGTGCACGTGCACCACAACTACTGAGCCTGAGCTCCAGAGCCCGTGAGCCACAACTACTGGAGCCTGCACACCCTAGAGCCAGTGCTCCACAAGTGAAGCCACAGCAATAAGAAGCCCACGCACCGCAAGAGAGTAGCCCCTGCTTGCCACAACTAGAGAAAGCCTGTGCTTAGCAACGAAGATCCAATGCAGCCAAAAAAACAAAAAACAAAAAAATTATAATCTCCACTTCTACCCCTCAATACTCCCTCTCCCCGGTTCCTGCATTACTTTTCTCCATAGCACTTATCACCATCTAACATTTTATTTGGTAAACTTTTCACTGAAGGGTAACCATCATACAGAAAAGTATGCAAAGCATATGGATATATAATAGCTCAATAAATTTTCATAAAATGAACACACCCCCATAACTGGCACCCTCATCAAGAAACACGATGATACCAGTACTCCAGAAGTCCCCTCTTGCTGCTCTGGTCATAACCACTCCAAACACTGTGCACCCTGAGGACAAGCAGCACCCGGACTTCTACCATCCACCATAGATTAGTTTTGCCTGGTTTTGAACTTCATAGACATGGAATCATAAAGCAACCCAGGATCTGTTTTCCGTATGTGCTTACTGTCGTCTCCTCCCCTAGAATATAAGCTCCATGGAGGCAGAGATTTTTAGTTCTTGTGTTCAATACTGAATCTCTAGTCGTCAACAGAAATAGCCAGCATATAGTCATGAAATTCATTCATTCAGCAAAATCGGAGCTCAAGATTCCTCGTCTTGACCCTTAACTGTTCCATAACAATTTTGTGATTAGTTTGTCAAATTCCACGAAAAAACACGTAGAATTCAATTTACAAACTCATTTGGGGAAAAAAAGGTCATCTCCATGGTATTGAAAAATCTCAACCATGAGCATGGTATTTCCCACCATTGATTCAGGTCTTTCTTTATGCCTTTCCGGAATGTTCTCTCATTTTCTCTAATAAAGTTCTTGCTCATCTTTTGTTAGTCATTCCTAGACATCATTCACTAAAGCAAGAAAAAATAACGTGGTATCTTTTTTCTTTTCTATTATATGTTCTAAGTGATTACTGCTAGATATTCAAAACTATTGATTTCTACAATATTGATCCTTACATCTTTTCTTATCTTAATGAATTAGCTAGGACTACCCATGCCATGTCAAACAGTAGGAGTGAGAGTGGGCACGCCTGTCTTACATCTAATTTTTAAAAAAATTTACAGCTTTATTAAAGTATGATTGATCATTGACAAGCATCTGCATATATATATATTTTTGGTGGCACCACGCAGCATGTGGGATCTCAGTTCCCTGACCAGGGATTGAACCCATGACCCCTGCATTGGAAGCATGGATTCTTAACCACTGGACCACCGAGGAAGTCCTGCACATATTTTAAGCAAACAATTTAATAAGTTTTGACATACGTATACTTCCGTGAAACCATCACAACCCAGATAATGAATCCAATCAGCCCCCTCCAATGTCCTCATGCCCCTCTGCAATCCTTCCTTCCCTCTCCACTCCCATCTCCAAACACAACTGATTTGCTGTCTTATAGACTGGTTTGCATTTTCTAGAATTTTATATGCATGGAACCACACAGTATCTGCTTTATTCTGTCTGACTCCTTTCAGTCAGCAGGACTATTCTGAGCTTCATCTATGCTGTAGCATGCATCAGAAGCTCATTTCTTTTATTGCTGAGTAGTTCTTTCACCTGTTGATCATTTGGGTTGTTTCTAGTCTTTGACTATTTCAAATAAACGTGCTTGCACTTGCTATGTTACAAGTGTCTATCAGGACATATGCTTTCTTTCTTTCTTTTTTTTTTAATACTTATTTATTTATTATATATTTATTTATTTTTGGCTGTGCCAGGTCTCAGTTTTGGCACTCAGGATCTTTGTTGCAGCATGCAGGCTTCTTAGTCGCGGCATGCATGCAGGATCTTGTTCCCCGACTAGGGATCGAACCCGGGCCCCCTGCATTGGGAGCACGGAGACTTAACTGCTGGACCACCAGGGAAGTCTCAGGACATATGCTTTCATCTCTCTTGGATGAATAAAGTTACATCTAACTTTAATGGGGATATTTTCGTTTTATATTATTGTCCTTATTTTCCTTTGCTTCCATTTCTTCACTAACATTTTATCTTGAATTGCATATATATATATATATATATGTGTGTGTATATGTATATATACACACACATAAGCTATTTTAATCCTTTTTGAAGAAAGTCAAGATAAAAACAGCTAAATAAATGCCCTTGACCATTTATTTCTATCTTCTCTACATTTTCCTGTTTCCCTTTCACAACTGAATCAAGTTCACCCCTTCAGCACACAAGATTCTTTTGGATTTTAACTTATTAGTATTAATAGTATAGTAATAATAAGGATAATAATGGAATCAGCATAATATATTAGTAATAATATTAATTTCTTTTTTACCTTATTATGCCAGTTATTATGATAAGCACAATACCTGCACTACATAATTTAATTTATATAACATCCCAATGACACAAGTATATTTTATCATTCTTCTTTTGCATAAAGAAACTGACATATCTAGAGGCTAAGAAATATTGAAGGTCTCAAAGACAGCAAGTGGCAGAGCTGGCTTTGGACCAAGATCTTTTTCACATGAGAGCTGATGATCTCATTTACTATGTGATACTTTGCTAAAAGGATGGCATCTTCCTGGAAGACATGAACAGTCAGATGCAAACCTGCCATCTCTGAAAGTGGAACAGTTGAAGATGGATAGGTTAGTGAAAATTTCTCCTTATGTACATCAATCTGTAAAGCACAGATAATATTTTTTAAAAAGATTTTCAGTAATTCCCTGGCAGTACAGTGGTTAGGACTCAGCACTCTCACTGCCGAGGACCCAGGTTCAATCCCTAGTCGGGGAACTAAGATCCCATGAGCCACGTGGCACAGCTAAAAAAAAAATAAAAAGATTTTCAAAATCATTAGGAATAAGCTAAACTCTCTGGACGAATGTGCATCTCACTGTCATCAAGCCTCACTCTCTTACCTGCCTGGGTGGGATAGATGATGAAATAATCACTGAATGTAGGCAGCCTCCTCTTCTCTGATCCATCATCCGAGTCCATGGGTTCATCATCCGTTTCAACACCACTGTCTCTTCTCTCTATTTTTTGAGGAATGAAAATGCAAACTACGATAATACACCACTGACACCAGTAATCTTTAATAAAAGTCACAACAAGCTTGTATCTCCATAAGAGAGAGGAATATCCACCAAAGTTAACATAAATCAGGTATTAGTCCCACAAGCCACCTGGAATCACATGAACGGTGGGACATCCCCTGGAAATTGCCCACCTCTCTCCCAGAATTTGAGGTTCCCCAACCCACCTCATGAATTTAAAGACTTAGACCCTTCCTGAGCCTAAATTAACTATCCTATCCCAGGAAAGCTTTCCCTTCATTCTTTCCTCCCAGCTCAAAGTCCCTACTATACTACATAACTAAAGTTACATCAGCTAAGCGTCCGCTAATGTGAAATAATTTTTTAAAACTCAGTTTTCTTTCCTCAATCATCAATATGAGAATTTCCTAGAAACAGAACTATTACAAAGAGGTCTCCACTTACCTCCTCTGCAGGCCTGGATTATAAAGATTTTGGGTTTCTCTTGAAGTGCTGGACAATTTTTATTGTTAAACATTTCAAAAATGCCTTCCAGGCTGACTTTTTCACCATCTTTCATTTTGATAAAGCCTTCTTCTCCGTGGGACATAAGAGCAACAAGGCAACAGCCAATGTCATCTTTAATTTCATTTAGTCCATCTCGAAATGATGTTATTTTTCCAAGTAACTCCTGTAAAATAGGAAAACATATTAAAAAGAACTGCAAGTAGGAAAACCCAGAAATCCCAGAGATGGCTCCTTTACAAGGTGATCCAATGAGACGACAAATATGAAAATACCTGCATCTCTAACAGAGTCAGTATAACTTGTCACTTCCCTTTTGGTTGCTTTCGGAATTCATATGATTTCTTCTTGTACCACTGGTGGTTCTTGTTTGACAAAATTAGGGTATTTCTGATTCTCTACCACAAAATACAACAGAATTATAGCTCCCCAAAGGGTTAATGTATTTCAATGCTATATTATTAACTTACTTTAATATATAAAATTATCTTATAAAATTAATACCCTCAATAAGCTAGAAATGGAAGGGAATGGAGGAGTCTACCCAATCATATCTACTTGCCAGAATCTATCAGGAGACGTCATCAGAATCAATCCCACTAAAAAGAGAAGACAGGAATGGCTGTTCTCACTAGCCTCATACATGTTGTAACAAAGATCCTAGCCATTTCAATAAAGTAAAGTAAAAAATTAGATGAAGTTTAAACATTGGAAACAAACTCATTACTTACAGATAATATGACTATCTAGAAATACAATCAACTAAAAACTACTAGAACTAGAGATCAGCAAGTTGACCAGATACAAAGTTAATTTACCAAGATCTATAGCTCCCCAATTACCCAGGAATAATAATGTAAACCACATAATGGAAAAGGGATCCATTCATGGTCATAAAAAAAGTAAAACAATACGTAGGAATAAACCTAACAAGAAATGGACATTACCTAAGTGAAGAAAATTATTAAAAAAAAAACTTTAGTGAAGAGGCAACATAAACTATGACATACCGATGTTTCTGAGATGACTCAATACTATTAATTTGCCAGTTAACTCTAAATTAATCTCAATTCAATGTCATGTCAATTAAAATCTCAAAGGATTTCTGTGAAACTTAACCAGATGGTTCTCAAGGTCACAGAGAACAGATGCTCAGGAACAGCAAAGTGCTCAAGAATAGCAAAGAACATTCAGAGGTTTAAAAAAAAAAAAAAAAGCAAAAAAAACATAAAAAACAATGAATCCCCATAGGATAGGTCCTATCAGACATCCAAAGGTACTATAAAATCATGGTGAACAAAACACTGATATACCAGCTTAAGAATAAACAAATGTATGAATAGAATATTTTAGAATACAGAAATTGATCCAAATATATATATAAGGATTTAGTTTATGATAAGAATGGAATTCAAATATGTGGGGAAAGGATGTATCATCAACAAAATGAGATGACTGGCTTGGAAATAAAGTTAGACCTCCCACCTCACTGTTCCAAAAAATATAATTCCAGTGAGTAGAAGGCTAACCTTAAACTATAAAAATGTTACAGAAAAATAATTTAAAAAAATTTTAAGTTGGGAAATCATGGGGTTTAATCAAGACATAAAAGCCAAGAAGGCAACAAACAGAAAGACTGACAAGTTTACTCACAAAAACTAAGACTTCCAGGGGAGTTCCCTCGTGGTCTAGTGGTTAGGATTTGGCACTTTCATTGCTGTGGCCTGGGTTTCATCCCTGGTCAGGGAACTGAGATTCCACAAGCCGCATGGTGAGGCCAAAATAAATAATTTAATAAATAAATAAAAAAGACTTGCAATGCCACGGAGCAACTAAGCCCATGTGCCACAACTACTGAGCCCACGCACCACAACTACTGAAGCCTACGTGCTCCAGGGCCTGTGCTTTGCAACAAGAGAAGCCACCGTGATGAGAAGCACGTGCACTGCAACGAAGAGTAGCCCCCGCTCGCCACAACTAGAGAAAGCCCATGCGCAGCAACGAAGACCCAACACAGCTAAAAATAAAATAAATAAATTTAAAAAAAAATAAAAAAGACTTCCATTTGACTTAAGATAACAAAAAGTCAAAAGGCAAGTAACAAGGCAGGAGAAAAATATTTGCACTCTATTTTGTCTAAAATTCAGGAAAAAGAACTACAGAATAAGAAAAATAAAATCCAGGGTGGTCCAGTGGTTAGGACTCCGTGCTCTCAATGCAGGGCCCGGGTTCGATTGCTGATCGGGGAACTAAGATCCTGCAAGCCACATGGCACAGCCAAAACAAAAAGGAAAAAGAAAATCCAGTAAGAAAAAAGGGCAAACAGGTAATTCAAATAATTCACAGAAGAAAAAAAATGGCCAGAAGATGTTCAACCAAACTAATAATCAGGAAAATGAAACAGTGAAATAATTTTACCAGTAAAGTTGCTAAATATTTACAAATAAATGTTGACAAGATGTAGAGAAAGAGGCCACTTCTGGACTTTTGGGAGAATAAACCAGAAGAACCCTGGCAATTATCTGTAATCTGAATGGAAAGGACTGGATTAAAAAAATCACATAATATTGGAAGAGATTCTGGTACAATCGTTGGGAAACATGAAGGAGTCTGTTTTTAGCTTTGAAATAATAAAATCAAAATTTATTGAGCGCTTACTATAAGCCAGCTACTATTCTGAGAACTTTTACATAACGCAGCTCATTTCATCCTCACCATAGCCCTACAAGATAAATTACTATCAGCCCCCCCTCCATTTTAGAGATAAGAAAGTAGTCAATTAATTTAAGACAGAATTTCTAGAACTCTTGCACTATTATTTTGTGTCAGGTAATCTTTGCCTTGGGGGCCGTCCTGTACACTGTAGGGTGTTCAGTAGCACCCTGGCTCTACCTCGGCAACTACACAAGATGCCAATAGCACCCTCCAGTTGTGACAACCAAAAATGTCTCCAGACATTGTCAAATGTCCTCAGGGGGGACAAAAATCACCCTCAGTTGAGAACCAGATTTAAGGTAACAACTAGTAAGAGACAAGACTCCACCGGTCAGTGTGTGCTGCTTTCCTAGCCCTTCTGCTATGCTGTTCCTTGATATTCACGAGCAGTGCCTCCTGGGGTCTATGAAGGACTTTCCTGTTATTATCCCAAAACATGCGCAGAGCTAGGCCAGGACTCAGCTGGGGTCAGAGAAGTCAAAATGCAGTTCCCACCCACCACCACCACTCTTCCACCTCATTTTCTTGTGTCCTCGAGTTAAATCACAATGCAATTCTGCCCAGGGCTCTCAGCAACTCCTCTCCCCACCCCTCCCATGGTTCTAAGCAAGTCCCACCAGGATCTTCCAAAGCCCCTGGGCTCCAATGCTGCTGGGATTCCTCTGGCCTGGCTGCTTGATGACCTCTCAAAGCTGTCCCCTTGGTCTTCCTGTTTCCAAATGCTCTGGACCTTGCCTACTCTGGACTCACAGCTAGTCCTTGGGCCTCCTTGCCCAACTCACTTTTACACCTTCATGGATTCCCTTCCCTCTTCAAATGCAGGGACCCAAGAGGTCCCTGCTTGACTAGAAGGGAAGCTGGAGTATCATCACACACTTTACATGACAAAAGCATCTGTATCCAACAGGTAAGCTGGGTAAGAATTTCATCAGGACATACACATCCATTGCTCAGCAGGCCCTGGTCCTAACCAGGTAATAAAACCCAATTTTTTTAAAAAGGAAGGAAAATTATAATATCCAAGCTACAATTTTTCTTCTTCTTTTAGTTTTTTTTGGCTGTGCCGCAAAGGCATGTGGGATCTTTGTTTCCCAACCAGAGATCAAACCTGCGCCCCTTCAGTGGAGGCACGGAGTCTTAATCACTGGACCGCCAGGGAAGTCCCGAGCCACAAATTTTCATTTTTGTTTTTAACTTGGTACCATTTTGTCGGGATCGATGCACAACGTATTTTCGAACTGGCACTGGCCAAGCCAGTCCTCCATCAGTAGGACATCCTGGTGAGCGCCCAGCCTGTTTCTCTTCACACACATGAGGAAGGCCTTCCGCCTGCCACTCAGGTCATAACGGTCCTGTTTTCAAGGAAAGCCAAGAAACAATATTTAAACCAAACCAAATCCAAATACACCTTATATGTGAAATGAGTTTCTTCTGGAGTTAATGATGACGTTTCCCAGCTCAGAGCAGGGGCACAACACTGATTTCCTCTCTCATCATGACTTCATTTATAATTTTCTCAAATACCTTTCTCAAACTAGGACGAATAGGCCAATTTCATTTTTAAATTCCTATACATAGCCAGAACTGCCCGTTTAAGGAAAATGGTAAATGACAACACAGGGCTGCAGTTATCAAAATCCAGAATGTGGGACATTCTACAGGACAAATAACCTGGTTTCGTCAACAAACAAGAGAAGAGGTCAAAGGGAGAGGTATCATAAATTAAGCCTCTTAAGAGACAAACCATCAAGTGTAACTGTGTAGACCTTGCGTGAGTCGGACCCTGACTCAATCCAACTGTAAAAGGCGTAAGAGCCAGCCAAGGACATCTGAAGGCTGACTGCCAATAAGGAATTTGTTTCTAGGTAGAATAATGGTATCATGGCTATGTTTGGAAAAAGTCTTTCTCAGAAATACATACTCAAGTATCGTATGTATGAAAGTGATATGGTAGCTGGGGAATCTGCTTCAATATGATGGGGTGGGTAGGGGGAGGAGCAGATGAAACAAGATTGGCCATGTTGCTAATTGTTGAATCAGGGCAAAGAGTAGGCTGGGCTGGAGTTTGGAGATTCATTTTTCTCTTCTCTCTACTTTAGCTTATGTTTTAAATGTCCATAATAAAACAAGCAAAAAAAGGCCGGAAGCCAGCAATTTATGTAGTTTCGAGAGGCCACACAGCCTGCAATGCCTTCGTCTGTAAAATGCAGATACTAACAGTGCTTACCTCATTTGGTTAATGCGTGCAAAGTGGTTTTATCTGGCTAATGTTTTGCTTTTCCTATTTATAACGGAAAGCAGGAAGATCTGACCGCTTGAGACAATGACACAGATACCCACCTCCAATCCAACAGAAGCAGCACAAAAAAATGTTCAAATGGTGACTAAATACTATCTTAAAGAGTCCAGATATTTACCAATTCACCTTCCACACAGTCATAGCTTCTCTTTGGAATCTTTCGTGGAATCACTGAATGAATTTTCATGAAAAGACAAAACAGAAAAGAACATATTTTTTCTTTTTCCTCTTCTTAAGCATGATCTGCTGTCATTCCTGTTAACAGGAAGCACTTCCCAAGGAAATCAGTTGCCTCTTATGTTTTAAAACAGGTTTCTAGGATTCTGAAAACCCTCTCCCAAACTCATAAGGACGAAAACTTAACAAAACTCCCTTAGGCCCCAGTCAGATTCAGGGGCAGGGAGAGCCAGGCCAGAGATGAAAAGGAGAAGCACCAATGAACATTAGTGAACACGCACCTCCAGAAAAGGAGACCAAGACATCAATAAAGAGAAAAATGAAGTTAAAGGAACTAGACCCTATTTAATTTTTTAATTAAACAAACTCTTAGCATTCAATTCAAATATTTTTGGAGTGCCTACAGTGTGTAGTCATGATACCGGGTAGTTTGGTTGATTCTGAAAAACAAAAAAGCCCAGTTTACCAACTGCAAGAGACTCACAGTTTAAAGGGGTGATAACAAAAGTGTGATACATTAACCACTAAGCCTGGAGAGACATTATGATAAGTGCTGTGCAGATGCAGTCAAGGGAGAATCAAAGGCTTCGTGGGGCCAGTATGCTGCCTACAGGCCATGTTTTGAGGTCGTTTACAGTTGTCACCCATTAGGAATCTAAAAGTCAGCAAAGCAACATACCTCAAAACTCAACCAGATCTTTATTGGCATACAATTGCTTTATAATGTTGTGTTCCTTTCTGCTGTATAACAAAGTGAATCGGCTCTATGTATACATATATCCCCTCCCTCTTGCGTCTCCCTCCCACCCTCCCTATCCCACCCCTCTAGGTGGTCACAAATCCCCAAGCTGATCTCCCTGTGCGATGCAGCTGCTTCCCACTAGCTATCTATTTTACGTTTGGTAGTGTATATGTGTCAATGCTACTCTCTCACTTCGTCCCAGCTTACTCTTCCCCTCCGCGTGATTTTTCTCAAATTTTTGGAGAGCTATTAGCCAGGAATTTGGTGTAATGACTCATTACGTTATTCCTTAAAAAATGTTAAATGTGTGTGTAGAGTTATGTAGCGGTCGTACTTTTGATTTAATAATTAGAAAGGAAAAAAAACCCCAAAACTCAACCAGATCATAAGCATGCGATGGCAGAGACCAGCAACAGTATATTTTAGTGTCTACCTCAGTGTGCCCAGTAGAAGTGCTTTCTCTTTCTTTCTCATTCTCTCTTTCTCTATGTACACAAACTCGCTCACATATTATACACACATACATTTATTAAACTTACGAGGGGAAACCCTAACCGCCCCCAACTTGTTACATTTCTTGATCTTAAGCCACATCTTCCCAGATTTATGGCAAATGTTCTAATGGTGGATTCCAACACGGGGTTTCTCACTGCATCATCTAAAAACCTCCTCCATCATAATCACTTGGAGGTAATTGTTAAAAATGCATCTCAGGCCTGCTGAGTCAATCTGATTTCTCAACCCACCCCAGAATGAACTGGTAGACCCTGATGGCTACTCTTGGACTGGTCACTTCGATTCCGTGCCTGGGAACTGTCTCTCTCCTGCCCGCTTATCCCCCGGTTCCCACTTCCCGCCGCGCGTTCACTGGTCCCTCGACCCCCGCATCCTCTTTGCTCCACTTCCCCCACCCCACCGAAGCTCGGTCCACCGCCGCTCACCTGTGCCCCAAGCCTAACCCGGCGCTCACCTAGGACATCTCCCTCCCCGCCAGTCCCCCTTCCCTCCAGTTAGTACCCCCTCCCCCTGCCCAGGAATCCCGGTCAGTCCTCCCTCCGCCAATCCGGGAATCCCCGGGCGGTAGGGCCAAACCCAGCGGTCACCAAGCACCCCCTCCGGTCCCCCCAACCCCGGGAATTTCCGCGCGCTCACCCGGGCCGTCGGCGGCGGCGCTCTGCCAGCGCGGCAGCAGGTCAGCGCGGGGCAGCTGCTCCAGCACCTGGACGAGGACGCGCTTGGCGGCGGCCGGTGGGTAGTACTGCTTGGCGAGGAGCCTGGCCAGCCCCGACGGGCTGCGGCCCTCCAGCTCCAGCTTCACCTGGCTCACGCGCGGCTCCACCTTCTTGAGGTGGTCGCGGAAGCTGCGCAGCTCCTGCGAGGACAGAAGGTCCAGGGTCTCCTGCAAGCGGCTCTGCAGCTCCTCCATGGCCGGCGGGATCTTCGGAGGCGCCCGCGAACCGTCAGACCCCGAGCGCCCGCCGATTCCCGGGCTCCCCTCCATTGTCACCCAATGATGCTGAAGCGACCGGGCGGGAGGGACCAATCTGAGCCCTGCGCGCCTCACACGCCTCCCGCTTCTCCTCTTTGTTTTGAAAACTGGAGGCGTTTCCGCTCGTCCTCTGAAGCCCGGAGATCTGGACGCCGTCTGCCTGCAAGGTCCTGCCTTCCGTCCTCTCGGGCCCGAGGTCCGCCCCCGCCTCGGAGCCACGCCCCGCACCCTGGAGGCCCCGCTCCGCCCACAAGAGCTCCTTCTTTAACCCTTGGAGCCTGGGTTAGCAGAGCCGAGTGGTGCCCGCCCTGCAGGGCTACTCCGAGGTGCTCGGCCTTGGCACGCGTTACGATCACCAGGAGGACTTTTGAAACTACTCATGCCCTAGGCCACAACCTGAACTGATTACATTAGAACGTCTGGGTGGCCGACCAAGGAATCAGTGGTTTTTAAAGCTCCCTGATGATTCCAGTGTGCAGCCAAGTTTGAGAACCACTGACCTTAGAGCGTTTACCAGCTACCTAAGCCAGTAGTTCCCAAGGAGCAGGGAAGAACTTGGAAGGTGAAAGAACACCTACAGATTATGGCATTGAGCCAGTTTTTTTTAGAGAGGACATGGTGACAAAAGCTGATATTTGAGAATTTGAAGGCAGCAAGGAGGTGGAAGGACACACTGCTCAGCCTGGAGGCGTGGAAGGAGCACTGCCTTGGAGAGCAGGTCTCAGCTTTGCAACCCCCCAGAGTCCTATTGCTAGGCTCCCTGACTTGATAGGGCCCTCAGGAAGTGATGACTCACTTTAACTGTGGTTTGCCTCAAAATTACTTACCCTTTCCAACAGCTGGTGAAAGAATCTTAGGACTTGTTTGAATCCTGATGCAAATAAACCAACTGTAAACAATAATTTTTGAGACAATCAGGGAAACATGAATATGGACTGGGTATTATTGGCTGATAAGCAAAAAAAAAATGTTAACTTTTTTTCAAGTAGGATAATAACTTTGTAGTTACCTAAGAAAAATGTCCGTAATTTTTAGATATGCATATAGAAATGTGGAAGGGTGAAATGGTATGATGTGTGGGATCTGCTTTTAAAAGCTTCAGTTAAGGAAAGAAAAAAGGAGGTGGGGGAGAGGGGAAAGACAAGCAAAAGTGGCTAAATCCTGATAATTGTTCCATTTGAGTGATGTGAGTGAAGGGGCAATGTACCATCTATTCTACTCTTGTGATTGAGATATTTCGTAACATATTCTTGGAAATTGAGTATAGCAGCTTGAAAGCTTTGCTTCTGTCCTTTTTGCCTCCTGCCTTACTAGGCCTTATCTCTAGTGCCAGATGACTGTTTACTCCCACAAAGCTCCGCCCCTATATAATTTGCTTTAAGTCTAAGGCAGCCAAGAACGAATCAATTTAAAAAAAAAAAAATAGTGGGGGGAGGGCACTGGGCAGTGTTTCCAAAGCCCTCTGAAGCTCACTAGCCACTTCCTTTCTGAACTTTTAATACTCGTGGGAGACTACGGGAGAGGAAAAAAATTCTGGGGGCCTGGGATATGTAGACTCCAGGGCCACTTGCCTCTGGAATCAGAGTTCATAATGGCAAATTTCAGTTTTACTCCATATTTAGAGAAAATGAGACGATTTCTCCAAATTTTAAGATGATTTGCCCCCAACAGAACAAATGAAGAGCAGGGAGGGGCCTCTGGTGGCTGAAATTCACCAGCTGTGTATAAGGCGAGCAGATCTGCACTGGGATGAAGCCTGCACCTCTCGGGCTTATCTCTGCCCCTCCACTCCCAGCAGCCCGTGGCCGGGCCCCACTGGCATTAGGCTCCCAGAGCCCAAGATGAGGGTCAGGGAGACTGAAGAGGCCAAGAAACCTGAACATCCTGCCTCAGAGGCTAAGTCCTTAGGCGGCAGGCACTCCATCAATCACCTGTGTTAAGCTGCCTGCCCTGCACTGCTGCCCCAAGCACACCATTTCCAGCCATAGGTGCTCCCCTGCTTTCCCCAGCACACAGCCTCACACACATAGGTCACCAAGCACTGGTGGCTTGGGTACCACTAGGAGATTAGGATCCTGGTTTGACTTCTCCCATACTCCTCTCCATATTATAATTTGGAATACGGCATTCTAACCTAAACTTATAAATCATTAAACTTAATATGTATGAATTGACTTGTGTCCCCCAAAAAGATACGTTGGAGTCCTAACCCCCAGTTCCTATGAACATGACCATATTTGGAAATACGGTCTTTGCAATGTAATCAAGATGTCATTCTGGAGTAGGGTGGGCCCTGATCCAATGACTGGTGCCCTTAAAAATAGATGCAAATTTGGACAGAGAGACACACGGGGGAGAAAGCATTGTGAAGACAGAGAGAGAGGTTGAATTGATGAACACCAAGAACTGCCAGCCACCATGGGATTAACTGGAAGAGACAAGGAACCATCTTCCCCTAGGGCCTTCAGAGAGTATGGCCCTGCAGACATCTTGATTTCAGACTTGTAGGCTCCAAACTGAGAGAATAAATTTGTTAGAAGCCACCTGACTTGTGGTGGTTTGCTGTGGCAGCCCTAGGAAACTAATGTAATGCACCAGAAACATATGCTCAATTAACCCTTGCCACCACCCTGGGAGGTAGGAAATATTACTATCCCCATCCCCTGGGGACAACTTCAAATGTGTCTAAGTAGGTGGAGAGCCAGCCTTTTAACCTGGGCCGCCTGAATCACAGCCCATGTTCTTAACCAGGAGATCAAACTTCCCCCTTCTGCTGTTTGGATAAAACAACAGCCCCTTCCTAAGCTTGAAAGTTGATAGAACCCACTAGAATGGCTACAATAAATAAAACAGACAATAACAAGTGTTGAGGAGGGTGTGCGGAAATCAGAACCCTCATAAACTTCTGGTGGTGATGTTAAATGGTGCTGCCACTTTGGAAACAGTCTGGTAGTTTCTCAAATGGTTAAACATAGTTACCACATGATCCAGTAATTCCACTCCTAGGCATGTACACAAGGGAAATGAAAATGTATGTCCACACAAATGATTCATACGTGAATGTTCATAGTGACAATATTCGCAAGTGCCAAAAAGTGCTAGCAATTCACACATTCATCAACTGATGAATGGATAAATAGGCATACAATAGAATATTATTTGGCCATAAAAAAAGGATAAACTGTTGAACATGCCACATCATGGATGAACCTCCAAAACGTTATGCTAAGTGAAAGAAGCCAGGTACAACAGACTACATAGTGTATGACTATGTAGGAAGTGCACAGAAAAGGCAAATTTATAGACAGAAAGCCGTTCAGTGGCTGCCTGGGCTGTGCTGGGGCTGGGAACGAGGGTTAATTGTAAATAAGAGATCTTATTGGGGGCGGGGGGGTGACTGTGTTCTGAAACTGATTTATGGTGATGGCTGCACCAGTCAGTAAAGTTACTAAAAAAATCACAGAATTGTCTACTTGGAATGGATGAATTGTATGATATATAAAATAAAGCTATTTTAAAAAATTTTAGGTTTGAGGACCTATACAGATCAAGAGTCAGCCACCTTAGACTATTTTGTTATTTTAGAGCAGAGTCGTGGCACTTGAGGTTTTTCAATGATAAAGTGCTTCACTTTATTTATCCAACTTTAGCTGCAGAAAAAAGCCAGAGTAACTTGGAGTTGAAACAGTGCAGGAGCCAAGATCAAACAATATTATTTGGACACTTAGGGGCTAGGAAGCCACTGCCCCCCTTCTCCGGAGCCTCTGAGAAGTCGATGAGGAACCAATGAAGTCGTGACATCTGTGCTTCCGCATCCTAACATCACCTCAGAGGCAGTCTTCAGCCTGGTGACAGTGACTCCTCTCTCGGCAGATCCAGCCTGGCTGCTGGAACTCCTCCGCCACTGCAGGCGGCCCACAGCACCCCTGGCGCTGCACTGCCCAAGAGCAGATCCAAAGAGGCACTGTGGTGTAGTGGGTGGCTGAGCAGAGACACCGGACAGAGCACTCTCTGGAAATGCCTTTTCAAGTAGCCTTGCAGGGTATGCAAACCCTTCTCCTAACTCCCCAAAATGATGTCCATGTCAGTGACTCCTCTTCTGGGAGGTCTGGAAGGCTTGAGTCCGACCCACCTATTCTCTTCTTGAGCTGGGTAACCGAAGGTGACGTGTTTGCCTGCCTCTCCAGATAGGACTTCGTCCTACTCCAGGGTAGTGAGTTGAAGAGGTCCTTGGCAGAAAACAGGCAGGGCGACAGATCCCATCTCTGCCTGGTCCTAGCTCGGTCAGGACTTCAGGCCCATCTTGGCCATCATCTCTTCGTAGACTGTCCACGCCATGGCTGCCATCAGAGTTCTGCGGAGGGCCCGGGGGACACCGCCTTGGAAGAAGCCACGCAGCCCATAATCCTAGGAGGAAAATGGAGGCCAAAACTCTGGGACTAAAGCAGCAATACACTCATATACCTGGCATGAGAGTGAGGATCTCTCTCTGCATTACCCCATTGTTAAGTCTTACTTTTTAGACTTTTATAAATAATGTTAAAACTACGAATACTGGGTCCAAGGAGGCAATAAACTAAAAAAAAATTTTTTTGGAATAGTTGCTAAGCTTTATCTTTTTTTAGGCTTGCTCCATCCAGGGGAATTTATTTCTTAGCTGAAAATCTTACCATTTTCACATATACTGAAGACTCTCTTTTCAAACTTCATGATTTTAGGTATAGAGAATAAGGAAGCAGGCAACCTAAGCCGTGTGATGAATATGATCTGACTCACAAATACGTGCTTATATCTAGGATAAGGCAGATACTTGCTGCAGATGCCTACTTGTTTCCTGTGCTACATACAAAAATTGAGTAGTACAGAAACATCTAAAGATCTAGGTGACGAATTTACTTTCAAAAAGAATATCTGATAACAGTACGTTCCCAAAGGGCTTACTCAGTGGCTTTTAAATAGCATTTTAGTGTACTTTACAATTACTGTACTGTTTATCTTCAATACCATCTGTCCATTTGCATTAGTGCGAACTCCTGGAAACAAAACAATGTGCTTGTGATTTTTTTCTGACTACATTTTCTCCTAGATCCTTGATTAGGTTAAGGAGTCCTCCCGGATCTCCTGACTAGGTAGGTCTGGGGTAGAGCCCAACAATATGCATGTTTAACAAATATCACATGTTGTCCTAATGTCAGGCTCCCTCCCTAAACAAACAAAACCAAAACAACAACAACAACAGAAAATCCCACAACCATAGATTTTTAGCAGTGATTCTCAACCTTGGCAACACACTGGAATCACCAGGGAACTTAAAATACTGATGCCAGGGTTTCATCTCCTCCAGAGATTCTAATATGATAAGCCCAGGTTATGAGCTGGGAATCGGGATTGTTTTAAAAGCTTCCCAGGTGTTTCTACCATGTAAAGGATAAGAGCTACTGCCTGAGAGAGAAAGCCTTAACCACAATATGAACCAATATTTATTCTAAAGCCTTACTTTGAAAATGAGTGTCACTGCCTGGCCAATCCACCGAAATTTCATTGGGGAGAGCTGCATGCGAGTTTTGATAACATCTGCAGGTTGAGTTACCAGTGAGGCCAGAATCCCAGCAAATATCCCACAACTGAAATTTACAACAGGAACAAGGACTGCATCCAACTGGTCTGAAACAGGACAAAGGCAACATTCAGTTATAAATAAATCCCACATTCATCAGATATCCATGTCAAGTTGCCCACTAATTCTTCCTGAAAGCCAGAAGGGTCTGGATGCAAACAAGGCTAAGAAATCAAAATCTAAACTAATCAGTGTAAGTAGGATAATGGAAAAGTTCACCTTTTTACAACCATCAGCATAATTGACTCAGGCAAGAGTCATTCACTGATGCTAAAATATATGGATGAAAGGACAGGAAGTGTTATATAGATTTATATATTCAAAGTATCTCCCCACAGAGATACTTAGAAATTACAAAAGAACAAACAATTGAGTTTTCAGTGGAGACACTATTTTTATAGTGATAAAAAGTTAACATCACCCACAGTGCGTCAAACGGATGTCATGAGCTTCCTGATATAAGGCACTGAAGACACAACCTCAGTTATGTGCTCCTCTTGCTAGAAAGGTATAAATGAATCTAGTTGAAAGGAAACATCAGGGAAACCCACACTGAGGTTATATAACTGGCTTATACTCTTGAAAATAAAAAATAAAAATTGCTACAAAATACATTATTGGGAAAATTGGAGAAATCAAGACTGTAGATGAAAGAAGTATCGATGGTTATACAAGGATGCATTTGTTCTTAGGAAGTACACACTGATGTATTTAAGGGTAAAGAGGCATCATGTCTGCAACTTATTCTTAAATGGTTTGAGGAAAACAATTATACACATAGAAAGAGAATAATGAGCTATGGAGTTATAGGTACTATTCTTGTGGCTTTTTTGGTAAGCATAAAATGATTTCTAAATACCAAATTAAAAAAAATTTTTAGGATGGATGAAGAAGTTAAAAATGTATATCCAAGCCCCCTTATTGCCTTAACTTTCTCCTGTAAGGTAAGGCTGTGACCTGTAGTGTCACACCTCCTGGTGCCTGGGGAGAAGCAGCAAATCTCCCAAAGCACTCCAACTGACACCACTGTCTTGGGGGTGGCATTCTGGCTTTCCCAATTAAACGACTTTGGTTGCAATTCCTTGCTCACATTATCCATAGACACCTTACTGAATGCAGGTTCACTTTATAGGATGTGTTTCTATCAATGCCTGGCTCTGCTTGGGTGGATGTTTACTGCCTGTCGATTTTGCCCATGTCTTGACAACACGAGCTTTCTGGAAGCGTGGGCCTGCCAGAATGCTAGGGGTTTGGCACCTTTCTCTCCAACCAAAAGGAGGGCTCAAAACAATGTTAGCCAAGAGCACAGCAAGGGACATGAAAATATTTTTCTTCTAGCTCCTAAGCCATTGGATTTCCCAAGCTTGTCTGATAAGAATCACAACAAGTGCTTCTTGAAAAATACAGTCTCTGAGGTCTTACCCCAAAGCTTCTGATTTAGGATGCCTTGGGTAGGACCCAGATCAGGCAAATGTGGGAAGTATTGCTGCAAAACCTATGCAAAATGAGCTTTATCCTACCCTCTCCCCGACTCAAGAATTACATACTATCAGTAGTCTGCCTTAGGAAGCTATAAACTCAAAAGGGCAGGGACCATGTCTTCATGGCCGCCCTCGCATCCCAGCACCGGGTCCCATGCCTGACACAATGCAGATATGGCTCGGTTTCTAAAACTAGGATAAGAATCTGGAGCTGCTAAGAACAACGAATAGTCTCCTGTCTCAGAGAAAGTGGTGAGGATGTGATCTCTCAAGGGATATCTCTTCCCACCACACCTTCCTTTACCCGTACCATGAAGCACAATGTTTTTGGTCTGGTTGTAAAACATCAAGTAGATTCCGGAAAAGGGGGCATCACGAAGGAGTGTTGCTGTCAGGCCACTGAAGAGACCCCGGTACCCCTCGCTGTGACAGATGCTCCTCAGGGCCGTGTAGATGCTCTCATAGCTGTACCGCCCGCTCTGCAAAGGAAGCACAGAACCAATGGCTGGCACAGTGGCCCTGGGTTTGCGCACTGAACGAAGCCATCCTCAGGGTGCATTACCGGAGCCCTGGCGGCTCTGGTTTGCATGTGCTTGGCCTGACTACACAGATGAGTTCTCCGACCACATCAACCCTGTGTTAGGTTATAAATCGGGAGGTGGCATCAGTGACCACTTGACTCAAGAGCCTGGTGTCTCTGGTTGCCCACTCACCTCGTACCGTGTCTTGATCACAGTGATGGGTGACATGCAGACCCCCGCGACAGAGCGGGAGCCCACCCCCAGTATGACTGACTCCAGGGCAGTGGGGGGATGGCCTCGCAGGAAGTACTGCTTCAAAGAGTAGAGAGTGCCAAAGTAGATTCCAATGCCAGGGACGCACCTCACGATGGACTGCAGAACAAGTCGGAGGGAGGAACGGAATCAAACACCAACATGTAAGATCCTGTCTGAGCTGGATTTCCCCAAAGAAGACCCAGGATTCGCATGCAAGGAGTCGATTTAAGGTGTGGAGGGAACACCAATGGGAGAGTAGGGAAATGAGATGGGAGAGAAGGCAGCCAACAAAGAGTGTGTCATCTCATCAGTTATTGCCATGGGCAACGGAATCCCTCTGGGGAACTCTGGGAATCAGTATCCTAGGTTACCCTGCCACCTGAGGAGGGAAGGGAAGTTTTAAACATCAGCTCTCGTCTTTCATCGGTTAAGGGCTGCTGCGGGGTTGGGGTGAGCGTGAATTCCCTGCCATTTCCAGCAAAGTGAGTTCCTAAGGCCAGAAAAAGCTGTCTAGGCAAAGAAGTGCAGGTGTGGAGGCACTGGAGGGGTAAGGGCAAGGTCTGTTGACAGGTGGGGCGCCAGCTGCCTCTGCTCTAGGACCTCATGCTGCACTAAGAAGCCGTGCCCAGGATGCACAGGTGTGCTATTCCCAGGGCCCTCAAATGGAAGCCAGCGACAGTGAGAGGGACGGACAGGAAGACCAGAAAGGCCCTCCCACCACCTCCAACCTCACGTACCCTTAAAAGAGAGGAGGTGTGAGGTGGATGAGAGACGGCTAGTTATTAAAGGAGGGGGTGCAAGACAAGACCCAAAAGGCAGCTTACGGGGGACATCCCTTTCCAGAGGCCAAAAAGACTCTCCGTGCGAACCACATTCAAGAGCAGAGCCAACATCCCAACACGTCTGGATCTGAAGGCAGACAAAACGGAGGCAAGGAAGGAAAAATCACTTAGACCACATCCCTGTGAAAGAACTCCCCACTCACAGATTTCTCTGTATGGACTCCTTTCTAGAACACTTAAGAATCTCTAAAAGGCACCCTGGAGTTACTGAGTTCCTATGCGTTCATGATGTGGCAGGTGCATGATTCTTTGTCCATTCACACTGCAAGCAACGGGATAACTTCTCATTTTACATACACTCTGTGCACTTCCCACAGGGCTGAGCCCAATAGGGGGCACACAAGATATACTCAATACCTATCTTATTTCCAGAAAACCACCCACTGCTTGTGCCAGGCAGCACAGTTATGACATTACAGGCTGGCACAGTAAAATGCAGACGTCACCAAGGCAGATCCCAGGAAGCTACTCAGGGAAGGACCCCACTTAATTAAGAGTATATATAAAACACATGGAAGCTCGGCCTGGCCTGTGTTTCTCTTCGCTCATCTAACAGAATGCAAGTTGACTGAACACAGTAAAGATGTGCCAGTGTCTGAGAGAAGCTGTTGAAACCAGGTCCTCAGTGAAAAGGGGGGGAGGGGGCGGGGGAATGGGGCAGCAGGCCTTACCCATGGGCTGAGGGCTGAAGGGTCTGCAGGCGCGTTTTGAGGAGATCCAGGGGTTGGAAAAGGAGGGTAGAGCAGGTCCCACTGATGGAGCCACACAGGAAAGCTTTGATCACGGGCTGCAACTGCAGGGCAAGAGAACAGTGTGTCAGCAGCTTTGTCCCAGCCTTCGTCACACCGGGACCAGTCAGTTCTCTGTAAGGATCTCTTAGAAACTCACCTGGTGGCACCCTGTATTAGCGTCAGACTTCACAGAAGGGAAAAGCATAGCCAGGAACGAACAGTGTTGGAATGTTATTGAGAGCACAGTATACTCCAAGAGGTAGCTCTCTGGTCTTACTGATAACAACTTTAGTAATTACTGATAATTAAAAACTTATGGATAACTTTGGTCCTATTGAGCAACACAGTAATTTCCATCTGTGAATTACGCCACTGGCCACACCTCCCTACTTGTCTTGACGGTAAGTTACAGGCCAACTCCTTCTCGTCACAAAAGCAAAAATCAGTTGAACAGTGTTTTAACTCTGAACTGCTGGTTTCAGGTTCCCTTGGTTGTAGGGCCTGCAGGCTATTTACAGGAGTAAGACAAAGGAAGTGAAACCATAAGTGAGCAGGTACAATGTGAAACATCTGTGCCATTTCCTGTAAAACCCATGCATTTCCTTAATGTAAAACTTTCCCCGTCATATACCCATTCGTCTCACCAGGACCTAAATAGATCGCAGGGACACCACTAGGCCAGCAGCCACTCCTGGGTTTGCTGGCTGTCCTCTAAGCCGGGAGAGTCACACACACTGTCTAATAGAGAGGCGGCATCCAGGAGGGCAGGACTGCCTCGCAGACTGACTGTGTTTCCCCCAAGCGCACTCCAGAGGCCCCACAGCACGCGCCGGAATCCAGACGCAATCAAATGGTTGTGAAAACACACTTAAAAATCCAAGCAGGATGGGCTTCCCTGGTGGCGCAGTGGTTGAGAGTCCGCCTGCCGATGCAGGGGACACGGGTTCGTGCCCCAGTCCGGGAAGATCCCACATGCCGCGGAGCGGAGCGGCTGGGCCTGTGAGCCATGGCCGCTGAGCCTGCGCGTCCGGAGCCTGTGCTCCGCAGCGGGAGAGGCCACAACAGTGAGAGGCCCACGTACCGCAAAAAAAAAAAAAAAAAAAAAAAAAAAAAAAAAAAAAAAAATCCAAGCAGGAAACAAATGTCCTCTTTTCCAAAGGAGACACTTGGCAAACTCCATCCAAAGATCGTCTCTCTTCTCATTAAATGGCATTTGCACTATTACTTTTTAATAAATGGCATACTATAGTCCTAAAATGCTATTAAGATGAAGTTGCCTGTTATACACGTCAAAAAAACTACCTACCCGGAACCAAAATGTTTGTAATCTGTGGTATTTGTTTCACAGAGAAGAGAGATTATTCCATGTTTCACCAAAAAAGCAAGTCTCAATTTATAACTGGAATTCCTTAAAAGGACTTAATAAGTTCATATAATAAATACTGGAGCTTATAAGCACGTTCAAATAGCCTTCCAAGCATCAAAGGTAAGACCACTAGTACAACCAAGCCAGATGGGAACAGCTTCATCACATGTGTGTCCTGCTCCTTTTGCTAACCCATATTCCCACGAATTTTGTTTCTCAGCCTCATCCGAACCTTTGTGGCATCAGTGAGCCTCTCTTCCCTGCATACTCAGCCTCTTACTTCCACTGACATCTTCTCCTTTGTCTGGAACAAGCTTGAAAGCCCCCCATATTTCCAGCCTGATGCCACATCATCTCCACTCCCTCTTCACTAGTCACCCTTCAGGTTCCCCAGTCTGCCATCCAGGTAAAGCCCCTCCACTAAAGCTGCCTCACCAAGGACCTGCCATATCCCAGGACCCCTTTCCCATCTGTGGCCTTCTCTTACTTGGCCTCGCTGGTGCATTTGAAACAGCTGATCGCCGCTCCTCTCTCTGTGGTTTCTGGCTGCCCTTCTAAGCCTCCTTTCCCCAGCCACAGATGTTGCTGTTTCCTCTTATCTCCCCGTAGCTGCGGCCTCTCAGGGCACCCGCATCTCCACACCACACCATGCTCACATGCCGGCAACGCCCACACCTCCAGCCCACTTCAGCCTCTCTCCCGAGTCCACTGTCCCCATGCTTCCCCCACCTCCCCTCGAATGGCCTGTAGGCATCTCAAACTCAACATCCCCTAATGGAAACTCTGTCCACGGTTCTCCACACGCTTGCCTCTCCTTCATGTCCCAGCAGGACATTTGGGAGACAAATAAGACTCCTTGATCTACCTACTGTTTCATGACCAACTCCTACTGATGACCCCTCATTCTTCCCAGAGCCTGCCCCACACTGATCCATCCTAGTGATCTCCTTGGGGGTCTCCAGCCTCAGCAGTGCCAACCCCCGCTACCAGAGCAGGCTGGGGTGAGGCATCCATATACATACAGCACCTCGAAATCTCACAACGCTCGTAAGAGCTAGATGTTCAAACCCATTTTCCAGATGAAACTGGAGCTCACAGGGATGAAAATGTATCCTAAGTCACAGGGTTTAAAGCTATTGGCTGAGACTCAAAGTTCATGCTTTTTTCCACCATTCCTCCCAGTCTAAGTGACAGTCCAGGGCACTTCCCAGGCAGCTCAGCAGCGTTCTGCTGTTGGCTGTTGACCACCACCAGCTCCTTCTGGAAATGTGCTCTGCCTCTGGCTTCTGGGATTAACACTGTCCTGATCTTCCTCCCACTTCCCCGGCCTCTCCGCCTTCACATGCAGAGCCTCTTCTTTTCCACCCTTCTGTCCACACTTGCAAGCTGTCTTCTGCAGACTCCCATATCCACTTAATCCGACGTCCCACAGGCACCGCGGGTTGACATTTCCAAACCTGAACCCATCTTTCTTCCTCACCCCCCATGTGCCTCTCCTCCAGGGCACTCCATCCCAGTGAACGCCCTGCCATTGATCTACCCTAACCCCACACTCGCGTTCAGTGCTCCTCTTCAGTGCTTCCACGGCACCGGAGCCCACCTGCCTTATGACTGAGGGTCAAGGACAGAGGAGGCCTGGACTGTCCTGTTCATGGTGGTTCCTCCTGCACTGACCACGGAGCCTGGTCCACAGCAGGTGCTCAACAATCAAGAATGAATGAATCAGGGACTTCCCTGGTGGCGCAGTGGTTAAGAATCCGCCTGCCAATGCAGGGGACACGGGTTCGAGCCCTGGTCCAGGAAGATCCCACATGCCGCGGAGCAGCTAAGCCCACGCGCCACAACTACTGAAGCCCGTGCGTGTAGAGGTCCTGCTCTGCAACAAGAGAAGCCACCGCAGTGAGAAGCCCGCTCATTACAACGAAGAGTACCCCCGCTTGCCGCAACTAGAGAAAGCCCTCGCACAGCAACGAAGACCCAACGCAGCCAAAAATAAATTAAAAAAAAAAAAAAAGAATGAACGAATCACTTCATCTAACAGGAAATCTGCACATGGCTCTCCCTTGAGCACAATTCCACAGGATAAAGCTTAGAGGGCCCTGCAGGCCACATCCCTGGACAGGGGACTCTCCCCTGGCTTCCCCCAGCCCTTTACTCCAGTAAGGCTGTAGGAATGGCCTGCAGTTACAGCTTCTAAGCAGTTCTCTTTGGAGCTGCCTCTCTAACGCTCTCACAGGTTGTGTATGGAACTACTGTATACTGCTCCCCAACGCCCAACACACTGTCCTCCATTGCAGGAACTATTAATGTTTTTATTTTTACAGCACATTGCTTGAACATTTTATTGGCTAAATAAATATTTGTGGATACATGCATAGAGCCCATAACTTTTTTAACTTTGTAATTTTCCAGGTCCATTAGCATAGAACAGATGCAAAATATAAACCAGCAGTATAGATTAACCTCTGATAGTTAAAAACAAAACAAAACAGGTAACATAATTGTTTTAAAAAAATAGAATTTACACTTTTCATTTTTAAGATATTGTCAATGGTGGATGGCATACCCTTTAAGGCATGCTTGATTTCTTTTTTCCTAAACAGCCCAAATTTATTCAAGGTAAATAAAACGAATAATACAGCTGGCTTTTTTGTTTATTTGTTTGTTTTTTGAGGGGGGTTAGGGCAAAAACAACCAAACAATGATACATAGATACATAAAGGCAATAAGCAGCACTTGAATAGTTAGCAAACAGGTTCCACAAGCCACTCCTGCTCCCCTTTAAAAAAACTATATCCCAAATCCAATTCAGATCTCCAGGCCAGAGCTGGAGGACCCAAAAGGAAATACGTAAGCACATGTTATAAGATGTAAACGTAGAGTGGTCCCCGCCTCCACCTTTGTTAAAGATAAAAAACAAAACAAAACAAAAAACCCCACACCCCTGTCCTGCCCCCGGCGCAGGTGGGCCATGACCTTGACCTCAGGGAGAAAAGTAGCCACGGCCAACTGCCCCTCCCGGCCTAAAGCGAAGCCGCAACCCCGCCTCCACCCACCGCTAGCAGCAACTCAGCCAGACCGTCCTCGCCGGCCCAGCCCAGCCTCCGCCTCCGCCTCCGCCTCCACCAATGGCAGCCCCGCGGCGCGAACATAGCAGCCAATCCAGGCGCGGGAGGGGCGTGGCCTCGTGGCGAGGGCAAACCGCACTGGTTCCCGGGAGAGTCCACCTGGTCCAGCCCGCGAGCGCTGTGCAGCCCTAACCCACCTCGCTCGAGCAACAATCTCTCCTCAGGCTTAGCGTTATTGCCGGGCTTTGCAATGGTCCAAATATCTACCCAGGTGTCCTCCCACTTGTCATTCTAGGCATCCAACTCAAAGCAACGTCCCGTAGCGCTCGCACCTCTCTCTGGACCACGCGGGCACATTCCCCCCCGACACCGGCCAAGGCCCCGGCAATTCCGCCTACCTCTACCCAGATTACCAATACAGGAGCGAGACCTTTGCTTGCTTATCCCAAGGACTGGACTGCAACTTCTCTCCTTCCTCCCTCCCTCCCCTCTTTTAATCCCTTAGTCAAACTCCATCTCTGCCGCCACGTCCCCAACGGGTTATGCGCGCATCCCGGAGGCAGAAAAGGTTCCCCGAGGGCCGCTGACCCTCGGCAACCTTCCGAATTTCCCTCCCCGCGCCGGCAATGCCGGAACCCCTACCTTCCCTTCCCCGCAGGTTACCATAAGCGTTTCCACCCTGTCTCCGACATCTTGAGGCTGCAGCAGCGCCGGGCGTGACTTCTGAATCATTTGAGGGGAGGCCTGCGACTGCACTGGGCCCGGGGTGCCGTCGGTGGGAGCTCAGGCCCGGCCCTGACGATTCTAGAGAAGACGACGCGATGGCGGTAGCCGGGAGACGCGTTCTACCGCGCGACTTCTCTGCAGTCTGCGCTGGTCGGCGATCGGGACCTGCACGCCCACCGCACGTGAGTGGCTCCAGGCGCCGCTCTTCACTAGCTCAGCAGACTGCGAGGCTCTGCTGCCCTGCCCATCCTGTCCCGTCGCCGTCTTCAGGACTTGAGAGTATTAGACAGGGTTCATCCGGGAGTGGAGAAAGCCGGAGGAACTAGGTATAACGGCGGAATTTAACTTCCGGGGTTGGACGCGGGTCGCGCGCTGGCGAGGGTGTGCTCCTTAGTGCTACCTCGTGGAGACCTCCGGAACTGCAGGATCGGGGCTTCCCTGCGCCCGGAGCTGCATCGGGCGTCTGCAGGGAGGTACGCTTCTGGGCGCCACGTCTGAAGGTAGTTACAGTCCAGACTCGCTCTGCCCAATGCGGTAGCCAGTAGCCAACTGTGGCTATCAAGCACGTGAAGTGTGGCTAGTGTGACTGAAGACCAGACTTTTAAACTTGATTTAATTGTAATTAATTTGTATTAAAACCCGAAGCGGTGTGGAATATTTTTCCATTAAACACAACTTTATTGTCTTGGCAGATCCACATTTCCCTTTAAACGCTGAAAATTTCGTGCCAGAAATGTGCTGTAAGTTATCCACACGCTGGATTTCTAAGACGTGACAATAAGATAAAATAATCTCATGAATAATTTTTACGTTATTACGTGTTGAAATGATATTTTGGGTGTATTGAATTAGGTGAAATAATTATTAAAATTAATTTTATCTCTTTGCTTTTTTCATATGACTACTAGAACACAAGATTACATTTGTTATCCTGTGATAAAACATAATGGAAAAGAATATGAAAAAGAACATATGTATGTAAAACTGAGTCACTTTGCTGTACAGCAGAAATTAACACAACATTGTAAATCAACTATACTTCAATAAAATTTTTAAAAATTGCACCTGTGGCTCGAACTACTTTTCTACTGGACAACACTGGCCTCCCAGAGAGGTGAATGGGTGTGTTATGATGGCCTCTATCCTACAACTTATAGAGGCTCCTCTCCATGAGAGCATCCCCTCCAACCCCAAACACGCAGCCTTAAGAGTCTCCCAGGGTAGGCAGTGCCCTCAGCAGTGTGGAAAGTCACCCTCTGTGCCCGGTCACAAGGATGGGCACAAACAGGAGGAAAAAAGAATTCTAATGGCCTTACCAGAAGCTTTGGCGAAGAGGACGGTCCTGTCACTGCTTTGGGTTTCACAAGAGAGAAACACCTTTCTTCCTTCCATGCCAGTGACCTTTGCCTCCAGCCTCACCACTGAGCTAAGGGTGAGTGGTCTAGGAGAGAGCAATGGGGGAGAGTGGCTGGTGGGCTGGTCTCCTGAGAAAGGGAGGGATGACCCCGTGGGAGGATGAGGCTGCCGGAGTGGAGGTCCTGGGGTTCTACTCCAAGATATCAGGGGCCCTTGCATTTGTCACCTGCTAGCTGTGTATTCACCTCAGCTTCTTCATCTGTCAAGTTGGAGATAATGTACTGACCTCCCAGGATTATAGTAAAGATTGAACAAAATAATGTGTGCATGTTTCGCAAGAGACTAGTCAAATATCAGGAATTATCATTTCAGTAGGGGCCCAATAATTATTTGTGGACTGAAGTAAATATTTACAGGCACATGGGCTGGCTTTCTCTAAATCAGAGGCAGCCAAAAGTAGTTCATCATCATCCCATGTAGAATATCTTTATGTTGGAACACATAACCCATCTTCAAGCTTATCACCTTGTCCTTGGATGAAAAAGGAACATCTAACAAGTTTAGATTGGTCCATGAGAAAAGCAAAAGTAGAAACTCCTCTTTGCACTCAGGATTGCTACATGAGCCCTCATCTTCCATCGCAACACATGGAATAATCCCATGCCAGCTTACTCCTAACTTGAACCCAGGCAAGGAAACAGACCTCTCGAAGGTGATGGTCATGGTTCCTGTAACGACTGCCTTGGCACTGTTGAACACCATCATGAAAAACGTGTCTGTCATGGTCCCCAGTGCGCCACCATGGATAACCCTGCAGGGGCAGACGAGGGGAGAAAGGGAAAGAAAGAGTCACCCAGGACTCCACTCTGCACGGCGAGGTTCCAGTGTGGTGACATGCTGAAGGGTTCCCTGCAATCCAGAACAAGATTCTTGCATCGCTCAGGGTAGAGAGCGGACATGTGAGAGCAAAGAAATGCAGGGGAAGCAAACAAGGCTGTCTGAAGCAAGTTACACCTGCTTAGAAGAGAATAAATTAAAGCAGAAGAAACTCCCCACCCCACAACCAGCTCCAACCACAAAGTCTGATGAATCTTGTGTTCCCTCTTGGGTTGGTCTCAGGGGGAACTAGAAAGGTGCAGTGAAAACAGCATGGGCTTTGCAGGCAGAGAGACCTAACTCTAAATCTCACATTTCTAGTCATGTGACCTCAGTCAGAGAACCACTTGGGCCATCTGTTTCTTCATCCATAAGATAGGAATATCTCCTAAGAATTTTTGTGGGCATTAAATTAAGACAGCCAAATCTCCATGTGCAGGGTCTGGCATATACTGGCCACTGAACAAGAATAGTTTTTCCCCCTTCTTATTTCCAATGTCCACTGCTTACTCCACTGCCATTTAGGAGGTTCAGGAAGTCCCTAACAGGGAGAGGCTACACCTCGGGTGGGTGACCGAGGGGCTAGCAGAGCCTCCCTACCCAGGGAGTCAGTAGAATAAAGCTGCAGTAACCAAGAACCTGCTGAAGGCAGCCATGGACCCACCAACTGTCCTCTCACCCCCACCCCTCGCTGCTCTTTGACCAAGAAAAAGCCCATTTGAGCTACTGGCTGGGATGGCTCTCTGTGCCTCACCCAGGCAGCCCCTGCAGGAGGGGCTCAGGCTGGAGCAAGCAGATGCACTTCTTTTCCGAGGCACTGTGGAAGATGACGTACTCAAAGCCGAGTTTCTTCATCTCTGTGATCCAGAAGAAGTGGTGGGTGTCTTCTACCATTTGGACTGGAGAGTAGAGTTGAGTCGGTGAGAAAGACGTCGAGCTGGAGTCTGACCCTTGGGACGGTGCGGTCTCCAGGGCAGAAAGCATCCAACCGGAGGAGGTCCTCAGGAAACCCACTGCCCTCAGCTTTCCATCTGCACCCCCCGGGATGGCCCCATAAACCTCTGAAGGAGACGAGCAGCTTCCAAGGAAGGGATGAGATCAGCAGTGTGAGGGACAGTGAGGGGTGAACTGCCTGTGAATTTGGGACACCGCTGTTCCTATCAACTGAATAATAAATACTAATCTGAATGCATTGATTGTGGCAGATCAAGGAATAGGCAGGCAAAAGTCCTTTCTGTAAATTAAATATATATGTCCCCTCTCACTGCCACAGGTCTGAGATTTCAGAGAAATTTGTCTATACAGTATGACTTGAATTGGGGATAATTTAGAGGATTTAATTAGAGGTAAAGCCTCCGATATATAAAATCCAAGACTTGTCAAACACCTGCATTTTTACCATGAATCTCAAAGCAGAATTTCGAATAACAGCTTAGGTATATAAAATTAGAAGACTTCGGCTGGCTCCTGTCTCTGCAACGCGGGATCCGGTGTTTGTTTTCCATCTGATGTCCTTCACTGGTTCAAGAGCTCAGCTCAAACTGACCACTAGAGGGAGCATGAGTCCTGTCCATAACAGGTTCTGGCTTCTGGCCTCAGGGGTCAGTAAGATACTGCCCCCTGGCTGCATCACTGAGCTTCCGACCCTGTGTGTACCAGGGTAAAGGCACTGGTCCTTAATCCCAGGCACTGCCTCTTCCCAATTCCTCACTGAGACTGCACCTGTCTGGTCTACAAGAGAGGATGGGGCTGGCAGGTATAAGGAGATGCCGGGGTGACTGCAGACATGGGTGGAGAGAGCACTACCCCAGGAGTCAGGAATTCCTGATTCTAGTCCAGGCTCTGCCAAAAACTCACTTCATCACCTATCTAGGCCTCAGTTTTCTCTCGTGTAAAATGAGCAGGTTGAACAAGGTGGCCTCCACGTTCCTTTTCTGGCCTAATATTGTGTGAGTCTAGGATCACCATGCCCAGACTGCCTTGCACCTGACTCTCAGGCTAATGCAGCCCACACAGGAGGTGCTGGAACTGGGCTGGGGCACAGAGTTCCTCGAGGAAAATGCACACACATAAGCAAAGATTTGCCAACAGTCCTGCACTAACCAGAGCCCTGCTCCAGCCGAGGTTAAGTGCTCCTGATACAGGGATGTGAACTTACCAGGGACAGCTTTAGTGATCCTAGCTAAGTCTTTAAGGAACTGCAAAGAGCGCAAATAACCTGGAAGTCTCGTCCCCGTCCCAACCACCATCTTCTCCATGTGTTCATTGTACAGCCTCACCATGATTGGGCTCCAGCTGGCATTGGGTAGGGAATAATCCTTTGTATTGGAATGGAGGTGGCTACTTGAGACCTGGAAAATCCAAAAGAGGTAGCTGACTAGGCCTGATCCAATTCCAACTTGATTCATTCATTTATGCATGTATTTAATAGATGGGGCAGTTTTCACCAGGCAGAGCCTGTACAAATAAATGCCCAGAGATGAGAGAGAGCCTGTTCCCAGAACTGTGCAAGGGGAAAGGTCTAGTGGTAGGGAAGGGGGGCAAGGAAGGAGGTCAGAGAGAAAAACTAGGGCCCAAGCTGCCATGTTAAAGAATCTGGGCTTTATACAGAAGAGCTATAAGCAGGAGAATGAAATGGTCAGATTTCCTTGTTAGAAGGATTCCTACTTGCACATGGGAACCTGTAGTCTGGTTAAGCCTCAATGACATTGGGAGCCTGGTTGATAAACAATTCAAAGACACGGTCTTTTCCCGGCTGTTTCCCTCTCCTGCTCCCCCATGTCCTCCAGGCTCTTCTCCCAACACAGCTCACCTTGGTTGACTCTCTGGTTTATTAGGCCTCTTTACTGTCCCATTACAGCTGGGGGCTCCACCAGAGACTCCCTTTTCCGGCAGACAGAGGAGAGGAGGACCAGGTCTAGGTGGCCAACCCTCCTCCCAGGGTTTTGGAAAATCCATCATATGGCAACATTTTCTTGTACCTTCCACCTGGCTACTGTTCATATCATCAGTGCCAATCAGTCCTTCTTGCTCTTGTACAGTTTCTACATTTTTTCTGGCTTAGTTACTGGCTTACTCACAGTTCCCTGTATATGCTCTTACTTACCTACACAGATGGAGAAAATACAGATTCTTATATTATTTATAGACAGACAGGCTTTTAAGAGGGGGAAAAGGCTACCCCCTAGGAATGGTCCCCGATCCTTACTGCCCTCTTGCAGGGAGCTTTTTGCCAGCTAGTAGAGGGTAGAGTGGCATTTGAATTCTGTCTCCCTAACTTCTTCCCGTTAATACACTGCACTGAATGGTACTTGTCCTTTAACTGCTTTGAGCATCAGTTGTTAAATCTGTAAAATGAGAATAATACCACCTGCCCTGTAGGTTGCTGTGAGGACTGCATGCGGTCATGATATTGGAATGTACCTGGCTCAGTACCTGGCCCAGAGCAAGCATTCTAAGATGTTAGTTTCATCTGAATCTAACAGGAAAAGTCTCTCCTTCTCAAGTTTGATTCCAAAGAATTCTTTCCTGGTACTGATCATATGAAACCAAACCTGAACTCAAAATATTTTGGAATGAGTTTACTCATCTTATGAAATGATGAAAGGGGTGACATCCAATCGATGCTACTTTTGAGCACTTAATTTGCACACAATTCATTTTTTTATTGGGGTATAGTTGCTTTACAATGTTGTGTTACTTTCTGCTGTACAACGAAGTGAGTCAGCTATATTTATACATATATCCCCTCCCTCTTGAAACTCCCTCCTACCCACCACCCCATCCCACCCATCTAGGTCACCACAGAGACCGAGCTGAGCTCCCTGTGCTATACAGCAGGTTCCCACTAGCTATATGTTTTACACATGGCAGTGCACATACATCAATCCCAATCTCTCAATTCATCCCCCCTTCCCAGCCCCATGTCCACACGTCCATTCTCTATGTCTGCGTCTCTATTCCTGCCCTGCAAATAGGTTCATCTGTACCATTTTTCTAGATTCCACATATATGCGTTAATATACGCTATTTCTGTTTCTCTGTCTGACTTACTTCACTCTGTATGACAAGACTCTAGATCCATCTACGTCTCTACAAATGACCCAATTCCGTTCCTTTTTGGGGCTGAGTAATAGTCCATTGTGTATAAGTACCACATCTTCTTTATCCATTCATCTATCAATGGACATTTAGGTTGCTTCCATGTCCTGGCTATCGTAAATAGTGCTACAATGAGCATTGGGGTGCATGTGTCTTTTTGAATTATGGTTTACTCAGGGTATATGCCCAGGAATGGGACTGCTGGATCATATGGTACCTCTATTTTTAGTTTTTTAAGGAACCTCCATACTGTTCTCCATAGTGGCTGTATCAGTTTACATTCTTAGAGAACAAACTTATGGCTACCAGGGGGGAAGAGTGAGAGGAAGGGATAGTTATGGAGTTTGGTATCGACATGTACACACTACCATATTTAAAATGGATAACCAACAAGGATCTACTGTATAGCACAGGGAACTCTGCACAATGTTATGGGCAGCCTGGATGGGAAGGGAGTTTGGGGGAGACTGGATACATGTATATGTATGGCTGAGTTGCTTTGCTGTGCACCTGAAACTATCACAACATTGTTAATTGGCTATACTCCAATATAAAATAAAAAGTTTATTCAGTGGCTTGAAAAAAAATAAATTAAAAAAAGTTTACATTCCCACCAACAGTACAAGAGGGTTTCCTTTTCTCCACACCCTCTCCAGCATTTACTGTTTGTAGCTTTTTGATGATGGCCATTCTGACCAGTGTGAGGTGATACCTCATTGCAGTTTTTTTTTTTTTTTTTTCTTTTTTTTTTTTTTGCGGTACGCGGGCCTCTCACTGTTGTGGCCTCTCCCGTTGCGGAGCACAGGCTCCGGACGCGCAGGCTCAGCGGCCATGGCTCACGGGCCTAGCCGCTCCGCGGCACGTGGGATCCTCCCGGACCGGGTCACGAACCCGCGTCCCCTGCATCGGCAGGCGGACTCTCAACCACTGCGCCACCAGGGAAGCCCCTCATTGCAGTTTTGATCTGCATTTTTCTAATAATTAGTGATGTTGAGCATCTTTTCATGTGCCTCTTGGCCATCTGTAGGTCTTCTTTGGAGAAATGTCTATTTAGGTCCTCTGCCCATTGTTTGATTGGGTTGTTTGTTTTTTTGATATTGAGCTGCATGAGCTGTTTGTATATTTTGGAGATTAATCCCTAGTCAGTTGCTTTGTTTGCAAATATTTTCTCCCATTCTGAGGGTCGTCTTTTCATCTCATTTATGGTTTTCTTTGCTGTGCAAAAGCTTTTAAGTTTCATTGGTTCCCATTTGTTTATTTTTGTTTTTATTTTCATTATGCTAGGAGGTGGGTCAAAAAAGAACTTACTGTGATTTATGTCAAAGAGTGTTTTTCCTATTTTTTCCTCTAAGAGTTTTGTAGTGTCCAGTCTTACATTTAGGTCTTTAATCCATTTTGAGTTTAGTTTTGTGTATGGTGTTAAGGAGTGTTCTAATTTCACTCTTTTACATGTAGCTCTCCAGTTTTCCCAGCACCACTTACCGAAGAGACTGTCTTTTCTCCATTGTATATTCTTGGCTCCTCTGTCATAGATTAGGTGACCTTAGGTGTGTGGGCTCATCTCTGGGCTTTCTGTTCTGATCCATTGATCTATATTTCTATTTTTGTGCCAGTACCATACTGTCTTGATTACTGTAGCTTTGTAGTATAGTCTCAACTCTCAGAGTCTGATTCCCCAAGCTCTGTTTTTCATTCTCAAGGTTGCTTTAGCTGTTCAGGGTCTTTTGTGTTTCCATACAAATTGTAAAATTTTTTGTTCTAATTCTGTGAAAAATGCCACTGAAAATTTGATAGGGATTGCATTGTATCTGTAGATTGCTTTGGGTAGTATAGTCATTTTCACAATATTGATTCTTCCAATCCAAGAACATGGTATATCTCTCCATCTCTTTCTGTCATCTTTGATTTCTTCCATCAGTGTCTTATAGTTTTCTGAGTACAGGTCTTTTGTCTCCTTAGGTAGGTTTATTCCTAGGTATTTTATTCTTTATGTTGCAATGGTAAATGGGATTGTTTCCTTAATTTCTCTTTCTGATCTTTCATTGTTAGTGTATAGGAATGCAAGAGATTTCTGTGCATTAATTTTGTATCCTGCAACTTTACCAAATTCATTGATTAGCTCTAGTAGTTTTCTGGTGGCTACTTTAGAATTTTCCACATGTAGTATCATGTCATCTGCAAACAGAGACAATTTTACTTCTTCTTTTCCAATTTGGATTCATTTTATTTCTTTTTCTTCTCTGACTGCCGTGGCTAGGACTTCCAAAACTCTGTTGAATGAGTGGAGAGAGTGAACATCCTTGTCCTGTTCCTGATTTTAGAGGAAATGTTTTCAGTTTTTCACCATTGAGAATGATGTTTGCTGTGGGTTTGTCATATATGGCCTTTATTAAGTCAAGGTAGGTTCACTCTATGCCCAATTTCTGGAGAGTTTTTTTTTTATCATAATTGGGTGTCTAATTTTGTCAGAAGCGTTTTCAGCATCTATTGAGATGATCACATGGATTTTATTCTTCAATTTGTTAATATGGTGTATCAGACTGATTGATTTGCGTATACTGAAGAATTCTTGCATCCCTGGGATAAATCCCAATTGATCATGATGTATGATCCTTTTAATGTGTTGTTGGATTCTGTTTGCTTGTATTTTATTGAGGATTTTTGCATCTATGTTCATCAGTGATATTGGCCTGTAGTTTTCTTTCTTTGTGACATCTTTGTCTGGCTTAGGTATCAGGGTGATGGTGGCCTCATAGAATGAGCTTGGGAGTGTTCCTTCCTATGCAATTTTTTGGAAGTTTGAGAAGGATGGGTGTTAGCTCTTCTCTAAATATTTGATAGAATTCACCTCTGAAGCCATCTGGTCCTGGACTTTTGTTTGTTGAAAGATTTTTAATTGCAGTTTCAATTCCATTATTTATGCTTGGTCTGTTTATATTTTCTATTTCTTCCCGGTTCAGTCTTAGAAGGTTGTATGTTTCTAAGAATTTGTCCATTTCTTCCAGGTTGTCCATTTTATTGGCATAGAGTTGCCTGTAGTAGTCTCTTAGGATCCTTGGTATTTCTGTGGTGTCAGTTGTAATTTCTCCTTTTTCATTTCTAATTTTATTGATTTGAATCCTCTCCCTTTTTTTCTTGATAAGCCTGGCTAAAGGATTATCAATTTTGTTTATTTTCTTGAAGAACCAGCTTTTAGTTTCATTGATTTTTTTGCTGTTGTTTTCTTCTTTTCTATTTCATTTATTTCTGCTCTGATCTTTATGATTTCTTTCCTTCTACTAACTTTGGGTTTTGTTTGTTCTTCTTTCTCTAGTTGCTTTAGGTGTAAGGTTAGGTTGTTTATTTGAGATGTTTCTTGTTTCTTGAGGTAGGATTGAATTGCTATAAACTTCTCTCATAGGACTGTTTTTGCTGCATCCCATAGGTTTTGGGTCTTTGTGTTTTCAGTGTCATTTGTTTCTATGTATTTTTTGATTTCCTCTTTTATTTTTTCAATGATCTCTTGGTTATTTAGTAGTGTATTATTTAGCCTCCATCTGTTTGTGTTTTTTACAGTATTTTTTCCCTGTAATTGATTTCTAAACTCATAGCACTGTTTTCAGAAAAGATGCTTGATAGAATTTCAATTTTCTTAAATTTAAGAAGGCTTGATTTGTGACCCAAGATGTGATCTATCCTGGAGAATGCTCTGTGTGCACTTGAGAAGAAAGTGCATTCTGCTGCTTTCAGATGGAATGTCCTATAAATATCAATTAAATCTATTGTTCTGTGTGTCATTTAAAGCTTGTGTTTCCTTATTAATTTTCTTTCCTGATGATCTGTCCATTGGTGTAAGTGGGGTGGTAAAGCCCCCACCATTTTTGTGTTACTGTCCATTTCCCCTTTTATAGCTGTTAGCATTTGCCTTATGTATTGAGGTGCTCCTATGTTGGGTGCATAAATATTTATAATTGTTATATCTTCTTGGATTGATCCCTTGATCATTACATAGTGTCCTTCCTTGTCTCTTGTAACAGTCTTTATTTTAAAGTCTATTTTATCTGACATGAGTATTGCTACTCCAGCTTTCTTTTGATTTCCATTTGTATGGAATATCTTTTTCCATCCCCTCACTTTCAGTCTGTATGTGTCACTAGGTCTGAAGTGGGTCTCTTGTAGACAGTATATATATGGGTCTGTTTTTGTATCAATTCAGCCAGTCTGTGTCTTTTGGTTGAAGCATTTAATACATTTACATTTAAGGTAATTATTGATATGTAGGTTCCCATTCCTATTTTCTTTATTGTTTTGGGTTTGTTTTTGTAGGTCTTTTTCTTCTTCCGCTCTTGTGTTTCCTGCCTAGAGAAGTTCCTTTAACATTTGTTGTAAAGCTAGTTTGGTGGTGCTGAATCCTCTTTGCTTTTGCTTGCTATAAAGCTTTTGATTTCTCTGTTGAATCTGAATGAGATCCTTGCTGGGTAGAGTAATCTTGGTTATAGTTTTTTCCCTTTCATCACTTTGAATATGTCCTGCCACTCCCTTCTGGCCTGCAGAGTTTCTACTGAAATCAGCTGATAAACTTATGGGGATTCCTTTGTATGTTATTTTTTGCTTTTCCCTTGCTCCTTTTAACATTTTTTCTTTGAATTTAGTTTTTGCTAGTTTGATTAATATGTGTCTCAGAGTGTTGCTCCTTGGTTTTATCCTGTATGGGAGTCTCTGTGCTTCCTGGACATGGGTGGCTATTTCCTTTCCCATGTTAGGGAAGTTTTCGACTATAATCTCTTCAAATATTTTCTCAGACCCTCTCTCTTTCTCTTCTTTTCCTGGGACCCCTATAATTCGAATGTTGGTGCGTTTATTTTTTCCCAGAGGTCTCTGAGACTGTCCTCAATTCTTTTCATTCTTTTTTCTTTATTCTGCTCCTCAGCAGCTATTTCCACCATTCTATCTTCCAGCTCACTTATTCGTTTTTCTGCCTCAGTTATTGTGCTATTGATTCCTTCTAGAGTATTTTTCATTTCAGTTATTGTGCTGTTCATCTCTGTTTGTTTGTTCTTTAGTTCTTCTAGGTCTTTGTTAAACATTTCTTGTATTTTCTCGATCCATGCCTCCATTCTATTTCTGATATTCTGGATCATCTTTACTATCATTACTCTGCATTCTTTTTCATGTAGGTTGCCTATTTCCTCTTCATTTATTTGGTCTTGTAGGTTTTTACCTTGCTCCTTCATCTGTAACATATTTTTTTTGGCATCTCATTTTTTTTGATGGGTGGGGCTGTGTTCCTGTCTTGCTGATTGTTTGGCCTGAGGCGTCCAGCACTGGAGTTTGCAGGCAGCTGGGTGGAGCTGAGTCTTGGTGCCAAGATGAGGATCTCTGGGAGACCTCACACTGATTAATATTCCCTGGGACCTGAAGTTCTCTGTTAGTCCAGCAGCTTGGACTCAGCACTCCCACCACAGGAGCTCACGCCCAACCCCTGTCCTGGGATCCAAGACCCCACAAGCCATGTGGCACAGCAAAAACAAACAAAAACATAAAACAAACAGAAAAGAGCAGAACAGTAACAAAGAATAAAAAATTAAATAAAATTGGAAAAATAAAAAATATATTAGAAAAAAATAAAAGTGAAACAACAACAAAACAGAACCAGAACAGCAGAGAGAAAAAAGAAAATGAAAAATTTTTTAAATTAAAAAATAAAAAATTCCCTGGTGCCTTCTCTATCAGTGTCCTTGCCCCCACAGTGAGCTACAGCATACCCCTGCCTCCCCAGTAGGCTTCCAAGACCTCTAGGTAGGTATCTGGACCCACTGTGCCAGCCCCAGCTCTGCATGTGTTCCTCTCACCAGTGTCTGTTCCTGGAGCTGGCCCAGAGCACACATGCCCATGCAGGTCAGCTGGGGCACAGGCCTCCACAGGCTCACCCGCAGGGGCTGGCACAGCCAGAGAAGGCCTTGGAGGAGGTGGCACTTGACCTACCTGAACATGCATGGCCAGAGGAATCCCTGTCAGGGGCGGCCCCGCTGGGGCCGGCACAGCTGGAAGAGGTGTTGGTAGGGGTGGGGGGGGGCTGGGGGGGCGGGAGGGTCAGGCTTGGGACCTGCCCAGCCAGAGGGGGCCCCAGGGGGTGGGGATTCAGGCCTGGGACTCCAGCAGGCTTGCCAGGGCCTGAGTGGGTGGGGGAGAGAGAGGCTGGCTACATTCCCCTCCAATCCCCTGATCCCCCTAAGGTCCCTCTCTATCCTCGCTGATCCCTTCGCCGTGAGTGGCCCCTCCGAGTGTGGGACCCTCTCCCCTTCCCCAGCCCCCCGCAGGGTACCGTCACACCTCCACCTTTCTCTCCTCTTTCCTTCCCTCCCACATCCTACCTGGTCATGCAGGGATTCCTCCCATCCCCTTAGGTGTCCGAGGACCACTATCAGTTCCTAGTAGGTGCCCTAGTTGTGAGGAGACGCAAACTCCATGTCCTCCTATTCCACCATCTTGACTCTGTTCCACAATTCACTTTTTTTTAAAATTTAAGGTCTTCATTGTATTTATTACTTTTTCCATTCAGCACCGTTAAGATCTACCCACGATCTGAGTATTTTGTAACTTCCTGTGATCTCCTTTTGAACTGAAGACTTAAAAAGTGAATATTATTTGGTTCCAAAGCTTGTGCTTTTTAAAACTGTATTTTTTTTACATCTTTATTGGAGTATAAATGCTTTACAATGGTGTGTTAGTTTCTGCTTTATAACAAAGTGAATCAGCTATACATATACATGTATCTCCAAATCTCCTCCCTCTTGCCACAATTCACTTTTAATTATGCCCTTTTTTTTTTTGGTCCAGAAAACGCTACATTAAACTGTCATCACTGCTCTCCCTTGAGTTGCCACTAATCAGATTCTCTTTCCCTGATTCTGCTTGTTCTGGGGAATCAGCAACCCAACTTTCCCATACGGGAAATGTTCAGCAGGGTCAGTAAGACTGGAGGAGCCTCCAGATGTTGTCTCTAAGTTCCCAGTTTGAGGGTCCACCCCTCAATATAGGATGAAATGGCCAAGTGAAATGAGCATCTTCTAAGAATCAGGAGTCCTGGCTCTAAGGCTCTGCTGTGGCCTTGGGAAGGCCATCTCGTATCTCCAGGCCTCAGATTTCTCATCTGTCAATGGAGTCTGGGGTTCCTTCCACCTCCCTCAATCTGGGACTCTCTGACCACACTCACAGCTGCCCGCACCTGTACACGATGTGGGTACACATGGTGATGTGTGGGGGCTGGCATCCAGTCTGACTTGAGCATCTGGGGCTGGCCAGCCAGGGCTGGGAGAAGGGGTGCTGCCTGTCGGTGCCTCACCAGCCACCTGAGACCTCTCTGCAGCATGATGTCCAGCTGAGATGTGCCAACTGAACCTCCTTACAAAGGCAAGCCTTCCTCCTGGTAGATGAGCACTGGCCTGAGGCTCAGACTCAGCCAATCAGAGCCTGTGTTGGTCCCCTGAGGGGCAGAGAGAGGATGGCAGCCAGGGCATCCCAAGTCCCTCTCCCACTGCCAGGCAAAGCAGTGGGGAGCAGAACTAGAAGGGACATCCTGTAATCACAGGTTAGTAAGTTACAAATGCATTTGATTTCGGGAGCTGCCAGATGAATTTTTGTTTGTGTGAACCATGTGCCTGGAACAACTGAATCAATCTCAGAATGTTTTGCAAGCCAGGGTCACCAGGGTCGCAAACAATGACCAGGAACCAGAGTGGATAACCTCAGTCTCTGCGTGTGAGGACAGATGGCCCTGATACCTCACCCCAGTTCTTAACTGTGTCTTGTTTCAGGAACCAGTTCATTTCTTCATCCAACAAATATTAATTAAGCACATATTGTGTGCCAGAGACTGTTCCAGACTTTGGGGATGCAGCAGTGAATAAAACAGGTAAAGTCAATGACCTCATGGGGCTTACATCCCAGTTGGTAATAACAAGTAACATTAATTGTTGTGCTTTCTGTACCCAGGCACTGTTCTGTTTCTCTGTTTTATCACCTTTTTAAAAAAAAATTTATTTATTTTATTTTTGGCTGCGTTGGATCTTTGTTGCTGTGTATGGGCTTTCTCCAGTTGCAGAGAGCGGGGGCTATTCTTCATTGCGGTGTGCCGGCTTCTCATTGCGGTGGCTTCTCATTGCGGTGGCTTCTCTTGTCGTGGAGCACGGGCTCTAAGCACTCAGGCTCAGTAGTTGTGGCGCACGGGCTTAGTTGCTCTGCAGCATGTGGGATCTTCCCAGACCAGGGCTTGAACCCGGGTCCCCTGCATTGGCAGGCGGATTCTTAACCACTGCGCCACCAGGGAAGCCCTGTTTTATCGCTTTTAATACTTAATGCTATCTCATAAATAGTCCAAATTAAAATTTCACCAATTGTTCCTAAACCATCCTTCAGAGCATTTTCCCCTCGATCCAGAATCCAATTTAAGATCATATATTTCTTTAATCTGGAACAGTTTTTCAGCCTTTCCTTGACAGACACATTCTTAACATACCAAGCTCACATACCAGATACGCACAGGAATGATCTCCCATTCTTTCAATCTTGCTGTAGGAGACTCTTGTTACTGCCAGCTAGTGAACGGTAGGTGGCGTTAGACACAGCGCATAACCCTGTATAACCAACCATCTCACAGAAATCAGAGGTATGCATTATTACTATCTGCATTTTACATGTAGGGAAACTGAAGCACAGAACAGTTAATGTAAGGTGTCCAAAGTTGCACAGCTAGTAGAAGGCTATGTGCTGTGTATTTTTATCATAGTAATAATAATTAACCTTTTATGTGTACAAAGATGATTACAGGTTACAGGTGGGACATCAGGCGTTCCTATGGAGAAGGCAAGACAGAAAGCATCATCATCACCATCTTCAACCTCATCTTATACATGACTGCCTTGACACGCAGAGAGGTTACTTCAGGCTGGCTTGTAAGTGAGGAGCAGGGTCCAGGACAGGAATTCTGAGGCATCCCCTGCAATGTCCTATCAGGAAAGGCCAGCATGGTTCAAGATCCAGAGATTCATCCCACTTCACAAGTGTTGGCCCCTCCAAATGGTCTTCGCTGGGTTGGAGAGAGAAAAATCCTGGCAGACAGCAGTCCAGTAGCATGTCGGGGAGACCCCTCCCCAATTCACACCCCGACCATCGAGCTGGTGCATTCTGGTGGTGCCCTAGGTGGAGGCCCCTCCGAGGGGCTGGCTGAACTCAGAGTTGTGTCCTGCAGAACTCAGCCTACTCCAGGCCAGGCAGCGAGGCAGCCCAGCTGAGGAGCACAGGGCACATGTGAGAAGACAGTGCACTTGCAGGAGGTAGGGGGGAACTCTGTGGCTTTGGAGACATCATGCTCTGGGATTCTGATTTGGCAGCCTCTTAGGTTAACAATAATCATCCTGAAGGGCTCTTTGTAGATTAATGAGAAAATTCCAGTTAAGTGTCCAGCTCAGAGTAGGTGCCCAAAAATGTGAATGTCCCTCTGTTCCCTTCTCCATATCCCTCCTGAGCTCATCATTTCATTTTTTTATAGTAATCTCTAGATGAAACACATATGGATTATTCTTTATTTGGTGGATTATTTCCAGCAAATGTTCCATTTCAGGTTGACTCCCCTGCCACTCAGGATGTATCAGGACAAGTCAGGATGAACTCAAGTAAACACTAGCCACTTTTAATATTTAATAAAACCATCTATTATCAGAAAGGTAATTTGCTATTGCTTTGAGAAAGTAAATTCCAACGCACTTCAGACCTAGGGTTTAACGGCATTTTGCTTTTGCCATTTAAGATTATTTATATATGTTTCCTCCATTAGCAGGGCTACATGAGGGCCAATTATAATGCCTTTTATAAAATTCAAAACACGTTTTTCATGTATTATAATTATTTTATCCTATATCATCTCACCTGCAAGTATATCTGTCAAAATACTTAGAAATTGGTTCACGCTCTTAAATGAACTTGCTGTGGCTTGATCTTGGTATCTATTATGTGGACAGGATAGCTGCCATCATGCATGTGGCTTGAGCAGAGTCATCTAAATCTGACTCAACATAGCCCAGTATTCAGCTGATTATTTGTTTCAAATATATAAATCCTTTTGCATACAGCTAATGGCAAAGAGTAGAGGCTTGCCTTAGCAAGGAACACACAAAGCCACCGGGCTGACTTCGGTGTCAGGAATTCCTTTTAAGAAACAGATGGGGCACTTACCTGGTGGCACAGAGGTTAAGAATCCACCTGCCAATGCAGGAGACACGGGTTTGAGCCCTGGTCCGGGAAGATCCCACATGCCTTGGAGCAACTAAGCCCGTGCGCTACAACTACTGAGCCTGCACTCCAGAGCCCATGAGCCACAACTACTGAGCCTGCTCGCCTAGAGCCTGTGCTCTGCAACAGGAGAAGCCACCGCAATGAGAAGCCTGCGCACCGCAACAAAGAGTAGCCCCCACTCGCCACAACTAGAGAAAGCCTGTGTGCAGCAACGAAGACCCAACACAGCCAAAAATAAATAAATAAATAATTTAAAAAAAAAAAAAAGAAACAGAGGGGAGTACAACTGAAACTAACACAACATTGTAAATCGACTATACTCCAATAAAATTTTTTTTTAAAAAAGGCTACACACAGCATGATTCTATCTGACCTCATCATTTTAACCCAGCAAGTATCAAGGCCATCACTGTGCCAGCATGAAAAATATAATAGTTGAAATAAGGAGCACATTATATAAATATATATATACATATATATATATCTACACACACATATATATAATAGCTGAAATGAGAGCATAATAGATGGAATATAGCTAAAACATGAATTAGAAAATCAGAAGAGCAAATTAAAGAACTCTTTAAAAAACAGAAAATATAAAATAAAGCTATAAGATATGGATAAGAAAAATATTAACACTCAGTTAACTAGAGTTCTGGGAGAAAAAGACACACACACAAATTGAGAGGAAGAACCATTTGAATAAATCGTGGCGATCAATCTCCCAGGATTGAAGGGAAGCCAGAGTGGCTGGACCAGCACAAGTAAAGAGAAAAGGGAGACAATCTTTGCGGGGTATTACAGGCCCTGTTGAAGAGTTGTCGAGTTGGTTGGTTGGTTTTGTTGTGTGTGGGGGAGGGGGACTTGCATTTTTTTATTATGTTTTAATTGACGTATAATACAATCCACTCTTTGTTTTGGGGGCCAAACCTGGCCAGGACATTATAAGAAAGAAAAATTACAAGACAAGATCTCTCATGAACACAGATACGAAAATCCCAAGAGAATCCAATTATTTATTAAAATGATCATAACCATGAGGTCATTTTTTTCCAGGGAGAATACAGGTTGATTTAAAATAAGAAAATCAATCAATATAGTTCACCAAATTAACAGAATAATGGAGGAAAACTACATGATCACTTCAATCGATAAGGAAAAAGCATCTGATAAAATTTAAGTTGGTATTTGATAAAGATACTCCAAAAACTAAGGGAAAAAAAATCCCTAGAGCTAACATTACAATTCATAGTGAAATATATAGACTCTTTTCAGAAAATAGTAACAAAGTTTTTGAAAGTTGCAGTAGTAGGAATTCCTTGAATATCATGAAATAAGTCTTGTATCTGTAGCCAAATTTCTAAGAGTCTCCCTTCACATAGTCTTAGATTCCAGTGTGAATCATTTTTGTCTCCTGAAAGAAAACGGGTGATGGAGGCAGAAGGCTGCTCTAAGGCACCTGCCTCACAAAATGTAGTCTATACTGGAGGAATGGGAGGAGTGCTGATAGGAGGATGACTTTTCCCAGGCCTCCCTAGAGATTTGTCTCCCTATGTAGAGGAAGATGTGGCTGCAACTTTTCTGAAATATTTCTGAGAGGTGTTTCTTGAACTTCTCACCCATGAACGCATAGATAATAGGGTTCACACAGCAGTGGGTGAAGGAAATGGTTTCTGTGACATGGGTGGCATAGACCAACCGCTGGCTCATGACGCATCCATCCAAGATGTGCATGTTGTGCAGGGAAGTAAGGAAAAGTACTACATTGAACGGGACCCAGAAGAGTAAAGAGAAAACCACCACAACGAGCACGAGCTTGATGGTCTTGGTCTTGTTGTGGCTCTGGCAACTCTTCAGCTGGTGCAGGATGCTAATGTAGCAGAACATAAGGATGGTGAATGGGATCAACAGGCCTAAGATATTCATTTCAAAGTGGATGAAGATCTTCCACTTCAGCGTCTCTTGATTGTAATACAAATAACACTGTAGAACACCATCATCAGAGTCTTCTTGGTAAAATACTAGTAATGGGCTGGTGGCCACGAAGGCAATCAGCCACATTGCCAGACTCAGGGCTATGCCCATTCTGGTCGTCCTCACTTTCATGGCATATACAGCACGGACAACTGCCAGGTACCTGTCCACACTCATGAGGGTGACAAAGAACATGCTGCTAAAGAAGCCAATGTAATAAAAGCCAGAGACCACCTTGCACATTACAGTCCCAAACACCCACTGGTCCAGCTGATAGTGGGTCTGAAAGGGGAAGGTGAAGACAAAAAGCAAGTCAGACAGGGCCAGGTTCAAGAGGTATATGTCTGTGATGCTCCTCAGCTTCTTGCAGGTGACAAGGACCAGGATGACCAGGCTGTTTCCCAGAAGACCAAATACAAACAGGAGGCAGTAAAAGACGGCAAGAAGCAACTTGCTATCTCTTTGGATAAGTTCCCCATCGCAGGGGCTTGAGATGATATCAGGATAGTAGTAGTCAGTTATTGTCACATTGGGCTCAAGTGTATAATCCATCAAGGCAGGAAGACTTGGCTACAGAGGCACCTAAGAGAGATTCATTTAACAATATTTTTATTTAAAAGTATGGATTGAATTGTGCCTCTCGCCCCTCCCAAGTTCATGTGTTGAAGCTCTAAAGCCCTGTTATGGTCTAACTGTGTCCTTCCATAATTTGTATGTTGAAACCCTACCCCCATTTTGACGGTATTAGGAGGTGGAGCCTTTGCAAAGTGATTGGATTAGGTGAGGTCATAAGGGTGGAGCCCTCATGAATGGGATGAGTGCCCTTGTAAGAATCACAGGAGAGCTTGCTTCCTCTCTCTGCTCTAGGGTTTGTGAGGATACAATGGGAATTTGGCAGTTTGCAATCTGGAAGAGGGCTCTCACCAGAACCTGACTGTTCTGGTACCTTGATCTTGGACTTCCCAGACTCTAGAACTGTGAGAAATAAATTTGTTGTTTGTCAGCCACCCAGTCTATGGTATTCTGTTATAAGAGCCCAAACTGACCAAGACACTCCCAATGTCACTATATTTGGAGACAGGCCATTAAGGAGGTAATTTAGGTTAAATGAGATCATCAGATGGGACCCTAATCCAATCGGACTGGTGTCCTTGTAAGATGAGGACAAAGTGTGAAGGCAGCCCAAGAGGCTCTCACCAGAAATCCAATTTGTTAGCACCTTGCTCTTGGACTTCTAGCCTCCAGAACTGTGAGAAAATAAATCCCTGTCATTTAAGCCACCCAGCCTGTGACATTTTGTGATGGCAGCTTAAACAGACTAATACAGGGGCTACGTGGGACCTCTCTGCCTTTTCTACCCAAATTTTCAAATTTTCTGTAAACTTAAAACTTCTCTAAAAAGTACAGCTTATTAGCACTTTTTAAAAGCTGAAAACTGCCTGGGCTGACTAATACAGAGGGGTTGTGTGGGATAAGAAAAGCCAAAATTTGCAAAGAAAACTTAAATACCTATGGCTGACTAATACAGAGGGGTTGTGTGGGATAAGAAAAGCCAAAATTTGCAAAGAAAACTTAAATACCTATAGTTCTACCCCTCAGAATTAGCAACTGCTAGCATACTGCCATATTTGCTTTTGATTCTTTTCCTTTTCCTCCCTTCCTTCCTTCTGCAATGGAGATAAAGTGAAAGGAAGACTCAACATTTAAAACATGATCATTCTCTTATATTCAGGAAAGACGCATATGCCCTTTTTGGCCAACTGCAGCAATGGCGAAGTTCAGCCGCTTTTCATGTGCTTCAATGGCGACTCGAATCAACCTCTTGAAATCCCTTTCCTGCAATTCTGCCTTGTTTTCAAGCCCCTTTCGATGACTTTCCTAAAGCCATTTTTCGACGATAGGTATCATTTACAACCCTGCAGGTTTGTGAATTGCAGTACCCCTGACCTCCATTTTTTTTTTTTTTTTTTTTTTTTTGCGGTACGTGGGCCTCTCCCTGCTGCGGCTTCTCCCGTTGTGGAGCACAGGTTCCGGACGCGCAGGCTCAGCAGCCGTGGCTCACAGGCGCAGCTGCTCCGCGGCATGTGGGATCCTCCCGGACCGGGGCATGAACCCGTGTCCCCTGCATCAGCAGGCGGACTCTCAACCACCGCGCCACCAGGGAAGCCCCTGACCTCCATTTTTTAACTTGCTTTTGTAGGAACTGGCCCCAAAAACAGCAGGATTGCTGCAAGCCCTAATCTGATTCCAGGGGCAAGCTGAGCCTTTGGTCAATTCGTCTTCTTGATTGGAAATTAGAGTGACATGTGCCTGTCCAAACACCTAGGGCTTGTTTCTCATTGGTTTCCCCCCTTCCCCTTCATCCTCCGGACAAATTCCAAGCTGTTCGAAACAGGATGTTGAAGGTGCGCATTCTCCAAGTGGGGAGATTGTTAGGAAAGAGGCCGGTGGGGAGAATGCGAGCACCAGGAAATGAGGAGATGAGGCAACTTTTCCACACTCTTCCTGATCAGACGATGTACCATCCCCTGGGTGTCCCATACATGTTTCAGCGGTAGGACAGTTCCCCTGCACCTGGAGTTTTGGGACCCATGGAATGGGGGGCAGGCAGTATTACTCTTAAGTGGCTACATTTGCTGACCCATCCTCACCAATTCTCTCAGCCCCACCAGTGCCCAGCCTTAGGTCTCATCCAGATGTGGTTTTAGTGTGGTCAATCCTGGTTGCATCACACCCCCTGAATGTATTTTGTAAGTATTTATCTGTCTCTCACTGTGTTTGATTTTTTTTTTTAATTTTCTTTATAATGGGGTATAGCTGATTTTCAATGCTCTGTTTCTTGCTGCTGTACATCCACTTACAGAGAGACATTAATAAATTCGTTTCAGAAAACAAACAAACAAAAACATGATCATTCTCCTCAAACTGATATTTATATTCAAGGCAATTTCAACCTAAACTTATTATTTTCCCAAGGCATTTGATTATTGAACATTCAGACATCCCTATCCACTATGCCACATTTCTATAACTTGAAATGCCAAGCAAGTTAGCCATTTAAAAAATATTAATTTCACTATGTATGCAAAATAGATTTTAAAATAGTTTCTGAAGTACGGAGGTGGGTCTTTTTTTATGTGGCCAGCAACTTTCAAAACAACAGTCTCCCCTCCTACATCTTCCTCCCTACTTGTCTTTTACAGTTATTTTTAAAAACAATTTCCATTTCATGGTCCTTCTCTTCTCTCCTAAGATCCTGGACTATGAGGAGGTCTTCAACTCATTTTCTTCCCCAGATCCTTCCTACTGACGCCCACTCCACACTTCGCCCGTGCTCTTTTATCCTTAAAATCTGTGGAAAGTATTAGCAAGCTCTACCATTTATCACAGTGGACCAGGAATTTTAGATGCATCACCTCATTTATTCCTCTTGAATCCCTATGAAGCAGGCACTAATATCTCCTTTCTATTCCTGCAGTTACGATCATACCGAATCTCAGCTTCTGTCCAGTGCCTGAAGTTACACAGAGGGTGAGAGATTAGAGCCAGGACTCAAAAACCACATCTGTCTACTCCAATCCTTGTTCTTTTCCATATTTCTCTATTTCGTGTGTTTAAAGAAAAAAAAAAAGAGTAAAAAGCTCTTACCTTTTAGAATCTAGACAACCTGACTTCCAAGTTCTAGATTAGTTTGTAGCAGAGTAAACTTGGACTTGTTTTTCAAACTGAGTTTCAGGTTCCCCTCTGTGGAAGGGGGCTAAGAATGCTTTTCAGGGGTTGGTGGGACGTGCCTGAAGTCATTGAAGTTAGCATCTAGTTGGGGATGAACGTTTGCCTGCCAGCTTTGTTCCTTGAGAACAATACCCACATGTCTTCCCGTTATCTCACAGATGCACTGTACACAGCAAATGGACAGACTCCTCCCCAGATGCCTGGTGACAGGAGGGATCTTTTCTTATCCACCTTCCCACTCTTGGAGGGGCTTTGACACCCTCCTAGCATCCTGCAGAGAAAAGTGGCATGGCTTTCTTTCCTCCACCAGAGCCACAGACAGCTATTAAGATATATGCAGGGTTTGTAAACTCTGGGGATATGCAAAGAAAAAAAAAAGTCACCTCTTGTGCCAGATTTCTGAAGTCACGGTGTTCCCTTTGCCTGCCCCCAGGGACATAAAACTGTCCCTGCTTCATACATCCTTCTTCCCCAAGGATGCTTAGTAATACATACCTTAATTAGAGCCTTCTTTCCAGAGGTTTTCAGTGTTGCTAATTCCCTTTTCTCAGAGTCTGCGCTGTCATGTGTTCTGCTCAGACGAGAACAGCTCCTCTGCAGGTATCTTATCTGTGGTGAGTGGCAGAATAGGTGTGGGTCTACTATCGCACCCTGCAGTGATTTAAAAAGTTTAAAAAAATGATCTCATATAGAGAACAAACTAGTGGTTACCAATGGGGAGAGGCAAGTGGGGAGGGGCAATGTAGGGGTAGGGAATTAAGAGGTATGAACTCTTAGGTATAAAATAAGCTACAAGGATATCATGTACACATGGAGAATACAGCCAATATTTTATAATAACTATAAATGGAGTCTAACTTTTAAAAATTGTGAATCACTATAGTGTACACCTGTGATACGTAATATTGTACATCAACTATACTTCTTTTTTAAAAAAATGCTTAAAAATCATATATAGTGACAGCACACACACAAAAACTAAAAATTAAAAAATAGATCTCACCAAAGAACACATACAGATGGCAAATTAGCATGTGATAAAACATTATTTCACTAGGGAATTGTACATTAAAGCAACAGTGAGTTACTGCCACACACTTGTGATGTCGAAGAATGGCTAAAATCAAAACACCAAATGCCGGAGAGGGAGAAGATTAAGAGGAGCTCTCATTTATCGCTCATGGAAATGCAAACTGGTATAATCACTTTGGAAGACAGTTTGGTAATTTTTTATAAAGCTAGAATAGGCTTACCATATAATCCAGTAATCATGCTCCTGATTTTTACCCAAATGAGTTGAAAACATATCCACACAGAAACCTGAGCATGGCTATTTATAGCATCTTTATTTATAATTGTCAAAAATTGGAATTGACCAAGATGCCCTTCCATAGATGAATGGATAAACAAACTGTGGTAATGTATATAATGGCATGTTATTCAGTGATTTTAGAAAACCAGCTATCAAGCCACAAATAGAAGTCTTAAGTGTATATTGTTAAGTGAAAGAAGCCTGTATGAAAAGGCTACATGCCATATGACTCCAACGATAGGACATTTTGGAAAAGGCAAAACGATTGAGACAGTAAATGATCAGTGGTTGTCTGGGGTTCAGGGGCAGGGGGATGATTCTTCCAATCCAAGAGCACGAGATATCGTTCCATTTCTTTGAATCATCTTCAATTTCCTTCATCAGTGTTTTATAGTTTTCAGAGTATACGTCTTTCACCTTCTTGGTTAAAGTTTATTCCTAAGTGTTTGGTTTATTTTTGTGGTACGCGGGCCTCTCACTGCTGTGGCCTCTCCCGTTGCGGAGCACAGGCTCCAGACGTGCAGGCTCAGTGGCCATGGCTCACGGGCCCAGCCGCTCCACAGCATGTGGGATCTTCCCGGACCGGGGCACGAACCCATGTCCCCTGCATCGGCAGGCGGACTCTCAACCACTGCGCCACCAGGAAAGCCTCTTTCCTAGGTGTTTTTTTAATGCAATTTTAAATGGTAATTTTTTAAACTTTCTCTTTCTGATATTTCATTCTTCGTGTGTAGAAACGCAACAGATTCTTCCTTACGGTGGCAAGAAAAGGTGTTTCAGGAACAGAATTGTGAAGTGATGAACACATGGTTTATTTCTGCTGGTTGAGACCAGGCCAGTGGGATAAGTTCGGTCATCTGCATGGAAGAGAGTCTCTTGCCTCAATATCGAGAGGCAAGAACCTAACTGGGCCTGACAAAACCAGACCAACTTGGTTAACTTACACAAAGGTCTACAGCCACAAACACCTTTACTGTGGGGTTCAGGCTGTCCCAGGAAGGCAACAGAGAAAGGGGGCCCATCCCTCTGGCTTTTGTGGTCCAACAGATAACAAGTGACAAACTCTCCCCACCTGCCAATCATAGGTGCTCATCACCCTCCAATGAGGAGCGGGAAGTGAGGAGAGAGGTGGAACCAGAGCTGTCCTTTCCAATACTGCTCCCCCTCCTGGAGGGATGTCAAAGTTCCTCGTGGAAACACAAGGCGCGAGGTAAGAATTCTCACATGCAGATGACGCCCATCACTGTTACACTTCAACTTCTTTCTTTAGATGCAATTTAGAATGCTTATGTACTCCTGTATGCCTTGTTTCATGACCTCTACATCCAATCTCTTTTGTCTGCAATCTCATCTCATAGAAATATCTGCTGGTGCCTGAGTTCATATCTAAGTAACTCCCCTCACCCACATCATTTACATGCTGATGCAGTTTGGGGAAAACCTCAGATCTTTTATAAGAGTTTTGTATGTGATAAGCAAAGATCAATGGTTCACAGAAAGTGAGACTCAGGGCCCACAGATATTGCTGATTCACATCACAAGGGCGGGAACTATGATACCTGTTTCACCTGAAGTTGTGGAAGGAGCCGTGGACCTTTCCCCAGCTCAGCCAAGCAGGCCTAAGGGACTTGGTGGAATTCTCCCAAAGCCGAATTCCAGGATGGGCTAGAATGACAGCATGGGACTTGGCGCAGATGTCCTTGCTTTATGCAGGGTAACTGAGTAGGGGCTGAGGGAAGTCAGGGGGAGTGGGCTGGCCTCCATCCTGCATGTTTCCTCAACTCCACAAAACTGGGCCACTTGGTAGAGGCCAAGTTTGACTGAGTGACTTGACTTGGGAAGAGGTGATTCTGGGGCTCATTTATACACCAAGGAGTCTTTACTATGAGATTGCATTTAGGGTCCACTTGGATAATTCAGGATAATCTCCCTATCTTAAGATCCTTGACCTAATGACATCTGCAAAGACCCTTTTTCCAAATAAGGTTACTTTTACAAATTCCAGAGATTAGGACTTGACATCTTTGGGTGGCCTTTATTCAAATTACTATACCCTGGCTCTAAAGACACAGACTGTGACAGAGTTAAAGAGGAGCCTTCGTTCCTCACCTTTGGGCACACGGCAGGGATCCTAGCATCCTAGAAGAAGGTACCAAACTACACAGACAAGGTCATGTAAGGCCCCCAGAATCAATGGTCTTTCCAAGTCCACCTTCTGTTGCACGGAAACATTCACCAGGTTCTGGAAGGAATACCCTCAGGGATGGACATTTTTTTAAAAAAACGTTTGACAGAGGTAAGAGAAAGAATTTACATTCTCTAGGACACAGAAATGCTAGATTGGATCTACCAGAGAAGTCCCATGTAAGTCTACCAGAGAAGTCCCATGTAAGTCCAACTCTGTCATGTCCCTCCAAGAATCCAGAAGACTTCCCTTCACCTCAGAATGAAAAACATTGATGAAGGAAACCCCGAAATTCTTATAAAGTGCTGTGCTGGGGACTGACTATAGTTGAAATGGGCTCACAGCACCACAGTCAGTGGGGACAGTAAGAGCCTGGGGTGTTGAGGCAGGACAGCTAACTACTGCCGTTGTTAGGGCAGAGTGTGGGGTGGGCAAGCTAATCACAGATTGGGACAACACGTTGGGCCAATGTCTCTGGCTAAGTGGGTTAATCATGGGATTCATGGGAACAAACTAACAGGCAGTTACAGATATTTTGCTTGATTTGCGCATCCAAGGAAATTGATCTGGCAAAGAGATCTAGCCTTAGCTTCATGTTACAGATGCAATCATGCAGTCCCCAGATGTGCACCAGCACAGAGTCAGAACTCCTTTAAAGACAGGAAAGATGGGAGGACATCTTCCGAAATGTGAGTTATCTTCCTAGATATCTGACAACCTTGGACAGCTGGTTCCCCTTGAGCCTCCTTTGCTATCAGAAGCAGCTCCACCTCCTCTGGCAGACTAGGCTAGCCTCCTCTCACTTTAAGATCTTACAATAACCTCCTCAGAGGCAGTTACCTTGCAATAGGATATCAATTCTCCGCTTGACAAATAATAGATCACAGCATCTTCTATCTCCTTTCCTCCAAAATGAAAAGAAAGAAAAGACTGTGTTTAAGTCAACTCTCAGTGTAAATGCATAAATTAGTACTATCACATATACTTGCCATAGAGCATTGGGCAGAAAGTGACCTCAGGTCATCAAACCTAACTCTTTCTTTATAAATGGGAATATTAAGCCCAGAAAGGAAGTAACTCCCCACAAAAACACTCAGTAAGTTGGTGGTTGAGCCAGAGACAGAACTCAGGTCTTCTGAAGCATAGCCTAGGGTTCTTTTCACATGACACTGTATTTTAAAAATTCTCATGTGATAGTATTACAGAGTTGTGGATAAAACTAGGGGGAATCTTTTTGGGTTTTCTACTTTTTCCAACTATAAGTCCACCCATGATTTTCAGGGTACAAAAGCATTTGCTTAACAAAAAGTGGTAGGCAGAAACCTGAGTTTAATAAAAGCATATGTGTTATTGATAATAAAGCCAGTTTATCAGAAACTTTTTTGCCATCTATATAATTTAATTTTCCACATAGATTACCCCCCCCAAAAGCTACAATAAATAGATTTTTTTTCTTACTGCTAAATATTTATTTCCTGTATAAGAGTGGTCAGGAACATTGCCTGCATACAATCAAAGGTACAACTGCAATATTGCTTTGAAGTGTTGAACATGGAGACACATGTGTGGTTAATAGTATAATATATGTACTTTTAGTTGCATTTTCAGGAAACTTATGCTATATTGTATGCATGACCTGATTAGACTTCTTAGCCTGTAACAGGGTTCTTTATTCCAGAATTTACCTTCTACTAACATTTTTGGTTTTCTTCAACACTACAAACACTTACTGAGGACCTAGCATATTCCCAGCACTGCTCTAGTCATTAGAAGAGATAAAAAGGTGAAATTATATGATTCCCCCCTTTAGGGGTTTAGCAGACAATGGTACTTTCATCACAGGAGTCCCAGGAGGTAACGGCTCTCTGAAGAATGATGAATAATGAAAGGAAAAAGTCATTGTGAAAACTATGTAGAAATCCAGGAAAATCTTTATGATTAGAAAAGCAGATTAAGGTGGCATATATGCTACGTTTGTCTGTGCCAAGACACGGATGGATGTGATCATATTCTAGAATGAAACAAGCAGAAATTAAAGTCAAATATTAGACTGTTCTTTATTTTGAAAGTTTTCTTTAATAATGATATGTTGTCGGGACTTCCCTGGTGGTCCATTGGTTAAGAATCCGTCTTGCGACGCAGGGGATGCCGGTTCGATCCCTGGTCAGGGAACTAAGATCCCACATGCCACGGGGCAAATAAGCCTGTGCGCCACAACTAAAGAGCCTGCGTGCCACAACTAAAGAGCCCATGAGCTCTGGAGGCTGCGTGCCACTACTACAGAGCCCATGCACTCTGGAGCCCGAGCACTCTGGCTGCAACTAATAAGCCGCACGTTCTGGAGCCCGCACGCCACAACTAGAGAGAAGACTGCGCACTGCAATGAAAGATCCCATGTGCTGAAACTAAGACCCAATGCAGCCAATAAATAAATAAATAAATATTTTAAAAATAATATGTTGTCTTTTCAATAATAAGTTTTTAGGAAATAGAAAGTGGCTATCAGTGACAAATTTAAAGCAGGTAAGTTTCCATTTTGTAACTGATTAAGTTGTAGGTTAATTTACTAATCCACACTTGGAATTCTCCCAATGACAAAAAGCATCTACATGACAAGAAGTCGTATACAAGGCAAGTCTGAGTTTATCATTATTAAGCATATGTTGGGGAGAAAAACAGTTTCCTCTACTCTCTTAGGCTCAGTAATTGAAGGTCTATAAATTAAACTAACAAAAGACAGATTAAGAGGAGAAAAGGCATAATTTTTATTAATGTTTAGGTGCATGGGTGTTCACAGGAAAGGAGTGAAACTCAAAGAAGCAGTTAGACTTGGGGGCTTATGTACCATTTTAACAAAGGAAAGGAGGTTTGGGCTTCAAAGGATGATAAATTGTGGTAAAGTGACAAGGAAATATGTGAGAGAACTAATAGAAGATAAGAGCTATTTTAATAAGGTCTGTTTATGCAAACTAAACTTGGTGCCAACTTCTTATCTTTGATAATAAGAGGCACTTTTCGTTTTCTGGTACAGAGTGGGCACCTTTCTCAAAGGGAAATGTATGCCCTGATTTTGGTATACGAGGGAAGGGCAGAGAACTCTTCCTGTATTGATTGATTCTCAGTTGCCTTTAACTGAAAATAATCCTTATACTAAAGTAGCATATTTTGGGGTGGCATATTCTGACTTCACTTAATAATATCTCCATTTTGTGAGTACCCCTCATGAGTCAGCCATAGCTTATATATTTCGCCCTTGGTGGGGTTATGGGAGTGCCCTGGGCTCCTCTTTTAAGCTTCAGGTTGAGACTGAGGTTGAGACTGCTCCAAGACTGAGCACTAGCCCTCAGGCAGTGGACATTTCCATCGCTGGTGAAACCTGTGCTCAGGTTGTGTTGTCTTAGGGTGGGCACCTTTGCATCTCTGTACCTATGGGTATTGTCTGTTTTACTGATTCCAAATTCTGTGGGAGGAACCTAGGGACCAGGATGTTTGGCAAAGACAGGATGCTTTGCAGCTCATGGGCATATGGAGAACTCTTAAAGGGGAGCTAGGAGGACTTCCTCCCCTGCCCCAGGAAAAGTACTCCCAAGTTAAGGGTGAAGGTAGAGTGTTAAGATGCTTCTCTTTTTCTCTCCTGATACCATTCACTCCTGTTCCCTGCATATAAGAGGAGTTTATGAAATAATGCATTATTCCTCTTTTGTTTTTTTCCTGTATTAAAGCTTGGTTCAGAATATCCATTTTGGAACCAGGCTGGGGACACCTCTATTCTAGTTTCCTTGATGACCAAAGGCACAGTAACATCAATATGATCTCCACCAACCTCTGTTTTCTTTTTAGCTACTCCCAGACCCCAAAAGGCCAAACCAGCTCCTAAAAGAGATGCTGAACCAGTCACACCAGCATTTCACTTACACTAAATCCAATTCTCAGATCAACCCTGCAGATATTTTAGCCAACTTTTCCAAGATCTGCACAGCTCCTAAGAGGCAGAACTGGTACCAATCCAGGTTATACTGTCCACTTGGACACCAGTGCCCCTTCTCTCACATCCATCAATCCTCATCAGAAATAGAGTAAGCTACCCAAAGCCATCAGGACAGTCAGAATCAACTTCCTTCTCCTCTGGGCTGCCAGAAACCCTTGCTTCTCATTGTAGATCTTGTCCACATCCACCCTCGTGTTCTTTGGACTGTCTTCCTCCCCAGACTCAACTCACATCTTGCCCTTTTTTTTTTTGGTCTCCACTCACTACTTCCAAGGCAGGCAGCAAGAGGTAGGTCTTAGAAAAGGCAGGATGAATTAGACCCAACAGCTTACAACAAAGAGGACATAAGTGTCACCTTCTCTTCTGGTCAGTTTTTGTCAGGGTCACATCCCAGGGAATTTGTGGCACCTGAAGGCTTTGGAGTCACACAGACCTGAGTGAAATTCCACTCAGCGATTTGCTTGAGTGTTTTATTTTACCTCTGTAGCCCTCATCATTTTCATCTGTACACGTCAGGTGATGATCCCTTTCTCAAAAGGTTAAGAAGATAAGCAATTTCCTCTGAAGACATCTAGCACCAAGTATGTGTTAATAACTATACTTTATATTAACCACCAAGGTGATCCTTATCATTTTACCTTCATAGTTTTCCATTTGCTAGGCATGAAAGTAAAGATTTTTTAGCTTATTGTTTCGAAATAATATCCAGAAAAGGTTGCAAGAATATACAAAGAATTGCTATATTCTTCTCCAAGATTCACCAAGTGTTAACATTTTGACACATTTGCTCTTTCTCTCTCTATATATGTGATATATACATATTTTTTTTCTAAATCAGCTGAAAATTTTGGCATCATGTTTCTTCATCCCTAAACCCTTCAGTGTGAATTTCTTAAAAACAAGAACATTCTCTTACGTCACTGTAGTACTGTTATCAAGAAATTTAACATTAACACAGTACTACTCTCTAAGAAGTCTATTTTACAATCTCACCAATTGTCACAGTAATGGCCTTTATAGTACCTTTTCATCCCCTGGTTCAGGATCCAACCCAGGGTCATGCAAGGATTGTACTGTCAAGTCCTTTTACTCTCCTTTGGTTGGAAACTGTGCCTCTGCCTCTCTGTTTTTTAAGACATTGACATTTTAAAAAGAATACAGACCAGTTATTTTTCAGAATGTCCCTCAATTTGGATTTGCCTGATGTTTCCTTGTGATTAGGTTCAGGTTAAACATTTTTGGCAGGAACACCACAGAAATGATGAGTCCTTCTCAGGGGACACATGGTGTCCATTAGTCCAGCGTTCGTGATATCAACCTTGTTCACTTCATTCAAATGTCCACCAGTAGTAAAGTTGCTATTTTTCCCTTTACTTAATAAGCCATTTGTGAGAGATTCTTTGAGATCACGTAGATATCCCATTTCCCATCAAACTCCCAGGGGTGCTGTTCTGGAAGCTTTTGCAGAATAAGTTCTCTCAGAGATGAAACATTGAAAAAGGTCTGTACTGCCTGGGTTCAAGAGGCATGAATTCTCATTTTCACCAATTTCCTGTGTGGAAGCCTTGTGGTTAGTGACTCAGGGAGGCGTGGGCAAATTGGAGCCTTGTGGTCCAGGAGCTCTCCATCCTGCTCCAACACCAGAGACAGGGTGGGGCCAGGGGGCCAGGAGAGAAGCCTCCAGCAACAAAGTGGACGTGTGCTAGAGACATCCCATGCCTACACAGTAGAGTGGGCCTCAGGTTCATGAACACAGAGGCTTTCTTCCTCTGCCCCTACAATCATGCTCTCCATCCATTCCTTGTGAGTGTGTGAGACTCATCTAATCTGGGGGCTTTAGCAGACATGCACACATCACCGAAGATTCCCGGGAGGATTACTATAGGAGCCATGCTTCCTTCCTCTGCCTGGGGAATGCATGAGCTAAGCCCTTGTCATGAGAACAAGGAAGAAATCAAATGTGCAGTTTTGCAAATCGGGGAGTCAAAGATTGTTAGATATGGAGGGTGTCAAGAGTTTACCTTAGCCTTCATAAACTTTCAGGGAACTAGGATCATTATCAAATAAAAAATATAGGCCAACCTCACCAATGAAGACAGAGGTAAAAAAAACCTTACACAGAATAATACCACACAGAATCAAGCAATGTACAGTTTGTACATCTTGACCAAGTTGGATTTATCCCAGTAATGAAAGGTTCCTTTTTCATTAGAAAAAAATTATAAGTGTAATTCACCACATTAATAGATCAATGGAAAAAATCTGATGATCAAATAAATGGTCATCTCAATAGATGCAGGAAAATCGATAAAATTCAGTGTGTATATGGAGCAAGTGAAACTCTCCAACTCTGCTGGTGGGAGTGAAAACCATTGCAACCACTTTTGAAAATGGTGTGGCATTTTTCTACTAAAGTGAAACATGCACATATTCAATGGTTTATCAATTCTACCGTGAAGTATATATTTAACATAAACGTATATATTTCACTAAAGACATGTATTAGAATACTCATGGCAGCACTGTTCATAATAGACTACTGGAAACTACCCAAATGCCCATCAATCGTAGGATAAATAGATTCCAGGATATTCACACAATAAAATACACTAAAGCAATGAGAATTGATGATCTACAATTGTATAAAATAGTATAGGTGAATCCACTAACATAATGTTGCACAAAAGAAGCCAGACACAAAGGCAGCATACTATGACTCCACTTACATAAGGGACTAAAAAACAGGTAAAACTAATCTATGGTATCAGAAGATTGGTTACCGGGCTTCCCTGGTGGCGCAGTGGTTGAGAGTCCGCCTGCCGACGCAGGGGACACGGGTTCGTGCCCCGGTCCGGGAAGGTCCCACATGCTGCAGAACAGCTGGGCCCATGAGCCATGGCTGCTGAGCCTGTGCGTCCGGAGTCTGTGCTCTGCAACAGGAGAGGCCACAGCAGTGAGAGGCCCGTGTACTGCAAAAAAAAAATACCTTGGTGGGTTGAGTAATAAGATGGAAAGGTGTGACTTGGGAGCTGGTGATACGCTATTTCTTGATCTGGGTGCTGGTCACACAGAGGGTTCCGTTTGTAGAAATACATACATTTATGACATAGGCATCTTCTACATGTATATTACACTTCATTTTTTAAAATTGGAGTATAATTGCTTTACAATTTTGTGTTGGTTTCTGCTGTACAATGAAGTGAATAAGCTATATGTATACATATATCCCCTTCCTCTTGGACCTCTCTCCCACCCCACCCCCCATCCCATCCCTCTAGGTCATCACAGAGCACCGAGCTGAGCTTCCTGTGCTTTATAGCAGGTTCCCAATAGCTATTTATTTTACACTTGGTAGTGTATATACATCAATCCTAATCTCCCAATTTGTCCCAGCCTCCCCTTCCCCCACTGTGTTCACAAATCTGTTCTCTACATCTGAGTCTATATTCCTGCCCTGGAAATAGGTTCATTTGTACCATTTTTCTAGATTCCACATATATGCATTAATATACAATGTTTGTTTTTCTCTTTTGGACTTACTTCACTCTGTATGACAGACTCTAGGTCCATCCACGTCTCTACAAATGACCCAATTTCGTTCCTTTTTATGGCTGAGTAATATTCCATTGTATATATGTACCACATCTTCTTTATCCATTATTTGTTGATGGATGTTTAAGTTGTTTCTACATCCTGGCTATTGTAAATAGTGCTGCAATGAACACTGGGATACATGTGGCCTTTTAAATTATGGTTTTCTCAGGGTTTATGCCCAGTAGTGGGATTGCTGGGTCATATGGTAGTTCTATTTTTAGTTATTTAAGGAACCTCCATACTGTTCTCCACAGAGGCTGTATCAATTTACATTTTCACCAACAGTACAAGAGGGTTCCCTTTTCTCCACACCCTGTCCAGCATTTATTGTTCCTAGATTTTTTGATGATGGCCATTCTGACCAGTCTGAGGTGATACCTCATTATAGCTTTGATTTGCATTTCTCTAATAATTAGTGATGTTGAGCATCTTTTCATGTGCCTCTTGATCATCTGTATGTCTTCTTTGGAGAAATGTCTATTTAGGTCTTCCGCCCATTTTTCGATTGGGTTGTTTGTTTTTTCGATATTGAGCTGCATGAACTGTTTGTATATTTTGGAGATTAATCCTTTGTCTGTTGATTTGTTTGCAAATATTTTCTCCCATTCTGGGGATTGTCTTTTCGTCTTGTTTATGGTTCCCTTTACCGTGCAAAAGCTTTTAAGTTTCATTAGGTCCCACTTGTTTATTTTTGCTTTTATTTTCATTACTCTAGGAGGTGGGTCAAAAAAGATCTTGTGGTGATTTATGTCAGAGAGTTTTTGCTATGTTTTCCTATAAGAGTTTTATAGTGTCCAGTCTTACATTTAGATCTTTAATCCATTTGAGTTTATTTTTGTGTATGGTGTTAGTGACCACAGGTGCATGGGTTCATCTGTGGGCTTTCTACCCTGTTCCATTGATCTATATTTCTGTTTTTGGGCCAGTACCATACTGCCTTGATTACTGTAGCTTTGCAGTACAGTTTGAAGTCAGGGAGCCTAATTCCTCTAGCTCGTTTTTCTTTCTCAAGATTGCTTTGGCTATTCAGGGTCTTCTGTGTTTCCATACAAATTTTAAGATTTTTTGTTTTAGCTCTGTGAAAAATGCCATTGGTAATTTGATAGGGATTGCATTGTATCTGTAGATTGCTTTGCGTAGTAGTTATTTTCACAAGATTGATTCTTCCAATCCAAGAACATGGTATATTTCTCCATCTGTTTGTGTCATCTTTCATTTATTTCATCAGTGTCTCATAGTTTTCTGAGTACAGGTCTTTTGCCTCCTTATGTAGGTTAATTCTGAGGTATTTTATTCTTTTTGTTGAAATGGTGAATGAGATTGTTTCCTTAATTTCTCTTTCTGATCTTTTGTTGTTAGTGTATAGGAATGCAAGAGATTTCTGTGCAGAAATTTTGTATCCTGCAACTTTACCAAATTCATTGGTTAGCTCTGGTAGTTTTTGGTGACTTCTTTAGGATTATTTATGTATAGTATCATGTCATCTGCAAACAGTGACAGTTTTACTTCTTCTCTTCCAATTTGGATTCATTTTATTTCTTTTTCTTCTCTGATTGCCATGGCTAGGACTTCCATAATTATGTTGAATAAGAGTGGTGAGAGTGAACACCCTTGTCCTGTTCCTGATCTTAGTGGAAATGCTTTCAGTTTTTCACCATTGAGAATGATGTTTGCTGTGGGTCTGTCATACATGGTCTTTATTATGTTGAGGTAGGTTCCCTCTCTGCCCATTTTCTGCATAGTTTTTATCATAAATGGGTGTTGAATTTTGTCAAAAGGTTTTTCTGCATCTAGTGAGATGATCTTATGGTTTTTATTCTTTGATTTGTTAATATCATTTATCACATTGATTGATTTGCATATATTGAAGAATCCTTGCATTCCTGGGATAACTCACACTTGATCATGGTGTATGATCCTTTTAATGTGTTGTTGCATTCTGTTTGCTAGTATTTTGTTGAGGATGTTTGCATCTATGTTCATCAGTGATATTGGTCTGTAATTTTCTTTTTTTGTGCTATCTTTGTCTAGCTTTGGTATCAGGGTGATGGTGACCTCATAGAATGAGCTTGGGAGTGTTTCTTCCTATGCAATTTTTTGGAAGTTTGGGAAGGATGGGTGTTAGCTCTTCGCTAAATGTTTGATAGAATTCACCTGTGAAGCCATCTGGTTTAGACTTTTGTTGAAAGATTTTTAATTACAGTTTCAATTTCAATACTTGTGACTGGCCTGTTTATATTTTCTAATTCTTCCTGGTTCAGTCTTGGAAGGTTGTACATTTCTAAGAACTTGTCCATTTCTTCCAGGTTGTCCATTTTATTGGCATAGAGTTGCTGGTAGTAGTCTCTTATGCTCCTTGGTGTTTCTGCAGTGTCAGTTGTAATTTCTCCTTTTTCACTTCTAATTTTATTGACTTGCGTCCTCTCCCTTTTTTTTCTAGATGAATCTGGCTAAAGGTTTATCAGTGTTGTTTATCTTCTCAAATAACCAACTTTTAGTTTTATTGCTCTTTGCTATTGTTTCTTCATTTCTATTTCATTTATTTCTGCTCTGATCTCCATGATTTATTTCCTTCTATTAACTTCAGGTTTTTTGTTGTTGTTGTTCTTCTTCTTTCTCTAGTTGCTGTAAGGTTAGATTGTTTATGAGATTTTTCTTGTTTCTTGAGGTGGGACTGAATTGCTATGAACGTCCCTCTTAGAACTGCTTCTGCTGTGTCCCATAGGTTTTGGGTCATCATGTTTTTGTTGTCATTTCTTTCTATGCATTTTAAAATTTCCTCTTTGGTTTCTTCAGTGATCTCTTTGTCATTTAGCAGCACACTGTTTAGCCTCCATGTGTTTGTGCTTTTTACACTTTTTTTCCTGTAATTGATTTATAATCTCATAGCATTGTGGTCAGAAAAGATGCTTGATATGATTTCAGTTTTCTTAAATTTACCAAGGCTTGATTTGTGACCCAAAATGTGATCTATTGTGGAGAATGTTCCATGTGCACTTGAGAAGAAAGTGTATTCTGCCACTTTTGGGTGGAATGTTCTATAAATATCAATTAACTCTATCTGGTCTATTGTGTCATTTAAAGCCTGTGCTTATTTATTTTCAGTCTGGATGATCAGTCCATTGGTGTAAGTGGGGTGTTAAAGTCTCCCACTATTATTGTGTTACTGTCAATTTCCCCTTCTATAGCTATTTGCATTTACCTTATATATTGAGGTGCTCCTATGTTGGGTGCATAAATATTTATAATTGTTATATCTTCTTCTTGGATTGATCCCTTGATCATTATGTAGTGTCCTTCCTTGTCTCTTGTAACAATCATTATTTTAAAGTCTATTTTATCTGATATGAGTATTGCTACTCCAGCTTTCTTTTGATTTCAATTTGCATGGAATATCTTTTTCCATCCTTTCACTTTCAGTCTGTATGTGTCCCTAGGTCTGAAGTGGGTCTCTTGTAGACAGCATATAAATGGGTCTTGTTTTTGTATTCATTCAGCCAGTCTATGTCTCTTGGTTGGAGCATTTAATCCATTCACGTTTAAGGTGAATGTATGTTCCTATGACCATTTTCTTAATTGTTTTGGGTTTGTTTTTGTAGGTTCTTTTCTTCTCTTGTGTTTCCTGCTTAGAGAAGTGCCTTTAGCATTTGTTGTAGAGCTGGTTTGGTGGTGCAGAATTCTCTTGGCTTTTGCTTGTCTGTAAAGCTTTTGATTTCTCCATCGAATCCAAATGAGATCCTTGCTGGTTAGAGTAATCTTGGTTGCAGGTTTTCCATTTCATTACTCTAAATATATCCTGCCACTCCCTTCTGGCCTGCAGAGTTTCTGCTGAAAAATCTGCTGATAACCTTATGGAACCTTATGGGGATTCCCTTGTATGTTATTTGTTGCTTTTTCCTTGCTGATTTTAATACTTTTTCTTTGAATTTACTTTTTGATAGTCTGATTAATATGTGTCTCAGCATGTTTCTCCTTTAGTTTATTCTGTATGGGACTCTCTGTGCTTCCTGGACTTGATTGACTACTTCCTTTCCCATGTTAGGGAAGTTTTCAACTATAATCTCTTCAAATATTTTCCCAGACCCTCTCTCTTTCTCTTCTTTTCCTGAGACCCCTATAATTCGAATGTTGGTGTGTTTATTTTTTCCCAGAGGTCTCTGAAACTGTCCTCAATTCTTTTCATTCTTTTTTCTTTATTCTGCTCCTCGGCAGCTATTTCCACCATTCTATCTTCCAGCTCACTTATTCATTCTTCTGCCTCAGTTATTGTGCTATTGATTCCTTCTAGAGTATTTTTCATTTCAGTTATTGTGCTGTTCATCTCTGTTTGTTTGTTCTTTAGTTCTTCTAGGTCTTTGTTAAACATTTCTTGTATTTCCTCAATTCATGCCTCCATTCTGTTTCCAAGATTTGGGATCATCTTTACTATCATTACTCTGCATTCTTTTTCAGGTAGCTTGCCTATTTCCTCTTCATTTGTTTGGTCTTGTAGGTTTTTACCTTGCTCCTTCGTCTGTAACATATTTTTTTGTCATCACAGTTTTTTTTATGGATGGGGCTATGTTCCTGTCCTGCTGATTGTTTGGCCTGAGGCATCCAACACTAGAGTTTGTAGGCAGCTGGGTGTAGCCGGGTCTTGGTGCTGATATGAGGACCTCTGGGAGATCTCACACTGATTAATATTCCCTGGTACCTGAAGTTCTCTGTTAGTCCAGCAGCTTGGACTCAGCGCTCCCACCACAGGAGCTCAGGCCTGACCCTCGGCCCATAAACCAAGATCCCACATGCCTCGTGGTGCGGCAAAAAAAAAAAAAAGGAGAAAAATAACAAAGAATAAAAAATGAAATAATTAGAATAGGGCTTCCCTGGTGGCGCAGCGGTTGAGAGTCCGCCTGCCAATGCAGGGGACACGGGTTCGTGCCCCGGTCCGGGAAGATCCCACATGCCGTGGAGCGGCTGGGCCTGTGAGCCATGGCCACTGAGCCTGTGCGTCCGGAGCCTGTGCTCCGCAATGGGAGAGGCCACAACAGTGAGAGGCCCGCGTACCGCATAAAAAACCCCAAAACATAAAACAAACAAAAAAATTAGAATAGTAAAACAACAACCAGAAGGTAAATCAGAACCACAGTAGCAAAAAAAGAACAAAAAGAAAAAGCTGGAAAAGGCCTTGGCTGTGTGTGCTGGGGGGCAGTGCTTAGGTGGGGTGGAGGTTAGGTGGGGGTGGGCCCTATGCTCAGAGCAGCCAGAGGCAGCCCCGGAGTGCCTCAGGCCTCGGATTGGGGAGGATCATGCCCAGAAGTTCAGCAGGTTCGCCGGGGCCCAAGTTGTCAGGGAAAATGCTAGCTGTGCTCCCCCCCATCCTTCGATCCCCGAGGGTCTCTTCCCATTTGACTCCACTCTTCCTCACCCCTCCCTCCCACACCCCCAGGACCCACGCAGCCATAGGGAGCCTCAGAGGATGGAAGACCAGGCCTGGGACCCCAGCAGGCTCCCTGGGGCCTAAGTGGGCAGGGGAAACACTAGGTGCATTCCCCTCCGATCCTCTGAACCTCTGAGGTTCTCTGCCCGTCCCTGTTGATCCCCTCAAGGTGAGTGGGCCTCTCCAGGTGTGGGAACCCCTCCCCTCTCCCAGCTGCCCTTCAGGAGCACAGGTCCCATCCCGCCTCCACTTCTCCTCTCTCCTCACTCCCTCCACATCCTACCTGGTCGCTCTGGGGTTTCCCCTGTCCCCTTGGGTGTCAAGGTCCCCCAGCAGTCTCTGTTAGGTGCCCTAGCTGTGAGGAGATGCAAACTCTCTGTTGTCCTACTCTGCCATCTTGACTCTCCTTCTACACTTTATTTTTAAGACAAAAAAAATGAACATCTCTTCATGAAAAATAATTCTTAAAGATGGGACTTCTTTAACCTGACAAAACAAAAACAAATCAAATATCACCATCAATGAGGACATGTCAAAACAGATCCCTTTGAAATTAGGAATAAGAAAAATATGCCTTCTCTGTCATCATTTCTACCTGGTACCAGAGATACCCACCTGTATAATAAGTCAAAGACAAAAAATAAATGGCGTAAGGACTAGGAAAGAAGAAAAAAGATATCATTTACAGAGGACGTAAGGGGAAAACCCAAGCAACTCTACAGATTTCTTTAGGGAATCCAAAAGAATCTACAGACAAAATATTAAAGTTAGCAAGAGAATTTAATAACATTGCTGAATGAAAAGTTGATAACACACAGTTCCACTGAATTTCTATGTTTCAGCAACAAACATATATAAAATGTAGTTTTTAAAAAAATGACTTCTTATATTATAGCATCAATAAATATGAAGTGTTGATACATAAGTCTCACAAAGTGAACAATAACCTTTTTAGAAAAAATTATAAAACTTTATTAAAATACATAAAAGAATTTCTAAAGAGTTATAGAGAAATTTCCTGTTCATGTTTTAGAAGATTAAATATCAAGAGATGTGAGTTCTCTCCCAAATTGATTTAAGGATTCCATATAATTATAAAAAACCTCACAATATTTTTTTGTGATTGACAAACTGGTTCTAAAAATTATTTAGAAATACAAATGCCTATAAACAGCCAAGAAACTGCTAAAAAAGAACAACATGGGGTCTCACCATGTCAGATATTAGTAATTATTATAAAGCTTTGGTAATTAAGATCACATAGTTTTACACTGAAAATGATAGGCAGATCAAAGGAACCAAAGATAGAACCCAGAAATAAACCCACTCATAGTTGGAATTTGTTTTATATCCAAGTTGGTCTTGCAAGCTCAGTGAGAAGAGGAAAATTTTTTTCAAGAAATGCTGAGTCAATTGATTATCCATATGAAAAAAATACTTAGCCCCCTACCTCATACCTTACAAAAGAAAATATTTCCAGGTGGATTAAAGACGTAAACATGAGAGGAAAAACTATAAAACCTTTGCTCTTCTGTTTCTTGATTCAGATGGTGAGTATATTGGTGTTCATTTTACTGTTATTTTTTAAACTGTATATTTGTATTTTCATGTTGGACTATTTAATGCATCTTATAAAAAATGAAAAGTCAACAACAAATAAACAGAAACAAAAAGGAGGGAATTGGACTGGACGATATTTATGGATTTCTTTGGCTTTCATTCATTCATACGAGAAACATTTTGGGAGTACTGGGCTAGGTCTTGGGGGTTCCAAGAAGCACAAGAAACAAGCTGGCCCATACCAGTCACTATGCAGTCCCAGGGCTCACTGAGGCCTCACACCCCTCTGGCTTCAGTGTGTCAGCTTCAGTTCTCAGCTTCAGTGTGCCAATCCAAGCCTCTATTTTGGGTAAAACACAGCCCATTCACCACTATCAACAAACAAACAAACAAGGGTTTCCCTGGAGGTCCAGTGGTTAAGACTCTGTGCTTCCACTACAGGGGTACGGGTTCAATCCCTGGTCGGGGAACTAAGATCCTGCATGCTACGTGGCATGGACAAAACAAACAAACAAAAACCAAAAACCAAAAAAACACAAAAAGCTATCCATTCCCACCAAGAATTTAGAAGCATTACTGTACCTCCTCCTACAAGGCTCTAGCACTCTCCCCTCCTCTTTTCTCCTCCTAATTTCTCTCCCACCTTGGTCTTCATTCTCAGGATCAACACAACTTCCTCCTTTTGCACAGCAGTTTGTTCCCTTTGCTGCCCCATTGCTCAGGTATGCCCACCCAAGTGATGTATGGAGCTCTTCCAGACAAATCCAGTGGCTGACCTGAGAAGATGCTTGATGATTTGATTTCCTTCTCCTCGTTACAAGGCTCAGTGCCTTCACCACTGTACAGAGGAGCCCACCAAGGGCTTCAGGAGCAAAAGCAGGGGTGTCTGACTCTGCTTGGGTCTTTAGGGTAAGGATGTGGACGTGACCCGGGAACTGACCTAAAGGATGGTTGTGCCTTCGAGCACAGAGTGAAGCATTATTGTCAGAAAAGCATTTCTCTTGGAGGCTCAGAGCCTGAGTTCTCATCCCAGCTGAGCCACCACTTTGTCCTGGAACCCTGGGAAAGTCACTGAACCTTTCTGAGTTTTAGTCCAGGGCCTCCACGCTTTAATGTGCATATGAATCACCTGGGAATCATCTTAAACTGCAGGTCATGATTCAGCAGGTCAGAGCCTGAGACTCTGCATGTTTAACCAACTCCCGGGCAATGCCAATGCTGCTAGTCTGCAGATCACATTCTGACAAGGGGTTAGGATCTTCATCTGTAAAATGAGCACAAAGCCTGCATGAGGATGTTGAGACTTAATGCAGTAATATGTATGAATGTGCTTGGGAAATTTGGGTGACCTTAAGAATATGATGGGGACTTCCCTGGTGGCGCAGTGCTTAACAATCTGCCTGCCAATGCGGAAGACACAGGTTTGATCCCTGGTCCGGGAAGATCCCACATGCCGCGGAGCAACTAAGCCCATGAGCCACAATTACTGAGTCTGTGCTCTAGGGCCCACGAGCCACAACTACTGAGGCCACGTGTCACAACTACTGAAGCCCACGTGCCTAGAGCCCATGATCCACAACAAGAGAAGCCACTGCACTGAGAAGCCCATGCACCACAACAAAGAGTAGTCCCTGCTCACCACAACTAGAGAAAGCCTGCACACAGCAGCGAAGACCCAACACAGCCAAAAAATCAATTAATTAATTAATTAAATTTAAAATAAAAGAATATGATGGGTTGGAGGACCTTCAAGATGGCAGAGGAGTAAAACGTGGAGATCATCTTCCTTCCCACAAATACATCAGAAATACATCTACATGTGGAACAACTCCTACAGAACACCTACTGAACGCTGGCAGAAGACCTCAGACTTCCAAAAAGGCAAGAAAATCTCCACGTACCTGGGTAGGGCAAAAGAAAAATGAAAAGAAAGGGACAAAGGAATCAGGATGGGACCTGTACCTCTGGGAGGGAGCTGTGAAGGAGGAAAAGTTTCCACACACTGGTGGGGATGGGGGGAACTTCGGAGCCTCAGAAGAGAGAGCAGCAACAGGGGTGCAGAGGGCGAAGTGGAGAGAATTCCGCACAGAGGATCAGTGCCGACCAGCACTCCCCAGCCTGAGATGGTCTGCTCGCCCGCCGGGGCAGGTGGGGGCTGGGCGCTGAGGCTTGGGCTTCGGAGGTCAGATCCCAGGGAGAGGACTGGGGTTGGCTGCATAAAGACAGCGTGAAGGGGCTAGTGCGCCACAGCTGAGGGAGTCCGGGAAAAAGCCTGGGCCCGCCAGAGAGGCAAGAGGCCATTGTTGCGGAGCACACAAGACGAGGCGTGGGCCCGCCATAGGAGCTTCTTGGTCCGTGCGCTCACAGATGGCAGGGCATCGCCTGTGCGAGCTTGAGGCAGGTGCGAGCCGCAGCTGTTAATCTCAGACCCCAGAGGCAGGCACGATGCTGCCGCCGCTGCCACCAAGGGTCCTGTGAGCAAGCGCAGGTCACTGCTTACACCTTCCCGGGAGCCTGTGCAACCTGCCACTGCCGAGGGTCCCGTGACCTGGGCCAGCATCCCCAGGAGAATGCACTGCGCGCCTCAGGCTGTAGCAACTTCCTGCTGGCCTCTGCTGCTGCAGGCACTCCCGCACATCCCAATTGTGACTGCCGTATCCCTCCCTCTCCCTGGCCTGAGTGAGCAAGTGAGCCCTAATCAGCCACTGCTTTCACCCCTTCTTGCCTGGGCGGAGAACAGATGCCTGAGGGCGGCACACATGGCAGAGGCAGGGCCAAAGCCAAAGCTGAGCTCCAGGGGCAGTGCTACCAAAGAAGAGAAAGGGAAATCTCTCCATGCAGCCGCAGGAGCATCGGATTAAATCCCTGCAATCAGCATGCTAGACCCTGCATATGTGAAATATCTGAATAGATGATGAGTGCTCCCACAATTGAGGCTGTGGACTTTGGAGGCAACTGTGGACACTGGAGGCAACTGTGGACTTTGGAGGCAAGTACACGCGGGAGTAAGGCCAGATCAGAGTCTGAGCTGGCCCCACAGTGCCCACAGCAGGTCCAGAGACCTACCTAGAAGTACTGGAGGACTTCCTGGACAGGCAGGGATTGGCTGTGGCTCACTGTGGGGACAAAGACACTGACAGCTGAGGTCACAAGAAAATATTATTATTATTACTACTATTTTTTTCTTTTTCTCATTCAGATTCAATGGAGAAATTAAAACTTTTACAGACAAGCAAAAGCAAAGAGAATTCAGCACCCCCAAACCAGCTTTACAACAAATGCTAAAGGAACTTCTCAAGGCAGGAAACACAACAGCAGGAAAAGATCTACAATAACAAATCCAAAACAATTAAGAAAATGGTGATATAAACATACATATTGATAATTTCCTTAAAGGTAAAGGGATTCAATGCTCCCACCAAAAGACACAGACTGGCTGAATGGATACAAAAACAAGACCTGTATATATGCTGTCTACAAGAGACCCACTTCATTCCTACGGACTCATACAGACTGAAAGTGAGGGGATGGAAAAAGACATTCCATGCAAATGGAAATCAAAAGAAAGCTGGAGTAGCAATTCTCATATCAGACAGAATAGATTTTAAAATAAAGACTATTACAAAAGACAAAGAAGGACACTACATAATGATCAAGGGATCAATCCAAGAAGAAGATATAACAATTGTAAATATTTATGCACCCAACATACGAGCACCTCAATACATAAGGCAAATGCTAACAGCCATAAAAGGGGAAATCAACAGTAACACAATTATAGTAGGGGACGTTAACCACTTTCACCAATGGACAGATCATCGAAAATGAAAATAAATAAGGAAACAGAAGCTTTAAATGATACATTAAACAAGATGGACTTAATTGATATCTACAGGACATTCCATCCCAAAACAACAGAATACACTTTCTTCTCAAGTGCTCATGGAACATTCTCCAGGATAGATCATATCTTGGGTCACAAATCAAGCCTGGTAAATTTAAGAAAACTGAAATTGTATCAAGTATCTTTTCTGTCCACAACGCTATGAGACTAGATATCAATTACAGGAAAAAATCTGTAAAAAATATAAACACATGGAGGCTAAACAATACACTATTAAATAACCAAGAGATCACTGAAGAAATCGAAGAGGAAATCAAAAAATACCTAGAAATAAATGACAATGAAAACACAATGACCCAAAACCTAAGAGATGCAGCAAAAGCAGTTCTAAGATGGAAGTTTATAGCAATACAATCCTACCTGAAGAAATAAGAAACATCTCAAATAAACAAATTAACCTTACACCTAAAGCAATTAGAGAAAGAAGAACTAAAAAAACCCCAAAGCTAGCAGAAGGAAAGAAATCATAAAGACCACAGCAGAAATACATGAAATAGAAACAAAGAAAACAATAGCAAAGATCAATAAAACTAAAAGCTGGTTCTTTGAGAAGATAAACAAAACTGATAAACCATTAGCCAGACTCATCAAGAAAAAAAGGGAGAAGACTCAAATCAATAGATTTAGAAATGAAAATGGAGAAGTAACAACTGACACTGCAGAAATACAAAAGAGCATGAGAGATTACTACAAGCAACTCTATGCCAATAAAATGGACAACCTGGAAGAAATGGACAAATTCTTAGAAAAGCACAACCTTCTGAGACTGAACCAGGAAGAAATAGAAACAGACCAATCACAAGCACTGAAATTGAGATTGTGATTAAATATCTTCCAACAAACAAAAGTCCAGGACCAGATGGCTTCACAGGTGAATTCTATCAAACATTTAGAGAAGAGCTAACACCTATCTTTCTCAAACTCTTCCCAAAAAAGGGAGGAACACTCCCCAACTCATTCTACGAGGCCACCATCACCCTGATACCTAAACCAGACAAAGATGTCACAAAGAAAGAAAACTACAGGCCAATATCACTGATGAACATAGATGCAAAAATCCTCAACAAAATACTAGCAAACAGAATCCAACAGCACATTAAAAGGATCATACATGATGATCAAGTGGGGTTTATCCCAGGAATGCAAGGACTCTTCAATGTATGCAAATCAATCAATGTGATACACCATATTAACAAATTGAAGGAGAAAAAACATATGATCATCTCAATAAATGCATAAAAAGCTTTCGACAAAATTCAACACTTATTTATGATTAAAAACCCTCCAGAAAGTAGGCATAGAGGGAACTTACCTCAATATAATAAAGGCCATATATGACAAACCCACAGCCAACATCATTCTGAATGGTGAAAAACTGAAACTGTCTCGTTCCTCTAAGATCAGGAACAAGACAAGATTGTCTACTCTCATCACTATTATTCAACATAGTTTTGGAAGTTTTTGCCACAGCAATCAGGGAAGAAAAAGAAATAAACGGAATCCAAATTGGAAAAGAAGAAGTAAATTTGTCACTGTTGGCAGATGACACGATACTATACATAGAGAATCCTAAAGATGCTACCAGAAAAGTACTAGAGCTGATCAATGAATTTGGTAAAGCAGCAGGATACAAAATTTCTGCACAGAAATCTCTTGCATTCCTATACGCTAAGGATGAAAATCTGAAAGAGAAATCAAGGAAACACTCCCATTTACCATTGCAACAAAAAGAATAAAATACCTAGGAATAAACCTCCCTAAGGAGACAAAAGACCTGTATGCAGAAAACTATAAGACACTGATAAAAGAAATTAAAGATGATACATACAAACAGATGGAAAGATATACCATGATCTTAGATTGGAAGAATCAACATTGTGAAAATGAGTATACTACCCAAAGCAATCTACAGATTCAATGCAATCCCTATCAAACTACCAATGGCATTTTTAATAGAACTAGAACAAAAAACTTCATAATTTGTATGAAAACACGAAAGAACCCGAATAGCCAAAGCAATCTTAAGAAAGAAAAATGGAGCTGGAGGAATCAGGCTCCCAGACTTCAGACTATACTGTAAAGCTACAGTAATCAAGACAGTATGGTACTGGCACAAAAATAGAAATATAGATCAAGAGAACAGGATAGAAATCCCAGAGATAAATTCATGCACATATGGTCACCTTATCTTTGATAAAGGAGGCAAGAATATACAATGGAGAAAATACAGCCTCTTCAATAAGTGGTGCTGGGAAAATTGGACAGCTACATGTAAAAGAATGAAATTAGAACACTCCCTAACACCATACACAAAAATAAATTCAAAATGGATTAGAGACTTAAATGTAAGGCCAGACACTATAAAACTCTTAGAGGAAAACATAGGCAGGACACTCTATGACATAAATCCCAGCAAGATCCTTTAGGCCCACCTCCTAGAGAAATGGAAATAAAAACAAAAATAAATAAATGGGACCTAATGAAATTTAAAAGCTTTTGCACAGCAAAGGAAACCATACACAAGATGAAAATACAACCCTCAGAATGGGAGAAAATATTTGCAAATGAAGCAACTGACAAAGGATTAATCTCCAAAATTTACAAGCAGCTCATACAGCTCAATATCAAAAAACCACAAACAACCCAATCCAAAAATGGACAGAAGACCTAAATAGACAATTCTCCAAAGAAGATATACAGATTGCCAACAAACACATGAAAGGATGCTCAACGTCACTAATCATTAGAGAAATGCAAATCAAAACTACAATGAGGTATCACCTTACATCTGTCAGAATGGCCATCATCAAAAAATCTACAAACAATTCTAGAGAGTGTGTGGAGGAAAGGGAACCCTCTTGCACTGTTGGTGGGAATGTAAACTGATACAGCCACTATGGAGAACAGTATGGAGGTTCCTTAAAAAACTAAAAATAGAACTACCATACGACCCAGCAACCCCACTACTGGGCATATACCCGGAGAAAACCATAATTCAAAAAGAGTCATGTACCACAATGTTCATTGTAGCTCTATTTACAACAGCCAGGACATGGAAGCAATCTAAGTGTCCATTGACAGATGAATGGATAAAGAAGATGTGGCACATGTATACAATGGAATAGTACTCGGCCATAAAAGGAAACGAAAGTGAGTTATTTGTAGTGAGGTGGATGAACCTAGAGACTGTCGACTGTCATACAGAGTGAAGTAAGTCAGAAAGAGAAAAACAAATACCGTATGCTAACACATATATATGGAATCTAAAAAAAAAAAAAAAAAAAAGGTTCTGTAGAACCTAGGGGCAGGACAGGAAAAAAGACACGGACATACCGAATGGACTTGAGGACATGGGGAGTGGGAAGGGTAAGCTGGGATGAAGTGAGAGAGTGGCATGGACACATACGCACTACCAAATGTAAAATAGATAGCTAGTGGGAAGCAGCCGCATAGCACAGGGAGATCAGCTCAGTGCTTTGTGACCACCTAGAGGGGTGGGATAGGGTTGGTGGGAGGGAGATGCAAGAGGGAGGGGATATGGGGATATAGGTATACATATAGCTGATTGTTATACAACAGAAACTAACACACCATTGTAAAGCAATTATACTCCAATAAAGATGTTTAAATAAAAGACAAAAAAAAAAACCCCACTAAGGCCCGGCTCCACCCAACAGTCAGCAAGCTCCAGTGCTGGACACCTCACCCCAAACAAGTAGCAAGACAGGAACACAACCCCACTCATAAGCAGAAAGGCTGCCTAAAGTCATACTAATCTCACAGACCCCTTAAAGCACACCAGCAGATATGGCCCTGCCCATGAGAGGGACAAGATCCAGCTCCACCCACCAGAACACAGGCACCAGTCCCCCCCTACCAGGAAGACTACACAAGCCACTGGACCAGCCTCATCCACTGTGGGCAGACACCAGAAGTAGGAGGAAATACGACCCTGCAGCCTATGGAAAGAAGACCCCAAACACAGTAAGCTAAACAAAATGAGAAGACAGAGAACTATGCAGCAGGTTAAGGGGCAAGGTAAAAACCCACAAGACCAAAAAAATGAGGAGGAAATAGGCAGTCTACCTGAAAAACAATTCAGAGTAATGATGGTAAAGATGATCCAAAATCTCAGAAATAGAATGGAGAAAATACAAGAAACGTTTAACAAGGACCAAGAGCAAACAGTGATTAACAAAATAATAACTGAAATTAAAAATACTCTAGAAGGAATCAATAACAGAATAACTAAGGCAGAAGGACAGATAAGTGAGCTGGAATATAGAATGGTAGAAATAACTGCCACAGAGCAGAATAAAGAAAAAAGAATGAAAAGAATTGAAGACAGTCTCAGAGACCTCTGGGACAACATTAAATGCATCAACATTCGAATTATATGGGTCCCAGAAGAAGCAAAATAGAAAGAGTCTAAGAAAATATTTGAAGAGATTAAAGTCAAAAACTTCCCTAACATGGGAAAGAAATAGCCACCCAAGTCCAGGAAACGCAGAGAGACCCATACAGGATAAATCCAAGGAGAAACATGCTGAGACAAATATTAATCAAATTATCAAAAATTAAATTCACAGAAAAAATATTAAAAGCAGCAAGGGAAAAGCAACAAATAATATATTAGGGAATCTCCATAAGGTTATCAGCAGATTTTTCAGCAGAAACTCTGCAGTCCAGAAGGGAGTGGCAGGATATATTTAAAGTAATGAAATGGAAAAACCTACAACCAAGATTACTCTAACCAGAAAGGATCTCATTCAGATTTGATGGAGAAATCAAAATCTTTATAGACAAGCAAAAGCCAAGTGGATTCAGCACCACCAAACCAGCTTTACAGCAAATGCTAAAGGAACTTCTCTAAGCAGGAAACACAAGAGAAGAAAAGGACCTACAAAAACAAACCCAAAACAATTAAGAAAACGGTAATAGGAACATACATATCGATAATTACCTTAAACGTGAATGGATTAAATGCTCCAACCAAAAGACATAGACTGGCTGAATGGATACAGACACAAGACCTGTAAATATGTGGTCTACAAGAGATCCACTTCACACCTAGGGACATATACAGAATGAGAGTGAGGGGATGGAAAAAGATATTCCATGCCAATGGAAATCAAAAGAAAGCTGGACTAGCTATACTCATATCAGATAAAATAGACTTTAAAATAAAGAATGTTACAAGAGACAAGGAAGGACACTACATAATGATCAAGGGATCAAACCAAGAAGAAGATATAACAATTATAAATATATATGCACCCACATAAGGGCACCACAATACATAAGGCAACTGCTAACAGCTATAAAAGAGGAAATTGACAGTAACACAATAACAGTGGGGGAGTTTAACACCTCACTTACACCAATGGACAGATCATCCAAAATGAAAATAAATAAGGAAACAGAAGCTTTAAATGACACAATAGACCAGATAGATTTAATTGATATTTATAGGACATTCTATCCAAAAACAGCAGATTACACTTTCTTCTCAAGTGCGCATGGAACATTCTCCAGGATAGATCATATCTTGCATCACAAATCAAACCACAACACTATGAGATTAGAAATGAATTACAGGGAAAAAAAGTAAAAAACACAAACACATGGAGGCTAAACAATACATTACTAAATAACCAAGAGATCACTGAAGAAATCAAAGAGGCAATCAAAAAATACCTAGAGACAAATGACAATGAAAACACAATGATCCAAAACCTATGGGATGCAGCAAAAGCAGTTCTAAGAGGAAAGTTTATAGCTATACAAGCCTACCCCAAGAAACAAGAAAAATCTCAAATAAACAATCTAACATCACACCTTTAAACAATCTAACCTTACAACTAAAGGAAATAGAGAAAGAAGAACAAACAAAACCCAAAGTTAGCAAAAGGAAAGAAATCATAAATATCAGAGCAGAAATAAATGAAATAGAAAGAAAGAAAACAATAGCAAAGATCAATAAAACTAAAAGCTGGTTCTTTGAGAAGATAAACAAAAGTGATAAACCATTAGCCAGATTCATCAAGAAAAAGAGGGAGAGGACTGAAATCAATAAAATTAGAAATGAAAAAGGAGAAGTTACAACAGACACCGCAGAAATACAAAGCATCCTAAGAGACTACTACAAGCAACTCTATGCCAATAAAATGGACAACCTGGAAGAAATGGACAAATTCTTAGAAAGGTATAAGCTTCCAAGACTGAAACAGGAAGAAACAGAAAATATGAACAGACCAATCACAAGTAATGAAATTGAAACTGTGATTAAATATCTTCCAACAAACAAAAGTCCAGAGCCAGATGGCTTCAGAGGTGAATTCTATCAAACATTTAGAGAAGACCTAACACCCATCCTTGTCAAACTCTCCCAAAAAATTGCAGAGGAAGGAACACTCCCAAACTCATTCTATGAGGCCACCATCACCCTGATACCAAAACCAGACAAAGATACTACAAAAAAAGAAAATTATAGACCAATATCACTGATGAATATAGATGCAAAAATCCTCAACAAAATACTAGCAAACAGAATTCAACAACACATTAAAGTGATCATACACCATGATCAAGTGGGATTTATCCCAGGGATGCAAGTATTCTCCAATATACGCAAATCAATCAATGTGATACACCATATTAACAAACTGAAGAATAAAAACCATAAGATCATCTCAACAGATGCAGAAAAAGCTTTTGACAAAATTCAACACTCATTTATGATAAAAACTCTCCAGAAAGTGGTCATAGAGGGAACCTACCTCAACATAATAAACGCCATATATGAGAAACCCACAGCAAACATCATTCTTAATGGTGAAAAACTGAAAGCATTTCCTCTAAGATCAGGAATGAGACAAGGATGTCCACTCTCACCACTATTATTCAACATAGTTTTGGAAGTCCTAGCCACGGCAATCAGAGAAGAAAAAGGAATACAAATTGGAAAAGAAGAAGTAAAACTGTCACTGTTTGCAGATGACATGATACTATACATACAGAATCCTAACAATGCTACCAGAAAACTACTAGAGCTAATCAATGAATTTGGTAAAGTTGCAGCATACAAAATTAATGCACAGAAATCTCTTGTATTCCTATACAATAATGATGAACAATCTGAAAGAGAAATTATAGAAACACTCCCATTTACCATTGCAACAAAAAGAATAAAATACCTAGGAATAAACCTACCTAGGGAAACAAAAGACCTATATGCAGAAAACTATAAGACACTGATGAAAGAAATTAAAGATGATACCAACAGATGGAGAGATATGCCGTGTTCTTGGATTGGAAGAATCAATATTGTGAAAATGACTGTACTACCCAAAGCAATCTACAGATTCAATGCAATCCCTATCAAATTACCAATGGCATTTTTTACGGAACTAAAACAAATCATCTTGAAATTTGTATGGAGACACAAAAGACCCTGAATAGTGAAAGCAGTCTTGAGGGGAAAAAACGGAGCTGGAGGAATCAGACTCCCTGACTTCGGACTATACTACAAAGCTACAGTAATCAAGACAATATGGTACTGGCACAAAAGCAGAAACATAGATCAATGGAACACGATAGAAAGCCCAGAGATAAACCCACGCACCTATGGTCAACTGATCTATGACAGAGGAGGCAAAGATATACGATGGAGAAAAGACAGTCTCTTCAATAAGTGGTGCTGGGAAAACTGGACAGCTACGTGTAAAAGAATGAAATTAGAACACTCTCTAACACCATACACAAAAATAAACTCAAAATGGATTGGAGACCGAAATGTAAGATCTTTTTTTTTTTTTTTTTTTGCGGTACACTGGCCTCTCACTGTTGCAGCCTCTCCCATTGCGGAGCATAGGCTCCAGATGCGCAGGCTCAGCGGCCATGGCTCACAGGCCCAGCCGCTCCGTGGTATGTAGGATCCTCCCGGATCAGGGCACGAACCCGCGTCCCCTGCATTGGCAGGCAGACTCTCAACCACTGCGCCACCAGGGAAGCCTGCAAGATCTTTCTTGATCCACCTCCTAGAGTAATGGAAATGAAAACAAAAATAAACAAATGGGACCTAATGAAACTTCAAAGCTTTTGCACAGCAAAGGAAACCATAAACAAGATGAAAAGACAACCCTCAGAATGGGAGAAATATTTGCAAACGAATCAACGGACAAAGGATTAATCTCCAAAATATATAAACAGCTCATGCAGCTCAATATTAAAGAAACAAACCCCATCCAAAAATGGGCAGAAGACCTAAATAGACATTTCTTTAAAGAAGACATACAGATGGCCAAGAAGCACATGAGAAGCTGATCAACATCACTATTAGAGAAATGCAAATCAAAACTACAATGAGGTATCACCTCACACCAGTTAGAATGGGCATCATCAGAAAATCTACAAACAACAAATGCTGGAGAGGGTGTGGAGAAAAGGGAACCCTCTTGTGCTGTTGGTGGGAATGTGAATTAGTACAGCCACTATGGAGAACAGTATGGAGGTTCCTTAATAAACTAAAAATAGAATTACATATTGATCCAGCAATTCCACTACTGGGCATATACCCAGAGAAAGCCATAATTCAAAAAGACACATGCAACCCAATGTTCACTGCAGCACTATTTACAATACTCAGGTCATGGAAGCAACCTAAATGCCCATCGACAGACGAATGGATAAAGAAGTTGTGGTACATATATACAATAGAATATTACTCAGCCATATAAAAGGAATGAAATTGGGTCATTTGTAGAGAACTGGATAGATCTAGAGACTGTGATACACAGTGAAGTAAGTCAGAAAGAGAAAAACAAATATCGTATATTAATGCATGTATGTGGAACCTAGAAAAATGGTACAGGTGAACCGGTTTTCAGGTCAGAAGTTGAGACACAGATGTAGAGAACAAACATATGGACACCAAGCGGGGAAAGCCGTGGTGGGGTGGGGATGGTGGTATGCTGAACTGGGCGATTGGGATTGACATGTATACACTGATGTGTATAAAACTGATTACTAATAAGAACCTGCAGTATAATAAAACAAAGAAACAAACAAAAAACAACTAATACTAAACCTTCCTTGGGTTATTTGTATGGAAATATGTTAATATAAATGTTTCAGACATTACATGAAATTTCTAAAAATCTTATATGTTCTGGTATAATGTTATAAGTCATAATTCTAGTTATTACCTTAAAATGTATATCTCAGAAATAACTAAATTTCCTTATTATGAACTTTCATCAAATCTTTAACCGTGGTCATTTTTAAGTCTTTTGTCATTTACAGACAGTTCTGGGTGTACTCTGATGCTTTTGCAAAATTATTTCTATAAAAGGGTTTCATCTTCAAGGAGTTCATGGAAAAGACTCTGACAAGTACAGGTTTCTGGTAACTGACTATACTGCTGAACTGAATGAATAAGCATTTTCAGAACTCTAATGGAAAACTGATGAATTCATAAAAGTTCTAACAAAAGATCAAGATAAAAAAATTAATTACATGGGACTGAGTGAACTGATGAGGACGATTATAATTTTTGTGACCTTCTGTTTGAATAAAAATAAAAAATCCCACAAGGACTCTGAGGCAAAAAAATATACAAATCAATATTCACTGCAAAGTCAAGAAGCTGTTACAGTGGAGGATTACTGGACTGAATGTCAGTATTATGACATAGTATGAGTGTGTTTTGTGTTTGGTAATTGCAATCATTGTTGCTTTTGTTGTGGTCATCCCTTTACAATGCTTGGTGTCAGTTTCTTTATCTCTTGTAAAAATAAAATACAGTGTGTGTGTGTGAAAAAAATCTACAAACAAAAATGCTGGAGAGTGTGTGCAGAAAAGGGAACCCTCTTGCACTGTTGGTGGCAATGTAAATTGATACAACCACTATGCAGAACAGTATGGAGGTTCCTTAAAAAACTAAAAATAGAACTACCATACGACCGAGCAATCCCACTACTGGGCATATACCCAGAGAAAACCATAATTCAAAAAGAGTCATGTAGCACACTGTTCATTGCAGCTCTGTTTACAATAGCCAGGACATGGAAGCAACCTAAGTGTCCATCAACAGATGAATGGATAAAGAAGATGTGGCACATATATACAATGGAATATTACTCAGCCATAAAAAGGAACGAAACTGAGTTATTTGTAGTAAGGTGGATGGACCTAGAGTCTGTCATAGAGTGAAGTAAGTCAGAAAGAGAAAAACAAATATTGTATGCTAACACATATATATGGAATCTAAGAAAAAAAAAGGTCATGAAGAACCTAGGGGCAAGATGGGAAAAAAGACACAGACTTACTAGAGAATGGACTTGAGGATATGGGGAGGGGGACAAAGTAAGAGAGTGGCATGGACATATATATATACACTACCAAAGGTAAGGTAGATAGCTAGTGGGAAGCAGCCGCATAGCACAGGGAGATCAGCTTGGTGCTTTGTGACCACCTAGAGGGGTGGGATAGGGAGGGTGGGAGGGAGGGAGATGCAAGAGGGAAGAGATATGGGAACATATGTATATGTATAACTGATTCACTTTGTTATAAAGCAGAAACTAACACACCATTGTAATGAAATTATACTCCAATAAAGATGTTAAAAAAATTTTAAATAAGTAAATAAATAAAGACTTTTATAAGGGACAAGGAAGGACACTACATAATATCAAGGGATCAATCCAAGAAGAAGATATAACAATTATAAATATTTATGCAGCCAACATATGAGCACCTCAATACATAAGGCAAATGCAAAGAGCTATAAAAGGGGAAATCGAGAGTAACACAAAAATGGTGGGGGTTTTAACACCCCACTTACACCAATGGACAGATCATCAGGACAGAAAATTAATAAGGAAACACAAGCTTTAAATGACACAATAGACCAGATAAATTTAATTGATATTTATAGCAGGGATCCCCAACCACTGGTAATGGTCTGTGGCCTGTTAGGAACCTAGCTGCACAGTAAGAGGTGTGCAGCAAGTGAGTGAGTGAAGCTTCATCTGTTGCTCCCCATTGCTCATGTTACTGCCTGAACCATCCCATACCCCCACCCCCCATTCAAGGAAAAACTGTCTTCCACAAAACCGGTCCCTGGTGCTGAAAAGGATCAGGACCGCTGATTTATAGGACCTTCCATCCAAAAACAGTAGATTACACTTTCTTCTCACGTGCACACAGAACATTCTCCAGGATAGATCACATCTTCATTCACAAATCAAGCCTTGGTAAATTTAAGAAAATTGAAATTGTATCAAGCATCTTTTCTGACCACAATGCTACGAGATTATAAGTCAATTACAGGAGAAAACTATGTAAAAAACACTAACACATAGAGGCTAAACAGTACACTACTAAGTAACCAACCAAGAGATCACTGAAGAAATCAAAGAGGAAATCAAAAAATACCTAGAGACAAATGACAACGAAAACATGATGACCCAAAACCTATGGGATGCAGCAAAAACTGTTCCAAGACGGAAGTTTATAGCAACACAATCTTACCTCAAGAAACAAGAAATATATCAAATAAACAATCTAACCTTACACCTAAAGCAACTAGAGAAAGAAGAACAAAAAAAAATCCTCCAAAGATAGTAGAAGGAAAGAAATCATAAAGATCAGAGCAGAAATAAAAGAAATAGAAACAAAGAAAACAATAGCAAAGATCAATAAAACTAAAAGCTGGTTCTTTGAGAAGATAAACAAAATTGATAAACTTTTAGCCAGACTCATCAAGAAAAAGAGGGAAAGGACTCACATGAATAAAATCAGAAATGAAAGAGGAAAAGTTACAACTGACACCACAGAAACACAAAGGATCATAAGAGACTATTACAAGCAACACTGTGCCAATAAAATGGACAACCTGGAAGAAATGGACAAATTCTTAGAAATGTACAAGCTTCCAACACTGAAGCAGGAAGAAAGAGAAAATATAAACAGACCAAGCATAAGTAATGAAACTGAAACTGCAATTAAAAATCTTCCAACAAACAAAAGTCCAGGGCCAGATGGCTTCAGAGGTGAATTCTATCAAACATTTAGACAAGAGCTAACACCTATCTTTCTCAAACTTCCAAAAAATTGCAGAGGAAGGAACACACCAAAACTCATTCTACAAGGCCACCATCACCCTGATACCCAAACCAGAAAAGGATATCACATAAAATGAAAACTACAGGCCAATATCACTGATGAATATAGATGTAAAAATCCTCAACAAAATACTAGCAAACAGAATCCAACAGCACATTAAAACGATCATACACCATGATCAAGTGGGATTTATCCCGGGGATGCAAGGATTCTTCAATATATGCAAATCAATCAGTGTGATACACCATATTAACAAATTGAAGAATAAAAACCATATGATCATCTCAATAGATGCAGCAAAAGCTGTTGACAAAATACAACACTGATTTACGATAAAACTCTCCAGAAAATGGACATAGGTGGAACCTACCTCAACATAATAAAGGCCATATATAACAAACCCACAGCAAACATCATCCTCAATGGTGAAAAACTGAAAGCATTTCCTCTAAGATCAGGAACAAGACAAGGATGTCCACTCTCACCACTACTATTCAACATAGTTTTGGAAGTCCTAGCCACGGCAATCAGAGAAGAAAAAGAAATAAAAGGAATCCAAATTGGAAAAGAAGAAGTAGAACTGTCACTGTTTGCAGATGACATGATACTATATATAGGAAATCCTAAAGACTCCACCAGAAAACTACTAGAGCTAATCAATGAATTTGGTAAAGTTGTAGGATACAAAATTAATGCACAGAAATCTCTTGCATTCCTATACACTAACAACAAAAGATCAGAAAGAGAAATTAAGGAAACAATCCCATTCACCACTGCAACAAAAGAATAAAATACCTAGGAGTAAACCTACCTAAGGAGGCAAAAGACCTGTATGCAGAAAACTGTAAGACACTGATGAAAGAAGTCAAGGATGACAGAAAGAGTTGGAGAGATATACCATGCTCTTGGATCGGAAGAATCAATATTGTGAAAATGACTATACTACCCAAAGCAATCTACAGATTCAACGCAATCCCTATCAAATTACCAATGGCATTTTTCAGAGAACTAGAACAAAAATATATTAAAATTTGTATGGAAACACAAAAGACCCTGAATAGCCAAAGCAATCTTGAGGAAAAAAAACGGAGCTGGAGGAATCAGACTCCCTGACTTGAGACTATACTACAAAGCTACAGTTATCAAGACTATATGGTACTGGCATAGAAACAGAAATATTGGTCAATGGAACAGGATAGAAAGCCGAGAGATAAACCAACACACCTATGGTCAACTAATCTATGAGAAAGGAGGCAAGAATATATAATGGAGAAAAGACAGCCTCTTCAATAAGTGGTGCTGGGAAAACTGGACAGCCACATGTAAAAGAATGAAATTAGAACACTCTCTAACACCATGCACAAAAATAAACTCAAAATGGATTATAGACCTAAATGTAAGACCGGACACTATTAAACTCTTAGAGGAAAACATAGGAAGAACACTTTTTGGCATAAATCACAGCAAGATCTTTTTTGACCCACCTCCTAGAGTAATGAAAATAAAAACAAAAATAAACAAATGGGACCTAATGAAACTTAAACGCTTTTGCACAGCAAAGGAAATCATAAAGATGAAAAGACAGCCCTCAGAATGGGAGAAAATATGTGCAAATAAATCAGCGGACAAAGGATTAATCTCCAAAATATACAAACATTTCATGCAGCTCAATATCAAAAAAAACAAACAACCCAATCAAAAAATGGGCAGAAGACCTAAAAAGACATTTCTCCAAAGATGACATACAGAGGGCCAAGAGGCACATGAAAAGATGCTCAACATCACTAATTATCAGACAAATGCAAATCAAACTACAGTGAGGTATCAACTCACACTGGTTAAAATGGGCATCATCAGAAAATCTACAAACAATAAATGCTGGAGTGGGTGTGGAGAAAATGGGACCCTCTTGCACTGTTGGTGGGAATGTAAATTGATACAGCCTGTGTGGAGAACAGTATGGAGGTTCCTTAAAAAACTAAAAATAGAATTACCATATGACCCAGCAATACCACTACTGGGCATATACCCAGAGAAAACCATAATTTAAAAAGACACAATGCACCCCAATGTTCATTGCAGCACTGTTTTCAATAGCCAGGTCATGGAAGCAGCCTAAATGTCCATCGACAGTCGAATGGATAAAGAAGACATGGTACATATATACAATGGAATATTACTCAGCCATAAAAAGAAACCAAATTGGGTCATTTGTAGAGATGTAGATGGACCTCTAGAGACTGTCATACAGAGTGAAGTAAGTCAGAAAGAGAAAAATAAATATCGCATATTAACACATATATGAGGAATCTAGAAAAATGGTACAGATGAACCGGTTTGCAAGGCAGAAATAGAGACACAGATGTAGAGAACAAAGGTATTGACACCAAGGTGGGAAGGGGGTGGTGGGATGAATTGGGAGATTTGGATTGACATATATACACTAATATGTATAAAATAGATAACTAATGACTACCTGCTATATAGCACAGGGAACTCTCCTTCACTTTGCTGTACAGTAGAAGCTAACACAACATTGTAAAACAACTATACCCCCCCAAAAAAACAAAGAATAACAACTCATCACCCAGCTTAAAAATATAACATTGCCAACATAGTTAAATCCCCCTTACAGTGTCCTCCAAGGTTCCTTCTCTTCCTTCTTTCTACCCAGGAGGAAATCTGTCCAGATTTTGGAGGTTTTTCATTTATTTGCATTTCTTTTTTTCTTTCCATATATATTTCTCCCTGTTCAATTAATAGAATTGTTGTGTGTATTGAACTTTCTTGTGGATATCATACTGCAAAAATTCATTTGCAACTTGCTTTCTTTTGATCAATCTTATATTTGTGGAATTAATCCATATTGATTCATGTAGCTCGAGTTCATTCCTTTTCACTGCTATGTGAATTCCATTATAGATATGACAAGCTGGAAGTTGCCAATATTTTACTATTATAAATAATACTTCTATGGTTGTTAAAAAAAAAAAGAATATGATGGGTTGTTATTACTGTGGAGCTGGGATGTTCCAAGGCTTGTCCAATAAACTGGGAGTGGGATGCCCTGTCACCACTTGACACCTAAAACAATAATCACACCCAGCAATTTGGCAGCTGAGCCCAACGAAGTGTCAACTGTGTCAGGAGGACACACCAGCCCTCAACAGAGAGGTCCCTGGAGAAGAAGACAGCAAATCAAGGACGTGATGTGGTAGCTGACAGATTTGCATGAGTGCCCTGCCACTTCCAGAGCTTATGGGGTGGGGAAAGAATCTTCAGAAACAGGAAGTCCTGCAAGAGAGCAAGGAAACACACACACACACACACACACACATTATCCAAACCCAGGGAGGGGCTCTTCTGTTAGTTTCACATTTTTTTTAAAGGCCAGAAGCCAATTAACCCTTGGCAGATCCACAGAGAGCTTAGAACACAGCCCAGTAAAGATTAGGGCAGGAGCACGGAGGGACAGATGGCGGGATGGAGCAGGTGAGCTCAGGACCAACTCAGGACAGGAACGCTCCACAGCCCATGAACCTTCTCACCGGCCAGGCCCTGGGCTCCACTTCCCACACTGGCACGCTGCTCTCAGATGCTGCTCATTCTTTTTTTTGCTGTATGCGGGCCTCTCACCGTTGTGGCCTCTCCCGTTGTGGAGCACAGACTCCGGACGCACAGGCTCAGCGGCCATGGCTCACGGGCAGAGCCGCTCCGCGGCATGTGGGATCTTCCCAGACAGGGGCATGAACCGGTGTCCCCTGCATCGGCAGGCGGACTCTCAACCACTGCGCCACCAGGGAAGCCCCTGCTCATTCTTGAGTAGGCAGCAGTGTGAACCACTGGATGGAAAGAGTTTAAGTGGCTTGCCCAAGTCACGGTGCAGCTCCTGGCAGAGCTGACTTCCAAGTCTCCCGCTCCAGGCTGCCTATCAGAAATGCAAGGGCGGGTTATCTGGGTGGCTCTGCTTAGGGAATCTCAGAAATTGCCAGCCCCTGAGGTGGGGAGTAACGTAAAAAGAACTAATTGTTCATCACCTACGGTGTATCAGGTACAGGCTCTGTTAACTAATTTATCCTCACAGCTTCATGAGGATATTTCTGTTAATCAAATAACATCTATAAAGGTTCTTATATGGTGTATCACGCAGAAGAAAGTGCCCACAGATGTTTGGTTATCTGCCCTATTACCCCGTGTTACAAATCATGCAACCCAAGAGGGTATAAGCAACTTAACCAAAGTCACACAGCTAAGTGGAGCTTCGACCTCAGGTCGACCAGGCTCCATGTTCTGCATTCTTTCCATTATGCTACACTGCCTGAGAAGTTGCTGGAAATGGAACAGGCTGGGCTCTGGTGTAAAACAGAGAACTCCCACTTGCAAGGTATTTGGGTAAGGTATTTCTAATATGTACCTGTGATGGCCTTAGGAATCTTTCCATCTTTAGGTAAGAAGAGTGTACTGGGCTGGATAGTATCCTCCCCCAAATTCATGTTCCTCCCAGAATCCCAGAATGTGACCTTATTTAGAAATAGGATCATTGCAGATGTTATTCGTTAAGATGAGGTCACACTTGAGTAGGGTGAGCCTTTAATCCAATATGACTGGTGTCCTTAGAATAAGAGAATAGATACAGGGGGAAATCCATGGGATGACGGAGGCAGAGATTGGAATGATGAGACAGCATGGCCCTGCCTACACCTTGATGTTGGACATTGGTCCCCAGAACTGTGAGAGAATACAGTTCTGTTGTTTAAGCCACCCAGTCTTTGGTAATTTGTCATGGCAGTCCTGGGAAGTTAATACAAAAAGCACTTAGGAACTTTACAGAGGGAATTCCCTGGTGGTCCAGTGGTTAGGGCTCCAATCTTCCAACGCCAGGGCCCGGATTCAATCCCTGGTTGGGGAACTAAGATCCTGCAAGCCATGTGGCGCGGCCAAAAAAGTTTTTTAAATATATATACACATATATAAAGAATTTTACAGAGTGACTGGTCTCAAGGCATTGCCATCATCGCCTCGCATCAAATGAAAAAAACTACTTTTAAACTGTGGGACTTGAGGGAGGAAGGCTTTACGCACCAAGGGACATTTGGGTCTACGTGTTCATGCTGAACTTCCGTCACAGATGCATCGATGTCTCTCGAGCACGCGCACTCACACGTACCCTCCCCCCCCCCTCCTTTCTGCACAGACAATTCAGAGCAACTACAATCCACTCAATGGGGTTGTCCTAGCCTTTCTGGGTGAGGTTGGGGTGGAAGGGTGATTTTATCAGCAGCCATTTCCTGCACACTGAGGTATCAGGGTGCAGATGGGGTGACACTTCCTCGGCATTTTCACCCTCACCTGGAGAGAATTAGAAGAATCATCATCCTTTGTCCATGCAGGCATTAACTCCTCAACCACATTTATCGTCCATAAATAAATAACAGTTATGAAATAAGCAAATAACAGTTATGATTCTTATTCTAAATCAGTATTTCTCAACCTTAGCAGTTTATAGAGTTATAGGGGAATTTAAAAAACATCAGGGTCAGAATCCCACTCCAGACCAATGAAATCTGAATCTGAGTTTTTTGCAAATTCCCTCATGTGATCCTAATATGCAGCTAAGGTGGAGAACCACTGTTCTGGATCTTTGCTGCTGGAAATGTGGTCATGCACCAAAGCATTGACACCACCTGGGAGCTAGTTAGAAATGCATAATCCTGGCCCTACTCCGGATGCGACTGCATTTCGACAAGAGCCCAGGTGATCTGTGTGCACATTACATCAAGACTGACCCTTCCTTCTATCGCCTCGGGTGAGAAGGAGAATCCCTTTGGTATCCAACACGGAGCCATCAGCAAGCATGGCGGGGAGGGGGGGGCGGTGTCCAGCTTTTCTCGGAGATGATGTTCAAGCTATTTAATAACAATGCTGGCCATAGGCAGCTGGGACAGCAGTAACACTGAGCCCTGGATGAATGTCAATTCTGGTCTTACTATTAATATTCTAGTTCTTAGAGCTTCCTGTCTTGGCTACTGTGATTGTATCAATATCTCAACCTCTGGGGCCTCTCTGGGGGGAGAGGCTGCAACAGGCACGACTGGGGTGGCTTCTCGGCTCCCAACAGTCCCCTTGCTTTGGAAACAGCATCAGCACACAGGGGCCGGGCCCTCACTGGCTGGTGGGGGCAGGGGGTATGCCAATTAACCACAACTCTCTTCCAAATTCTGAACAAATTCTAGAAATACAGACAGAATTTTTAAATAGCACCATTTTAGCACATTTGGGCAAAGCTAGAATAGAGGACATAGGTTTAACAAACGAATGAACCCAGGAGGACAACACCAGAAAATGACGTTTTTCCCTCCCACCACTGCCCCTGCAAACCCGTACTGCTGACTGTTGACTCATTCTTCCCTACGTGGAAACCCCTCATCTTTCTGAGGCACACTTGGCTGTTAATACTCTTTTTTCTGAACGTATTTTAAAAAGTTCAGCCCAATAAAATATCAAAGCATCGACCTCTTATCCACTTAACGCTTCCTGGTCCTCCAACCTGGGTCTCCTCAGGCTGAGGAAACTGTCCTGGGGGAAGGGAGTGGGTGGCTTCTCCTCCTCATCCTTCCCTTCCCCCCTCACCACTCACTCTGCTGCCCTTCTTCCTCTAGGGCTGGGTTCAGATGGGGAGGAAAGGTGGAGAGCAGAGAGGGTATATCAGGGCTGCTCTGGTCACAGCCTGGCACTGATGCCCTCCGTGTGGCAGTGCCTGAGGCTGCCTCTTTCCCATGGAGTGTTTCTGTGGATTTTTTTAGAAACTCCCACCACTGACCTGGGTGATACCTTCCCAGGTTACCCACCTCTTGCTCTGCCACAGAGACACCTCACCTTGAGGACTTCACAGGCATAAGGAGGCTACCAGTTCTGGCACCTTCGGATTCCAGGAGACATAGTCTAGTTCTCTAAGGGATTCTCTTGAAATTTTCCTTTAATGGATTCAAACGTCAAAGAAGCAGAAGGGGGTGGGCCCCAGGGAGAGAAGGGAAATACTCCAGGCTCCCTGAACTGTTTCTAAACACATCCTCTCCGTCCACTGCAGGTGCTATGGGTGCCCAGGCCTGTGTGCTCTCAGCCAACCTGAGTTCATCTCACCTATGGTGGGCAGTTCCTGGAGGACCAGAAGCTTCCTCCCTCTGACTCTCTGCCTCAGGGCTGGAAGCGCCAGGATTTAACAACCCAGGGGCAAGGCTTAATCAATGGAGAATGGGGTCAGCGCCGAGATGCCTCAGCTCCCAGTTGTTGGTGGGACGATTGTGATGTTAGTTCTGCACGGTCTCTCAGAGCAGGGCAGGGACTAGGACAAGGCAAGAGAGGCACCAGGGTGTAAAGTTTTAGACGGCACCTACCAGGGTCGTGCGAGAGTGGGTCCCTCCTTAATTTGGCATGCTGAGTGCGTCACCCGAGTCCTGGCCCTGTCTCAGAGGGTCCCCAGTGGGATTAGGCCTCAGGTCCTCACAGCAGAAGCTACTCAGTAACATTGGGTCAGTTTCTTTCCCTTGTTTCACGTCCTGACTTCTTCATCCCTGCTGCCTGGAACTGAGGCAGGGGATATATAGGCCCAGGCTGAGCAGCTGCAGCTGGTCTCCTGCTGATGCTTCAGTTGGGATACCAGCGGGGACATTGGGCCCTGATTGGGTGCGTTCTCATGGATTCCCTGGCCTGACACATGCTCAGAGAAGGTCCTCAGTCTAGGGGAAGGACAAAAGGAGGGAGAAGACGCCAGCTGGAATCCATCTTGGCTGAGAGATGCGTGCCCACACCAGAACCAGATATGGAGATGATTGGCCAGAAAAAAACCTGAAGACTGTCCCTATTTAAGCAACCTAAGCTGTCCCATTGCACAAAACTCACTCCGAGTTCACCTGTGTGTTCCTTCACATGCTTCTAATAAACACTTATATCTTTTTCACGATCTTGGTCTCTTTGCTGAATTCTTTCTTCAAAGAAGACAAGAACCGAGGTCCTTCTCCCAGCTTTTCACCACCAAAATCAGAACCACCTCCCAATAAACTACCTACACCCTAGTCCTTGTCTCAGGTCTGCTTCTTGGGAACCCAAGACCATTTCCCGTGTCTCCTTATCAACTGTCACCTCATCTACCACTGAGGTGGTGGGAGTGAAGTTCACAGGATTGGGTATCTTAGTCAATCCTGCCTTTAGGCATCAGTCTCCCTGATCATAAACTGCCTCCCCCCTGGCGGCAGCCCTCCCTTCCCCTGTGGCCCTGAGCCTGTCATGCTGCCAGCAGCACAAACAAACCCAACAGATGGGATAGTCCTGGCAACACTGGAGCCCTGCTTCCCACTGGGAACAGAATTACATCATAAATGGTCTTCCTTCAGTTTTAAGAAATAAGCCCACATACACAAAAATTAACCTTAACAGCAAATGGAAACACTCCAAATGCCCAACAGTAGAGGATTAGTTAAATTATAGTATATCCATACAATGGAATACATGGACATTCAAAACGATATTGTACCTCTATTCTTATTGATCCTGATGAATTTTCATAACATTAAATGATACAAAGATTAAAGAAAAGAAAGAAAGAAGCCCATAGAGGAGAGATGGGCTGAGACCAGGAGGGGAGTTTTCACATAGATTTCAGTGCCTCTGCCTTTAGCTCCCTCCTTCCTGGCATTCCTGCTCCCACAGCTTCCAGTTGCTCTGGAAGCCCTGAGTTCTGACCTCTCAGCCCAGAACACAAGATGCCAGCATGACAGAAGTAGGCACAAACCCCCGTGTCGTCATGCCTACCCATGAAACAGGGCTGTGGTCTGGAGACTGGAGGAGCAGAGGAGAAAGTGTGGGTACAATTTACACTAGAGGAAGGACGTGGGCTTTGGGCCCAGAGGGTGACACATGCGATTATGATTTTGTAGAAAATGAGGAATTCAGGGAAGGGATTATTTTAGAGTCCTGGTGTGGTGTTACTGCTACACCAAGAAAACCAATTCCATCTTAGTGGCTGCTTTCTTGGGTCACTCCCGGAACCAAATGTTGCAAGTTGAGCTCTCCAGAAGCAGACTCTGAGAGGGAGATGAGGGTGCAGGGAGTTGATTAAGGGGTCAACATCTGTGAGAGGGAGTAGAGGGAGGCAAGAACTGGGGAGACAGAGAGGTGAAGCTCTGAAGGCCTCAGCTCACCCTCCCAGGGAGCTCTGAAACTGGAATTGTGGGGCCTTTAGGGACTTTCCACCCCCTCACTTGTTCCCGTAAACCAATTCTTCTCCCTATCGTGCGCCACTCCTTCTCCCTATCGAAACCAATTCTTCTCCCTATCGTGCGCCACTCCTTCTCCCTATCAAAACCAATTCTTGGAGTTTTTCAGTTGACGGGGACTTGCCAGACAGCGGGTAATTTTCCAGTTGCCCGTAACAGGTATACGCCCTAACCGCCACAATGAACAGACAACTATAACGGCCAGAAGGTGGGACAAAAGTTCCTAAGCCAATGAATTCAAAAGTCACCACATTTACCCAATCATTGTGAGAATATACCCGCCCTATGAGTAAATAAACCTATAAAAAGTATGTGATTCCGCTTTTAGGGGTTCCCCATCGGCCTCCTGCGTGAGTTCCAGGGAACCCCGGTGCATCGGCTCCTAATAAACCTCTTGCGTGTTGCAGCGGCTCTCGACTCTTGGCGGTTCTTGGGCGAGTTGGAATCCCTCGTAGACCGTTTGGGTCTAACAGAATGACCCTTCTGAGATGCCTCGAATTTGGGTTGAGAAAGTTGGGTCTTTATAACCTGGTGTAGATCAGTCATTTGATGCAGGCTAGACCTTTGGCTAGGGGGCTTTCTTCAACCAAAACAATTCCTGAGATGGCTGACAGCAGGGGACCACCTGCCCGCAGCACTCCCAGAAGCTGGAGGAATAAGTCCTTCAGTCTGAAGGGAGACCAGGGGCACATCCCAATGTCCACTGCAGTCCTTTCCACCTGGGTCAGTCTCTGCCGCCGGCCACCAAGCTCCTTAAGGAGGACGGCAGAGGGAACGGCTCAGAGACCACCTTCACATCTCACAATGGACCTAACAACGAGTATGCCTTGGGCCACATTTGTTGATGGGTGGACAAGCTGCTTCCTCTGACTTCAATGAGCATGCATTCTAAGAGAAACAGCCCTGGTGTTGGCATGCAGGTAGGAATCTTTGTTAAATAGAGAAAGTCACTATTACTGAGTCCTTCTGAAGGGCTGGTTCCAGTTGCTCTGGTTGAGCTGGCTTGTGGGCTCGATTTCCTCAGGATGAGAAACTGAAGGAGGGGGCAGGAGAGGAAGTGGAGGAGGATGGCTGAGGCCTGGAGGGGTGAAGTGGGTGAGCAGGGCAGGGAGAGGCACAGGGGGCAAAGAGACCAGTAAGGTACCAGAGAAAACTCAACCAGCATTGAAAATAGGACCAAGGTCTCAGGGAGCAGAAAGGAGGCTGATTCAGGGAACCTCCCGCCATCTCTCTCTCTCACACTCATCCACCTGAACCTCAGCTCTCCTAAGCCCACCGTCTGTCTGCTCCACTCAGCAGCTCCTGGTGGAAACACACATTACCTCCTGCCTAGTTGCACTTAGTTCCTGACAATAAGCCTCAAGCAGGCTTTCCTCATTGCCGGGCGATTCTACTCAATGTCCCTGATCAACTCAGCCTCCCAGCCTCCCAAACAACCATTTCACCCCAATACTCTGTCCCTATCCTCAGCCAATCAATGGTCTTGCTTCTGATTTCACTGAAAAACTAGAATCAGTCAAAACAGCTGTTTCACACACTGCCACCCCTTACTCAAGTTCAGTCTGTGTCAGGAGGCTCAGCCCGTGGACCTCTCCTCCTCTCTGTCCACCCAACTAGGTGCAGTCACTCATTCCCATGGCTTTCATACCATCAACAGGCTGGTCATGCCCACATTAATTTCTCTAGTCTAGCCTGTATTTCTTTCTTGAACTTGATTTGTACATGTAGTAGCCTACTCAACAGTTCCATTTGATGCATCTAAGTGAAATGTATCCCACATAAAACTCTTGATTCACCTTCCACAAACCTGGTGGAATTTGCCTCTGGATGAATGACATCTACATCCCCAGTTGCTCAAGCCAAAAACATAATCCGCTAACTCCTCTCTTTGCCTCACCCCGTACTTCCGATCCATTAGCATGTCTTGTTGCTTCCACCTTCAAAATATATCTGAATCCACAGTATCTCTTACTGGAACTGCTGTGATAGCTTCCTCACTCTCCCCAGTCACTCATTCCTTGACAATCCTCACCCGGGTGACACCGTCTACTTTCTGGTCCGTTCTGCACAGGCTATTTCCCGGGGAGGTAGTGTAAGGCAGGGGTGAGGGGACACACATGGGAGCCAGATGGCCTAATTCAAAACCCTATCTATGATTAGCCATACGCCCTTGGGCAAAATTATTCAACCTCTTTCTTCCTCACATTCCTCACTTGTAATGGGAATGACAAATATGGATTTCCCTCATAGAACTCTTATGAGAATTAAAGGGAGTCCTCTTCCCTAATAGCTCAAAATTGTAATCATTTACTAAGCACCTGTGAGAGTCCAGGCTTCCTGCTCAGCCCAGTACACATTCCCGTTTCTCAAACTTGATACACATATACCTGGTAACAAGTGACAGTTGGCCAGAGGCACTCTAAGCCACAAAATAAATGTAAAAAACAAAAATCTTGAATATGGTTGACAATGGAGAAAGACGGTTCCAGAAAAAGGGACCGATTGTGTAGTGTTGTGGAAGGAATAACAGCAAGGACTTAATGAATACTGACTGTGCCAGGCATTGTTCTAGGAGCTTTACAAATATCATTTTACTTAATTTTCTAACAGCTCTATGAAGCAAGTCCGTTATTATGCCTGTTTTATAAGCGAAGAACATGAGGGAGCGGAGGTTGAGTAACTTGCTGAGGTCACCTGGCTAATCCAGACAGGAATGTGAATCAGGCAGCGTGGCTCCAGTGTGGCTCCCTCTAACCTGCACCTTACAAGGCCTTGCTGTGAAACAGCTGCCAGGGGACAGACATGAAAGGACACAGGTTTCACCAGAAATGAGTGACTGGCAAGAGACAAATGGATAAGAAAAGAGATGGGAATGAAGAATCACGCCTTCAGGTGCTCTCAACCTGAGCTTGAATCCCAGCTCAGCCACATTCCACCTGTGGGACCTTGTGACCCAGTACACAAGTTTCTCACATGTAAAAGGAGTTCATAGCTATGCCTTAGGCTGTTGGGTACAGAAAAAGCACCCACTGCTTATTAACCATGCTGCTTGTTCTTTAGGATCTTCTTCCTGCTATTACAAAAGAGTTGAGTTCTTCTAGATCCTGATTTTCTGTCTAGTTGCTTTACCTACTGTTGAGGGAGGGTTGTTAAGTCCACAATTACCATTGTTGATGTGTCTTCTTCTCCTTTAGTTCCATCAGGTTTTGCTTCATATATTTTTCAGCTCTGTTGACTGGTGCATACACATTTACAGATGCTATGATAAAAGGGTCAATCCACTAAGAAGATATAGCATCTGTAAATGTGTATGCACCAGTCAACAGAGCTGAAACATATATGAAGCAAAACCTGATAAACTAAAGGAGAAAAAGACACAGCAACAATGATATTGTGGACTTTAACAACCCTCCCTCAACAGTAGGTAAAGCAACTAGGCAGAAAATCGGGATCCAGAAGAACTCAACTCTACCGTTGAATAACAGGATCTAATTGACATTTATAGAATACCCAACAACAGCAGAATACACATTCTTTTTAAGTGTTCAAAGATCAAATACTAATAGAGACCATATCTTGGGCCATAAAATAAACCTCAACAAATTTAAAAGAATTTAAATCATACAGAGTGTATTCTCTGACCATAATGGAACTTAACTAGAAATCAATAACAGAAAAATTTCCAAATACTTGGAAAGTAAACAACACACTTCTGAATAACCCATGGGTCAAAGAGAAAGTCTCAAGGGAAATTACACACATACACACACACACACACACACACACACACACACTGAATTATTTTCAGTAAGATTCAGGCTAACGGCATGACTTGCAGAGGATCAACATTGTTCTAATAGATAATATTGATCAGAGCCAATGTATTGAACACTCCAACTTGGTACACTACATACATGGTCACATATAGTGTTCCATTTAATTATCATCAAAACTCTAAGAAGGATGGGTTTCTACTATTATTCCCACTTTGTTAATGAGGAAGCAGAAGCTTAAATCAGCTAAGTAACTTGTCCAAAGTCACAGAGCTAATAAATGGCAAGATCAGCTTAAACCCAGGCACCAAAGCTCTGTGAAAATGTTAGGTTTCAGGGAACACCAGGGAACCTGCTACAGATCACAACCCTACCCTAACCAACCCCTTTATAACTAAGTCATATCTCAGCACTCTTATCAAAACACTGCCCACCATCTGGTGAGGAATAGGCTTTCTCTTCAGCCCCTGATAACTGCCAGGAGGTGGGAAATTCAAAGAAGGGAGAGGAGGACCACAGAGTCCTTCACATGAGCAGGAGAGATGTAGAAATCTCTGAGGTCGTAAATGCTAATACCTCTCCAGGTATGAGTCAGAGGGTTCACTGAGAACATCAAAATAGTTTCATTTCCAGATAAACAGCAGAACAGAAATAAAAATAGCTTTCTGACCTATGAAATACGGAAGAGTTCATATGTTTTTTCTAGGGTCGGGGGGAACAGTGGTAGGCAGGGGATTTTAAAATTGTACTTAATTTTTGCTTTTAGCCCTATAATATATGCAAAAAATTTAAACAGTATTCAAAGTTCATAACAAAACACAGCTGTCCCTTGTCCCCCACACACACTAGCCCCCCACTACAAAAAAGATCACCAAAGATACTTTTAGTTGTTTCTCCCCCTCTGGTATTTACCATCAAAATTTCTAAATAGTAGGCTTATCTTGCTACTTCTCAATACATAACTTTTATTTTCTGTTGATTTGCTGTTGAGGAAGTTGAGGATTTAGTTCTCTTACCCTTCCCACCTCCTTTAAGCTCATATAACATTTCAGAAAGATGGCTCCCAGGTCCTCATAGTTGACAACACAGTGTATACAGACTTCTAGGTCCTAGGGGTTTTTTCATGTCATTGAAAACTTCCTCATAAATGCCATTTTAATGCATAATACCTCATCATACAGAAGTCTCTAACTTTTTTCAACTGCCTCCTTATTTTGGAATTTGGGATTTGGGTTGATTTCAATTTTTTTCTATCGTAAATAATGTTGTAAAAGTACACTTGAACATACATTTTAAAAACATGTTTCAACATCTCCTGGGGATTCTTAAATGTGGAATTAACGAATCAAAGTACATATATGTTGTCAACTATGAGGGGGAAAATGGCCACAGAAAATACACTGGATGGTGTTAAGATCAAATACAGAATAAAAATAGAGGGTTAACTCTCCTTGTTGCAAATAAGGGAGGAGACTTTTCTCCCCTTCCCTTTTGTTTCAGAATTTCTTTGTCCTTTTCAAATGTACATAAATCTTTATAATGACCTCATAATTGAGGATCATTTCCTGAGGACCTGGGAGCCATCTTTCTGAAATGCAAACCACCTCCCAGTTTCTGTGGGAGGATAAGAACCTAACTTTGGTAGTCTCTGTTCCAATTTGCAATGAGAAGTTCGTTTCTCTTCTGATTAAAGCCAACACAAGGGGTCTCCCCGATTACTTAGGCAAATTTGGAACCAACTACGTGTGACAAAAGGTACTGCTCCTCTTACTAGGGGACTAGTTATTGTTCACCTTGAGAAAGTGTGTGTAATGGGCTGTATCTGCTTGGCTATGTAGGGGGGTGCGATTACTTTCCATCTTTGCAATCTCTTTGCGGATTGTCTGTTATGCGATCACATTCTGGTTTAATATAGTATATTCAATAATAAAACGGCTTTCTTCCTCTGCTACCTTTGTGGAGAAGTTTTCTGGGTTGGGAGAAGATTTTGCTTTTGTAAGCTATATTCTCTCTGTAACTGAGCAGGACCCTGTGGGGCCTTCCCAGGACAGACCCCTCCCCGCAAGTCCTCTGCTTTAGTTCCCCTCTGGTGTACCTAGATAACAGTATTTGCTGCACATTTCCTGAGTGGTTTTACGATGCTAAAACCACCACCAAATGGAAAAAGTTAACTACTTTGATGACCATGAAAACGTAGGCCCCAGACTTACTGGAGCCTGAGGATTGATAATGTTAACTCCTGTGACACCACCCTGTTACCTCACCATCAGCCAATCAGAGAATTGTGCACGAGCTGATCACATACCCCTCAACGCCCTCTCCCTCACCTGGCCTTTAGAAATGCCTCCCTGAAACCCATCATGGAGTTCAGGTTTTTTGAGCACTAGCTGCCCCAGACTCCTTGTCTGGCATCTTACGATAAACACTGCACTTTCTTTCACCACAACCCAGGGTCAGTAGATTGGCTTTACTGCACAGGAGCTAGGGGACCCAAGTTTGGTTCGCTAACACCTCAAAAATGGCACTCTGCCATTAACAATGGCCCGTGGATGGAGTGGAATCCCACCTGTTAATAAGCTGTCAACTCATTGCTATGATTCGTTTTTTATACCAGAGAGTGAAAGTTTGTGTGTGCACCTGGCGTTGGAAATCTCAGGCTTAGCACCCCATCCTGCTGCTCTTCAGACCCTCTTTCAAAGTATGACTGTTTCATCCTTTTCAATCTTTTGTTTGTTTCGTGGTTGCTAAACATTAGAGATGGCACTGGACATCTTACCCATGTCTTGTGTTGTCCTCTCCCCTCCCCACTGAGAAAGAGCTGCTCATCACACCTTGAAATTGAGGTGATTTTCACCTTCTTCTGTCCTTGAACTTTCAAGCATAGACTATGACAAGCTTCCAAGATGCACCAGCTGCCGTTCCTGATCAGACCCTGTGGGGAAAGAGTTTATTGAGAGAGTCTACTAGCAAGACAGACAGTACGATCTACTGTGACAAAACTCACAGAAATGATATCCCATCACCTTTGCCACATCCATATTCCATGGTTAGAATCCAGTTGCAGGTCTTGCCCAGCTCAAGAGAAAGGGATCACACAAGGGTGTGAATAGCAGGAGGGGGGATAATTGGACCATCTTCGAGTCTGCCCACCACAGTCTTCTGAGACTTTTGTTAGACACAGGCTCACACTTCCTCATTCTGTGTTCAACGCCTCCTAACCTTCCTTCATATTTTCTCCCCTTTTGTCCTTCTGCAGTGCATTCTGGTAGTATCTTCAGATCTTTCTTAAAGTTCACAAGATCTTCTTCTCCTGAGTTTAACCTTAACTCATCTGTTGCCTTTTATATTTTCAGTCATTTTGTATTTTTTATTTCCAGAACATCTACTGGTTTTTATATCACACAAACTACTTTCCATGGCCTTGTATTTCTTCATCATATCCCACTATCTTTCTTTATTTCTTTCAATATATTAATATACTCATTTTATAGTCTTTATTTACAATTTCTGTAGCCAAAGTCCTCATGGGTCCGGTCTTGAGGTTTGATGTTTTTGGTTAATTCTGATCCATGCTGGCTCAGTTCCATGTGTGTTTTGATTTTTGATTGTGAACTCGTATTACTTGGAATTTTACCTATGGTGATGCCAGAGAGCTTCAGTTTACCCCTCTAGAGTAAACCCTTTTCCAGCCTGCTCTGCCTATTTGGACCACATCAGGTATTTAATCCTCTGGATTCCTTCCTGTGAAGCTGCCTCAGCTTGACTAGCTTCCTCCCTCCAAGATCCCTGCTCCTCTCAAGGTAATCTACTGTACAAGACTCCATCCAGTTCTGGAAACCTCTCCTTGCCTTTGTCCTTTTAAGCCTAAAGGTGGTAGCAGTTCATTTTGCCATTATGCTGTGGGAACTAGGTTACTGCACTAGTCCCTGTGGTGCCTCTACTTGCCCGTACCTTTGTAAATAGTCCTTTATAAATCAAGCATCTGTTTCCCATCTCTATGGACCCAGCTGTTTCCATACTGGACCCAGCTTATGTGCCTCCCGAGAACTGCTCTGCCCTGCTGCCTTTCTGAACACTGGCTGCTTCCTAGCCGCAGTGCCCCAGTGGTGGCCCATACGGTCTCTGCCATTGCAAGTCTAGGCTTCCGCCTTCCCAGCCTCAGTTCCAAGTACTGCTGGTGTGTTAGCCTCCCCAGGGATGACGTGAAGGCTGTAGGGCAGCCTCCGTCATGTCCTTCGCACTGGGAGACTTGACAGCTCTGCTTCTAGGTCTGACCTGCCTGCATCCATGGGGTGTCTGGCTTTCCCAGCAACTGCCCCGAGAGCCCAGGTTACACAACCCAGAAATGCAGGGAAGTGAACGCCCCACAGGGGAAATGTGGACCAAAGAGACTTAAAAGAAGACAAAGAGTTGAGGATTAAACTGCTTGCCTTTTGTCCCTGCAGGTAACTGTTCTAAGAGGCAGAGGTTCCCTGGGTCTCTGGCAGAGGTCCCACATGACCTGGTGACCAGTGTACTTTCTGTACACTGCCACGCTGCCTGATTCACATTCCTGTCTGGATTTCTGTGAAGCTGTGGCCAGCTCAGGAACAAACCACTTCATACTGCTTTTCCTCTCCCAGCCTCACTTTCCTTTTTCCTTCACTTTGTTCCCTTGACTCATACATCCCAATACGGCATTGCTACACAGGCTTTGCCTCAGCCTCTGCTTTCTGGGGACAGAGCTAAGACAGGCATTGAGGGGGCTGCCCTTTGTGGAATCCTGCTTTGTGTGGGCCTCAGACGAGGCTCCCACCCTTCGCAGCCCAGACTTTGTCTCCAGCCTCCTTGCTGCAGAGGCACAACCCATGAAGACCAGGCTCCTGGCCTGAGGCACCACAGGGTGCCCAGGGCGACGAAGGCTCCAGCTGCCCTCACCTTTCTGGATTTGCATCCCAGGCTCTGAGGTTTTCGCTTGCTTTTCTGCCACATCGGTATTATATATTTTATTTTATTTTTACTGTATTGTATTGTGTTGTATCCTATTCTATTCTACTCTATTTTATTTTGCCGCACCGTGTGGCATGTGGGATCTTAGTTCCCCGACCAGAGATTGAATCTGCACCCGCTGCAGTGGAAGTGCAGAGTCTTAATCACTGGACCACCAGGGAAGTCCCCCAGTCATTTATTTTAAAAGGTGTTGTTAAATAATTATCCAGCATCTTAGGTGTTCTGTACCAGGAGGGTGCCCCTAGACTTTCTCATTGCCTATATTACCTGGAAATTCTCTTTCCCTCCCAGGATCTGACATAGATGTGTCTCTGGAAAGCCTCCAGACTGAATCTCTGGGATTCAAAGTTCTGCGCCCCCTGGCCCCAGCTCCAGCTCAGGGTTCCATGTAGTGTATCTACAAGAGAATTGGATAAACCTGCTAGAACTGGGTGGTCAGGCAAAGAGCAGGCAAGCACAATAGGTGTATAGCCTGGAGAGGTCCTAGGGGGGATGTGGTCCCTCCGTTTCATCATGCTGGGTGGGAAACGGGCACACACGCGTGGGCTTAGCCCTCCGGCCAGCCAGCCCTGCTTCTCACACACAGTTAGAGGGAGGGTTGAAAGAATGACTCGAAAGTGTTTCGAAAATAGCTGTCCATGCCACGGACGGTCAACTTACGTATGGCTCTGACTCACTGCGCAGGAAAGATGCAGTGTGTGCCCTTTGGTCACAGTGAGGCTCCTAATGACGTCATCCATGAGCCCCAGTGTCAGCCTGTGTGCCCCGTACGAATTGTTCAGAATCGGTTACCCAGCAAACAGAGAGTCAGGGGTAAAGCAGCTGCAAATAAAGACAGAGAAGAATAAGCACTTTCATGAATCCTCTGTGTGCCAGCTGCCTGCCTTTCTGAAGGTCTGCCTGACTGTTTCTCCAGCCCAGGTGTCACCTGAGCAGGTATCCTTCTGGAGTCTGGTCACCCACAGTATGGGGTGTCCAACGACCACCCTTGGGATGGGGGTCCTAGGTGCATAGCTGAATTCAAGGACTCTCAAAGCTATTCAGGCAGCTTTACCATGGGGGTCTCTAGCGAAAAATCCATTCAGTACAGGATTGAGTCTTGGCCCCCTTGTCCAGCTGCCTTGCCCCTTGCCCTGGATGTTCCCTAGGGCCCTGGAGAGCGGCCTAGTGGACCTCACGGCCTCAGCTTTTTCCTCCCCACTGGGGCTTTTAACTTCTGTGTCCCTCCTCCCTCATCGGATCCCTGCTTCCCTCTGTCTTCAGCAGATTCCTTGTCTGCTCTTTTGCTTTACCATTTTCCTTGTCTTTGGCAAACTCGATGAGTCAGTGTCACCATCGTCTCTGTGTGTTTTGGTGCGAGGCAGAAGCCTAGCCAAGCAGGGCTTGAGGTGTGCACCCATTGCGTTAAAAGAGGTGCGTTGACTTCAGGTCTGCCTGCAAAGGGCTCCTGATCATGCGGGGGCAGGAGGGGTGCTCGGTGAATGGATTCAGCTGTTCTTCTGAAATGTTCCCTCAGCACATCCCTTTCAGCCTTTCTCTAGCAGAAGTCCTTTCAAGGCAAGCATTTTCTCTCCTGAAGCCTGACTTCTTTTTTTTTTTTTTTTTTTTTTTTTTTTTTTTTTTTTATGCGTTACGCGGGCCTCTCACTGTTGTGGCCTCTCCCGTTGCGGAGGACAGGCTCCGGACGCGCAGGCTCAGCGGCCATGGCTCACGGGCCCAGCCGCTCCGCGGCATGTGGGATCTTCCCAGACCGGGGCACGAACCCGTGTCCCCTGCATCGGCAGGCGGACTCTCAACCACTGCGCCACCAGGGAAGCCCCTGAAGCCTGACTTCTGCTCGCTCTTGCTCCTGCCTGTCAAACTTATTTTCTGCCAGTCTGTCTGTCTGTCTGTCTCTGCACCTGAGTGCTCTCCTCACTAGCTCCTTACCCCTGAGAGGTGAGGTGAGCAGTGCCTCAGAACAGGGTGCAGGTCCCCAGGTCTCGGCCTGGAGAGGAGGGAGGGTGACACCTGCTGGGCAACTGCTGAGTCCACCCGGCCTTGCCCGGCTTCTGGAGCCTTCCGAGCAGAACTGCTTCCTGCTCCCACTCTTCCATCTGGTGGGAAAGAGCCCCAAGCTTGAGGTCCAGTGCCCCCCACCCCTGCACCCAGTGCCTGCACCCACCAGCCACCTGGCCCCCTGGGTTGTCTCCCCTTGGCCCTGCAGGGGGTTCCCAAGACAAGCACAAACACTTTGAGAGTTTTAGGGCTTGGATACCACATCCCAAGAAGCATGGGGTCTCCCAAAGAACAGGGTCAAGCTGGCCTTGACTGGGTGACCACGGCCCCTCTGAGAGGGACACAGGAAGGGGGGGCCGCCTTCAGTGAGGAGGAAGGCCCCAAGTGTGCGAACCGCCCCCCCCCCCCAGGCCCGGCTTCCCTCAGGCACTCACCATGTGGTGACCTTGGGCAGTGGCTGCCCCTCCCAAGCTGGGGTTGTACTCCATAGCCTGAGGGTGACCGCGGCTCCCTTGGGAGCTGCCACAGGAAATGACGACGATGAGGTAAATGTGCAGCTGTCCATGTAGGTCAGGTCAAAATGTTCCTGTAAACCTCCAACAAGACAAATGTCATCCTCTGTTCTGAAACTTTTTATCTCTATAGGGATGGCAAAGTGTTATATCTTTAAAGGTCAGAGACTTGAGAACTGGCTATCCTATGTATCTCAGGCTATAGGCAACATTCTTAACCGGAAGCAAAAGCAATAGAATACAAAGGTTAGAGTAAAAAAAACATCTGCTATGGAGTCAGATTTGTTCTTCCCTGTTATAAGGGGAACATGTTGGCACCAGGACATAGGAGTGGACGGACACAGTCTCTGCCCTCTTGATGCTTCTGTTTAATGAGCAGACAGACATCAAACACACTCCATGTCCAAGAGGGTGGTGGTGAAGTGGGACCGGTCCTGTGAAGAGGAAATAAAGGACTGAGAGAATTGACGCAGTGGGGAAACCTAATGCAGCTGAGCGGGTCAGGGGGTCTCTGTGTAGAACCCACTTGCCATCTAAAGAGACAGCCAAGTAGGGAGAGGAGGGGAGGGAGGGGCCAAGACCAGAAAAAGCTTAGAATCTTAGGAACTGAAATGAGTTCATAGCTGCTGGAGTATACTGTAACATGAGTTTAAACCAAGGGATCCTGCGAACTAAGAAGGGTGGTTCACACAGAAAACATGCTGCTCCTCTGTTCCCCTGCCACTGGGCTGCAGGAACTTTACCCTTTGCCCATTTGGCAGAGAGACAAAGCCTTAAGGTCACCTCTCCCCCACCGCCATCCGCCCCTGGCCACCTCCAACACCTCACAGAGGGTGGGACAAACAGACCTTCCCTTTTGGACAGCTCTGAGGAGTGTCTGGCTTCCGACAGATGTCATAAGCACATTCACCAGGACCAAAAGCTTTAGATCAATGTCTTCCAGGAGTGTCCAACAGCAAGAGCCACCCACATAATTTTCTAGTAGTGATTTTAAAAGTAAAGAGAAACAGGTAAAATTAATGTTAACAAAATATTTTATTAAACCCAATACCTCTAAAATATTATCATTTCAACATGTAATTAATATAAACATTATGAATGAGATATGGTACATTCTTTTTTTTATGCTGAGTCTTAAAAAAATCTGGTAAATATTTTATACTTACATGACAGTGCAATTGAGACTAGCCACATCACCACTGCTCCACAGCCACATGTGGCCTGTGACCACTGCATTGGACAGTGCAGCTCTAGACACTGCAATTTTGAAGCCATGGCTCCCCAGAGAGACCAGCCCACTGGCACAGAGAAGCTTTAGAAGAACACTCAGGGAGACAGACAGCACTTACAGCAACTAGTGTGGAATTACAAACAGGGTGCTTCCTACTCCAGGGAGATACAACCAGGCTAAGTCGTGAGCTTGGCCTGGAGCACAGCCCAGACCTCCCCTCTGGCAGTGTACCCATAAACACCCTCCCCAGTGCCCTGAGTCTACCCTCATTCATCTCTTTTTTTAAATTTAATTTTATTTATTTTTTTATACAGCAGGTTCTTATTAGTGATCCATTTTATACACATTAGTGTATATACGTCAATCCCAATCTCCCAATTCATCATACCCTCATTCATCTTGCCAATGCTTTTTTTTCTCCTCAAAGAACTGAGTGTAACTGGTCTTACTCTCTCTTTTTTTTTTTTAAGTTTTCACCTGTATTATTACCTTAGGATGCTGAAAGAGGACAACAGAGCCAGTGTGATGTGGTAGAAAGAACACTGCCCAGGGCATCAGAGAAGGCAGAATCCAGTTCCTGTCCATCTTTTACCAGACCTGTGGTTCACAGTGAATCACAAGTGTCAGTACGGTGTGGTAAGGAAGAGCTCGGATTCCAAAGTCAGACTGCAGCTCTAGGTCCTGAACTGTGCCCATTTCTGTGCCTTCACATCCTTTCTGTAAAATGGGAACAGTATCAGTGTTGTTTGAGTATTAAACAAGGTAACAATTGCAAAACACTTAGCACAGAGCTTGGCACATGGTAAACATTAATAACTAGGATGATGATTATTATGTTTTACCTGTTGTTATCTCTGCATCTGTTTTCTTGGTTATAAAGTGGAGATAATCATGCCTCATGAACCTGCTTTACAGGGTTCTGTGAGGCCTACAAGAAATAAAGAATGCGAAAACACTTTATAAAACTGGGAAGCCCTTTATCAAGCCCAAAAATTACTTCTTAGTCCCACAGCCTAGCTGGGGGTCTGACTTTAAACAGCCTTTACAAATTGAGAATTGGGAAGGGGAGTCTGTGTGATACCCGTAGCTCCATCACTGGACGAGGCGAGGCCTAAATGCCCAGCTTCAGCACTCTTTTCCTGGGTAAACTTTGACTTCAGCTCTGTTTTATCGTCTCTATGATGGGCTGAGAACACCCAGCTCACAGGCCAATGGATTGAGGGTCAATTGAGCCCCTGACTATGGTGAGCCTGGCACAGGGCCTGCCTGACTTGGGGCCCTGGAGGGGACCTTGCTGCCCACACCTGCCTCAGCCAGGCCTGGGCCAGCAGTTCATGTGCCAACCACAAAGGGGAGCCTCAAAGCTTCCATTGAGGGAATGTTCACCAGCCCCACCATCAACAACCCCTCTATTCCCTGTTCCCCCCCTCACCTGCTTTTCTCTCAAGGCCAGGGGGAAAGCCCTTTAGGAAGGAGTGATGGTCGTCGACCCTGAGTCTGCCCAGAGGCATCTGCTTTGGGTTCGGTAACCTGCAGAGAAACAGCCAGACACTGCATGTATGTAAATTTCTGACTTGGGGTGGACTTCCTGCCTACTCCACTCAACCTACCAGCTGAGTGGCCTGGAGTTACTCTAACCTCCTTGGGCCTCAGTTTCCTACCCTGCAAGGGAGATGGTGCCTATGGAAGAGCTTTGTAAACCGTGGCCTGAGCTGCATGTGCAGTCATGGTCATCCTTCTTATTGTCCCCATTCTGTGGGCTTGACCATATCAGATTCCCCAATACAGGAAAAGAGGGAAAACTCCCCTGTTGGCTGCCTGACTGTTAAGCTCCCACCTGAACATCACAGATGCTCAGACAGGGCCACTCCACAACAACTAAAAGACTAGCCCCACCCTCCCACATACGCACCTGGACCAACACTGGTGATTGCTGCCCCGTTACCAGGGACAGTTCTAGCCCATTTCAATACTCCCACCACCCAGGCAAAAGTTATTAGACTCCCAGTCACTGAATTCCCCTGCTTCTTGACAGCAGCTGATCCAGAACTAACCCTGCCTTCTGTATCCCTCCAAAGACTCATCCAGCACAGGCCCAGATACTTTAAGTCCCTCCCTACCCACCGTCACTCAAGAATCCTTACCGAGGGAGCATCTGGGATGGAACAGGACCACAGAGAGTGAAGAGGGTTCTAAGGGGACAGGCAGTTGCCTGTCATCAAAGCCCTGGAGACCCCAGGAGAAGGGGGCACATTGAGCAACTCCCCAATGTGTGAGGCCCATAACCCACCCTCTCGACTCTGTACAGCTTGGTCCTTCTGGCCTGTCCTCCCAGGTGAATGCTTCACCAAGACCTCTTAGAAAGAGAGTGTTCCTTCTTCCATGTATCCCCAGAATGCAGATTTTTATTACCCTGTTTGGGACCTTCTTGCCTTGAGTAGTAATTCTTCATTTCCTGAGGGCCCACAATATTCCAAGCACCGTATGATGTGCTTTACATGTGTCATTGCTAGTCCTCACACCATCCATGCCACATGGATTATTAGCCTGATTTTTTACAATAAGGAAACTCAGGCTCAGAGAAATAACTTGACCGAGGCTTGAGTGGCAGGGTCAGGATTTGAACCATGACAATGTGACTCAAAATCATTGTGGGTCTGCAGGTTCTTCACAGAACTGTAACACAAAGGCTTGCCAGTGTAACCTGCACATGCCACTCCCTCCCAAGAATGCAACTGCTGCAGATTTTTTTGTCAACAAAGCCATGTGCTTTGAGTAGAATCAAGGGGACTCCCACAGCCAAAGGCTGTCCTCTAGGCCCGTGCTGACTGCCTGCCCAGCCTGAAGCTCTGGGCCTTGGGGAATGCTGGGGAGAGGTGGAGACACAAGGAGGGAGAAGACAGTGCTTGGTGGACAGAGGCAAGACAGACCACTCCCCTGTCCTTCTGATAATTGCTGATTGTTCAATGTTCCCTGAGCTGCCTCTTTTTGCAACCTTGAAGTGTGGAAGTCAAACTGAGATCGAAACTGGAGGGATCGGGTAGAGACCCTGCCCTGTTCATCTTTATGTCACAAGCAACCAGCCCTATGTACAGGGTATGGCATGCAGGAGGTGCTTAATAAATACTCATAAGTGAGTGAGCGAACGAGTCAGGGTGGTGATGCGTGGCATATGTACAAAAGTGCAATACAGAATAGGGGTGGTTACCAAACACTACTTAAGAGTTAGCCTGCAAACGAAGACTTGTTTTGGAATAAAGGGACAGTTTTGCTTCAATTTGAAGATGAGCCTGTACGACTTCTGCCTCATTCTACTGAGATTTAGAAATAATTCAACCCAAATGAGACTCCTGGAGAAGAATGACAGACACATTTTCTCTTTGTTTGTTTAAAAATTTTTTCCCAGTATTTATTTCCAGCTTTATTGAATATAATTGACATATAATATGTAACTTCAAGTGTTAATGTATAAGTTATTCTGTACTATGTGATGATTTGATACACGTATACATTGCAAAATATTTACCACAACAAGGTTAGTTAAAGCATCCTTCACCCTGTTCCCGAGTCCAAGCTTGTACAGCTCTCCACATGAAAGCCCAATAAATTGATAGATGAGGTGTTGGGACAAGGAATAGAGACTTTATTTGGAAAGCCAGCAGACCAAGAAGATGGCAGACTAGTGTCCCAAAGAACCATTTTACCTGAGTAAGAACTCAGAGTTCTTTTATACTAAAAGAGGACCAGGTGTGGCTGGCCATTGCAGATTGCTTGGTGCTGGCCAGAACCCAGAAGGGATGTGATAATCCTTTGTTCTTGTAGCAGTCCACGTAGGTCTGGTCATGATATTCCTCCAAAAAGACAATTGTTATTCTCTGTTCTGTACCTTTTTATCTCTATATGAATGGAAAAGTGTTACATCTTTAAAGGTCAAGCCTGGGAGGCAGAGCCTTGAGAAAGGGCTACTATGTGTATTTCAGGCTATAGGCATCATTCTTTCACAAAGGTGCAGAGCCGGAATAACTTAGCATAGCAAACAGGGCACAAATGTGAGAGCTAAAGGAATAGATCCAATATGGTGTCAGGTTTGTTCTTCTCTATTACAATTCTCCCCTGTCAATGTCCATTCCACAGTCTTCTGGAAAAAGGGGTGATGACCACCCTGGCTACTTCCTGCTGAACAGAGGCCATGAAGGGGTGATTGTGTAATGGAATTGATCAGTTTGGGACTGGAAGTATTCCCAAGGCCCAGGCTGGGCATGAACAGTTTGCATTGGATCCCCTTTTTATGGTCCTTCACAATACTTAGACAAGCACTTGAATGTATACATGAACTTGGAATAAGGATACCCACGAAATTCTGTGCTATGCTATCTTTATATCTTTTTTTTTTTTAATACAGCAGGTTCTTTATATCTTTAAAGAGGGTTATTTCCCCTCTTTGGCCACACTTGGAGATAGTTTTATTAAAGCATTTCCTTTCTAACAAGTGGCTGTCACCAGTGTAGTGAAACAAAAGAGAAGAGCAAGAGTCATCAGTACTTATCTGGTAAGAGACTTGACTCGAAACAGCAACTTAAGATCTTCTAATGTCCCACAAGGCCAAGTTTATTTTTCTTCATCCTGTCCAGTTTCTAGAGGAGTGAGTTCTACTCGGGTGTGGTAAATCCATGGTCTTATCCTGGCTAATTTATCAAAATGAGGAGCGGGTGTTCTGCAGCACCTTGTATGGTCCTGTCCACTTAGTGGCAAGTTGATGTCCCAGTACTTGTTCTCTCCAGGTTTTGAGGAGGACTCAATCCCTGGGCTGGAAGGGGTGCAGTACCATCTCAGCTGGATAGGTGGACCTACTGGAAGCAAATTCATGAACAGAAGTTCATATAGTGCCCAATTCTTAACATAGTTGTTGACTGCTAGGTCCTTTAAGACATCTACAGATTCTCCTGCCCTGGCAGACACCTGGAATGGCCTACCACACAATATTCCTGAAGGGCTCACTTCTGGGAGCCACTCTAATCCATAGCAGGGCAACTGGCAAGACCTTATACCAAGTTGGTCTCTTGACATATTTTAGCAATGCTCTCTTTGAATATGTGATTCATTTTCTCAGTTTTTCCTGTTGATTGTGGTCTTCGGGCTGAATGTAGTTTCCAACAATATGCAATGCTTTAGATACCTGTTGGGTTATACTGGAGACAGTGCAACCGTCACTTTGAAGGGTGCAGGCAATCCAACTTGGGCAATAATTTCCTTAAAGAGGGATTTAACTTCTTCAGATGTTTTTTCTGTCCAGGTGGCTTATGCTTCCACTCATTCTGAAAAAGTGTCCACAGGGAATTCCCTGGCAGGTCAGTGGTTAGGACTCTGCGCTTCCACTGCTGGGGGCCCAGGTTTGATCCCTGGTCAGGGAACTAAGATACTGCATGCCATATGGCACGGCCAAAAAACAGAAAAAGAAAAAGTGTCCACAAGCACTAACAAGTATCTGAAGTTTCCTGCAGCTTGAGGTATTTGAGTAAAGTCTGTCAGTCTTCAGTGGGGCAGGCTCCTCTATATTGAGTTCCCACCTGGGGGTGTCTAGCAGCAGTCTTTGGATTATTTTTAGCACAAATTTTAGCCTGACCAAAGGCAGGGAAAGGTGGCCTGACACTTAGGCCAGGGGGAGACCGAGAAAGGAAATGGGGAAGTGGAGTTCCTCAAATGCCAGCAGGTCAGCCAACCCATAGCACTGCAATCCCAGCCACAGCTGGTCCTGGCCGGTGAGTCCACGTTGGGGATGGGGAGAAGGCAAGGTGGAAGCTTGCAGTGCAGCCCCACCTTCAGCAGAGCATAGGAGACTAGGGGCACACTGGGCACAAGCTGTGAGAAGGGCAGTGGGCAGCCAGGGAAGGTCTTGTGGGGGTGTGGTCACTAACCACGCGATAAACACGTGTGTTGAGGGCCCACTGGTGCCAGACCCTGGCTAGGCCCTGGGATAGGGATGGACTAGGAAGAGGCTTGGCCTTGGATATGACTCAGGCAGCTAAGGAAGTGGTGGGAAGGCAGTGCAGCCGAGGTGGCTGAGATATGAGTTACAGTCAAAGAACCAGCTGGCCAGGGCAGGGAGCAGGAGCACGGCCTGTACAACAGGGCCCAGCCAGGTGCCACATCCCGCTGGAAGAGCCTGTGCCACTGCCCATCAGATACAGAACTTGGGTTTGACTGCAGGGTATAGGGAATCACTAGATGCCTTGAAGGAGGGAGGTGAGGGGAAACATAATTATTAAGTATCCATCAGGTAACAGGCACTCAGTAGGTGTTTTCTGTGCCAACGCCTCTCAGACTCAATGTGTTTACCAATTTCCTAACAATTTCATTAAAATGCAGAGTCTCTATATTCCATATCTTGTAATAACCTAAAATGAAAAAGAATCTGAAAAAGAATATATATATATATATTTGTATATGTATGTATAACTGACTCACTTTGCTGTACACCTAAAATACTGTAAATCAGCTATACTTCAATAGAAAAAAATTTTTTTAATAAAACAATATAGGCATACCTTAGAGATATTGTGAGTTCGGTCCCAGAGCAGATATCACAATAAAGCAAGTCACATGAAAAAAATAAAAAAATAAAGATACATATAGAGATGAATTTTCTTTATAACAAATAAAATCTATAAGGCATCAAAAAAATGCAGAGTCTAATTCAAGAGGCCTAGGGTGGGGGTCTGAGGTGCTGCATTTCTGATAAGCTCCTAACTGGGATCACACTTTGAGGAGAAAAGCTGTAGCTCATTCAATCTGCGCCCCAATGCTGTCCAGTGAGTATTATCGGCTCCTGTTTATTGACAAGAAAACTGAGGCTCAGTTTCTGGGCTTGCCTGAAGGCACATCATTAAAAGAGCTATACTGTTCCCTGCCCTCCACCCATGTGAGGGAGATAACACAGCCCCTAAGTTATCACTCCCTCCAAGCCCCTCTTGGTCTGCTCCAGGCTTGGGTCTTCCAGGTCTGTAACTTCAGGCGCTCCTGTCCCAGCTGGCCTCCAGCCTGGAGTTTCAGAACTTGCCTGTGGCAGCATCTAAAGATAGTCTACCTCACAGGAAACCAGATACTATTGGCTAACTTTGCAATTAAAGATGCTCTCAGAGGGAAGGAAAGGGAAATACTTTCTGGCAGAGTCTGCGTGGGACAGGGCGGCTGATTGGCATATCCAGAGGTTCCCTTCCCAGGTCCAGCCCAGGTAGGAGCAGAGGACTCTTTCAGCACCTGTGGGCGAGCTGGGTGGGGCACTGTGGTCAGAGGTCAAAGTCGGTTAATGATGCTGGTTTGCTTTACATGCCAACAAGTGAGACCATTTTCCAGAGGATGTTGCAGCCTAAATGTCCAAGGGGCTTGGGGGTGATGGGGCGTAGTGAGTGATTAGATCATTTATGATATGCTTAACATAGTGGAATATGATTAGAAGTGTTAGTAATTGCGTTTCAGGGACATGGAGAAATGCTCAAAAAAAGCATCATTTAAAATTGCATCTGCCAACTATTATATATGGAATGGATAAACAACAAGATCCTACGGTATAGCACGGAAAAGAATATATATGCATACACACACATATATATGAATCACTTTGCTCTACAGCAGAAATTAACACATTGTAAATCAATTACAATGTCCTAACCACTGGACCACCAGGGAACTCCCTATTATTTTTAAAAATAATTTTATTTTTTTCTTTCTTATTCTTTTAGAGACTCACATTTAACTGTTTATGCGTGAAATGTTATGACATCTGGATTTATTTATTTATTTATTTTAAAATATTTATTTATTTGGTTGTGCCGGGTCTTAGTTGCGGCACAAGGGATCTTTAGTTGCTGCATGTGGACTCTTAGTTGCGGCATGCAGGATCTAGTTCCCTGACCAGGGATTGAACCCAGGCCCCCTCTCTGCATTGGGAGTGTATAGTCTTAACAACTGGACCATCAGGGAAGTCCCTGAATTTATTTTTAAATAATCCAGTAGGGCGTGAGTGGGGAATAGATGAAATACTGATCATGAGTTGTTAATTGTTGAAGCTGGGCGATTAGTGCATGGAGGTTGTCTCTGCTTTTATATATGTTTGGAAATTGTATAATAAAAAGTTTTTAAAATAGCATTTGCATTTTACATATACTCAATGTGAATATTAAAATATGCATAAAGATTGGATGGAAGAAGCTAAAAGCTAGCTGTGGTTGGTTCTGGGAAGTTGGATTGTAGATAGTTTTGAGTTTTTTCTTTCCTGTTACTTCCATGCTTTTTTGTGCCATCTGCATTTTTTTTTTTTTTTTTTTTGGCTGTGCCGTGAGGCATACGGGATCTTAGGTCCCCGACCAGGGATCAAACCCACACCTCCTGCAGTGGAAGCTCGGAGTCTTAACCACTGGACTGCCAGGGAAGTCCCAATATCTGCATTTTTTATAATGAGCAACTATTGCATTTATAACGAAAATTATTTTAATAACAAATTGCTGACGCACTTTGATGTTCAACGTTGATGTATGCTGTTATCATCATTGTGAGGACATTTGGGCTCAGAAGGTTTGTGTCATTGGAAAACATCATCTTCAGAAAGAAAGTATGAGTGGTCACACATGTGAGTGAATTGTGACTCTTGGCAGGGAAGAAAACCTATACCACATCTCTTTAAATATCTTCCCAGGCCCTCTTCATCTTTTTCCTTAAACCTATGTTCATTGGGAAACATAACACACTCAAAGGACAGTGTGCAGGTCAACAGCTTATAAATTGATCTGCTACCAAACCAACATCCAGGCAGCAGCAGAGAACCAGGCCAGCCCCCGGCAGCCTCCCTCAGGTCCCTTCTTGATCACCACCCCTGCTCTCCCCAAAATCACCCCATTCCTGACTTTTATGGTCATTGCTTCCTTCTTTGTCCGTGTAGTTTTACCTCCTACGTATTCATTCCTAAACACTGTGGATTTTCTTTGCCTGTTTCTGACCTTCACATATGTGGGTTTATATACAGTATGTCTGCTTTTTGGTTTGCATTTTTAAAATGCATTTCTACTGTAGGAGATGTAGATGCACACACAGAAAGGTTCGTGACAGAATTGTTCAAAACCTGAAAGCCACCCAGGGGTGCATCAGCATAGAACAGATAATAATCGTGGGGCACTCACACAGTGCAATCCTATTCAGCAATAACAATGAACAGACCATAGCCACAGCAATAGCATGGATGAGATACTACCAGAAATGCTGAGATGAATTTACAGATAAATGCAAAATTGGCCCCTATCCACATGGCAGTTATCAAATGCATCACCACCAGACACAATTTCTTTTTCCATGAACAAGAATTATCGCATCATCATCAGTCATCTGTAAATTAGCTCAGACAGTGAAAGGGGGAGATGGCCCCAAAGGGTGTGCTAGACAGGACACCCAATAAAGATTTTTTGGCCTATTAAAGTCTTTTATAATTTCTCCTTATAGATCGTCAGTGTAGAATTTGAGGCTCCTCTGTTTTCCCCTCTTCTGCCTTCTCTCTGCATCCTTTCCTGAGCCCTCCACTCAGACTAAAGTGAACTTTCCTGAAGGTTCCGGGAACAGGTTGGCCCCTCCTAACCCCACAATCCTCACTTCCTTCTGTTTCTGTATAGTCCCTCACACCCTCTCTGCCTGGCCGTGGACCCAGGAAACCTCCTTATGCTCATACTCTCAGTGCCTTTGGCTTCAAACCACACCCCACCCCATGCCCACCGCCATCTTTATCAAGCTGGAAGACCCTCCCAGCCTTTAAGACTCAGCTTAAATGGTCCAATCCTTGGGTTTCCCATCACTTTTCTTATACTCTTACTAAACAATAATAAAAATTCACAGAGACTACATCTTAGACATTTTTACCTCTACAGAATTGAGCACAGTGCCTACTGTTGGGGAAATAGAATGAAAAACAAAATCTCCAACCCAGAAAAATCTCTCCATGAATATGGTAGAGAAAGAAAACTCTTTCATTACTGAATAAGCATTAAATGTGATGTGCATCACAGGCAATCTGCTATGAGGTAGTAAAGACACAAAAAATCTCACCCTGGTATATGACCAGATACAACCCCTTACACACATGTTCTCAAGATACACAATGACTGGTGCTCAAGTAAGGGAACCTGACAGTCACACACAGTTCATCCCAAGTTTACCATGGTCATTGGGTTCATCATCTGTATTAGTTGGTTGGCTTCATCCAGAGGAGAAACAAACTTCTCATCCCTTTATTATCAGAGGTAGTTGTGTAACTTGGAGCCAGGTTCCTGCCCAAGTCAGGCTCCTGCCCTCCCTCTGGGACTGGGAGCCTGGGCACCTCAATATCTGCATTTCAAAGAGATGGCTCCCAGCTCTGAAGCTGACAGAGGAAATTATCACATTTTCTAAAGGATATATATCCACATTTCAAAGAGGAAAGAAGGTACAATTACATGTTTTCTAAAATAAATACTCTAAGAAAAAGGAGGCAAGTGGACTCTTGTCCCTTATTTCCAACAGGGAGAATTAAGCCTCTTATTATTTTTTTGAGTTAATTAATTAATTTATTTTGGCTGCGTTGGGTCTTCGTTGCTGCGCGCGGGCTTTCTCTAGTTGTGCTGAGCGGGGGCTACACTTCGTTGCGGTGCATGGGCTTCCCTTCGCGGAGGCTTCTCTTCGTTGCAGAGCATGGGCTCTAGGTGCACGGGCTTCAGTAGTTATGGCACATGGGCTCAGTAGTTGTGGCGCACGGGCTCAGTAGTTGTGGCACACAGGCTTGGTTGCTCTGCAGCATGTGGGATCTTCCTGGACCAGGGCTTGAACCTGTGTCCCCTGCGTTGGCAGGCAGATTCCTAACCACTGCGCCACCAGAGAAGTCCCAAGCCTCTTATTTTTAATTTTCACTTGTCCTTACACCAGTGTATGGTAAAGATAATTAACAGATATTGGCTTAATCAAAAATTAATTAATAAGCAAGTCCATCTCTTCTTCAGTTATTATAAAAGGAAAGTCATAGTCATTTCCTTTCTAAATTTCACAGTTCATTTTAACAGAGATAAATAAATACCATAAAGGACTTTGAGGAGGAAAGCAGAGGGAGGTGTGGCAAACCAAGAACAGGGTCAGGTCCTGTGAAGGGGTGGCTCACACACGAGCAGAGGGGCCTCACTCCATGTGTGGTTTTCTCCTGTTACTGGTCTTGGCTTGTGGTGTGCTTTGGCCCGTATAAAATGCTGGTGGGTGAGTCACGCCAAGTTGTTTTTGGTGGACTCTGCCGCAGGAATAGAAAGTCACTCAATCTACTTGTGTGGAGGATGGGGTGCAAGTTGTAAAATGTGCCCACTGCTCCTCAGCATGGAATTCAAGGCCCATCCATCTGCCCCTCTTCTTCGTTCTTGGCCTTGCTCTCTCTGCATCCTAAGGAGGGGTCTCATAAAAAATAGCTGTCATTGTAAATTGGAAAACCATCAGGTCCTTAAACTCAGGGTCCCAAGTAGCCAGGGGTGTGGGCTTGGGGCCAGACTGAGAACCTTCCTACGTGGCCCAAGGTGAATTCCAGATTTGTCAGGACTCAAAATTAACTAATTCAGCTCTCTGTCTCCAAACAGAACCTCATCTGAATGCTGGCCGCCTGCGAGCCCAGAAGCTTCGCAGGTTGCTGAGCAGCCACTCTGTGGACACAAGGCCACGCTTCCCCTGACCCAGGACTCATGCTGCTCTTTAAAACTGTTTCCTCCTGTTCGGTCATTGTTGGAAAACTGAGCAGCCAGAGCTGGCCAGGCCCTCAGAGATGGTCCGGTCCAGGGCTTTCATTACATACATCAAGAAACTGAGGCTGAGCTGGAAGTGAGCTGCCCAGGGTCTGCCAGCTTATTTCAGGGTATGTGGACCCCTCTGAAGTACATGGCTCTGGAGAGCATCACTGTGTATTTGAAGACAGGAAATAAGCTGACCCTTTAGCCTTCAGCCTTTCCTTCTCCATAGAAAAGGATTCCCATTTCTTCACTACCATTGTTGAGAGCTAGGTTCTGGGGGTCTGGCAGTGAGGACCACCTAGTCATGGCTAGAGAGGCAAATAATATCCCCATCCCCTCCATTTCCCACCCACCGTTTCACTGAGGGTCAGCCTTCTGGGTCCTGAGTCTAGAAGGCGAAACCCAGGAAGAGTGTTCAGGGTCACTTCTTGAATCTTATCCTTTAAAGGGGGTCACCTCTACTATTTTTCAGTTCTCATTCTAGAGACAGGGCCTGCAGTAACATGCAGAATTCCCCTCCAAGAGGGAAAGCATGGTGCAGGGCAGGGAACACGGCTTTGTGAAGAGACGCATCTGGGTTGAAATCCTGGTTGTGTTGCTCCCTTGGACAAATTATCCAAATCTTTCTGAGCCGCTGGTGGTTATTCTGCAAGGGGGCAGAGTCATTTCCCATGAGGTGTTGTGGTGAGAATTAAATGGGGTCTTGTGTCTGGAGCATGACACTTAGCAGGTATCCAGGAACGGCAGCCTTCGCTCCTAAACTGGGGCTTTCTGAGGATAACCTCAGGTTCTAGAACCTCAAGAGCTAGTGGTACCCCCACGGGGTAAGTTGGGATCAGGGATCAAGCAATTCCTGAGTTTTGTTTGGTCCAAAGGAAAAAAATTAAGCCTCACAATTGGCATTAGACTGAACCTCAAACCCGCATGTACTCAAGGGCCTAAAAAGCCATAAAAAGAGAGCAAGGAAGGTAAACAAACAAACAAAAGAAGACTCATTGAATCTAGAAAACTAAGCAGGACATGAAGCCAAAAAAGAGGAGGAAGCAACACGAAAAAGACGCTGGGGAGAAGAAAGCGGATGGGGGCCAGCTAATGAGAGGGGAAGTGTAGAAAAGGGAAGCTGATTGGAAACAGTGGGTAATGATGACCAAAAAAATAGTTAAAAAATAAGTGAGCAGGCCTGAGAAAAGGAAGTGACTGGAGGAAGTAGAACAGGATCAGCAGTAGAGCCTGCTTGGTGTTTTTTTAAAGCAGGTTCTACAAAATTCATTTCAACTTGGGTGTGAAACCCATGTGTATTCAAAGCTCAGCTTCTAGGTTCAACCCAGACTCTCCCAGCTCAGCACCATTTAGTAAAACGTTGACTTAACAGAACAGAGGGTGAGGAGACCCAAGGACAACTGAGGAGACGTGTGCGGTGCAGCCTCAGTTAGTGTGGTGGGACCTGTGTTAGTGCTTCACTCCGGCACCTATCCTTCCCCTTGCAATCCCGTCTATATGAACCTCGCTTAGTAGATGCTGTGAAGGCTTATTTCACTGGATTCTTTTTTTTTTAATTTCATTTATTTCTTTTTGGCTGTGTTGGGTCTTCGCTGATGCCCGCGGGCTTTCTCTAGTTGCGGCGAGCGGGGGCTACTCTTCGTTGCAGTGCGCAGGCTTCTCACTGTGGTGGATTCTCTTGTTGTGGAGCACGGACTTGAGGTGTGCGGGCTTCAGCAGTTGTGGCACGTGGGCTCAGTAGTTGTGGCACACGTGCTTCGTTGCTCTGCGGCATGTGGGATCTTCCTGGACCAGGGCTCAAACCCGGGTCCCCTGCATTGGCAGGCGGATTCTTAGCCACTGCGCCTTCACTGGATTCTTGCACTTGGTTTCTGGTGTCCTCAGGGTCTGGGAGGCCAGTGTGCAGCCTGAGTGAAAGCCAGTTGATCTCTGGCAGCCCTTTGACCCCAAGGGCATTAGTCCTGCTCTTGTCTGCTACCAGGAGGCCCTATCTTCAGGCTCCTGGCCCAATCCTGGGACATCTCAGAGGATCCAGAAATAAAAGGTCCACCCAGCTCAGGCCCACCTTTCCTGAAAAGGTGCCTGGATAAAGCTATCAAGTTCTAGATACTTCATGTTATTACCTATTTAATCCTCTCTATAATTCTGAAAGGAAAGTTCACTGCCCTGCTGAAGGGCTCCAGGGATATTCATGATGAGAGGATGGGGAAGGTGCAGGAAGAGCTTGGAAAAGGCCAGGATGTCAGAAATAAACAGGTGGCATGTGGCAAGGAGGTCCCCAGTCCCTCCCCTCTCCTTGCTGGGCACCTGGCTCAGGGCTGCCAAGTGTGTGCCCGTCCCCTTCTAGCCCACCTCTCCACTCTTCCCAATGACCCAGGGACACCTGCCCGAAGATTTGTAGGAGGTCCCTGTGTGTGAGGCATGCCGCCAAGAGTGGAAATCAAACCCACCACATGCAGATCTGGCAAAACTCAAGCCAATTCAAAAGCACCAAGTTCCTGGGCTTTCAGGACTGAACACAGGCCCAAAAGAGATGCGAAACGATTTTTATTGTCCTTGGACTCCTCTCGAGGTCAACTCTGCCAGCTCCTGACCCGGGGTGGGGGGCAGGAAGAGGGGGGGCTACCCCCAGCATCCGCAACTTAGGACTACAAGGGCTTGACTGTTTGTGTTCCTACACAGCTGACTGTCTGGGAAGATGGGCTCCAGCAACAAGTCACCTGCACCAAGCGGCCACTCCCGGCCGCCCGGCATCTCAGCTGAGCCATTTGAAACTGACATTTATGTCACTCAAAAATGGTTGCATATCAGCCATTTTATATGGTTCAACTTAACTTTTATTGATTAAGGTCATAGCCAGAGGCTCCTCTCTGAGAAAAGGGCATTGCTGCTGAAAGCAAAGAAAGCATACAGTTCCCTGGGGCTGAGAACTCCATCCCAGCCTGAGACGGCCCAGGTCAGAAAGGCTTGGGCCACTTCGCCCGGAAGAGTCTGGGTGAGACGCAGAGCTGGGCCAGGACACTAAGCAGACGCTGGGAAGGGAGAAGCAAAGCCCTGGCTGGGGGGGCCCTCGCCTTGGCAGAGACACCATCTTGGTGAAACCAGCATGAAAAGTATGTAGCGGGGTGTGGAAACTCCCCTGGTTAAAGAAGCATGAGCTTTGGTTTTAGTTGTGCTGAGTGGAGGCAGTGACGACCAGGAGGTGTGCACTGAGGTTTCTGAGGGCCTATCTTGTGGTATCACAAGGAAGAGGAGGGAGTCCCAGAGGACCAGGGCAAAAGGGTTCCCCTTGCAGCCTCTGGAGTGAATCTTGGCTGGGAGAAGAGGGGATGGACAAGTGTCACTTCCCAACCTGAGCAGAAATGTCTTATCTTTCTATTCTTGTCCAGAAAAAAACAGGACAAGAACAGTGGGGGAGGCCAGGTCACAGTGAAGTGCAGGCCTGGTCATTATCAGATTACTTAGCCCCCAAGACCCAGGGCAACAAGCTAACTGAGCACAGGCCTCCATCTGGGATCCATCAGCCCTTTCATGACTGCAAAGGCCTGGATGATGGTGACACTCCCTCTTGGAGTTGTAGGATGACTGACCATCCCAGCTGGCTTAGAACTGAGGGGTTTCCGACATGTGAGACTTTCAGTGCTAAAACCAGAAGAGTCCTGGGCAAATCAAGGCAAGGTAACCACCCTAGGGTGTCTGACTCTATGTCTTATCCCTTAAGGAACAGAAAGACTTAGTTGGTTCCAAGAGGGAGAGGGAAAGAAATGGCTCTCAAAGACAAAGACGAGCCTCTGGGTGCAGGCCTGCCCAGGGCTCCGCAGTGTCTAGGACCTCTCTCTTCAGTGTTCATGCAGGAGAAAGGAAGGGGGTGGAGAACGGAAGCTTGGACTGGAAGTGTGAATTACGGCGTCCCCACCACCACACCCCTCTCCTCCCCACTCACTCGTCCTCTCTCCCCCATCCACACCCTGGTCAAGCTCGCTATCTTTCAGATAGACTTTTGAAAATCAAAGAAAAAAAGATCTGTCTCAAGCTTCAAAAGGCTTAGATTCAAGTGCTAACTGAGTCATTTACTTCATAGTTTCTGGCAAGTCACTCAGCCTCTCAGGGACTGATTTCCTCTCTGTCAAAGGGGTCTCTTATAGCCTCCATCACAGAGATTAAACAAGATAGCACGCATGACACTGGGAAAGGTACTGGTTAGACACCCAGCCAAATGTTTGCTTCTTCCAGTCTGCCTATGTAAGGGGCAGAATTCCAACCTTGTTTCTCTGAGAACTAATGCCACTAGTTGTCTTCCTTTCTCATCCAGGTGCTCACCATGCCCACCATCTCCCCTGAATCAAGTTTAGAAGACTTTGAGTATGATGAGCTTGCAGAAGCCTGTGATATGGGGGACATCGTGGCCTTGGGAACTGTCTTCCTGGCCATACTCTACTCCCTTGTCTTTGCCTTTGGCCTGGTGGGAAATTTGCTGGTGGTGTTTGCCCTCACCAATAGCCAGAAGCCCAAGAGCATCACTGACGTTTACCTCCTGAACCTGGCCTTTTCTGATCTGCTCTTTGTAGCCACCTTGCCCTTCTGGACTCACTATCTTATAAACGAGCAAGGCCTTCATAACGCCGTGTGCAAACTCACCACCGCCTTCTTCTTCATCGGGTTTTTTGGAGGCATATTCTTCATCACCATCATCAGCATCGACAGGTACTTGGCCATTGTCCTGGCCGCCAACTCCATGAACAACCGGACTGTGCAGCATGGTGTCACCATCAGCCTTGGCGTCTGGGCAGCCGCCATCTTGGTGGCTGCACCCCAGTTCATGTTCACCAAACAGAAAGAAAACGAATGCCTTGGTGACTACCCCGAGGTCCTACAGGAAATCTGGCCTGTGCTCCGCAACGTAGAAATAAATTTTCTTGGCTTCCTGCTCCCCCTGCTTATTATGAGTTACTGTTACTTCAGAATCATGCGAACACTTTTTTCCTGCAAAAACCAAAAGAAAGCTAAAGCCATCAGGCTGATCTTTCTTGTGGTCATCATGTTTTTCCTCTTCTGGACACCTTACAATGTCATGATTTTCTTAGAGACACTCAACCTCTATGATTTCTTTCCCAACTGTGACATGAAGAGGGATCTGAGGTTGGCCCTCAGTGTGACCGAGACAGTTGCATTTACCCACTGTTGCCTTAATCCCCTTATCTATGCATTTGCTGGAGAGAAGTTCAGAAGATACCTTTACCACCTGTACAGGAAATGCCTGGCTGTCCTGTGTGGCCATCCCGTCCACGTCAGTTTCTCCCTGTCCCCGTCTGAATCACAAAGGAGCAGGCGAGAAAGTGTTCTGAGCAGCAATTTCACTCATTACACCAGTGATGGAAATACATCCATCCTCCTCTGAAAGCCTTGTCTCTCCAGCAAGCCTGGAGCTTCTGAGACTGACACTGAATAATTAGGACAGATTTTTAAATTTCTTACATGCAAGAAACAATGGGCCTGATGCCCAAAAGCAATCCTGAAAGTATTTTTTAGAATTGTGCTCAAAATCTGAATGATAAAGGATAGTCATGTTTCTTATTGCCAATGTCAAGAGTTTCTTGTTTACAAATTAAAAAATTCAACTCAGATTAATTTAGCCTGAAAAGAGGCAGTATCATTTGCATTGTAACATGGGCAGGGGGGTGGCAAATCCTCAGAGTGAGTGAAAACTAGAGATTGAATCTAGCTAGAACTTCGTCTCTCTGACTCTCAAATATCTGAGTGGTAACAGAGATTCCAGACTCACATAACACAGTTTTGTCATCAGAGAGGGAATGAGACCTATATCCCTCTGATCCCAAGGTCAAAATTCCCAGGGAAGGGCTCTGATTGGCCAAGTTTGTATCAGATTCTCATCCTTGGACCAGGTGGCAGTATCCACAGGGAAGGCATAGATAAGATGGCAGCTCCCATTCCAATCTTGTGGTTGGAGATGCGTGAAGACATATTTCCAAGAAGCTGGAGGGGTGGGTGCTGCTTTGATCAGATATAACAAGAGTTGCCCACCAACTTTACCTGCGTCTAGCCCAGCCCCACCCTGATCATACCAGCCAGCACACACCACCAGCCTCTTCACCATTAAACCCCCTCTGTCATGTCCCCAAACATACAAAAGTTCCCCAGCACCTACTGCATCAAGTCCAAGCTCAAATGCCTGGCCTCTGACACCCTCCGTCATGTGGTTCCACCAACAGATTCGCCAGTACCTCCCCTTCACAAAGGACTCCAGCCACCTTGTCAGTCAGGTCTCTTCAATCCAGCCACATGCATCGCCACCTGCTCCAGAGCCCAGGGGGATAAACAGAAAAAACAGTGGCCCAAACTGAGAAGGCATGGTTTCTAGTCCCAACTCTATCACTTATCTGCTGGGTAATTTGGGGCCAACTGAACTTCAGTTTCCTCATCTGTAGAATGGACATAATAGAACTTTTCATGTAGGAAGCATCCTTTCCAGCCTGAGGAACCAGCCTCTAACTCTTGCAGGTTCCAACCCTCTTGTCTGGTTCCCAGACTTCAGCTTTTCCTCCACCTGGCACTGTGCTTAAGTGGTGCTGTTGACAGAGCTTGGAAGGGCCTTGCGGGCTCTGCTGCGTGATGTAGCTCAGACACAGAGGAGGCTGGCTCCTACAGTGGCGCTCAATGGACACTTGTAGATATACAGGTTGATAGCCTTTCCTGACCCAACCCTCCCGGACTGCCTGGAACATTTCCTCCCAATCAACTGGTGGCAACCCCATCTGGAGAGAACCCCATCATTCATGCCACTGCCAACCTGGACAGCCAGGGTCCCAGGAGCAGTTTTCCCTTTCTCAGTAAACATTTGGGATGGACTGAAATTTTAAAGCTTGAAAAACAATTGTGATGATGCTAAAGAAAATATCATCTATAATCTACCCACACAGTATCTTCATCTGCCCACCAGACCTCATTCACACTCTCATGTGTTTCGAGTTGCAATCATAATGTACAGACAGTTTTATAATCTGCTTTTTTTTTTTGCGGTACGCAGGCCTCTCACTGTTGTGGCCTCTCCTGTTGCGGAGCACAGGCTCCAGATGCGCAGGCTCAGCGGCCATGGCTCACAGGCCTAGCCGCTCCGCGGCATGTGGGATCTTCGCGGACTGGGGCACGAACCCGTGTCCCCTGCATCGGCAGGCGGACTCTCAACCAATGCGCCACCAGGGAAGCCCGAATAGTCTGCTTTTTTTTCTCTTAACATTAGGCCACAAATAGCCCTCTGTTTCTATATAGTTTTGTAATCATTTCAGAAGACTCTGCCAGGTTGTGAACTCATTGAAGGCATCTGACTCCTTCTATTTCTCACTCCTTGGCAGTCAGTATATTTGTTTAACCAATGACAGAATGAATTATGTTCCATCAAGATCACGTACTGTAACTTACTCATCATTACCCTATTAATAAACATTTCGCTTGTTTCCAATATTTAGCAAACACATATTTTACAGCACTTTTCTGTATAATTTCCTTTCTCATCTTCAATTACTTCCTTTGGATAAATTTCTTGCCATGGGGATAATTGAGCCAAAGGGCCTGGGAACTTTTTAGCTTTTGACACATACGTATGAAACTAATATACTGCAAAACCTTTATTGAGCATATATTACATGCAACATGGGAGCTCACATCCAGAGCTGTTGCAAAGATCAGTGTGATAAGGCCTTCGCCTTCAATGTTTAAGAGGTGCTTAACATTTAAATGCAGAACTCAGAAATTTACAAAAAAAAGCATGCTCTGCATTAATTGGTAACACAAGAGCAGTGACATCTGACCTGAGTCTTTAAGGATCTTAGGACCCTAATCTTAGGACATCTGACCTGAGTCTTAAGATCTTAAGATCTTAAGGGAAATGTCTGAGAAATTGAAAGGCATTGGGAATAGAGTATGTGGTGGGAAGCTTCCGAAGCTTTGGCTCAGACAACCAATGGAAGAGGGTGTTCTCGGGGTGTTCACAGTTTACTCCCTTATTACCTGATCCTTGTTCTAATTGTTGAATTATGAAACTTTTCATTAAAATTTTAACTTATAAGTGAACTCCCAAGAAAAGAGGAAAATATTCTTTTGGCTTGAGAAACAAAGAAGAAAGATAAACTGTTTCATTTCTAGAAGAAAATTAGATTTGTATCATAAGAAACGTTCATTCATTCATTTTGCTGAATAAGACAGAATAGGGAGAAAATAAGGAAGGTCATCGAAAAAACCTAAATAGCACTGATGTTGGTATCTAAGTAAAGGAAGGCACATTTGAAAAGGACAGTTGGCCCTAAGAGCACAGCTGGATCAGATCCACCACAGCTTCTGGGCTCTGGGCTTCCCCAAAGCAGAAAGAAACTCCAAATGCAGACAGACATCTATGACTGAGTCCCAACCTACTGACTCTGTGCTTGGGAAGGTATTTGACATCTCTGAGGCTCAGTTTCTTCACCTGGAAAAAAAGAATAAACATGGTGCCCACCTCCTAGGGTTATTATGAGGATTTAGTAAGACTACCTTCACAAAGCTCACAGCACAGGCTTGGAAAGCATGGTCAAATAAATGGAGGCAACTATTTTGATTCTTTTTTTTTTTTCTTATTATGATTAGATTGAATCTTTCCCAGTGAGGAAACTCACACTATGTTGCCCTTGCCATCTTGCTTTCTTTAGTCCCAGAATCACAGAATTGTGGGTGGTCAGAAATAGTTGAGTCCAAACCCACACTTTGCAGGTAGGGAAAAGGAGGTCCAGAGAAGGCCAGAGACTGGCCCAAGATCACACAGCAAGTTAATCAAGGAGGTAGATAACTCTTAGTTTACTGACTTCTTTCTCCTATTGATAAAACTATAGACCAATCTTATGGTGACTACAGTTAACAATACTGTATTGTATATTTGAAAGTTGTTAAGAGAGTAGATTTTAAAATTTCTCACCACACACAAAAAAATTGTAACTATGTGAAGTCATGGATGGGTTAACTAACCTTATTGTGATAATCATTCTACAATATATACACATATAAAATTATATATAGAAACCCTAAAGACTTCATCAAAACACTGTTAGAACTAATAAACAAATTCAGTGAAGTTGCAGGATACAAAGTCAATACACAGAAATCTGTTGTGATTCTTTACACTAATAATAAACTATCTGGAAGAGAAATTAAGAAAATAATTCCATTAATAATTGCATCAAAAAGAATATAATATCTAGGAATAAATTTACCAAGGAGGTAAAAGACCTGTATATTGAAAACTACAAGACATTAATAAAAGAAATTGAAAAAGACACAAATAATGGAAAGATATTTCAAACTCATGGATTGGAAGAATTAATATTGTTAAAATGTCCACACTACCCAAAGCAATATACAGATTCAAATCAATCCCTATCAGAATTCCTTTTCATGAAATAGAACAATCCTAAAATTTGTATACAGCCACAAAAGACCCCAAATAGCTAAAGCAATCTTGAGAAAGAGAACAAAGCTGTAGGCATTATGCTTCCTGATCGCCAACTATATTACAAAAACTACAGTAATTAAAACAATATGGTATTGGCATAAAAAGAGACACATAAATCAGTGGGTCAGAATAGAAAGCCCAGAAATAAATCCATATATATATATATATATATATATATATATATATATATATATATACATGGTCAATTAATTTATAACAAAGGAGCCAGGAATATACAATGGGGAAAAGACAGTCTCTTCAATAAATGGTGTTGGGGAAACTAGACAGCTACATGCAAAATAATGAAACTGGACCACTATCTTACACCATATGCAAAAAGTAACTCAAAATGGATTAAAGACTTGAATGTAAGACCTGAAACCATAAAACTCCATAGAAGAAAGCACAGGCAGTACAACTATGTCAAGATCTTGACATAGGTCTTAGCAACAATTTTTTTTAATCTGACAACAAAAGCAACAAAAGTAAAAAGAAACAGGTGGGACTACACTGCACTAAAAAGTTTCTGCAAAGCAAAGGAAACCAGCAACAAAATGAAAAGGCAACCTATTGAATGGGTGAAAATAACTGCCAATCATATATATGATAAGGGCCTAATAACCAAAATACAGAAAGAACCCATACAACTCAATAGCAAAAAAAAAAAAAATCTGATTTTAAAATGGGCAGAAGATCTTAGTAGACATTTTTCTAAAGAAGACATACAGATGGCTAATAGGTATGTGAAAAGATGGTTAACAACATTAATCAGTAGGGAAATGCAAACCGAAACCACAATGGGATATCATCTCTCACCTGTTAGAATGGCTATTATCCAAAAGATGAGAAATAATAGTTGTTGGCAAGAATGTGGAAAAAAGGGAACCCCTGTGCACTGCTGGTGGGAATGTAAATTGGTGCAACCCCTATGGAAAACAGTATGAAGGTTCCTCAAAAAATTAAAAATAGAACTACAATATGATACAGCAATTCCACTTCTGAGTATTTATCTGAAGAAAATGAAAAAAATAATTTGAAAGGATATATTATCCCCATGTTTATTTCAGCATTTACAATAGACCAGATATGGAAACAACCTAAGTGTTCATTGATGAATAAATGGATAAAGAAATTGTGGTAAATACATACAATGGAATACTACGCAGTCATAAAAAATGAAATCCTACCATTTGTGACAACATAGATGGACCTCGAGGGCATTATGCTAAGTGAAATATATCAGACAGAGAAAGACAAATACCATATGATCTCTCTTATATGTGGAATCTAAAAATTAAACAAACAAAAAACCAAGCTCACAGATACAGAGAACAGATTGGTGGTTGCAAACGGGGAGGGGTAGAGGGTGGGAGAAATGGGTGAACTCTTTTTTTAGTTTAAATAAATTGAATAAAAATTTTTAAAAATAAAAAAATAAAGTAACATCACTACATTGTACACATTAAACTTACAAAATTTCATGTGTCAATTATGTCTCAATAAAGCTGGGAAAAAAATACAGTCCAATCCTCCCTCTAAGAACAGAGAATACAGGTGGTCAATGGAAAACCCGTAGAAAGAGGATCTGCAGGCAGATGATTTAGGCAGAGAGGGAAGGTCTGCCCTCCTGAATGCAGAGTTTAACAGAATTGATCTGCTTGTGGTGACAGGTGCAGCCTGGGTGGTGCAGCCTTTGGTGACAGCTGTTCTGTGACATCAGTATCTCTAATGAAAGATGGTCAACAGACAGAGACTCACTGGCAAAGGATACCAGGATTCCCAGAAGCAAATGTTATCAGCCGCTCCCGTCAGGATCTGGATGGGTAGACTGAGCCTTTGGGAAAAGGGCCACTGCAGAGGCTGGCCACATCCTGGGGCTGTCCCAATGCTTAGGGAAATGCCCAGTCCCTTCCAAATAATCCTACTCACTTTGGGCTTATTCTATGATCATTAAATGACCATCTGAGGGAGAAGCTGGATTTCCAGGAACATTACCACCAAGAAAGATGGAGAATACATGCTTTTGGTTACTGGGAAAAGATATCACCCCTTATAATCCACTGCATCGGGCATGTGGATAGTATCTGGTGGGCTTTCCATAATCTCTCTCTCTCTCTGAGACACTGTCCCTGGGAGCCCAGGGGGGAGAATTCTCCTCTGGCCTCAAAAGGTTGACAACCACACCTGGGAACTTGGCAGCCCAACTCTGAGAGGTCCACTCTGGGTACCACCTGGCCCCTAGACAATGTCCCATTAGTGCCCTCAAAATTGGGGCAGTCTGTCCCAACTCAGAAGCAAATTTTCTTTTCTACCTGCACCCCATTCTCCTGGCCCAGGGGGACCACTTCAGTTTCAACGTGACCTATAATATTGTTTGCTTAACTTGCTGAGTTGGCGACCACATTCCCCAGACCACATTCACCACTACCCCAGAGTAGTATTATCCAAGAGCAAGTGAGAGAAGTAGGTTTTTGCAAACGTGGAAATACCCTGTCTTTCTTCAAGATGCCCGCCATCCATAGGACGGCCAAGATGTTTTCTTGAGGATACATGGTGCCATGTCTGCTCTGCTCTATGAGGCATGTTGTTAGGCAACAGCCAAAGCTCCTCCAGAGACACACCCTAGACAGCTCTAGAAACCACAAGACACACTCAGCAGGAAAATTACTCTTTTACCCCATATTTCTTCATTTATTTAGGTAGGAACAAAAATAAAATTTTAATTCACACTTCTTTGACTACTAGGAAAGATTGTTCAGTTTTCAATGTCCTTGTTCTATATTCTTCATATCTTTTTCTGATTATCAAAGAGAAGCACAGTCATAGAAAATACAAAAAACAAAGAAGTGTATAAAAAGTTTAAATTACACAATATTCCACCTCCTATAGATAAAACATTGTTTAACACTTAGGTGGTTTTCTATGTCTTTCTCTGCAGATATAATTTTTTAAATAAAAAGATTTGATTTAAAAAAAAAGATTTGAGATCATAACATAGATACAGTTTTAGATTTTTTTTTCACTTAACATTGTAGCATAAACATTTTCCCACACATTAAAGGCAAGCATGATTTTAATGATTGCACAGAAGTCCATATAGACTTTATCTAGCCAAACCTCTACTGATGGACATGAATGTATAAAGGAAAAACACAGATTTTTCCTCCTTCTATGTAGGGAAAAATCCAGTTCTTCCCCACTGTGTTTCTCTCCTGTGTGTCTCCTCTACTACTCACACAGAACACTTCATTTCTGACACTTCTGTTCACCAAATGTGTGGGAAGTTTTCTCCACATCAAGCAATTCTCTGTGACACCAGCTGGGTGTCCTACAATTTAACTCAATTCTGACATTATCTACCTGGAGATAGTGTCAGACCCTACAGGTTAAGGGCTCAGTCCCACAAGACTGCCCCACCCCCCTTCAGATGCCAATCACAAGTAGTAGGTCCCCAGGTTACCCACAAGTACTGTCACAAGTACTACCCACAAGTACTGAGTTGACTACAAATCAGAGGTTCCCATGACCACACCTTGGGTTGGATGAATTTGCTAGAGCAGCTCACAGAACTCAGAAAACACTTATGTTTACCAGTTTATTAAAGGATATAATAAAGGATACAGAGGAACAGTCAGATGAAGAGATACATAGGGCAAGGGTCTGAGAGGGTCCCTAGTACAGAAGCTTCTGCTCCTGCGGAGCTGGGGTGCATCACCCTCCCGATATATGGATGTGTTCGCCAACCCGGAAGCTCCCTGAACCCCATACTCTTGGGATTTTTGTGGAGGCTTCTTCACTTGGCATGATCAGTTATTAACTCCATTTCCAGTCCCCCTCCCCTCTCTGGAGGATGGGTGGTAGAGCTGAAAATTCTAACCATCTAATCAAGGCTTGGTCTTTGATGACCAGCCCCACCCAGCAGCCACTCAGTGTCTGCATTAGAATAAAAGATGCTCCTAGTGTTCTTATCATTTAGGAAACTATAAGGGTTTTAGGAGCTCTGTGCCAGGAATGGGGGTCAGAGATTAATATATATATTTCCTATTATCTCACAGGATGCAATTCCCAGTTTTTTACTATTATGTACAACACTGTGCTGAACATAAAACTTGTTCATATCTTTTATTGTATAATAGGAATTACCGAAGGAATAGATTTGAGCATCTGTGTGTCTCTTGCTAGCTACCGCAAAATCGCTTTTTCGAAAAATGACACTGAGTTGCTTCTACTCCAAGAACCCCAATCCCTGACTTTAGCACCCACTCCATCACCGTCCCAGACTTTTTGGCCAGGATATTATGGGCTTTAGTTATTTTAGAAAATACCAGCTACTGATTTCAAGAGGCAGAGAAGGCAAGGCAGAGAAGGAAAAAAGAGGTCCATTCCTGAGAGGAAGTGGTAAGGCTGCTCTTTGGCAGAGACAAAAGAAAAGAGGAATAAGTGGATTTTAAAAGTGACCAGTCAGTCTCCCAAGGCAATAAAAATAAAAACAAAAATAAACAAATGGGACCTAATAAAACTTATAAGTTTTGCACAGCAAAGGAAACCATAAAAAAAAAAAAGACAACCTACAGAATGGGAGAAAATATCTGCAAACGATGCAATCAACAAGGGCTTAATTTCCTAAATATACAAACAGCTCACACAATTCAACAACAAAAAAACAAACAACCCAATCGAAAAATAGTCAGAAGGGGGACTTCCCTGGTGGTCCTGTGGTTAAGACTCCACGCTTCCAATGCAAGGGACGCGGGTTTGATCCCTAGTCAGGGAACTAAGATCCCACATGCTGCGCGGCCAAAAAAAAAAAGAAAGAAAGAAAAATAAAAATGGTCAGAAGACCTAAATAGAGAGTTCATCAAGGAAGAAATACAAATGGCTAATAGGCAATGAAAAGATGTTCAACATCGCTAATTATCAGAGAAAAGCAAATCTAAACTACAATGAAGTACCACCTCACGCTGGCCAGAATGGCCATCATTAAAAACTCTACAAATGGGACTTCCCTGGTGGCAAAGTGGTTAAGAATCTGCCTGCCAATGCAGGGGACATGGGTTCGAGCCTTGGTCCGGGAAGATCCCACATGCCGCGGAGCAACTAAGCCTGTGCGCCACAACTATGGAAGCCCGCGTGCCTAGAGCCCGTGCTCCACAACGAGAAGCCACCACAATGAGAAACCCACACATCACAATGAAGAGTAGCCCTCGCTCACCACAACTAGAAAAAAAAAAAAAAAGCCCATGCACAGCAACGAAGACCCAATGCAGCCAAAAATAAATAAATAAAATTAAAAAAAAAACTCTACAAATAACAAATGCTGGAGAGGGTGTGGAGAAAAGGGAACCCTCTTACCTGGTTGGTAGGAATGTAAGTTGGTACAGCCACTATAGAAAACAGCATGGAGGTTCCTCAGAAAACTAAAAATGGAATTACCATATGATCCAACAATCCTACTCCTGGGCATATATCCAGACAAAACCCTAATCCAAAAAGATACATGCACCCGTATGTGTATAGCAGCCCTATTCACAATAGCCAAGTCATGGAAACAACCTAGGTCCATTGACAGATGAATGGATAAAGAAGTTGCGGTATATATATACAATGGAATACTATTCAGCTATAAAAATGATGAAATCATGCCATTTGCAGAAACATGGGTACAATTAGAGATGAACATATTAAGTGAAGTAAGTCAGACAGAGAAAGACAAATACCATATGATATCACTTATATGTGGAATCTAAAATATGACACAAATGAACCTACCTATGAGACAGAAACAGACTCACGGACATAGAGAACAGACTGGTGGTTGCCAAGGGGGAGGAGACTGGGAGAGGGAGGGAGTAGGAGGCTGGGATTAGCAGATGTAAGCTATTATATATAGAATGTATAAACAGCAAGGTCCTACTGTATACCACAGACAACTATATTCAATATCTATGAAAAATCATAATGGAAAAGAATATTTTTAAAAAAGAATGTGTATATATGTATAACCGAATCACTTTGCTGTACAGCAGAAATTAACACAACGTTGTAAATCAACTATACTTCAATTAAAAAAACAAACAAAAGTGACCAATAACATCACAAAATAAGTTATTTTAAGGAAACAGAGATGACTTAGCACTTGAGTTAAGGGGACACAGGAGAGGCTATCTGAGCCATGCAAAATCTGGGGGAAGGGGTCATAGGGAGTTATTGTTTAATGGGTAGAGAGTTTCAGGGTTGCAAGATGAAAAGAGTTCTGGAGATGGATGGTGGCGATGGTTGTACAATATGAATGTACTTAATACTTCTGAATTGTACACTTAAAATTTAAGATAGTAAATTTTGTGTTATGGTTATTTTGCCACAATTTAAAATTTAGGGAAAAAACCCCAACAAAATCTAGGAAGAGAAGGTGCTGACACTTGCTCTGGGAAGGGAGAGGTGTCTTAGAGGGGTAAGAAGTAGAGATGAACAGGGCACCCATGAAGTCATTCTGCAGTTTGAATGCTTAAAATATTCACTTCTATATGAAATATAAACAATCTGCAAAAGGCAACAAAGAAAGAATTAATTCAAGGTTTAACACAGTTGGTTGCAGGAAGGTCGACTTTCAATGCATCCACCATCATTTTGGATACAGCCATCTCAGTATAATGTAGAGCTCAGTACTTGTAAAATGAAAGAAACGAAAAAAACAAACATAAGCAATTTTATTTAAATCTCTAGCGAATTCTCTCTGGGCTGCATCTCACAAATTGTTTTTACCCTATATGGCACTGAATTGATTAGAAATCCAAACCCACAATGACTTACAGACACCCTGTATCTTGAGCTTTTGCTAGCAGAGGTGGTGCTCCAATCAGTCAAGGAACTCAATCAGTACAACTCTAAGAACTCCTTGGCATATCCAGATAGCCCTGTTTGGGGACAAGAGGATGCCCAGCTGCCAAGCTGGGAAGCCTAATAACAAAAGGCTAATTTACACTTCCATCAGTGATGGATAAGTGCCCATTTCAAAGCACATTATTCCACTGAGAAATAGAAGGAACCAGAAAAGAATTTCCACGGGTTCCCACTACCACATCTTCCCACCTACTTGCAGATGTGTCCGTGCACTCTTCCTTCCCTCCAGGTAGGATGGAAGAATTGTCCCTGCTCGTATCTAAAGCCAAACTCTTGGGACTTCCCTGGTAGCACAGTGGTTAAGACTCCACACTCCCAATGCAGGGGGTCCGGTTTCGATCCCTGGCCAGGGAACGAGATCCCACATGAGTGACACTACTAAGAGTTCGCATGCTGCAACTAAAGAGCCCATGTACCGCAACTAAGGAGCCCTCAAGCCACAACTAAGACCCGGCACAACCAAATAAATAAATAAATAAATAAATAAAAAGCCAAACTCTTCACTTGTGCAAGAGATCCCATCCCTCTTGCTTCCCCAAGGATTGTCTTCCTGCATTTGCCTCTTCTCTCCCACACAACCAAATAAATAAATAAATAAATAAATAAAAAGCCAAACTCTTCACTTGTGCAAGAGATCCCATCCCTCTTGCTTCCCCAAGGATTGTCTTCCTGCATTTGCCTCTTCTCTCCCGCACAACCAATTTCTCCTCTCTGCTGGATAATTCTCAGTTAAACATACAAGGAGGCCAGATACCTCTCACTTTTAGAACCCTCATCTTGATTCCGTATCTCCTCCAGCTCTTGTCTCATATCTCTTCTCCATTTAGAGATACGTAGAAGAGTTGTCTCCTGTTCCTTGGCCCCCATTCTCTCTTGAACTGTCTTCTTACCACCCCCTCAGATATGCTCTTGTCAAAGTCACCAATGCTCTCCAGGTGGCTCAATCCTATAGTCTACAGTCAGGCCCACCTTATCAGCTCACCAGAGAATTTGACAAAGTGTATCGCTCCCTCCTCTGTTTGGTGCTGGAGATAACACTCTCTCTCCCGGTTCTCTGACCACCTCACTGCCTCATCTTTCACAGTCTCCTTCACTGGTTCTTTCCGCCTCCCTGACCTCAAAACATCAAGGTCAGGACTTCCCAGGTGGTCCAGTGACTAAGGCTCCACATTCTCAACGCAGGGCCCTGGGTTCGATCCCGGGTCAGGGAACTAGATCCCACATGCCGCAACTAAAGTTGTCCACATGCCGCACAACTAAGTGTCCACATGCCGCAACTAAAGTTCCCACATGCCTCAACTAAAAGATCCAGCATGCTGCAACTAAAGATCCTGCATGTTGCAACTAAAGATCCCGTATGCAGCAATGAAGATTCTGCGTGCCGCAACTAAGACCCAGTGAAGCCAAATAAATAAATAGATAGATAAATAAATAAATAAATATTTCAAACAAAAAAATCGAGGCCCCCAGGGCTGGGTCCCCATATCTCTTCTCCTCTCTGTCTGCACTCACTCCCCTAGAGATCTCAGCTCACTGCAAAGCTTTAAACATCATCTCTTCACACTGACAATGCCCAAACATTTTTCTCCCACCCAGACTTCTCCAGAGGCCAGGCGTGAACATTCAATTCCCTAACAACTTCCCCTGGACAATAAGTATCTTCCAGCATCATCACAAAGCCCTGCACTCTTCACTGTCTCAGTAAATGACAACTTCATTCCTCCAGTTGCTCTGGTCAAAAAGCCCTCTTTCCAACACACCAGCAAGCCCCAGCCAGCACTTTTTTCAAAACCAATTCTCCACCCGATTGCTTCTCACCACTTCCAGCACTGTCCTCCATCCAACATATCACCTTCCTTCTCCCAGACAACTCCACACCCTCTCTGCTTCCACTCCATGATCCATTCCCTGCACTGTCCCCTGGGAGTCCTCCTAATTTCCAATCAGATCATGTCACTTCTCCATTTGAGACTACCCAGTGGATCCCCACCTCCCTTAGAATGAATCCAAACTCGGGACTTCCCTGTTGGTCCAGTGGTAAAGAATCCATCCTGCAATGCAGGGGATGCAGGTTTGAACCCTCGTCGGGGAACTAAGATCCCACATGCTGCAGGGCATATAAGCCCGCATGCCACAACTACTGAGCCTGCGCCCCTCAACTAGAGAGAGAAAACCCGCACGCCACAACTAGAGAGAAGCCCAAGCACTGCAGCGAAGAGACAGCACACCGCAACAAAAGATCTCCGCGTGCCGCAAATAAAGACCTGACTCAGCCAAAAAGAAAAAATAAATAATGAACTCAAACTCTGTACTAGTATCTACAAGGCCCTACATGATCCCGCCCTTGCCTCCTTTCCCAGTCTCATATCCCAAGACTAGCTTCCCACACTCCATTTAGCCACACAGACCTCTTAGCTCTTCCTGAAACAGGCTGAGCTCTTCCCTACCACAGGCCATTTACACTTGCTCCTTTCTCTGCCTGGGGTCCTTTTCTCTTGGGAAGTGGGGAGGTCTTTTATCAGATCTGTGCATGGCTCACCCCCTAGCTTCACTCAACCTCTGCTTCAGTGTCACCTCTGCAGACAAACCTTCACAAATCACCCCAACTAAAACAAAGATTTCACCACCATCTCACTCCCTACCCCTATTCCTGGCTCTCTTTGTTTTCTTACCCTTTATCTCTACTTGCTATTATACTACATATTTGTTTGTTTCTTATTTCTCTTCTATGTTGGTTTGTAATGACCAGACCAACAGTACCTCAAATGTGTCTGACACAGAGTAGGAACTCCAACATTTACTGAGTAATTAACTTGTATTTTTGTGTGAATTGCCTCCTGGTGTCTTTTGCACATGTTGGTATGTTTGATATTTATAAATTTATTTTTTTAATAAATTTATTTATTTATTTATTTATTTTTGGCTGCGTTGGGTCTTCATTGCTGCATGCAGGCTTTTCTCTAGTTGTGGCGAGTGGGGGCTACTCTTTGTTGTGGTGCACAGGCTTCTCATTGTGGTGGCTTCTCTTGTTGGGAGCACGGGCTCTAGGCGCGTGGGCTTCAGTAGTTGTGGCACATGGGCTCAGTAGTTGTGACACGCGGGCTCTAGAGCGCAGGCTCAGTGGTTGTGGCACACAGGCTTAGTTGCTCCGCGGCACGTGGGATCTTCCTGGACCAGAGCTCGAACCCGTGTCCCCTGCATTGGCAGGCAGACTCTTAACCACTGTGCCACCAGGGAAGCCCTTAAATTGATTTTTAAGAGCTCATTCCAGAGGAAATATAATAATCTTTTGTCTGTCATATATTACAAGTATTTTTTCCTGCTGTCATTTTCTATTTTTCTGTTTCATAAAACAAAACTCACAGTGGTTTCTCTTTAAAAATGACCCTACGTTGTAGTAAATTCCGATTCCTCCCCGATTCAGTCAGAGGTGCTTTTGGTCTTAGCCGGTAGCATTACTGAGCATTTTCATATTTTCCTATGTGCTCATTAGCACTTTAATGAAATATTGGAAGGGGCTGCCCAGAGGCTGCTAGCCAAATGGTATTTATTTACTTATGTAACTGAAGTATAGTTGATTAACAATGTTTCAGGTGTACAGCAAAGCGATTCAGTTATATATATATTCTTTTTCAGATTCTTTTCCATTATAGGTTATTAAAAGATATTGAATATAGTTCCCTGTACTACACAGTAGGTCCTTGTTGTTTACCTATTTTATACATAGTAGTGTACATAGCCAGATGCCATTTAAACCTTAAAATCAAGAAAATGACTCAGTTACAGCATGTTTATCGTGGTCATTAATGTAAATTGCTCAGAGGGAGCAGAAATGACTCTGCATTAATCCATCATTACTCAAAGTACAGACAGATACTGGCAGGCTGGGGAAAATCATAGGCAGCTGATGCCAATGCCAATCTTTAGAGTATTTATCACACTTGATTTGGCTACTTCCTAAAGGCATCCAGGTATCTTACCCAAAGAGGCATGAACCAGTAAGATGCTACCAGATCCTTAGAGAAGGAAGTTGTTGTTTTTTCTAAAAAAATGTTTTATTTATTTATTTATTTGTTCGCTTGTCTGCGGCGGGTCTTCGTTGTGGCACATGGGATCTTCGTTGCCACATACGGGATCTTTTAGTTGCAGCATGTGGGATCTAGTTCCCTGACCAGAGATTGAACCCGGGTCCCCTACATTGGGAGTGCGGAGTCTTAACCACTGGACCACCAGGGAAGTCCCAAAGGAAGGGTTTTTTGAAAATGCTTGGTTTGGGGATGATACAATGGCAGCAATGAAGAACTGAAATTGTGTCTGAAATCTCCTGTGCCTTTACTGGCAAAAGGGAACTGAAAACACTGCGCAGACCCTAAATACGATGTCAGAGCCAACTTAGGAGACATAAGGGCCCAGGTCATCAAGCTTGGTCTTTCGGGAAGTTCTATTCCACTCACCCTGGTCACCTTTGGTCACTCCCAGGCTAAGGGAACACCTGCCTCACAGACTCCCCCTCTTTCCAAGTGTTACAGGTGTCTAGCCACAGGGCCTGGCATCTCTGACTTCACAGAGCCTCCAATGAGGCCAAAAGGATGCCAAGGCCATCTTCCTACTCTCTTATCCATGAAGATCTACCCTCTGAGTCCAGGCTCACTGGGGAGGCATCTTCTGTCCTGAGAGTGTTGGTCTTTGGAAACTTAACCACCTTGGGCCTTAGTTTATTCATCGGAAAAATGGGGTGGTGATACCTATATTCAGAGGAGAAAATGCGAGACCGCAGTAAAAACAGCTACGACAGTGCTTAGCACAAGGCAGGGGCTCAACCCAGGCTCACATTCCTTGTCCTCTGTCTGCTGTGCCAAAGTTTAAAGACCCCTCCTCCCAAGCCCTACTGGCCTTCATTTCAGTATCTAGAAGACTGCCCATGGGCCCCTCAGTTCTCTTTCCTCTTCATGAGTGGAATGGGGTAAAGATGCATATGAGCTTGAGACCTCAGAAGCACAGGCATCCCGAGTAACCTATGGCGATTCCCAAAGTGCCTGAGCTGCATATGCTGGTTTAGACCCACCATGGGACCTATGTGGGACCTGAAGTTTTAATATGCATTTTCATGAACCCAGTTTTGTTTATCAGAATATGAAGGGTGGAGTGCGTGAGGATGCAAGGGGTGTTATTCTGCTCTGTAGTTAACATGAGAGAGCCCTTGGAAGTATATGACTTGTGTGTTTAGTGACATATGCTGGGTAATGTCAGCAGCTGCTATTCAGAATAGGCAAAATATTAGGAAAGGTTTCCTGGGGTAAAATGAATGGAGCAAGAAAAATAGTGATTAACTGAGTAAAAAATGGGCAAAAGACCTGAATAGACATTGTTCCAAACACACAAATGGCCAACAAGTACATGAAAAGGTTCTCAATATCACTAATCATCAGGGAAATGCAAATCAAAACCACAATGAGATATCACTTCACACATGTTAGAATGGTTACTGTCAAGAGACAAGAGGTAAGTGCTAGCAAGGATGTGGAGAAAAGCGAACGCTTGTGCACTGTTGGTGGTAAAGTAAACTGATACAATAAATACAGAAAACAGTATGGAGGTTCCTCAAAAAATTAAACATAGAACTACCCTATGATCAGCAATTCCACTTCTGGGTATATACGTAAAAGAAAAGAAATCAGTATCTTGAAGAAATATCTGTACCTCCATGTTCACTGCAGCCGTATCTACATTAGCCAAGACAGGGAAACGACCTAGTAACCATCGGTGGATGAATGCATAAAGAAGATGTGGTATATGCATTCAATGGAACATTATTCAACCACAAAAAAGAAGAAAATCTGACATTTGCAACAATATAGATGAATCTTGAGGACGTTATGCTAAGTGAAATAAGTCAGACAGAGAAAGACAAATACTATATAATCTCACTCATATGTGGAATCTAAAAAAGCTGACCTCATAGAAACAGAGAGTGGAATGGTGGTTGCCAGGGCCTGTTGGGTGGGGAAAATGGGGAGACGTTGGTCAAAGTGCACAAGCTTCTGGTTATAAGATGAATAAGTTCTAAGGATCTAATGTACAGGACAGTGACTATAGTGAACAATACTGTATTGTATACTTGAAAGCTGCTGAGAGAATAGACCTTAAATGTTTTCACCACACCCACAGAAAGGTAATTATGTGAGGTGATGGATGTGTTAACTTACCTTATTGTGGTAATCATTTTGCAATATATACGGGTATCAAATCATCATGTTCTATACTGTAAACTTACATAATGTTATATGTAAATTACATCTCAATAAAGCTGGGGAAAAAAAGAAAAATAGTGACTAAGTTTCCTCTGACAAAATCTTGACATTTGGTTGAGTAGGAGGCACCTTGAAGTTGTAGAAGGAGCTATAGTTAGTGGTGTAGTGATATTTGTGAGCTATATTTAAACATATCTAAAGAAGAATGAATGTCTATATTTATGACTCATTTTTTGAGGATGGATCATTTGCATGAATTAAATTTATTTCTTAAATCAAAACCACAATTTGCTAACTTTTTTCCCCTAATTACAGGATGGTAAAGCAGGAAGGCATTAGGTATCCGGGAGCTGCCCCTGTGTAGAGGTTCCTGGGCCCTGCGATGTGAAAGGCACAGAGAAGGAAAAGCAGGAGGCATCGGGCCCCAGCGCTTCCTGGGAATCCGCCAAACCCTCTGAGGAGCAAGACCATTTCCTGAGATCTAGAAGCCAGCAAGGCTGCACTGTTTGGAGCCTCCGAGTGTACCCCTGACAGCTCCCCAGGAGACGTGAATGCCTGGCAGGGGATGGATGATGTCTGGCAAACATGGGGGATGCCATCAGAGAGCACAGTCTTGTCCCTGACACCTGTCAACTGCCCCTGTGACTCCAGAAAGCCATAAGAAGATGTCATCCTCACCCAGGGGCGCTAGGGGCCCCAGACAACTGAGGGTTGGTGTTCACTAGGTCTCGAATGTTCCCTAGGGTCTCTAGGCCACACTAGCCAAGTGACCGTGAGTTCATCTCTGAACTTGTCTCACATTCAGCTGCCCCGTGAGTGAAATGGTAACAGAGCAGTTTGGTGGTTTAGCAGGTGGGTTCAAGTCTCAGCTCTGTCACATACTGGCTGCAAAACTGGAAGTAATTCACTGTATCTCTCTGTGCCTTGGTTTTCTCAGCTGTAATACAAACATAACACTAGTATCTAGTGTTAAGGTTTCTGCTAGTTCAGGGGGTCACAGAAGCAGATGCCAAGACAGGAAGGGAATCAGACACGAGAGCGATGTGTTAGGGAAAACACCTGTGAGGGAGGTGGGCGAGGCATGGAGGGCTGGGAGAGCCTTCAGACCACAATGCAGGTGTGTCCCCTGGGCTGGAGAGAGGGAAGGACAGTTTTGGCAAGGCCACTGGGGTGTCATAGAGCCAAAGTCACTGCCAGAGGAGTCCCACCTCTGCCAGGGGTGGACCCGCCCAGGTGATGAGTTCCTGCCACACTCATCACCAGAGGGGGAACCGCCTCAGAGCACAGTGGTCAATTACTCCCGCACAGTTGGAGGTTTGAGGGCACCTCCTCATGCCACCACCGCTGTCATAAGAATTTAAGAATTTGCTTAATTCTGGTGGAAGTGTTTCAAATAGAGCTGGGTTGAGCCTCCACAAATGTCCCCAACTTCCCAACCTCTGGGACCACTTTCCTTCTCCCCTCTCTCCATCTTCAGTGGCCCTCCTGATGTTATTCTTTTTTTCCGTCTTCTTCCTTTCCCTTTTCTCTTTCCACTTCTGCCCTCCAGCCACAATCCCCAGCCAGAAAGGCTGCAGAAGGACAGGGGGAGAGGAATGACAGGAATGGTTTGGAGGGTCCTAATGTGAGGAGGGAAGCCTTGGACCATCTGCCCCCATGTCCCTTCCTCCCCAGGCTGGACCTTTGGGGAAGTGTGGTCCATGCAGGAGGCTGCCCCCAGAACTGTGGCCACGTGCCCGTACACAGGACTTGTGCCTGGCTTACTTCCCACAGGGAGACTTTGCCAGTCCACACCTGGCCTTCACCTGCCAGCCCGTCAGCCAAGAAGGGTGGGGAGCTGGACGCCCTCGGTACCCTCACTCCCTTCCCAGCATGACGGAGATCTATTTTAGTTCCCACTGCCTGTTAGTCACCAGTGTGGTGGAGTGACATTAATCTCCACTGTTAGGGGGAAGCTGAGGAAGCCAATACTTCTCCTTCGGGGTATGAGTTGCAAAACCCTTCCTTAATCCCCAGCATTATAAATCCTGTTTTTATTTTCACAGCTATGAGCAAAATCCAAATAGTGACCTTCTAAAACTAGACAAAAGAAGCCACAACTTATCCTGAAAAGAGTCCAAGGCCCTCGGAGGAGAGGCTAAGAGGGGCTATTCCAGCAGGGGTACCTCTATGCTTGATGGGACAAGAGATGTGCCGTGAGGACAAGCTGACTTCCTCCCTTGTGTTTCTGATTCAAGGAACCAGCTGAGGTGGAGCAGTCTGGGGAACATGCATACCCCAAAGACTGGCATCCTCCCAACTAGGGAAATGCCAGCATCGTGGTACAAACTGACTCAAGGAAAGGAGCCACCCTTGCGTGTCTGTCTGCCGCACAGAGGCACTGAGCTAGGTGACCGCAGCAAGGCTGTCCGCAGCCCTCCACGCCGCTGGCCTGATCTGCACTCACCACAAGGCAGCCCCCAAAGTCTGAGAAATCATTCACAGTGTCCTTCCAAGTCAGAGTCACACCACTGTGCCGGCCGTTACCTGCAAAAGGTGTTACAGGGTTTGGGGTACAACTTCAGGCTGACAAAGTACATGATCTTCCCCTGAGCTCACGTCCCTCCTTCCCTGAGCGTATCTGTGACTGGTTCCTGCCCCCAAGGAGCCTTTCTGGCTGAGCTGATATGAAATCCTGGTGCCTCTTCCGCTATCACTGGAGAAGGGTGAGAGTGTGTAGTAGAGAGACAAGCAGGCCCCCAGATTTTCATGAGAAGAGGAAGTTCAGTCACACAACCTCAGCTAGACAGCTGGCTCCCGGGAACTTGGTGGCTGACCCACCTGCCACCCAGAACTGACTGGGATGGAATTTTATCTCATTCCTTATACAGGAGCTTCCATTTTGTGGATTGAGGTTGGTTACCTTGCAGACACCTCCCCTGGAACAGCCCAATCATAATGGTAACCCCGTGGTTAACCTACTGTTCGCTCTGCCTACGGGTGTTAAAGGTCCACATGCACGTGGACCAGTCCCTCCTCAAAAGCAAACCACCAGCCAGTTGCCTTTTATTGTAATTCTTCTCCCTAAGGTCATGACTGAAAGACCATACTGTGTAGTAGTGACAAGGGGCAGCTCCAGAGGGTCACAGCCTGGTGCAAATCCCAACTCTTTCACCAACCAGCTGTGAGATTTGGGGAAGCTCTCAACACTTTTGGACTCAGTTTCTTCCTCTATAAAGTGAGAGTGACAAGAATAGTTCACCTCATAATTAACTGAATTACATGAATTAAAGGAATTAATATGAATTCATAGCTGTGAAGGTCTTAGACCTGGACCTGGCACATAGCCAGGGCTCCATGAATATTCATGGTGGTGGTGGTGGTGATCATTATTGGATATGTCTCACGAGCAGAAAGTGGCCAGGCTGGGAAATGAATGCTGTACCAGGTTACTACTCAGTCATGCTCTTTCCAGGAAGCTGCTTCTAATTTGGGAACTTCCATTCTTTAAAGTAAAGAGAGGGTGCCTCCTCTCTCATGTTATTAACGTGTAACTGGATGTTTTAAAGTTATGGTAGCCTTCCGTTTCAGCCCACCGATTTGTGTTGCCTGGGCCTTATCCAGGCTGAAAGCACCCAGCTGTCCTCCTGTCAGACAAGAATTATTGTTCTGACTACGGAAATAGGAAGAGAAATATCAGAGGAACTCTGGGGAAATTCACTTCAAATTTTTTCATCTTCAGATTTTGAAAAAATCAGATGAGCCATTTTAAGCAGCCTAAAAACTGACTGCTGAAATATTTAACTAGATTAAGAATTAAAATTAAGAAAGTTTCTTTCATTGTTTTCCCCAACTTTTTGTTTTTAAAAATTTCAAAGCTAAGGAGTTAAACGAGTACTACAATACACATCATATAACCTTTACCTGGATTCACCAGTTTTAACCATCTGCCACATTTGTTTGATCTCTATAGAGACAGAGAAGAGAGACTGAGAGAGGTGCCTTTGGGATGCCTAAGTGGTGCTGCCAACTGTCCATTTTTCTAAGTCATAGAGCCAATGTTTTCCTATCAATGTGTGTACTCTTTATATTTTAAGACCATTCTAAGATTATTAACCATGAATTTGGAAAATGCTTTTGTCCCATATTCTGTTTTCATTTTTCTTTTGTTTATCATGAATGTTGACATCCAAACTCTTAGTTTTCAGTTAGGTAAATCTATTAATTACTTCCTCTGTGAATTCTTTTATGTCAGAAAGTCAGGAGGGACTTTGATATACTCTAGGCTGTCCAGAGCTTGGATTGACCCCAGTGGGGAACACATCATATTCCACACCTCTGGCCCCAGAGATGGGTCCTGAGTGAGCACCTGTTCCAAGATGACCCAGTGAGAGTCAATTTCAGGATATGGTGGAACAGTTGGGAGGCAGGTGTTCCCTCTCTCTCTCTCTCTCTCTCTCTCTGCTGGCGAGCCTCACTTGGAGGGATGGAAATGTGGACATGTTCATCACTGTCTTGCTACCATTAGGGAAAAATCTGCTAGACAATAAGGCCAACACAAAGAAAAGCAGAACCAAAAGATGATGAAACACAGACACTCCTGATGACATAGCTTAGGAACCCAGATCCCATCACACCCAAACTTTTGGCCTTTTCATTACATAAGCCAGTAAATTCCCTTTTATATTTACTTCAATTTGATTTGCATCTTCATCACTTGCAACCTAAAGAATTGGGTAATGAAGTACATGAGATGTAATCTCACCCTGAGAGTAGGACTTTCCACCACCTCTGCCTCAAAAGCCTATGTCCAAGCTGCACACGCACATTCCCTAGAACGCCTTTGCCTGCTTGGGACGCTGTCATTATCCAGCTCAGCTTGGCTCCCTGATGGTCTCCAGATGACTGTTACTTGGAGGGGGACCAAAAAGGACATCATGACAGAGGATGACAGGACAGAAAGATCTGGAAGGGTAAAGAGGCCCATTTCTCGTACCCACACCTTGCTCTTGTCTCAGCTATGACTCCATGGGGTGGCTCTGCATCCAGATATGTCTTCCTTCAAACATCTGTTCTTCCTATGACCTGGGTAGATTTCTTAATGTCTCTCTGTCCTTTCAGCGTTCTCAAAAGCAAATGCAAAATGGAGCCAATGATACCTACTTCTGAGAGAATGTTGTGAACACTAAATGAGATAAATTATGTTATGTGAAAGCATACTTTGGGGGACTTCCCTGGTGGTCCAGCAGTTAAGACTCCACACTCCCAATGCAGGGGGCCTGGGTTTGATCCCTGGTTGGGGAACTAGATCTCATATGCTGCAACTAAGAACCTGCATGCTGCAACTAAGAAAGATTCTGCATGCTGCAACTAAAGATCCCACATGCCACAACGAAGATCCTGTGTGCCGCAACTAAGACCCCGTACAGCTAAATAAATAAATAAATATTTTTTTTAAAAAAAGCATGCTTTGGCTTTTGTCTTAGAGCTATCCAGAGAGACAAAACCAAATAGGAGATATACATATATATCCTACTGGTTTTTTATATATATGAGAAAGAGATTTATTTTAAGGAACTGGTTCATATGATTGTAGGAACTGGCAAGTCTGAAATGTGCAGTGCAGTCTAGAGACAAAATTCCCTCTTCCTCGGGGGACATCAGTATTCTTACTTAAGGCCTTCACCTAATTGGATGAGGCCCACCCATATTATGGGGGGTAATCTGCTTTACTCAAAACCTACTGATTTAAATGTTTATAACATCTTTAAAAAATACCTTCACAACAACATCTAAACTAGTGTTTGATCAAACAACTGGACACCATAGCCTAGCCAAGTTGACATATAAAAAATTAACCATCACAGGACCCAATGTAATGCTGACATTCTAATACAGGTTTGTTGATTTGAAGTAAATTCAGTTTCTCCCAACAAACTCAGCAGCAGTCTTCGGGTTTGCTTTCAAGTTTAGCTTAATCATTATTAATAACACAGCACTTTATAGTTCGTAGAGCCCTTTCTTATATGGGTTCCTTTGCAGGAGACTGGGTGCCTGGGGTGTGGCAGGAAGGATGATTGGCCTCATTTTACAGACGAAAAACATGAGGATTAGTGAGAGGCAAACCCATAAACAGCTCACTATAGTTTCCTGTGGCAAGTGCTCGGACAGGTGGGCACAGGGGAGGACAGAGTCCCCCTTGTTCTTAGTTTGGTTCCAGTAAAGAAGTCTGGATGTTTGGCGTCCATCCAACTCCCTTTATTACCTGTCTCTTGAACCATTTTAATAATTACCTTGCATCTAAAGATTACTTAATTAATTTTAGTTTTCCTGCTGGATAAGGAGTAACCTTTGTCCTTTACTCTGGGGGCCTTGACATGCCCCAGGTGGTCCCCAAAACCCAGAAATTTAGACTCCCTCCTGCCCAGAGGTCCCTTATCTGACCTGCTAGCCATTAAAGCAGGGGTCACAGACCCAAATGCTGACAAAGGCCAGGTAAGTAACTTATGGAAGTGAGGAAGCTGGGAGGGCAGAGGGGTCTTCAGCAAACTGGAGTAGGCATGTCCCATCATAAGATGGCACCTGCAATGCACCTCCAGGACACAGTGACTTTGGGGAGCTCAAGACTTTTAATATCTGGAAATTGGGTTTTTTTTTTTTTAAGTGAAATATCCTGATTTGAACTGGCAGCCAGTTCAAATTGTTTTATAAAAATACTGCAAGGCACTTCCCTGGTGGCGCAGTGGTTGAGAGTCCGCCTGCCGATGCAGAGGACACGGGTTCGTGCCCCGGTCCGGGAAGATCCCACGTGCCATGGAGCGGCTAGGCCCGTGAGCCATGGCCGCTGAGCCTGCGCGTCCGGAGCCTGTGCTCCACAACGGGAGAGGCCACAACAGAGAGAGGCCCGTGTACCGCAAAAAAAAAAAAAAAAAAAAAAAAAGAGTCATGTACCAAAATGTTCATTGCAGCTCTGTTTACTGCAATGGCCAGGACGTGGAAGCAGCCTAAGTGTCCATCAACAGATGAATGGACAAAGAAGATGTGGCACATATATACAATGGAATATCACTCAGCCATAAAAAGAAACGAAATTGAGTTATTTGTAGTGAGGTGGATGGACCTGGAGCCTGTCATACAGAGTGAAGTAAGTCAGAAGGAGAAAAACAAATACTGTATGCTAACACATATATATGGAATCTAATTTAAAAAAACGTCATGAAGAGTCTAGGGGTAGGATGGGAATAAAGACACAGACCTACTAGAGCATGGACTTGAGGATATGGGGAGGGGGAAGGGTAAGCTGTGACAAAGTGAGAGAGTGGCATGGACATATATACACTACCAAACGTAGGGTGGATAGCTAGTGGGAAGCAGCCGCATGGCACAGGGAGATCAGCTAGGTGGTTTGTGACCACCTAGAGGGGTGGGATAGGGAGGGTGGGAGGGAGGGAGACGCAAGAGGGAAGAGATATGGGAACACATGTATATGTATAACTGATTCACTTTGTTGTAAAGCAGAAACTAACACACCATTGTAAAGCAATTATACTCCAATAAAGATGTTAAAAAAAATACTGCAAGGGCCAAATAAAATACATCTTCAGATAATCATTCCTGCCTAGTTAGTTAAAAGAGAAAATAAAACATTCCTTCCCATGACTAGCTTGGCACATATACCATCTGTCCACTCATAAATGAAGGAGGCAAGAATTACTATATTTGTCTATTTCTTGGGTGCAAGATAAGAGGAGGATCTTGCCTGGGAGATTCAGAAGCAAAGAAAATGGAGACCTGGCTCCCCAACATTTCCACCAGCCTCTCCACAGCAGATACTGCTTAAGTGTTGTCTACTCCCCTGCATTGTCTATCAAGAACAACCTTAAATGTCGTTTCTCTAATTTATCGGCCACTATTGATGCCTTTTCCTAGGTTGTGGAACCTCACCCAGGAAGGCACATCTGTAACCATCACTCTAGCAGGAGCTCAAGTCCTTCCAGCTAAGAGTCTCTGCATCTAGAAGCAAGCATGCTTCACCTGGTCAGCTGTACTAACACAGGAGGGGAGGGGTGAGCACAACCCTGGAGGGTTCCCACCATGGGGCGTGTTCTTCTCACTTCTCAGCTGAAGACACCCACTTGCTGCTGGGGTCTCAGTGTGTACACAGCCCTGGGCAGGAAGTAGAGCCACTCCCTCCCTCAGCCCCTTTTCGGGGAAATGCAAACCCAGACTCTTCAAGGTGGAGGACACTGCCCTGCAGTGTCACTGAGTTCTCTCTCCGTACCTTCTAAGTTTAACAGTTTTCTCAACTTTTTTTTTTCTTTTGCTCATTTTTCTCCAGCACAAGTTCTGTGGTCCTCACACACCCATGAGTTACTTGCCTGACATGAGTTACATTCCTGCCTGGAGAGAGAAGAAAACTCTGAGAATGCAGGTGTCCATCTGCCATCCCTTAGCGCCCCTTCCTCTCAGGACGTGCTCTGCTCCTTCTCCAAATCCTAGCCCAGAGTTCCCTGCCTACTCAATCTGAGATTCCCCCCAGATGGGGAGGAAGAGGCATGTATTTTATTTTTTTTATTTTTAACATCCTTATTAGAGTATAATTGCTTTACAATGGTGTGTCAGTTTCTGCTTTATAACAAAGTGAATCAGTTAAACATATACATATGTCCCCATATTTCTTCCCTCTTGCATCTCCCTCCCTCCCGCCTTCCCTATCCGACCCCTCTAGGTGGTCACAAAGCACCGAGCTGATCTCCCTGTACTATGCGGCTGCTTCCCACTAGCTATCTATTTTACATTTGGTAGTGTATATATGTCCATGCCACTCTCTCACTTCGTCCCAGCTTACCCTTTCCTCTCCCCGTATCAAGTCCACTCTCTAGGAGGTCTGCATCCTTATTCCCGTCTTGCCCCTAGGTTCTTCTGACCATTTTCTTTTTTTATGTTTTAGATTCCATATATATGTGTTAGTATACAGTATTTGTTTTTCTCTTTCTGACTTACTTCACTCTGTATGACAGTCTCTAGGTCCATCCACCTCACTACAAATAACTCAGTTTCGTTCCTTTTTATGGCTGAGTAATATTCCATTGTATATATGTGCCACATCTTCTTTATCCATTCATCTGTCGATGGACACTTAGGTTGCTTCCATGTCCTGGCTATTGTAAATAGAGCTGCAATGAACATTTTGGTACATGACTCTTTGAATTATGGTTTTCTCCAGTAGTGGGATTGATGGGTCATATGGTAGTTCTATTTTTAGTTTTTTAAGGAACCTCCATACTGTTCTCCATAGTGGCTGTATCAATTTACATTCCCACCAACAGTGCAAGAGGGTTCCCTTTTCTCCACACCCTCTCCAGCATTTATTGTTGATTTTTTGATGATGGCCATTCTGACTGGTGTGAGATGATATCTCATTGTAGTTTTGATTTGCATTTCTCTAATGATTAATGATGTTGAGCATTCTTTCATGTGTTTGTTGGCAATCTGTATATCTTCTTTGGAGAAATGTCTATTTAGGTCTTCTGCCCATTTCTGGATCGGGTTGTTTGTTTTTTTGATATTGAGCTGCGTGAGTTGCTTGTATGTTTTGGAGATTAATCCTTTGTCAGTTGCTTCGTTTGCAAATATTTTCTCCCACTCTGAGGGTTGTCTTCTCGTCTCGTATATGGTTTCCTTTGCTGTGCAAAAGCTTTTAAGTTTCATTAGGTCCCATTTGTTTATTTTTGTTTTTATTTCCATTTCTCTAAGAGGTGGGTCAAAAAGGATCTTGCTGTGGTTTATGTCATAGAGTGTTCTGCCTGTGTTTTCCTCTAAGAGTTTGATGGTGTCTGGCCTTACATTTAGGTCTTTTTTTTTTCTTGCGGTACGTGGGCCTCTCACTGTTGTGGCCTCTCCCATTGTGGAGCACAGGCTCCAGACGTGCAGGCTCAGTGGCCATGGCTCACAGGCCTAGCTGCTCCATGGCATGTGGGATCCTCCCGGACCGGGGCACGAACCCATGTCCCCTGCATCGGCAGGCGGACTCTCAACCACTGCGCCACCAGGGAAGCCCTACATTTAGGTCTTTAATCCATTTTGAGTTTATTTTTGTGTATGGTGTTAGAGAGTGTTCTAATTTCATTCTTTTACATGTAGCTGTCCAGTTTTCCCAGCACCACTTATTGAAGAGGCTGTCTTTTCTCCATTGTATATTCTTGCATCCTTTATCAAAGATAAGGTGACCATATGTGCGTGGGTTTATCTCTGGGCTTTCTATCCTGTTCCACTGATCTATATTTCTGTTTTTTTGCCAGTTCCATACGGTCTTGATTACTGTAGCTTTGTAGTATAGTCTGAAGTCAGGGAACCTGATTCCTCCAGCTCCATTTTTCTTTCTCAAGATTGCTTTGGGTATTTGGGGTCTTTTATGTTTCCATACTAATTGTGAAATCTTTTGTTCTAGTTTAGTTCTGTGAAAAATGCCAGTGGTAGCTTGATAGGGATTGCATTGAATCTGTAGATTGTTTTGGGTAGTACAGTCATTTTCACAATGTTGATTCTTCCAAGGCATGTATTTTACAAAATCATTCCCATGGATCCCACACAGTTTGACTGAATCCTACAGGCAGAGCTAGTGAAAGATTCTGCCTTCAATGAGTTCACCATCTACTGGGGGAAACTAACATGAAAAATGACCTTATCTCTAGATGGCCCTTAGTCTCTCCCCTTCGTGGGGGTGGGTGAACCCAGAGTGGGGAAGGGGTTCCTGCCAGGCAACACCAAGTGATATTAACAGAAGGGATTTGTAAGATAAACCAAAGTGGCTGCAGGAGACATAGCATAAAGTCTTTTAGCATAAACACATATATATGGAATCTAAAAAAAAAAGCTTCTGAAGAACCTAGGAGCAGGACAGGAATAAAGACACAAACATAGAGAATGGACTTGAGGACACAGGGAGGGGGAACGGTAAGCTGGGACAAAGTGAGAGAGTGGCATGGACATATACGCACTACCAAATGTGAAATAGATAGCTATTGGGAACCAGCTGCATGGCACAGGGAGATCAGCTCAGTGCTTTGTGACCACCTAGAGGCGTGGGAAAGGGAGGCTGGGAGGGAGGAAGACGCAAGAGGGAGGAGATATGGGGATGTATATATATGTATAGCTGATTCACTTTGTTATAAAGCAGAAACTAACATACCATTGTAAAGCAATTATACTCCAATAAAGATGTTAAATAAAGAACAAAACACTTAGAAAAAAATTTAACAAAAGAAATACAAAACTTGTACCCTCAAAAACACAAAACATGTCGAAAGAAAGGGAAGATCTAAATAAATGGAAAGATATCCCATGTTCATAGATTGGAAGACAATATTAAGATGGCCACTCCACAAACTGATCTACAAATTCAATGCAATCCCTAGAAAAATCTGATTTGGCTTTCTTGCAGAAATTGACAAGTTTATGCTAAAATTCATATGAAAATGCACAGGACCTAGAACAGTCAAAGCAATTTTGAAAAATAATGAAGTTGGCAGACTCACGTTTCCCAATTTCAAAACCTGCTACAAAGTACTGCTATAAAGACAGACATAATAGGTTAATGAAATAGATTTGAGAGTGTGAAATAAACTTTTACATTTATTATGGTCAACTGATTTCTGACAAGGAAGCCAAGACAACTCAATGGGAAAAGAATACTTTTCAACAAATGGTGCTGGAACAACTGGATATCCACAAGCAGAAGAATGAAGTTGAACTACTTTCTTACACTTTACACAAAAATTAACTAAAAATGGATGATAACCCTACATATAACAGCTGAAACTATGAAACACTTAGAAGAAAACATAGGAGTAAATCTTTGTGACCTTGGGTTAAACAAAAGCTTCTTAGATACAACATGAAAAGTACACGTGAAAGCACAAGTGAAGTGTACTTTTGTTTGTGATAAAGAACACTTGATAGAAACCTATGCTCTTAAACATATTTTCAAGTGTACAATACAGTAGTTTTTACTATGGGTACTATGTTGTACAGCAGACTTCCAGAACTTATTCATCACATATAACTGTGTAATTGAACAACTCCCCATTCCCCCGTCCCTTCAACCCCTGGCAACCACCTTTCTATTCTCTGCTTCTATGAATTTGAATATTTTAGGTACCTTACATAAATGGAATTATGCAGTATTTATCTTTCTATGACTGGTATATTTCACCTAGCATAATGTCATCCAGGTTCTTCTGTGTTGTCACAAATGGCAAGATTTCCTTCCTTTTAAGGCTGAATAATATTCCATTGTATGTATATACTACATTTTCTTTATCAAGATCATACACTTTGAAAACATATTCCTCAGTATAATCACTCTTCCATGATATACTAGCTGTTTGACCTGGGGTAAGTGACTAACCTCTCTGAGGCTATCTCTCTGCATGTAAGATGGGAATAATGTACCTTGGACACAGTTCTTGCCCTAGTCCCTGACATGACCTCCCAACACCTCCCCAGCCTATAACAAGTATTCAATAGTTGTTACTTCTGATCCTCCTTTTTCCCTTTTTCATTCCCTCCTTACCTCTTCTGGTTCAATTTGGATGCAGATATAAAGAGATTCACACACACACACACAAAAAAAGTCTTTTAGCATAAAGTCAAAAAACTATACTAGTCGAGGACATTATCAAGCATGTAGGAATCTTTTTCAAGAGTAGTAACAGAAGATCAATCCAAGTAGTGGAGATGTCCAAATTTTAAACAAAAAAGGTAGAACTGCAGAAAAGGGAAGCCTTCCTCCCTTCTTCCCTTAATACGTAAAGCCTCTCCCTGCCTCCACTTTCCAATGGTCTAGGGAGGGGGAGGGGAGAAAGGAGACTAGTCAAAGTCCGTGCAATTTCCAAAGATGAAAAAGGAGTCTGAAGGCTTGCAATTTCTAGGAAAAGAGTCACGACCCAGGTAAAGAGGGAATCTGGGTACTTTGGGTAGCCCAGGCTTTGACCTTTCTAAGGTCGAAATAAGCCCTACCCTACAACTCTCATACCCCGTGGTGTTGGTAGAGACCAATGGGAGCCTGGACTTTCACTCCCACCAGGAAGTAACAAGTAACCTCTCCTCCTCCCCACTGGGGCTCCTACCTCTTCTACTGCTTCTGGACAAAGAGGTATCAGCAGAGGCTGGGTAGGAGCGAAAAACCTCACATACACCCATCAGTAACAAGGAATTTCCCTCTTCAGGTGTCAACAAGTGGGGAACCTGAACGTCTACCTTCACCAGCAGTAAGGAGGCAACAGCACTCCTTCTCCTGCTTGAGTGGTGTCAAAGGAAGCCAGCCAAAAGAGAAGGTTTCAATAAGATCCAGAGTCTTATAGTACCAAAAACGTCCAGGTTTCAATTAAAAATCATTCACCATATAAAGAACCAGGAAAATCTCAAATTGAATAAAAAGACTATCAATGGATGCCAACACCAAGATGTCAAAGATGTTAGAATTATCTGACAATGGTTTAAAGCAACCATCATAAAAATGCTGCAACAAGCGAGTACAAATGTGTTTGAAACAAATAGAAGGCCTCAGCAAGGAAATATAAAGTATCAGCAAATAAATTAAAAGTATAAAGAAGAACCAAATGGAAATTTTAGAACTGAAAAATACAATAACCAAAACCAAAACCAAAACGCAGTAGATGAGCTAAACAGAAGAATGGACGGGACAAAGGAAAGAATTAGTGAACCTGAACCTCAAACAACAGAGAGAAAATAAACTGAAAAAAAAAAATAGAGTCCCAGGGATATTCAAGACTATAATAGAGATCTAACACTCATGTCTTCTTCCCCAGAAGGAAAGAAGAAAGAGTGCAAGTCTGAAAAAGTACTTGAATGGCTGAAAGCTCCCCAAATTTGGCAAAAGATACAAACCTATAGATTCAGTAAGCTGAGGAAACCCCAAATAGGAGACACCAAAGAAAGTCAAACCAACACGTAATAGTCAAACTTCTGAAAACTAAAAGCAAAGAAAAAAAATTTCAAAAGCAGCAAAAAGAGAAATGACAACTTATAGATGAGAAAAACTTTTCAAATGACAGTGGGTTTCTCATCAGATACTAAAGGCCAGAAGGAAAGTGCTGAAAGAAAAGAACTCGATCCAGAATCCTACACCCACTGAAAATATCCTTCATAAATGAATAGGAGGGACTTCCCTGGTGGTTCAGTGGTAAAGAATCCGCCTTCCAATGCAGGGGACCTGGGTTCGATCCCTGGTCATGGAGCTAAGATCCCAGATGCCGCAGGGCAACTAAGCCCACATGCCACAGCTACTGAGCTCTCACGCCTCAACTAAAGAGCCTGCACGCCACAACTAGAAAAGAGAAAACCACACGCCACAGCTAGAGAGAAGCCCATGCAAGGCAACAAAGAGCCCATGGGCCACAATGAAAGATCCTGCATGCCTCAACGAAGATCCCACATGTTGCAACTAAGACCCAACGCAGCCAAAAATAAATTTTAAAAAAATGAATAGGAAATCAAGACATTGTCAACTGAAGATAACCTAAGAGACCATGTTGCCTGCAGACCTACCCTAAAGAATGACTAATGGAAGTTCTCCATATGGAAAAGAAACAATAGAAGAAAAAACTTTGGAACTTCAAAATGGAAGAAAAAACATGGTAAACAAAAATAGGGGTAAAAATAATAATTTCCCTCATCCTCTTGAGTTTTCTAAATTATGTTTGATAACTGAAACAAAAATTATAACACTGTCTCATGTTGTTCTCAATGTATATAGAAGAAATATTTATGACAATTATATTGTAAATTGGGGAGAATAAAGGGATGTAAAGGGAAACAAAGTTTCTATACTTCATTCAAACCGTTAAATGTCAACATCAGTTGATTGTGATAAGTTAGATATATAAGGTTAACACCTAAAGAAACCCCTAAAAAAGCTTTACCAGAAGATAAACTCAGAAACATTATAAATAAATCAAAATTGATTTCTAAAAAGTGTTCAAGTAACCAATTTCCACAGGAAGATACTAAACAGAAACCAAAAAAAAAAAAAAAAGAGAGAGAGAGAAATAGAAAACAAAAGATACAATAGCAGACCTAAGTCCCGATCTATCAATAATTACATTAAATGAAAATGGTCTAAAAACATTAATTAAAATATGAAGATTGGCAGAGGAGATTTTAAAACATGACTAAACTATGTGCCATCAACAAGAAATTCACTTCAAATATAACCTAAGTCTCACACGTTATGCAAAAATTCACTCAAAATGGACCACAAACTTAAATGTAAAACATGAAACCATAAAACTTTTAGGAAAAAGCCTAGGGAAGTATATTCAGGATCCAGTGTTAAGCAAGTTCTCAGATTTGACACCAAAATCCATAGAATCCATAAAATGAAAAATCAATCCTACACACTGGACATCATCAAAATTTAAAATTTTGCTGTGTAAAAAACTCTGTGAGGATAAGAAGACAAGCTACACAGTGGGAGAAAATATTTGCAAACAGCATATCCAACAAAGGACTAATATCAATAATATATTTTTTAAGCTCTAAAAACTTAACCGTAAAAAAGCAAATACTCCAGTTAGAAAATGGGCAGAACACATGAAAAGACATTTCACCAAAGACATATAGAAGGCAAATAAGCACATGAAAAGATGTTCTACATTGTTAGCCAGTAGAAAAGTGAAAAAAATTAAAATCACAAAGAGATACTACTATGCATCTATCAGAATGGCTAAAATAAGAAACACTCCCAGACGCTGGCAAGGATGTGGAGAAACTGGACCACCCATAGATTTCTGGTGGTACAGACATTCTGGAAAACAGTTTGTAATTTCTTTAAAAACTAAATATGAGGACTTCCCTGGTGGCGCAGTGGTTGGGAGTCTGCCTGCCGATGCAGGGGACACGGGTTCGTGCCCCGGTCCGGGAAGATCCCACATGCCGCGGAGCGGCTGGGCCCGTGAGCCATGGCCGCTGAGCCTGCGCGTCCGGAGCCTGTGCTCCACAACAGGAGAGGCCACAACAGAGGCCCGAGTACCGAAAAAAAGAAAAAAAAAAAGAATCTGCCTGCCAATGCAGGGGACACAGGTTCAAGCCCTGGTCCGGGAAGATCCCACATGCCGCGGAGCAACCAAGCCCGTGCGCCACAGCTACTGAGCCTGCACTCTAGAGCCCGCAAGCCACAACTAGTGAGCCCATGTGCCACAACTACTGAAGGCCATGCACCTAGAGCCCGTCCTCCGCAACAAGAGAAGCCACTGCAATGAGAAGCCCGCACACCACAACCAAGAGTAGCCCCCACTCACCACAACTACAGAAAGCCCGTGTGCAGCAACGAAGACCCAATGCAGCCAAAAATAAATAAATAAAATAAATAAATTTATTTAAAAAAAAAACTAAATATGCAACTACCATATAGCTCCGTCATTGTACTCCTGGGAATTTATTCCAGAGAAATGAAAACTTACGTTACAAAACATCTGTATACGAATGTTCATTAGCAGCTGTATTTGTGATAGCCCAAAAACTGAAAACAATCCAGGTGTTTTTCCAACAGATGAACGATTAAACCAATTGTGGCACCTCAATACCATGGAATACTACTCAGGAATAGAAACAAATGAACTACTGATACATGCAGCAACCTGGATGAATCCCCAAAGAATTAAGCTGAGTGGAAAAAAAAAAAAAAAGAAAACCAACAAAACAATACCAAAAGTCCACATACTCTATGATTCCATCATTTAATACCATTTGGAAATGACAAAAATATAGAAATGAGAGGGGGATAAATTAGGAATCTGGGATTAAAATATACACACTACTATATATAAAATAGATAACCAACAAAAACCTACTGTAGAGCACAGAAAACTATACTCAATACCTTGTAATGGAAGAGAATGTAAAAAGAGAATACATACATTTATATATATGTGTATATATATGCATAACCAAATCACTTTGCTGTACACCTGAAACTGACACAACATTGTAAATCAACTATATTTCAATACAAAATTTTTTAAAAATTTAGAAATGGGTAACAGATTAGTGGTTGCTGGGGTTAAAGAGAGTGTATGGCCCTTAAAAGGCAACATCAGGCATCCTTGTGGTGATGAAAATGTTTTGTATCCTGTCTCTGTCCATGTCACTCTCCTGGTTTGGACCATAGTTTGTAAAATGTTGCTATTTGGGGAAATCGGGTAAAGGGTACAGGATCTCTCTGTATTCTTTTTTTACAACTGCACATGAATCTACTACTACCTCCAAATAAAAACTTCAATTAAAAAATAATAAAAAAGAAAACTGACAGAAAAAAAATTGTGAAGCATTAATTTTAAAAATGTCTCTTGGGAATTCGTCCAGTGGTTAGGACTTGGTGCTTTCACTGCTGAGGGCCTGGGTTCAATCTCTGGTCACGGAACTAAGATCCTGCAAGCCGTGCGGCATGACCAAAAATAAATGAATCTTAAAAATTAAAAAAAAAAAAACCACCGTCTCTTGATACCACTTCCCCTTCTGTACCACAATCCCATTTCTCTAGTCTCCTTCACAGAAAAACTCTTTTGAAAACATAGTTTTCTTCTCTGCTTACTGACTGCAATTTCTCTCTTTCCATTTTCTCTGAAATGCACTCCAATCAAATGTCTGCCGACATGGTTTCACCAAAATAGCTCTGGCCAAGGTCATTTACAACACTACTAATGCCTATGGTCAAGCCTCAGTTCTCATCTTAATGTATGAACAATACTTGATACAACTGATCAGGTTTCTGCTCCTGGACACACTCTTTAGCCTTGCTTCCAGAATTTCTCTTTTTCTTGGTTTTTCTCTTATGTCACTGGAGCTCTTTCTCTGTTTCCTTTTCTGGCTCTTCGTCTCTCCAAATTCCTAATGTTTTAGCATCCCAGGGCTCCATCCTTGATATTTCCATGGTCTGTCTATATTCACTCCCTAGGTATTCATCCAGCCTCATGGATGTAAATATCATCCATCTACTGATGACTCTGAAATTTATATCCCCAGCCTGGACATCTCTCCCAAACTGCAGACTCGTATGTTCAATTGTTTCCCTAACATTTCCCTCCTCTCGTGTGTTAATAAATATCTCAGAGTATTGTGAATGAAACTAACTTCCTGACTTCCACTCAAAACCTGCTCTTCTCAGTATTCCCCATCTTGGCTTATAGCATCTTGATCCTTCTAGTTGCCCAGTCCCCAAGCTTGGACCATCCTAGACGCCTCTCTTTCTCTTCTGAGTGAAATGGGAGTCCTTGGAGGTGCTCAGCAGAGGCAGGACATGATGTTATAGATATAGATAACTTTAATTAGATGGAGTTTATACATCACATAATTCATTGTTTTATAGCATATTCACAGAGTCATGCAACCATCACCTCAGGTAATTTTAGAACATTTTCATCACCTCAAAAAGAAACCCCTTCCCCTTTAGATAGCACTCCCCAATCTTCTCATCAACCCCCACCCCAGGCCTAAGTAATCACTAAGTCACTTTCTGTCTCATACAGAGACATATATAATTTGCCTACTCTGGAAATTTCATATAAATGAAATTATACCTGTATTTTTTTGTGACTGTCTTTCACTTAGCATAATGTTTTCAAGGTTTACCCACGTTGTAGCACGCAGTATCAGTACTTCATTCCTTTTTATGGCCAAATAATTTTCCATTGTGTGGATTTACTACATTTTGTTTATCCATTCATCAGTTAATGGACTTTTGGGTTGTTTCCACTTTTTGACCACTGTGAATAATGCTATGAACACTCATATATAAATTTTTATTTGGACATATATTTTCATTTCTCTTGGGTATATACCTAAGAATGGAATTGATGGGTCAAATGGTAACTTTATATTTAACTTTTTATGGAACTGCCAGACTGTTTTCCAAAGTGGCTACACCATTTTACACACCCAACAGCAATGTATGAGGGTTACTTCACATTCTTGCTAACACTTATTGGCTTATTTTTATTCTAGTCATGACAGTGGGTGTGAAGTATTATCACACTGTGGTTTTGAAATGCTTTTCCCTGATGACTAATGATGTCGATCATCTTTTCATGTGCTTATGGCCACTTGTAAACCTGCTTTGGAGAAATATCTATTCAGAGCCTTTGTCTATTTTTGTATTAGGTTATTTGTCTTTTTATTATTGAGTTGTAAGCATTCTTTATAAAGTGTCGATTTGCAAATATTTTCTCCCATTCTGTGGGTTGTCTTTTTACTTTTTTTTTTATGTTTGTTTTTTTAACACCTTTATTGGAGTATAATTGCTTTACAATGGTGTGTTAGTTTCTGCTGTATAACAAAGTGAATCAGCCATACATATACATACATCCCCATATCTCCTCCCTCTTGCATCTCCCTCCCGCCCTCCCTATCCCACCCCTCTATGTGGACACAAAGCACCGAGCTGATTTCCCTGTGCTATGCGGCTGGTTCCCACTAGCTATCTATTTTATATTTGGTAGTGTATATATGTCCATGCCACTCTCTCACTTCGTCCCAGCTTACCCTTCCCTCTCCCCGTGTCCTCAAGTCCATTCTCTATGTCTGTGTCTTTATTCCTGTCCTGCCCCTAGGTTCTTCAGAAACTTTTTTTTTTTTTTTAGATTCCATATATATGTGTTAGTATACGGTATTTGTTTTTCTCTTTCTGACTTACTTCACTCTGTGTGACAGTCTCTAGGTCCATCCACCTCACTACAAATAACTCAATTTCATTTCCTTCTATGGCTGAGTAATATTCCATTGTATATATGTGTCACATCTTCTTTATCCATTCATCTGTCAATGGACACTTAGGTTGCTTCCATGTCCTGGCGATTGTAAATAGTGTTGCAATGTACATTGTGGTACATGTCTCTTTTTTAATTATGGTTTTCTCAGGGTATATGCCCAGTAGTGGGATTGCTGGGTCATATGGTAGTTCTATTTTTAGTTTTTTGAGGAACTCCATACTGTTCTCCATAGTGGCTGCATCAATTTACATTCCCACCAACAGTGCAAGAGGGTTCCCTTTTCTCCACACCCTCTCCAGCATTTATTGTTTGTAGATTTTTTGATGATGGCTATTCTGACTGGTGTGAGGTGATACCTCATTGCAGTTTTGCTTTGCATTTCTCTAATGATTAGTGATGTCGAGCATCCTTTCATGTGTTCGTTGGGAATCTGTATTTGGAGAAATGTCTAGTTAGGTCTTCTGCCCATTTTTGGATTGGGTTGTTTGTTTTTTTGATATTGAGCTGCGTGAGCTGCTTGTATATTTTGGAGATTAATCCTTTGTCAGTTGCTTCGTTTACAAATATTTTCTCCCATTCTGTGGGTTGTCTTTTTGCTTTTTCGATAGTGTCTTTTGAAGCACAAAAGTTGTGTGTTTTGTATGCTAACACATATATATAGAATCTAAAAAAAAAAAATGGTTCTGAAGAACGGAGGGGCAGGACAGGAATAAAGACGCAGATGATAAGAATGGACTTGAGGACACGGGGAGGGGGAAGGGTAAGCTGGGATGAAGTGAGAGAGTGGCATGGACATATTTACACTACCAAATGTAAAATAGCTAGTGGGAAGCAGCCGCATAGCACAGGGAGATCAACTCTGTGCTTTGTGTCCACCTAGAGGGGTGGGATAGGGATGGTGGGAGGGAGATGCAAGAGGGAGAAGCTATGGGGATATATGTATATTTATAGCTGATTCACTTTGTTATACAGCAGAAATTAACACACCATTGTAAAGCAATTATACTCCAATAAAGATGTTAAAATAAATAAATAAATAAAATTAAAAGGCAAATTTAACTTTAAAATATATCTTTATCATCCTTAATAAAGGGCTTTTACCCTTACAAAAAAAAAGTTGTGGTTTTTTTTTTTTTTTTCATGAATTCCAATTGATCTTTTCTTTCATTGTTTGTTATTTTGGTGTCATAGCAAAGAATCCATTGCCTAATGCAAGGTCATGAAGATGTACACCTGTTTTCTTTCAAGAGTTTATAATTTGGGCTTTTATATTTAGGTCTTTGATCTATTTTGATTTAATTTTTTTACATGGTGTGAGGTAGGAGATCCAGCTTCATCCTTTTATATGAGGCTGTTTGGTTGTCTCAATATCATCTGTTGAATAGACTATTCTTTCCTCATTTTTGCTTCTGTTTTTGTTTTTTGCGGTACGCGGGCCTCTCACTGTTGTGGCCTTTCCCGTTGTGGAGCACAGGCTGCGGAGGCGCAGGCTCAGTGGCCATGGCTCACGGGCCCAGCCGCTCCGTGGCATGTGGGATCCCCCCGGACTGGGGCACGAACCCATGTCCCCTGCATCGGCAGGCGGACTCCCAACCACTGCACCACCAGGGAAGCCCTGTTCTTTCCTCATTGAATGGTCTCGGCACCCTTGCCAAAAATCAGTTAACTATAGAAACACAGATTTATTTATGAACTCTCAATTCTATTCTATTGATCTGTATGTCTAACCTTATGTCAGTACCACATTGACTTGGTTATTGTTCCTTTGTAGTGAGTTTTGAAATAGAAAAGTGTGAGTCTTCCAACTTTTTCTTCGTTTTCAAGATCGTCTGGCTATTCTGGGTTTCTTGAGTTTCCATATGAATTTTAGGATCAGCTTGTCAATTTCTACAAAGAAGCCAGTTGGGATTCTAATAGGAACTGCATTAAATCTATAGATCAATTTGGGGAGTACTGCTAACTTAACAATATTCAGTCTTCTGATCTATGAACATGGGATGTTTTTCCGTTTTTGTAGATCTTCTGTAATTTCTTTCAACAACATTTTATAGATTTCAGGGTATAAGTTTTGCACTTGCTTTGTTAAATCTATTCCTAAGAGTTTATTCGTGGTGATGCTATTATAAACGAAATCATTTTCTTAATTTCATTTTTGGATTGTTCGTTGCAAGTGTATAGAAATGCAATTGATTTTTATATATTGATTTCATATGCTGCAACCTCACTGAACTCATTAATTAGTTCTAATAGTTTTTTAAGGTTTCTTAGCATTTTCTATATACAAGATCATGGCATTCAGAAATAGAGATAGTTTTACTTCTTCGTTTCCAATCTCAATGCCTTTTATTTCACTTTCTTGCCTGATTTACATTTTAACAAATCCTTCTGGCTGCCTTGATGAGGATACACCAGATCAGGATCAAGAGTGGAGCAAGAGTCCAGGTAAGAAAGGACTGTGCCTTGGACCAGGTGGGAGCAAAAGAAAAGTCACAAAGTACTTCAGGGTGTTTCTCTTTTGTTCTTCTCTCCTTTAGTTCTTCTTTGTCTTACTGGCCATTTGGTGATTTTTTTGCCTCAACCAACTGCAAAGCCAGTAACAACTTTTAAAATATCCTCGTGTAGTAAAAAAAAAAAAAAAAAATTTCTACATGAAGGAAGCAGGAAGCAGGCACCAGACAGGAGACTAAAGAAACCCAAATCCTACAGGTCCCATTTCTGCAAGAACAGACCGTACGAGACTGATTGGACTGAAGGCCTATTTTTATGAGAAGAGAAAAGAGAAGTATCTGTCACCAGGTCTCAGAAATGCTGCAATCTCAGCAACCAGCTAAAGATAACCCAGGCAAGGAAATCTGTGCCCAGACTTGGGGGTCCTCAGTGCTCTGGGTACACAGGATAATTCAGGCTTCTCCAGTGAGTGAGCATCCCATGCTTTCAGATCCTTTGCCTTGGGGAAATTAGCTTAACCAGCCTTCCTCAGAAACTTCTCCCTGTAGATAAAAATACAGGAAAACTCCCCAGAAGTTCCCCGTACCCAGTCCCTCCAAGCAAGATACGATCTCTCCCTCCTGGTGAGCAGGACCCTAGTGTTCTATTGAATAACCTGGGCTGAGCCTTGGGTGAGATAAGGCATTCGTATGACTCTGGGAGTGAGGACCTCCTTAAACTGTGCATCCAAGGCCCTTCGCTCACCTCTCCCTAGTACTAGCTCTGGTTCTAATCCCAGCTCTGCCACTGACAGGCCATGTAGACAAGGACAATCCCTTGTCTTCTCTGGGCCTCACTTTATTCATCTGAGAAATCAAAGTGCTGGACTTAGATCAGTGTTTCCCCATAATGAACCCTGAACCCAAACTGATCCTTAATTTTCAGATTCACAAAACCTTTTCCAAAGTCCTCATTTCTTAAAATCTGTAAACCAATTCAAAAAACTGCCCTATGAGAACTTAATGTATGACTATAGAATGTAACAGATATGTTCTCCATATGACCCAATTAGAGAAACTGCTTCATCTTACCTCCAGCCCTGTAGGGGCCTCCCCAGGAACTACTGTAACTTTGTTCCCCACCCTAACCAAAGGTAACTGGACCAGAGGCAGACCCCAGACCCAAGATGAACCAATCTATAGTCTGGATGGAGACAAGCAGATTATCCCTCTCAAAACTTGGGCATCATCTAGACTCTATAGCTAATAATGGTGTGCAGCCCTGTGGTCAAGTCAGACAAACAGGCTGGTGGTCATGGGGCCCACATGAAAGAATAGGAAGCTGCTGAAAAGAAGGAGGCAGAGAGAAGCAGCAGAATGAATAAATCCTGTGGCTCATGAGAGATGAGAAACTACTCGGCTCTTGAGAAATGGAGAGTGCCCTTGCTTCTTACTTTCCTGTATTGCTGCCAATGTGAAGCATGAACTATCCTTGCATTCTTGAATGTGTCCTTACACAAACCACAGCCAAAGGAACTGTGAATATAGCAGAGGAAAGGACAGATTCTTCAACAAATATAATTAATTGCTATGCTTGGGAGAAAACAGAGAGATTCTGCCTCATACTGTGAAGAAAAATTTCCAGAAGGATTTTTTAAAATGATGTTTAAAAAGAGAACTTTAAAAAATGTATATTCCTTCCTTCCTGCATAAGTTAGTTTTCTCTTCCTTTCCCTTCCCTCTCCTTTCCTCCCCATCCCTTTCCTCTACTTCTCTTGGGGATGAGTGGCCACAAAGGTAGTGGCAGAGGGGTCTGGGAGCCAAGGAGGTGACCAACGTGGTAGAGAAATTACTTATAGACAGAGAGATTGAGTACATAAATAACCATATTGAAGACAACGAATGAAGGTTTTCCTGTTCACAGAGAAGGAAGTTACATAGAAGGAAAGGGGAAAGGCTAAAAATAACCCTGACGTATTGATGGAATTAGAGGTACCAGTGCAAATTCATGGGCCTTTAAAACATAAATAGATAGATATAGAAATAGTTATAGTAGTACGTAGGGTACACACACAAATACACACACACATGCACACGTTTACATGCGTATATGATCCACCTCTGTACATGAGAAGGCCTACAATTGATGAACCCCAGAAGCAATAAGCAACCAAATACCCAGATTTTAGTTTCCAAATATCATTCTCCACTCCAGAACTCCTTGGAGAAATAGTGAATTGCAAGGCTGAGGCAGGGAAATTACAAGATAAGCCTGGAACATTTTCTTGTGCCAAAAAGTAAAGAATTGCTCAAAAAATTATGGGGACATAGCTGAAATTCAAGGGGCGAATTGTGGTTTTTTAAAATTTTGGGGGGAAGTATGGTTGATTTACAATGATTCAGGTGTACAGCAAAGTGATTCAGTTATATATATATTTTTTCAGGTTCTTTTTCATTATAGATTTTTATAAGATATTGAATATAGTTCCCTGTGCTATACAGTAGGTTCTTGTTGCTTATCTATTTTATATATAGTAGTGTGTATCTGTTAATCCCAAATTCCCAATTTATCCCTTCCTCCCCCACAGGAGCCAATTTTGATGTGGGTCTCCTGCTAGCCAAATCTGGAATGATTTGATATAAAAATAAATAATGATAATAATGGATTAAATCCATTGAATAAAATAGTATTCCATGGGCCTACACTGATATAAATAAATGAAGAAAAAAGACATCTCTTCCTTATAATAGAATGCCAACTAATAAACGTAGCAGGAGTGATGGTAACAGAAAATGGCCATTTGGTAACCACTATAATGGTAGTTAATTTGGGCAAGAATCACCAATGTCTAATAAATCAAATGAATAGAGATTTAATGAAATGTAGGATATTGGCATAGTTTGAGAGTATCTTCCCATAAAATACTTATCAATTACAAAAAGGGAAATAATGACTTAACGTGGAGAAACCAGGCAGACACTGAACTGACCAAGTGATCGAGATTAATATTACCAGCAGTAGAACTGGTCAACGTCACGAGCCTCCTGATGTGATGCAGTGAGGAGAAGACAGCATCACTTCTGTATATTCCTTCCAAGAATGCATGTCTGAGTCCCGTCCTGAGGAAACATTGATGAAACCAGGCTGAACTTTAGCCTACAGAATGAAAATCCTGTACTCCTTCAAACTATTAAGGTTGTGAAGACAGGAAGAGACTAAGGATCTGTTCCAGATTGAAAGAGACTAAAGAGATGTGATTATTAAGTGCAAAGTGTGATCCTGGGCCAAACAGGAAAGAGACCTTGTTGGGATAATTGGTGAAATCTGAACAGAATCTTTGGATTGGATGTCAGTGTTATACCAATGCTGATTTCTGATTTCCTGATTTGGAGGGTTGTATGCCAGTTATGTAGAAGAGTGTCCTTAGTTTGGGAAGATACACAGTGAAGATTTTGGGAGTTTGGGGCATCATGTTGCAAATATATAATTTATATACTTTTTATATTTTGTATTTTAAATAATACCTAAGCAAATTTTATGTATTTTACTTATTTATTGATTATCATTGGTATCCCCAGAGAGAGATTCTGCAATTTTTTTTTTTTTTTTTTGCTGTATGCGGGCCTCTCACTGTTGTGGCCTCTCCCGTTGTGGAGCACAGGCTCCGGACGCACAGGCTCAGCGGCCATGGCTCACGGGCACAGCCGTTCTGCGGCATGTGGGATCTTCCCAGACAGGGGCACGAACCAGTGTCCCCTGCATCGGCAGGCGGACTCTCAACCACTGCGCCACCAGGGAAGCCCGAGATTCTGCAATTTTATCTCTCAGTCCTACTACTGATTTTTTTTCAATTTAACTAGCATTTATAATTTCCTAGAACTCTTTTTTGTAACTTTTTCCATAACCATCTGTTTTTGTTTTACCAACAAAATATGTTCTCAATCCTTCCTTCAGTGCTGGACATTGCCAATTGTGCATTCCCTAGGTGCCTCAACATCAGCCTGCTCAAAATCAACTCTCCATCTTTGTCCACAAGCCTATGGACCCTGCAGTCTTGTAGGCCACTGAAAGCAATAGCTTTTCTGAGTGGTATGGGGAGCCACTGAAGGGTTCTGAGCAGAGAAGTGACATGATAAAATTTGCCTTGCAAAAGGATCACCCTAGATCCATTGAGAATAGACTGTAGGGAGGCCATGGAAGAAACAGCCCAGGTAGAAGTACAGTGAAAAACTACCCTGGTTTGCCCCAGGGTTGGGGGATTTCCTGAGACAGGACTTTCAGCACAAAAACAGAAAACCGAAAACTGGGCAAGTACCAAGCAAACTGGATATTCTAGTTAGGAGATTATTCCAGAAGGTGCAGGCGTGACATAATTTTAGCATGAGCTAGGAGGAGGTGATTATCAGATGTCATATTCTGGATATGTAATGGGTATATAATATATCAATAGAATGTATGAGATGTGTCATGTGAGGAAAAGAGGATTCTCATGTCCTTGGAGTACTAGGGGGGAGACCTGAATTATTATTTACTGGGGGAGAAGGGGGACTGCCAGAGGAGACATTTAGAGGGGGGATGGGAATTAGGAGCTCAATTTTGGACTTGCTAAACATGAGGTGTCTATCTGACATCCAAAAGAAGATGTTAGATAGGCATTTTTTAAGACTTTTTTTTGATGTGGACCATTTTTAAAGTCTTTATTGAATTTGTTACAGTATTGCTTCTGTTTTATGTTTTCAATTTTTTGGCCCCGAGGCGTGTGGGATCTTGGCTCCCCAACCACGGATGGCACCTGCACCCCCCTGCACTGGAAGGCGAAGTCGTAACTACTGGACTGCCAGAGAAGTCCCTAGATAAGCATTTAAATACACGAGTCTCGAGATCAGAGGAGAGAAGTTAGGGATGTAGATATTGTATATTGTATGTACATGGCCTCTAAAAAGATAAAAGAAGCTCATGAAGAGGGTAGATTAAAGAGAAGAGGTTCGAGGACTGAGTCCTGGAGACAAGATTTGTTTCGGTAGAATGATGGGGGCAAAATCTTGATAAAGAGAGAATGGGAGATGACGAATCGGAGGCAACAAGTATAGACAAGATTTTCAACAAGTTTACCTGCAAAGCCAGGAAGAAAGGCAGTAGCCAGAGGCAGAAGCAGAGGATTGTTTGTTGTTGTTGTTTTGACGAATACTTTTTTTTTGGCCATGCCACACAGCATGTGGGATCTTAGTTCCCCGACCAGGGACTGAACCTGCACCCCCGGCATTGGAAGCATGGCGTCTTAACCACTGGACCACCAGGGAAGTCCCTGTTTGTTGTTTTTTTTTTTTTTTTTTTTTTTTTTTAATGCGTTACGCGGGCCTCTCACTGTTGTGGCCTCTCCCGCTGCGGAGGACAGGCTCCGGACGCGCAGGCTCAGCGGCCATGGCTCACGGGCCCAGCCGCTCCGCGGCATGCGGGATCCTCCCAGACTGGGGCACGAACCCGTGTCCCCTGCATTGGCAGGCGGACTCTCAACCACTGCGCCACCAGGGAAGCCCTTGTTGTTTTTTAAGATATGAAAAATAAGAGCGTGTTTGCATGCTGCTGGGAGTGATACAGTGTTGGTGGGGGGGGCTGATGCAGGAGAGAGGGGAGAGAGTGGTGAAGCTACTTCTTAAGGTGGAGAGAGGGGATGGGATCTAGGGTTTAGGGGAAGAAGCTGGGTTTAGCTAAGAGTAGGGACAATTATTCCATATATAATATGAAGGAAGATAGAGTACATGGGCAACGGATCAGGTAATTGAGTAGATCTAGTGGTGGGAACTTATGAGAATTCTCATCTAAATCTTCTAATTCTCAGGGAAGTCAAGGTAATCAGCTGAGGGTGAGGTTGGGGGAGGCCACACTGGAGGTCCAAAAAGAGAGGTAAAGATATAAAATCATTATCTAGGGGAAGAAGGGTGTGAGTGGAAGAGAGAAAAGAAGGATGATTACTGACCAGCACTCACTTGGGGTTTCAATATTCACATGGATTTAGAGGAGGCCAGTCAGCACTTTCAGTTCCCTGAATTATATCTGGTGTGTTTTGTTTTGTTTTGTTCCTGTTTGTTCATCTTGGTCCTTCTTAATTTTGCTGTTGCTTTTGCAGAAACGTCTGGTGGCTAGTTGTTGCCCATTCATACTTGAAATGAGGGGCTGGGTTAATTAATATAGGTGACTGAAGACACACTCTTCTGACAGAAGGCACCCTCCAGCGCTGACTTGACTAAATGGAAAAAGGTCCAGAAGCAGACACTTCTCTTGGTCAAGTTTCAGAACCAGGAATGAAGAGGATTTGGTATGAAAAAATAAATGGTAACAGCAGTCAAAGTTGTCACCTGCAAAAGAAAGAGTATCAGAAGGTCACCAGCAACCCCGGGGGCTAGAAGACAAAAACAAAACCTTCAAAGTTCTAGAATTCCAGACCCTGCCAATTACCGATGCAGCAGGAGGGTGGAATAAACACACCCTTCATTGTATCGATACTTAGAATGTATTCCAACAAAATAAGGGAATAAATGGAGAAGGTTCTTGGACAGAGGTTTACCTTTTTTTTTTTTTTTCTTCACCCTGCCATGAGGCTTGTGGGATCTCAGTTCCCTGACCAGGAACTGAACCCAGGCCACGGCAGTGAAAGCCTGGAATCCTAACCATTAGGCCACCAGGGAACTCCCATAAGGCTTACTTTTAATAACTCCTAGTTGCACACCTTTCCTTAGGTTTGAATGCCTTTACTTTGTGCATTTATCAGTTTTACAACCCTTTTTGTATAAACAAGGGCTTACTGTTTACCTCTCAGATCATCAAACTTCTAAACACTACAGCTTCTCCCCTTTCTTTTCCCACATGTCTTGAAGTATTGGAAGAATAGGTATGCTTACTTCCTTATTCATTTTTCACACCAAACCTCTTCCTTTTTCATATTGTCAGAAGTATTTAGACTTAACTATAAATAACCAGTTTCATTGTTCATCATTGCTCCATACATAAATGTCTCTTTATTGTAGAAGCTTGCCTCGTTTTAATTTATTTTTCTTTGGGCTGAATTATATGGTATAATTTCTAAAGTTACACATTTTCTTCATCCTATCTCTAAAACACTTAGCTGATTTCTATTATTAAATTAAAAGAGGGCGTATATCCTGGCTGTTTAGTAGAATTCATAGAAATGCACACTCCAGGAACTAAACGTAACCGGCAATATTGAATTCCATGAGCTACACTCCATGGGAGCACTAATCTTAACTATAACCGTAAATGTCCTAGCAGGGAATACTTAACACTGAAGGCTAAACCCTAATCGTATCCCAACTCTAATCCTAGACTAAATAAAACAAAGCACTACAATTTACCCTAATCCCAATACCCTACCCTAACCTAAATCTTAACCTCAACCTTAATCCCAATGCTGTATTTTTAAAACAGGAGATTTTGGTACCTATGTAAAGTGGTTTATCAAAATAGTGAGTAGAGAAAGAATCTCCTTCCACTCTCCTTGTTGCCCCCCTGCTCCAGTCCCTAGCCTCCCACTGTCCCCTCACTTTCTTCAGGTCTTTACTCAGATGTCACCGTCCACAAAGCGTTTAGGACCAACTGCACAGTTAGGGAGAACAGTCCCCAAAGAGACCACCCTCACTTCTGACAACAACTGCAAGTTCAGGGGTCTCCCCCTAACCATCGTCAGGTTTGATAATTTGCTAAAAGGACTCACGGAATGCAGTGAAAGCTGACAAAGTCATGGTTAAGGCTTATTACAGGAAAGGGATACAAATGAAATCAGCCAAGGGGACAGCACAGGGCAGGGCCCACGGGGGTCCAAACAGACACTCCTCGTTGTCTCTCTGTGGAGCCATGGATGATGCGTGACCTCCTCCCAGCCACAAAATGTGACAATGCACAGAGCATTGTCAACCAGGGAAGGTCACCCAAGCCTTGTGTGTCCAGGGTATTTAGTGGGTTTTCGTCACGTGCTGCTCATGTAGCTGACCTGCAGTCGCCAGCCCCTCTCAAAGGGCGGCTAATAGCTTTAGTCTCCAGCTGACCTGGAGCTCAGAACTCAAGTGTGACCCAAAGTCCCCATCATAAATCACACTGTTGGACTGTCCAGTGGCCAACCCCCCCTCCCTGCCCTCAGGCAAACAAAGACACTCCTACAGGGGCCTAGAGACACCAACCAGGAGACGAGGAAAAGGCCAGACTCCCCCTTTGGGTGAAGTTAATTCTTCACCACATACCTTCTCAGTGTGACCCCCCCAATTTAAACATGCAACTTCTGCCCCAAGAATCCACATCACCACTTATCACCATCAGGCATAAAATTCATTTTACTTGATTGGTTATCATCTTTCCTCTCCATTAGGAATGGAAGCTCCACGGGGGTGGGAATTTTGTCTGCTTTATTCACTGCGTGTTCACTGTGTCACCTGCTTCTAGAACTGCACCATCCAATACTGAACCAACTAGCCACTTATGGTGAGTGAGCACCTGACTAGTAGCTAGCCCAAATTAAGTGTAAACTACACACTGAATTTTAAAGGCATCGTATAAAAAAAAGGATTTAAAAAATTCCACTGATACTTTATTATATTGGTTATAAGTTGAAATATATTGGGGACATATTGGGTTACATAAAATATATTACTGAAATTTATTTCACCTTTTTCTATTTTGTAAGCTTATTTAATGTGGCTCCTAGAAAATTTTAAATTACATATGTGGCTCCAATCTGAATCTCACTTTATGTACATATATAAGTAAAATTTACTATTTATATATACATATACACATATGTATGTTTATACATCAACACAGATCTAGAAGAGATGTCAGCAAACGTTTTCTGTAAAGCATCAAAAAGTAAATATTTTAGGCTTTGTGGGCTATATGGTCTCTGTTCAGCTCTGCCATGATAGCACAAAGGTAGCCATAGACAATATTTAAACAAACACATGTGGCTGTGTTCCAATAAAACTGCATTTATAAAAACAAGCAGCTGCATAACTTGGCCTGTGGGCCACAGTTTATGCACTCCTGATCTAGAACATTGTTTAGTCCATAGTAAATATTCAATAGATATTTGTTGGGCGAATGAATAGAAAGAAGGCTAAAGTGACAGCACAGTGAGCCTGGGAGCATGGTTAATGCCAAAGGTAATCAGTGGCCAGAAAATGTAGACAACTCAGAAAAGCTACCCCAGCTCCAGAGCTCCTCATAGGATTGGCCGCTGTGATCCTTGTTGTGCCTGCAACCTTTGTTGCAACTGCACTGCAATTCAAGTGTCAGCTCCACTCCTCACAGGAGTACATCTCCTCCCGTCCCTCTCCCACCGGTACTGATCCCCTAAGCACTCTCCCCAAAACTTCTGGCATGAAAATCTGCATCTTAGAGCCTGAGTCCTAGGGAACCTGACCTACAGCAGCTGATACCAGGAGCGGTCTGAGAAAGCAGACTCTGGACATGGGATTTTGGAGTTGATTATCTATCAGCTGACTGGCAGCGAGAACCCCATGGCTGGTTGTAAGTTAAGGATGCATAGCCCCTGGCAAGCTGTGGCAATGCAAATGTTAAAACTGTAAGTGGTGGTGAACTGGGATGATATGTGGAGGAAGAGGATGTGCTGATGGGTGCAATGTATCAGGACTTTAGAGGGTGCATATAGTTATTACAGGGGCAGCGGAAATGAAGGCTGCTGCTGGAGCCATTGAAGCATCAGAGAAAGACAATGCCAAGGGTGAACGCCAGGGGTCAGCATATAGAAATCTCATATCCTGTATCCAGAGGGCAGAAAAGGCTGGAGGGCCAGTGTAGACAGGGAAAACAGTAAGCAGGCCTTTGCTTCAACCCAGGCAAGGGATGGAGCTGGCTTGGCCCAGGATACCAGTGGCACAACTGGGAAGTGTTCAGATCTTGGCTGCATTTTGAAGATAAAAGCAACATAATTTGCTATGGTGTTTGCATTAGTTTCCTATTGCTAGTATAACAAATCACCACAAACGTAATGGCTTAAAACAACACAGATTTGTTCTCTCACAGTTCTGGAGGTTGGAAGTCTGAAAAGAGTCTTTGGGGGCTAAAATCAAGATGGTGTCAGGGCCGCTTCTTTCTGGAGGCGCTGGGGGGAGATTCTGTTCCCTTGCGTTTTCCATCTCCTAGGGGCTGCCTGGATTCCCTGGCTTGTGGACCTTTCCTCCATCTTCAAAGCACATCACTCCAACTTCTGCTTCCATCCTCACATCTCCTTTCTCTGACTTTGACCTTCCTATCTTCCTTGTGATTATATTGTGACCACTTCAATAATCCAGGATAATCTCCCCACCTCAGAATCCTTACTGCAATCACATCGGCAAAGTCTCTTTTGCCGTGTAAGGTAACATGTTCACAAGTTCCAGGGATTAGGATGTGGATGTCTTCAGAGGGCCATTGTTAAGCCTACCACAGGGTAGGATGCAGGGGTGCTAGAAAGAGAAGAGTCAAGAATGACCTTAACAGTCTCCCAAGGCGATAGAAATAAAAACAAAAATAAACAAATGGGACCTAATCAAACCTACAAGCATTTGCACAGCAAAGGAAACCATAAAAAAAAAAACGAAAAGACAACCTACAGAATGGGAGAAAATATTAGCAAATGATACAACAGACAAGGGCTTAATCTCCAAAATATACAAATAGGTCATACACCTCAACAACAAAAAAACAAAAACCCAATTGAAAAATGGGCAGACCTAAATATGTCTTCCAAAGAAGACATACAGATGGCCAGTAGGCACATGAAAAGATGCTCAACATCACTAATTATTAGAGAAATACAAGTCAAGACTACAATGAGATACCACCTCACACCAATCAGAATGGCCATCATTAAATAGTCTACAAATAACAAATGCTGGAGAGGGGGTAGAGAAAACAGAACCCTCCTACACTGTTGGTGGGAATGTAAGTTGGTGCAGCCACTATAGAAAACAGTATAGAGGTTCCTCAGAAAACTAAAAATAGAATTACCATATGATCTAGCAGTCCTAGTCCTGGGCATATACCCAGGCAAAACTCTAATTCAAAAAGATACATGCACCCCTATGTTCATAGCAACATTACTCACAATAGCCAGGTCATGGAAGCAACCTAAATGTCCATCGACAGATGAATGGATAAAGAAGATGTGGTACATGGACTTCCGTGGTGGCGCAGTGGTTAAGAATCTGCCTGCCAATGCCAGGGACACGGGTTTGATACCTGGTCCAGGAAGATCCCACATGCCATGGAGCAACTAAGCCCGTGCGCCACAACTACTGAACCTGTGCTCTAGAGTCTGTGCGCCACAACTACTGAGTCCACGTGCTGCAACTACTGAAGCCCGTGCACCTAGAGCCTGTGCTCTGCAACAAGAAGCCACCACAATGAGAAGCCCGCGCACTGCAAAGAAGATTAGTCCTCGCTCGCTGCAACTAGAGAAAGCCCGTGCACAGCAACAAAGACCCAACGCAACCAAAAAAAAAAAAAAAAAACAAGTAAAAGATGTGGTACCTATATACAATAGAATACTACTCAGCCATAAAAAAGAACGAAATAATGCCATTTGCAGCAACATGGATGCAACTAGAGATTATCATACTAAGTGAAGTAAGTCAGAAAGAGAAAGACAAATACCACATATCACTTACATGCAGAATCTAAAATATGGCACAAATGAACCTATCTACAAAACAGAAACAGACTCACAGACATAGAGAACAGATTTGTGGTTGCCAAGGGGGAGGGAAGGACTGGGAGTGTGGGATTAGCAGATGTAAACTATTACATATAGGATGGATAAACAACAAGGTCCTACTGTATAGCACAGGGAACTATATTCAATATCCTGTGATAAACCATAATGGAAAAGAATATAAAAAAAAGAATGTCTGTATGTGTATAACTGAGTCACTTTGCTGTACAGCAGAGATTGGCATAACATTGTAAATCAACTATACTTCAATAAGAGAAATAAAAATAAAAAAGAATGACCTCAATGTTTGGAGACTGGAGCATCTAGAAGGATGGGTGGCCATGACCTGAGATCAGGAAGACACAGGCTCAGAGATTCAGGCAGTTCTTCTTTAGAAGCTAAGTCCTTCCACCTCTCCCCCCAGAGGCTTCCCTGTGTTAAAAGATACTTTTCAGAAGGTAAAACCATGACTCTCATTACAGAAGTAAAAATGAACGCATGTTGAGGAGTTTATTTTACTCGTATGATCTGAGAAAACCAGGCAGATGTTATAACCGATTCTAAGGAAAGCTCAAAACAGCACAAATTTATATGGTAAAGGAATGTTGAGATGAATTGCAAATGGGGACAAAAATGAACAGGGCTAGAACCTGAAGACCCAGAAAGGTATGTTGCAGATGGTGCATAGTTATCTACTAAAACACGGAATTTTTTCTACACCTGATTCTCCTGTCAGAGTACTCAACATGTAAGTCTCAGGTGGGAGCAGGAGCACCTGAGAATGAGAAGGTGGGTTTGACATCTAACAAGATCCAACAAAAGACAACAGGAAGAAAAACAAAAATGACACATATCAACACAAACATTTTGCATTGGATTCATTATAATACTTTTTGACTGGTTAGTATTTCTTTGTAGAGAAGTTGTTATAGCCTAAGGTTTGTGTCTCCCCAAATTCGTATGTTGAAGACCTAACCCCAATGTGATGGTATTTGGAGGTGTTTCCATTTAGATGAGGTCATGAGGATGGAACCCCATTGATAGGATTAGTGTCCCTATAAGAAGAGGTAGGGAGACCAGAGCTCTCTTTCTCTCTCTCCCCCGCACCATGTGAGGACACAGGGAGAAGGTGGACATTTGCAACCTAGGAGGTGGCTTTCACCAAAGAACCAAATCAGCAGATGCCTTGATCTTGGACTTTCAGCCTCCAGAACCGTGAGAAATCAATTCCTGTTGTTTAAGCCACCTAGTCCATGGTATTCCATTATGGCAGCCCAGCTGACTAATACAGAAGATGTTGATTTTTTTTTTTTTTTTTTGGTCCAGTCACTATGTAATCAGCCACCCGGTAACATTTTACATTCCACTCAAATACAATTAGACCAGACTGAATGAAAACAAGTGTCATTCACCCACTTTCCTAGCCATTATTGCTTCGGAACCAAGAAAGTATTCCTTTTGTGCAGCTGCTCCCGAGCGCACATGAGCCCTTCACTGTCGGTGACTAAACTGGAGGTACAATTATTTGTATAAATAAGTAATAAATTTAGTGGTATCCTCTCTTATATGTTCTTTTTTTCCCCATCCCTTCTTCTAGTCCAATTAACACGCATGGGAGAGAGGGAGGGAGAGAAGGAGTGAACACTTTGCTATACAGTGACATTGGCAGAGCAAGAGGACACACTCCAGGACAAGATAGAAAATCTTACACAGTCACCCATACTCTTGTCAAAGAAGAATGTGTTGGGAGGAAAAAATTTCCCTCTACCAGCTTAGGTTCAGTGGTGGGGGGCCTGTGAATTAACTAACAAAAGACAGATTAACAGGAGAGAAGACCAAGTTTATTTACCAGAGAGGCTTCAGATGAATTGGCTCCCTGGACATCCAAAGATAAAGGTTTATAAACCCACTTAACGACTAGAAAGGAGGGAGAAAGGTCTTCTGTGGAAGAATAAATGGAAGGTAGGACAGTTTCAGATAAAGTTTGTTTAAGCAATTACTCATCCCTGTGATAGTGGTTAGTCTCCCTTCTGGCTGTAAACCTGCCAGAGAGAATTTATACCAACTGTATTTTCCAGGAGGTCCTGCTTAAATCTACAAAAGAAGTTGAGATCAGGTTTTTTTCTGTGACTGCTGTTTGTTCAGATGTTTTTAGCTCAGCAACTAACAAAGGATTAATCTCCAAAATATACAAGCAGCTCATGCAGCTCAATATCAAAAAAACAAACAACCCAATCCAAAAATGGGCAGAAGACCTAACTAGACATTTCTCCAAATACAGATTCCCAACAAACACATGAAAGGATGCTCAACATCACTAATCATTAGAGAAATGCAAATCAAAACTACAATGAGGTATCACCTCACACCAGTCAGAATGGCCATCATCAAAAAATCTACCAACAATAAATGCTGGAGAGGGTGTGGAGAAAAGGTAACCGTCTTGCACTGTTGGTGGGAATATAAATTGATACAGCCACTATGGAGAACAGTATGGAGGTTCCTCAAAAAACTAAAAATAGAACTACCATGCGACCCAGCAACCCCACTACTGGGCATATACCCTGAGAAAACCATAATTCAAAAAGAGACGTGGGCTTCCCTGGTGGCGCAGTGGTTGAGAGTCCGCCTGCCGATGCAGGGGACACAGGTTCGTGAGAGGCCCGCGTACCGCAAAAAACAAAAAGAGAGACATGTACCACAATGTACATTGCAACACTATTTACAATCGCCAGGACATGGAAGCAACCTAAGTGTCCATCGACAGATGAATGGATAAAGATGTGGCTCATATATACACTGGAATATTACTCAGCCATAAAAAGAAACGAAACTGAGTTATTTGTAGTGGATGGAACTAGAGTCTGTCATACAGAGTGAAGTAAGTCAGAAAGAGAAAAACAAATACCGTATACTAACACATATATATGGAATCTAAAAAAAAAAAAAAAGTTTCTGAAGAACCACAGGGGCAGGACAGGAATAAAGACACAGACATAGAGAATGGACTTGAGGACACGGGGAGAGGGAAGGGTAAGCTGGGACGAAGTGAGAGAGTGGCATGGACATATACACACTACCAAATGTAAAACAGATAGCTAGTGGGAAGCAGCCGCATAGCACAGGGAGATCAGCTCCATGCTTTGTGACCACCTAGAGGGGTGGGATAGGGAGGGTGGGAGGGAGGGAGACATAAGAGGGAAGAGATATGGGGATATATGTATATGTATAGCTGATTCACTTTGTTATAATGCAGAAACTAACACACCATTGTAAAGCAATTATACCCCAATAAAAAATTATAGATAATATAAATAAATATTAAAATATATAAATAAAATAAATAAATAATTAAAATAAAAGATTATTTTAAAAGAATCCTCATGCCGCTGAGCTGAATTTTGAATCCGTACAGGTGCAAAACCATGCGGGATCTTAGTTCCCCAGCCAGGGATTGAACCCGTGCCCCCTGCAGTGGAAGTATGGAGTCCTAACCATTGGACCGCCAGGGAACTCCCAAGAGGGTTTCTTGAAGGAAAGGGCTGTTCTTCCTTCCGCCTCAAGTCTGATAGGGGGGCTTCAAGGGAGCATGGCCTGAATTCCCTGGAGCTGACTGGGGTGCAAGTGTGAAGCGGGCCACTAAGGTCTGCTGTGAGCCCCACCGGCAGGGCAGATAGAGACAGGTCACAGAGTCGACCTGAGGTTGTGTCACCCTGATCAGGGGATGGTGCACCCTCAGGTGATGTCTCCAATGCTGAGCAGCCCACGAGAGGAAGAGCCAGCATCTGACTGCCCCCCAGAAGGCACCACCACACTTTTTCTGCACCTGTATCTCTCCTCCCTCTCCTCCCGTCACCCTAAATGAGGCTGGAGTGACATCGTGAACCGGTGAAGGGTAAAGAGGGCTGAGAATAGGGAGAGGGAATAGTGAGGAAGCCAGCCACACCTCCCTTCCCCACTGAGTTTCCAAGCTGAACCAGGGCAGCCTGCTGGGGCCCCACCAGCTCACCTCCCCTGCTGCCCAGTTTGCCCTTCAAGTGTTCTGACCCTTCCAGACTCTTAAGTTCAGAAGTAGGGCAGGAGAAGAGATAAAGGTGGAAGCTGGACTGTCTCTAATGACCCAACCTCAGAAGTCATAAAGTATCCTTTCTACTCACCTGGATTCTAGGGGATGGCACAGAGACTGCTTTCTCTCAAACTGGAGGAATGTCACATTTGCAGTATAAGGAATTCATATAGGATGGGAGATACTGGACTAGCCATCTTTGGAAAATACATCCAATCTGTCCCATGAATAAGCAAACACATCAGAGTGGTGGACCCAGTAAATGAACTCAAGTTTTGTTAGTACCTTTTGTTCAAAGAGGAAGGAATATATGTCACACATTCTAGAAAGTTTCTCCTGCAACTTGGAGAAGATAAAAGCTTTGTTGATAAAGAGGGTTGATTGACAGTTATGAGAATAATTCACTTATTTGTGTAATCTGCCTCTTTAACAAAAATGCAGGCTCTGTGAGGAGCTCTAGAAAGATAGGTAGTTAGATAGGTAGATAAATTCTCCAGTGCATAACTCAGAGCCCAGCACATAGTAGCTGTGCAAAAAATTCTTATAGAATAAATAAATGAAATGACGAAATGCAGTGCCTGGACTTCTGAGATGAAGTGTCACTTGATGAGGTGCTGCCACCTTCTGGTCACTGGGGACCTTGCCAGCCATTTCCAACATTCCATTTCCCCATCTGCCTTTGGAAGGATGCACCCATCTCTTGCCATCACCTTTCTCAGTTTACAGGGCGCTTTCCTGATGGCTGATTGGTTTGGGTTTTAACAACAACCCTGACTCCTATGTCGATTCCCATTTGACCAGTAAGAACCGTGAAGACCAGAGGAGTTATTTACCAGAATTCTGTCTCTCTGATCTCCACATGCTCACCCCGAGCCCCGCTCAACCCTCTGCAGCCTGGTGTGGCTTCCTCCACTGCACTGTGGCTGCTCTGGCCAAAGTCTTCAAGGGCACCCTCGTGGAGTCCAGCAACCCCTTCCCCTCCATATCTCACTCTGTACAGCACTGTACACTGTCAATCTCTTCCCTCCTCTAAGTACGTCCTTCCCTCAGCATCTTCCATTAACTAACTCCTCCCCGGATTTTCCCCTGCCTCCCTGGCTGCTGCTTCTCCTCTGCTACCTCTCTACAGTCCACCTTCCCCAGGGCTGTCCTGAGCCCACTTCTCCTCACAGACTCCTGGGAGACCACCTCCCTCAAAGCCTCGATTCCCGCCTGCACACAAGTGGCCCACCAGGTCTCTGTCACCAGCCCAGTCTTCTCTCCCACCTCCAGATCCGTTCATCCAGCCCCTGAAGACGGGCTCTGCCTGGAGACCCTGCACCTCACGCCCATCTTGTCCGAAGTCAAGCTGTGGTCTCCCCTCTCTGCCAACCTCCCTGCCCTTCCCCTCACGCCCATCACCCAGCCTAGGGAATGGCACCCCCACCCACTCACTTCCCCAAGACAGAAGGCTGGGGACCACACCTGAGCGCTCCTTCCCCTCACAGCCGAGTCCACTGAATAGTTGTCAGTCTGCTCCCTCAAACCAAGCACCAGGCACTCAGGCATCTTTTAGCTCTTTTAGGTCTTGTCTAGTCTATGCCCTCGGCATCCCTCGGACCAGCCCCTCCTCCCCTCCTCTCTGCCACCATTAACATCTTCATCATTCAGAACCTGGGCCACTATGACAGGCCTTCATCACCAGCCTCCTATGACCCAAATTGCCCCTGGTTAAAACACTTCAGGATGGGGCCTAAACTCCTTGCCTGGCATCCATAGATTAGCCCTGCCTGCCACCCAAGACCAACCTCCACCCTCTGCCCATCCACCCTGCCCTCAAGTCACACCATGCACACCTCTGTGCCTCTGCCCATTCTCTTCCCTCTGCCTGGAATACCTTTCTTTCATCTGCCTATATCTAAAGCATCTCATACCCACTGTACAGACACGGAACCTGAGGCTCAGAGCACTAACATAACTTGTCCAAGGTTGTAGAGCTGGGAAGTGGTGGAGATGAGGAACCAAAGGAGGACGGTCTGAAACCTGCTCCTTTCACTCCAAAGCATCCAGGCTCTGCTGCAAGCCTCAGTTTCCCCAAGTGTAAAATGTGAGGAAGGAAAGACTCTGGGCTCTTCCTGCTCTGACTTCTTTCTTAACCAGGATTTCTTGATTTGGGGATGCTCTGAAGCTCTCTGGTGGTGACCTGGGGGTACTAAGCACCACTGCCTAGGATCCCCTAGCCAGCCACTCAGTAGAGAATGCTTGGGCCAAGCTCTGAGCTGGCTGGGCTATGTTACAAGTGGACAGACATGGTCTCCTGCCCTCCCTCCCTCAACTGCTCCAGTTTCCATTCTCTATTAGTTTTCTGTAGCTGTGTGGCAAAATACCACAAACTCAGTGGCTTAAACAATACCCATTTGTTAGCCTAGTTTTGTAGGTCAGAAGTCTGGCACAGCAGGGCTGGCTTCTCTGCTCAGGGAATCCTAAGGCTGAAACTAGTCCTCATCTGGAAATCAAACTTCTGTTCCAAGCTCATTCAGGTTGGTGACAGAATTCAAATTAAAAAGTTCTGCTGTATGAAAGACAATGTCAAAAGAATCAGAAGATGAGGCACAGACTGGGAGAATATATTTGCAAAAGGCATATCAGATAAAGGACTGTTATCCAAAATATACAAAGAACTCTTAAAACTCAGCAATAAGAAAACAAACAACCCAATTTTTAAAATGAGTCAAAGACCTTGACAGACATCTCATCAAAGAAGATACACAGATGGCAAATAAGCATATGAAAAGATGCTCCACATCATATATCATCAGGAAAATGCAAATTAAAACAATGAGATATCCCTGCATGCCTATAGAAATGGCCAAAGTCCAGAACATTGACAACACCAAATGTTGGCAAGGATGTGGAGCCACACAAACTCTCATTCATTACTGGTGGGAAGGCAAAACTGGTACAGCCACTTTGGAAGACAGTTTGGCTGTATCTTACAAAACTAAACATACTCTTACCATTCCATCCACCAAGCATACTCCTTGGTATTTACCCAAAGGAGTCAAAAACGGATGTCTACACAAAAACCTACACACAGATGTTTACTGCAAATTTATTCATAATTGTCAAAACTTGGAAGCAACCAAGACATCCTTCAGTAGGTAAATCAATAAACTGTGCTACATCCAGCCAGTGGAATATTATTAAGCCCTGAAAAGTCATGAAAGAACCTTAAATGCATACTACTAAGTGAAAGAAGGTAATCCAAAAAGGCTATGTACTATATGATTCTAACTATATGACATTTTTTGAAAGACAAAACTATGGAAACAGCAAAAAGATCAGTGGTTGCCAGGGGTTAGAGGGGAGGGAGGGATGAATAGGCAGAGCACAGAGGACTTTTAGGGCAGTGAAACCACGCTGAATGATTCCATAATGATGGATACACGTCATTATACATTTGTCCAAGCCCACAGAATGTACAACACCAAAAATGAACTCTAATGTAAACTATGGACTTTGAGTGACAATGATGTGTCAATGTAGGTTCATCGATGGTAACAAATGTACCATCTGGTGGGGATGTTGATAATGAAGGAGGCTGTGCACTGTGTGGGGGCAGGGGGATCTATGAGAACTCTGTACTTTGCGCTCAATTTCGCTGCAAACCTAAAAACTGCTCCAAAAAAACCAAAGTCTATTTCAAAGGAAAAAAATATACACTGGATTTGGAAGGTTCAATTCAAAATAAAGAATGTAAAAATATCTCATTAATAATTTTGGAAATTTGAGTCAGATAAAATATAATATTAAAATTAACGTCACTTTTTTCTTTTTTCTTTTTCTTTTTACAATGTGGCTACTAGAAATTTTTAAATGCCTTATGTGGCTTGCATTGTTTTTCTACCGGGCAGCACTGGCCTAAATCTTCAAAGCAACTGCATGACATAGGCACATTATTATCTCACAGGTGGGAGAAGTTAATGTAGCAGACGCAGCTAGTGCCCCCGGATCCCTCACATCTCCCAGGGGTCACTTGCAGCTTCAGTGCGCAGTCCCTGTACAGGCTCACAGAGTCCTAACCTCAAACATGTGCATCTCTCTGCCTGAGGGGCGGACCGGAAGTCCAGGGTAGCTAGCGCTTCTGGGACCAGCCCTCAACCAGTGGGGTGAGGAAGGGTGGATAAATACCCCAGCTTCCTCACCCTGGGTGAGGCGTGTTCTACACCAGCTCCCAGAGGGTCCCCAGTGGTATCCAGTCTCAGCTGTCCCCAGAAGTAATCTGCTTTCCTTCCCCTCCTCGCTTCTTTACTCCCTCACCACCTTCCTCCCCTCCCAGTGAAACCACTTGCACCCAAATGCTCCTATCAGGCTCTGCTATTGGAAGATCCCAAACGAAGACACTAGAACACAGACAGCTGGAAGACTCTCAGAGGTCGTATAAATAGGAAGAGACAGGCTGGTGATTTGATACCAGCAGTCTGACACCAGATCTCACACTCAGAAACCACACCTCGCTGCCCCTCATGCCACAGCCATGACATTCCTATGCGAGGAGGGTAGAGACTGTGCCCTCAAATCTGTCCAGCTTTGAGCTGACCCCCAAGCAGAGCAGGAAGTGCCTTCTCCAGGTTCAGATGATTTTGTCAAGAGGCTGAGCCGACCTGTCTCCTGCAGCCCTGGAAAGGACCCAGGCTGGCCTGCCCAGAGCTGTGCCTTGACACCGTGTCTGCTTCCCAGCTGGAGGGAAGCCAGGACTGCCAGCCAGTGCTTTGAAGGGCACTCGTCTTTGGACCAAAAGGACACACTGGGATCTGGGATCTGGGACCTGGGAAAGCTGGGGGTGGCGAGGATCCAGGGGAAGATATATGGAGCTTACTCATTAATTTAGCTTATATATGCTGGGCACTGTTGCAAATGTGTTGTGTGTGTGTGTGTGTGTGTATGTGTAATAAATGTGTATTCCTCACAGCAACCTTCTGAGGTATACACTATTATTATGCCCATTTTATAGGTGAGGAAACTGAGAACAGAGAGGGTAAGTAACTTGCCAAGGTCACACAGCTAGTAAGTATCACAGATAGGATTCAAATTTAGGCAGTCTGGCTCTTAACCATTCCTGCATTCTGACTCTCCTGAAACTTCTGGTGAGTCTACTGCCAGCTGCTCACTCTGAGCTCTGCCTGAGTACCAGTTCTCCTGGGAGATAGGCATGAACTTCTGACTAATCCCCAACTTTAGCAGAGCCCCACTCACTTACAGGAATGGACTGACAGAGGAATGTGCCCTCAAGACTGGAAAGCAGTAAGCTCCAGAAGGGGGGCTGTAATCACTGGAAAACGACACCCTTCCCTCCTACCCCCTCCCCCAGGGCCCCTCTGCCTTTTGACAGAGATCAATTAATAAGCACAGCCATTCAACCTCAGTGTAATTATTTATTCCCAGCCTCGTTCCCCAAATGATATGAGGGGGCTTAAAAAGATAAATTCACAGCATCTCCACCAAAGATATTCTGATAAATAATGCCTGGTTCATTGCCTTAACGGCCTTGTCACTGACACCCTGATGATGTGATACTGTTAGATCATTACACATAGGGTGATCAGCTCATCCTGGTTTTCTTTGAACTTTCTCAGTTTTAAAACTGAAAGTTCCTTGTTCTGGGAAACCCCTCAGATGGGCAACAAGGACAGTTGTTTACCCTCATTACACAGGATACAGCCCACAAAGTCTACTTGCTAGAAGACTAAAAATTGTAGCTCTGAGCTTCCTCAGAGCCAAGGCAAAGAGGGAAACACTGGGACTTCCCTGGTGGCGCAGTGGTTAAGAATCCACCTGCCAATGCAGGGGACACAGGTTCGAGCCCTGGTCCAGGAAGATCCCACATGCTGTGGAGCAACCAAGCCCGTGTGCCACAACTACTGAGCCTGCACTCTAGAGCCCGCGAGCCACAACTACTGAGCCCATGTGCTACAACTACTGAAGCCTGTGTGCCTAGAGCCCGTGCTCCGCAACAAGAGAAGCCACTGCAATGAGAAGTCCGTGCACCACAACAGAGAGTAGCCCCCGCTTGACACACTAGAGAAAGCCTGCGAGCAGCAACAAAGACCCAATGCAGCCAAAACTAAAAATAAATTTTAAAAAAACAGAAAACAAAAAAAAAAAATCAGGTGGTCATAAAAAGCCTTTCTTAATATTGAGACCTAAGAAATTTCCACCATGAGTTATCACACTTGTGGTGAGTACAAAAGTGGGTTCCCTCTAGGTGCTTTTCTTACGCCTTATGTAGTAACAGCAGGCCCTTCCATAGCACATGCCATGTGCTAAGCGCTCTCACAAAACCTTCTCATACGTGAATTCATTCAAGTCTCAAAACCACTCTAGAAGGCAGGCACTGAGGCTCCTCTTTCCTTGGTCTGAGAGGACGCACGTCTCCCTGCTCTTTCCAGGGAGAGCCAGGAGTCCACGGAGTAAGAGGAGGGGCAGGGAAAGCAGCAAGAGGGAAGAGGCCAGGGATGGGGGCTTCCAGATGCCCCTCTCCCCTCCCCCAGGCCAACACTGCCTGCCTGACATTGACTCAATGGAAAGAGTGAGCAGTGCCTGGTGTCACTCCCTGGCACCAGAGGGCATGCCGGATGTCAGAAGATCCTGTTCTGCCAGGTAACAGAACGCACCTGCAGGGCCTGCAACACGGAGCCCGGGCAAAATGCCTCCTTCACGTGTGCTCTGCGTGGTCCCCTGATGCCCCTTACCACACCGCCCTTCCACGCCAAAATGCCAAGATCTCTTGAGCCTACTAAGCCCCTTGGACTCTGGGCAGAAAAGGAGGGGGCGGGCGTGACCCACCCCCCAATCCTTCTGTGACTGGGAAGCTAATGACTCCAGGGTCAGAAATAACCCCAGAGTCAGCTCCCCGTGTGCCGCCCCTCCCCTCCCCTCCCCTCCCCTCCCTTCCCAGAAAGCCTGGGCCCTGAGTCAGAGGCAAGAGCCTGAAAATAAACAAGGACCCAGTTAATCTGCTGTGAACACCACAGAACCACGCTGTGGAATTCCCTGATAAATCAGGGACCCAGTGAAGAACTGAGGCCTGGAAACACAGATGTCTTTCCCCCAGATCCAGCTGCGTGTGCTCAGGGCCAAATATACCTGTGCTGTGGAGGGATAGAAGAGAGAGGGGAAATCTAGTGCAGAGGAAGTCGGGGAGAAGGAGTGCTGGGCCTTACTCTCAGGGGTTTCCAGGCCAGGAACTGAGGAGGAGAGCCCCAGGCCTGCCCTCAGGGGGCCTCCAGTCTCGTGGCAAGGTGGACGCACAGCACATGTCAGGAATAGTCAGAGGCTGGTCTGGAGTACGGAGGTGGGAGCTGGGCCACTCAGGTGTCAGATGCCCCTCCTTATTCATGCCTTCAAAACAGTGTGGGATACCTGTACCACACTCCATGGCTGAGTCACTGACCCCAATCCTCAGATCAGACCGGGATGAATGAAGCTCTCCCCTCCCCACTCCTCTTTCCCTCCCCAACAGAAAGGACATGTAACTGATTCCCAGGACAGACCAGTTAACTTCCACAAGCCCTAAAAATAACGGAACCACTTCATACTCTGAACTGAGCCTCCCCCCACCCGCCCCCACCTTGGCCCACCCCCTAACCAGCCAGATAAAGGCAGCTGCTGGGGCTGGCAGGGGACAGAGACCTGGAGCCAGGGCAGCGAGAAGGCATCTGACAGAGCCGGCAGAGCAAGACCAGCCCCAAACGAGAGGAACAACAGCCCCTTAGGCCGCACCTGCCACAGACCCCAAACCCCCATCAGCCAAGCAGGACCCTCGGGTGAGTAACCCACCCCTTTGTCTCTCCACGGCAGGGCTGGATCTCCAGGCTGGGACACCCCCTGGATCCTCTCAGGGTAGCATGTATGAGGGGCAGCTCTGGGTGGGGGAAGGAGGGTGAGGGGCGTGCATCTGGAGGCAGGTGAGTGGAGGGGTCTGATAGAAAGATTCCAAGAAGAAGTTAAGAGAGAGTTATCGTGAGCTCCACGGGGGGTCCCAGAGTGTCTGCCACAGGCCTGAGGCCTGCAGAGGGGCAGGTTCCAGCCAGCCTGGCATAATCCAGAAAGGCTTGCGGGAGGAAATGGCCTGGGGTTGCAATTTTTAAAATACAGGTATGGAGCTCCTCAGGCTTCAGGGCTTCTTCCCAGGAAAGCCTCAGCTAGGCCCAGTGTCTGGAAGAAAGGACAGAGGCGGGGGAGAACATGGAGGCTGGAGGGGGGTAAGTGGGCCCGACTCTGCACTGGTAGGACAAGCCCGGTGCCCAGCTGCTGCGGGTGAAAGTCTTGGCATATCTGGACCGGGAATGTCTCCCCAGGGCTGGCCTGAGCCCAGCTCCCCACAAATCATGGCCTAGGGCCTGGGGTGGGATGCAGGCCATCGACTTGCCCAGTTGGAAAGCCCTTGGGGAAGATCTGGGGTGGGGTGGGTGGCGGCGCAAGGTAGGGCAACCAGATCTGAGTCTGTCCAGATGTAGAGATGTGTGGAGGTGCCGGGCCAAGAAAGAGCAGACCTGGAAGCAAAAGTAGGGGTCTCCCTGAGAGGCCGGCCCAGCCCTGGGAGGCCGAGCTCAGGGACACCCACTGAGGCTCAGGCCCTGCCCTAAGTCTTGTCCCAGTTCTGAAGTCTGCCCTCACCCCGCCCCTGTCCCTGCCCTCAAGAACCATGGTGGGAAGGCCTTGCTACCACCTGGAAGAGCCTCCTGGGTCACCTCCTTCCCCTCTTGGGGCCTGTTTCCCTGTCTGAACAGTGAGGGGGTTGGGCTCAGTGACCTCTGCGGGTCCTCAGGTCTGCCATCTCTGGACTTTGCGATGCTGACAACTTGTGACCATAGTAGGAATTCTGGAGATTCCTGGGGGTGGGGATAGGGTGGAGCTGGTGGCCTGTACATACCATCTGCTCAGGCCACCCTGGTGACAGGACAGTGAGGAGGTGGGGACAGTTGAGGTCTGCCTGTGGCAGAGGGTCCTCATGAGAACTCGGAGACTAAAGGAAGCACCCGGAGCAGGTAATGAGACTCGGGCTGCCGGCTTTAGACGTCACACTCCTTGGGGCTCGGATGCCTTTGGTGGACAAGTCGGGGTGGGGTGGGGCACACAAGGCTCAGTTTCCCCCCTTCCGAGGCAGCCGTGAGAAGAAAGTCCTTCCCCCAGCCCCAGGTCGCTTCGGCCAGGAGAGGGTTCTAGCACTGGTCATGCTGTAGGCCAGCGGCCTGACACCAGCTCAGGAGGCAGGATCAGGGAGCCCAGGGCAGAGAAGGAGATGAGGTGGGCCCAGGCTCCCAGGGTCCCACTGGCTGAGCCTGACCTCTCCCCAGCGCAGGGCTGCTGTGCTGAGGCCAGGACCTCGGCTATATTTAGCACCGAGTGCGGAGCAGAGCAGTGGGTCAGGGGCAGTAAGAGGGGGAACGTGCTTCTCATACTTTCCCTACTGGCCTCTGGGGACTGTTAGTACACCTGTCACAAGACAGATAAGACACCGAGGACAGAGACCAGAGAAGGGCTTGAGCGGTGGGAGGCCTTGGGGGGCAGGGATGGGAGGGGTCTTTGTGGAAGCTGATGGGCATGAAGAGGGAGAAAGAAGAGGAGCACAGGAGATTCGGGTTGCACACAACTGGGGATGAGGATCCACGAGTGAGGGGCGGGGCTATCTCTGCAAGAAGGCCCTTGGTCGCACTGCCTCCCCTCCCTGTGGGTGTCACCCTCACACTCTCCTGGGGTGCCTTCCGGGGAACAGAGGGACACCACGGCCACTAAGAAAGCTTCACACGCCCTACCTATAGGGTCTAGGAACTCCAAGCCAGCACTGCCTGCCCCTCATTCGCCAAGATCTGACTCTAGGCCTCTTCTTTAAGTAACAGTGGTTGGGCCAGAAGATCCTTGAGGTCGCTCTAGCTCAGATTTTCTGAGTCTTGGCACAGAAAACCCCTAACTAGGATTCAGAATCAGGCTCTGCCTAACCATGAGATACCTGGTGAACCCTCACTCAACCTCGCTACTTCCGCTGTAGCTCGGGCTGCTGGCCCCCGCTTTGCCTCCCTGGCCTGGGAAGGGTGAGTGGAGCTGGGCAGGCCACCCCCCTTGCCCCCCTCCCCCATGAAAGTGACAAGTGCGCCCTCTGGTGTTACGAAAGGAAACATAACTGATGACTATTTCTCTCCATGGAAAATAGTTACCAGTTTAGGGAACTGCCTCCCCCTGACTGGGACCCCTTAAATCAGAATTCCCACAGGCCACTCACCTGAGAGTCTTCCAGGGAAAAACTGATTTTGGCAAAGGCAGGCAAGGACGGGCACGTCCAATTTTCCCAGTGGAGGTTTGGGCATCCCTTGGCTGAAGGACAGCTTCAAAGCCCGCAGTGCCCTGTTTGCTCCCTAGCAACCCAGGTGATTCTGGGGAAGCACCCTGATGGATGGCTCCATGTGCATTAAACTCAAGACTTGTCATATATCAACCATGCAGGTGGCAGGGTGAGACCCAGGCGAGGTCTGGAAAGGGAGGAGGTCTCTAAGCACATGCCACAGCAGGGCTACTCTGCCCCTGGGCCCTGCTCCCTGCCATTTCTCCCAGCAACCAGCCCCATCCCACCTAAAGCCCCCCACCCCATCCTCATCTCTGTCCCCTCTCCTCAGAAGGATGGCCGACGCTCAACAGGTGGCTCCCACCCCAAGCATCCCAGTGGCAGCTACAGAGGACCTGCCCCTCCCTCCACCACCTGCTCTGGAGGATCTGCCACTGCCGCCACCCAAGGAGTCCTTCTCCAAGTTCCACCAGCAGCGGCAAGCCAGCGAGCTCCGCCGCCTCTACAAGCACATCCACCCCGAGCTCCGCAAGAATCTGGCTGAGGCTGTGGCTGAAGACTTGGCTGAGATCCTGGGTTCCGAAGAGCCCACTGAGGGTGATGTCCAGTGCATGCGCTGGATCTTTGAGAACTGGCGGCTGGACGCCATTGGGGACCATGAGAGGCCACCTGCCAAGGAGCCCGTGCCCGGCGGCAATGTCCAGGCCACCTCCCGCAAGTTTGAGGAAGGCTCCTTTGCCAACAGCACAGACCAGGAGCCAGCCGGACCTCGGCCATCTGGAGGGGACGTCCATGCAGCCCGCTGGCTGTTTGAGACAAAGCCACTGGATGAGCTGACGGGCCATGCTGAGGCACCGGCAGCTACAGTGAGGGAGCCTGCAGCCAGTGGAGATGTCCAGGGTACCAGGATGCTCTTTGAGACGCGGCCACTGGACCGCCTGGGCTCCCGCCCCTCCATCCAGGAGCAGAGCCCCTTGGAGCTGCACTCAGAGATCCAGGAGCTGAAGGGCGATGTAAAGAAGACGGTGAAGCTGTTCCAAACAGAGCCGCTGTGTGCCATCCAGGACGCAGAGGGAGCCATCCACGAGGTCAAGGCCGCCTGCCGGGAGGAGATCCAAAGCAACGCGGTGAGGTCTGCCCGTTGGCTCTTCGAAACACAGCCTCTGGATGCCATCAACCGGGACCCCAGCCAGGTGCGGGTGATCCGGGGGATCTCTCTGGAGGAGGCGGCCAGGCCCGACGTCAGTGCAACTCGCTGGATCTTTGAGACACAGCCCCTGGATGCCATCCGGGAGATCTTGGTGGACGAGAAGGACTTCCAGCCATCCCCAGATCTTATCCCTCCTGGTCCAGACGTTCAGCAGCAGCGGCATTTGTTTGAGACCCGAGCACTAGACACTCTAAAGGGGGAAGAGGAGGCTGGACCAGAGGCGCCACCCAAAGAGGAAGTGGTCCCCGGTGATGTCCGCTCCACCCTGTGGCTATTTGAGATGCAGCCCCTGGATACACTTAGAGACAAGGTCCAAGTGGGTCACCTGCAGCGGGTGGGACCCCAGGAGGGTGAGCGGTTCATGTACGAGCGTCTATCCAGTGATGGTTCCTCAGCACTGTGCCTCTCTCAGAGTGCTCCCCAGAGGGATGGGGTGAAGGGAGACGTGAAGACCTTTAAGAACCTTTTTGAGACCCTACCCCTGGACAGCATCAGGCAGGGTGAAGCTTCGGCCCATGGGAGCATAAGCAGAGCAGAAGGAACTGATTCTGCTGGGCAGTCCCAGGATATAGGGTCCCCGGTGTATGCCATGCAGGATGGCAAAGGCCACCTCCATGCCCTGACCTCTGTCAGCAGAGAGCATGTAGTCGGAGGTGATGTACAGGGTTACAGGTGGATGTTTGAGACACAGCCCCTAGACCAACTAGGCCAAAACCCCAGTACCGTCGACGTGGTGCGGGGCATCACCCGGCAGGAAGTGGTGGCTGGAGACGTGGGCACTGCCCGGTGGCTCTTTGAGACCCAGCCCCTGGAGGTAATCCACCAACGGGAGCAGCAGGAACGACAGGAAGAAGAAGGAAAGCCTCAGGGAGGCCCTCAGCTTGAAGCATCCCCCAAGGGCGATGTGCAGACCATCCGCTGGTTGTTCGAGACATGTCCAATGAGTGAGTTGGGTGAGAAGCAGGGGTCAGAGGTCACAGATCCCACACCCAAGGCCAAGGCACGGTCCTGCACCTGGATGTTCACGCCCCAACCCCCAGACAGACCAGAAAGCTCCAGGGAGCAGCACCTTGAGGTCAGCCAGGTCCAGGCTGGGGAAAGACAAACAGACAGATACGTCTTTGAGACTGAGCCTCTGCAGGCCTCAGGCCATCCCTGCAGAAGGGGGCCTGTGCGATACTGCAGCAGAGTGGACATCCCCTCAGGGCAGGTGTCTCGTCAGAAGGAGGTTTTCCAGGCCCTGGAGGCAGGCAAGAGGGAAAACCAGGGATCCAGGGTAATCCCTGAGCCCATCCCAGCAGGCTCTGTGCACAAGTTCACCTGGCTCTTTGAGAATTGCCCCATGGGCTCCCTGGCAGCTGACAGCATCCACGGGGGCAATCTCCAGGAAGAGCAGCCCATGGGCCCCTCAGGCAACAGGGTGTGGGAGAGGCAACAGACTGCAACTGAGGGGACCCTGCGGACTCTGCATGCCACGCCTGGCATCCTGCACCACGGAGGCATCATCATGGAGGCCCGAGGGCCAGGGGAGCTCTGCCTTGCCAAGTACGTGCTCCCAGGCCCAGGGCAGGGCAGCCCCCACGTTCGGAAGGAGGAGCTGGTGTCTGGCGAGCTTCCCAGGATCGTCCGCCAAGTGCTGCGCCGGCCAGACGTGGACCAGCAGGGGCTGCTGGTGCAGGAGGACCCAGTGGGCCAGTTTCGCCTCAAGCCACTGAAGCTGCCAGCACCAGGCAGCAGCTGGAAGGTCGAAGACATGGACCCTGAGTTCCAGCAGTTGCTGGCTTGTGGCCTCGGGACCTCGATGGCGAGGACTGGGCTAGTGATGCAGGAGACAGAGCAGGGCCTAGTGGCACTGACCGCCTACTCTCTGCAGCCCCGGCTAACCAGCAGGGCCCCCGAGAGGAGCAGTGTGCAGCTGCTGGCCAGCTGCATAGACAAAGGAGACCTGAGTGGCCTGCACAGTCTGCGGTGGGAGCCACCGGCTGACTCAAGTCCAGTGCCAGCCAGCGAGGGGGCCCAGAGGCTGCCCCTGACTGAGAGCATCATCCATGTTCCCCCACTGGACCCCAGCATGGGGATGGGGCATCTGAGAGGGCCGGGGGCCACCCCCTGCCCCCCACAGGCCATTGGAAAGGCAGTCCCTCTGGCTGGGGAAGAAAAGCAGGAAAGCAGGTGCACTGGGCAGAAAGCGATGGAAGCTTTGGGAAAGTCAGATGGAGCCACGACTATGCCCCTGGGGCCCAGGTCCCCAAACCTCCAGAGTCTGCGAATGGCAACAGCCGAAGCCCAAAGCCTGCACCAGCAAGTTCTGAGCAAGCACAAGCAGGGCCCCACCCCTGGAGCCGCCTCTATGCCCTCCCAGGATAGTCTTCTGCAAGTACCGGCCACAGCCACTGGGACTGCCCAGAGCAACACCAGGCCTCTGGCTGGAGGTGACCCCAGGATCCCAGCAGCCCCCAGAAAGGTCAGTGGGGAACAGAAAGCACTGCCTGGAGGGCTGCCTAGGGGGTGGGTGACTATTCAGGATGGCATTTACACTGCTCACCCCATCAGGACCTTTGACCTACCGGGGGGTGTCTGGCTTTCTGAGAGAGGAGCCTTGCCAAGGGGCAGGGAGACTGCGCTCCCGTCTCAGGCTCCCAGCCCACTCCTGGAAGGCCCAGGTCAGAGTCTCGGGCCTGGGCAAGAGGAGCCTGGGAGCCACACACAGAAGGCCTGGGGACCTCCAGAGAAGGTGATGGCAGGACTCGGCCCAGGGGTCCTCCAAGCTGCAGAGACCACCCTGAAGGCTGTCCCTTTAGCCCCCCACACTCTGGCCTCTGGGCCTCAGGCTGCAGGTGCCAGCCTGCACTCCCATAATGCCTCTGTTCCGCCTCCTCCTCCTCTCCCAGCTGCTGTGACGGGACCTGACTTCCCAGCCCAAGCCGGCCATGATGAGAATTCCATCCAGCAGGCCTCTGAGCCCACGCAGGACCCCCTTCTCCAGTCCCACAGCAGCCCTGCTGGCCAGAGAAGCCTTGGGGATTCACAGACAAAAACTCCAAAACTGGAGCCCACCACGCACCCAAGGAAGAAGCCCCAGCTGCCCCCCAAACCTGCACACCTAAGCCAGATCCCCCCGCCTCACTGGCTGCCCAAGCCCTCAGCCCTGTCTCCCAGCTCCTCTAAGGAGGTGGGGCAAGGAAAATACAGACAAGGTGAGACTGGTACAGCTGACCATGACCTTCGGCCAACCAAGGTCCCCACCACTGCAGGCCAGGGCCGAGTATCGCCGGCTGGATGCTCCACTGGACAGAGCCAGCACAGCCCCCAGCATGACTCCAGCACTGTGGCCCCCAGGCCCACCAAAAGTCAGGCTGCGGGCAGCAACGACCAGAGCCCTGAGCCCCTCAAGCTCTCAGCTCTCAGCAGTGACCCCACCTCACCACAGCAGGGCCCCAGCCCCTCAGGAAAGAAGTGCACAGACGGTTCCCAGCAAGGGGTCCCTGAGAGCTCCAAGATTCTGCAGGGAAGCCAGCAAGAGCTCCAGGGCCTCCTGAGCCAGGTGCAAGCACTGGAGAAGGAGGCCAAAAGCACTGTGGACGTGCGGGCATTGAGGAGGCTCTTTGAGGCTGTGCCCCAGCTGAGAGGGGCTCCTCCAGCTCCTGCTGCCCCCAACAAGCCCGAGGCCTCAGTGGAGCAGGCCTTTGGGGAGCTGACAAGGGTCAGCACGGAGGTGGCCCGGCTGAAGGAACAGACCCTGGCCAGGCTGCTGGACATCGAGGAGGCCGTGCACAAGGCCCTCAGCTCCATGTCTAGCCTCCAGCCTGGGACTAACACCAGAGGCCATTCCCAGGGACCTCTAAAGGACCACAGTGCCCACAAGGTCAGTGTCACAGACAGCAGTAGAGTCAGGCCCAACTGCCCAGGCCAGGAGGTCAGGAGTCAACCTGAGGTTACATGCCACACTGAGGTCCAGGTTCAGGCCAAGGTCAGAAATCACACTGAGGCCAGAAGTCAAGCAGCCCCAACCACCCCTTCTACTCGGAGGCTGGAGACCATGAGAGAAGAGTCAAGCCTCCCTCGAGTGTTACCTCCCAGCAGAGATTCACCCTCCTCCCCAACCTTTATCTCCATCGAGTCGGCCACTAGGAAGCTTCTGGAGGCTCTCAGCCCCAGGTGCAGCCCCAAGGTCTCAGTGAGAAGCACACACCTCCCCCAGGATGTGGGCCATGCTCAGCCCCACCAGAAAGATGTCTGGGACAAGGCCAGGAAGAAAGAAGCCACCCAGTGCTCCGGACAGCCCCAGCATGCCCCTGCCTCAGTCAGCCCCCTGCCCACCAGGCAGCAGAAAAGTGTTCTGGAGCTGCAGACTGGGCCCGGTGGCTCCCAGCACTATGGAGCCACAAGAACAGTGACCGAGCAATATGAGAGGGTGGACCAGTGCAGGCCCTCAGTGCTCACCTCCCCCACCACGGTCACCGAGCCCACAGAGCTGCCCAGGGGCCCAGGCCCCCACCTCGGGCTCCACGCCTCCCCCTTGATGAGGCAGTTCCTGCACAGTCCAGCCGGGCTCAGCGCAGGCCTGGCAGAAGCTGGGAAGATGTGTGTGCCCTGCAGCCACTCCCAGCCAGCTGCCCAGTGAGCCCCTCCACCTCCCACCACAGCCTCCCACCCATCCCCAGGGCCCTGGGACGGAGGTGGGTGCCTACCTCCTGCACAGATGAGGCAAGGACCAAAAAGAAAGGGCATCTTCTGAGACTTGTGGAAAGTTTCCTTTTCATCAGTTCTTGCCAAAGGGGGGAAAGAAAAGTGGAAAGAAGCCTCTCTGAGTAGCCCAAGCCCAGGAGCTGGATGGGGGCTCACAGCTGCTCGCGGAGGATGTAATCTATACAGGCACACACGCTCCTCTCACAGGCCTAGCCCGCGTGCCAACACGAGTGAGTATGCACGCCACTGCCTGAGACGGAGCCCCATGAGTGACCTTCAGCCTTCATTTCTTTTAATACAAGTCAAATGTTCTTAGTCTTCTGCTCCTTAATTTCTGGAGAGGACAGGGCCAGCTGCACTGGTCTCTGTTTCAGATTGGCTAGGGCCCCAGAAGGGCCCCTTCATTACCATCTCTCTCATTCAGCGAGTCATCCTGGCAGTACAAAGGTCATACAGAAAAGGTCGGCGATCACCAATGTCCCTAGAAGCCAAAGGTTCTCTCCACCCCCAATGCCCCTGACTCTGTACCCCAAATGGGAAGGACACAGTCTGAATAAACCCAAGTTTTATTCCCTCCTCTCTGTGTCTAACTGTGCATCTGTCCCAGAGTCTGGATTCTCACTGTAGGGGAAAAACAGCCACACCTCCAGGTGCCCTGTGTTCCTGGCAACAGCAGTGTTAGAAAGCTCTGAAAAGCCACCCCTTCTTCTACCATCTTGGTTGGGAACCAGAAAGGCCTGCCCATCCCCCATTCTCCTTGCTCCCCATGCCCCAACACATACATACACTGCTGCCCTCTACCTTGGACACCACCCTGGAGTGGAATCTGAACAGAATCCTGCCCCAGAGTGGAAGAATGGCCCAGTCAGGCCGGGAAGGAGGGAGGGCCACAGCCAGGAGAACTCCAGTGGCCAAGACTGCTAGGCCACCTTCCTCCTGGTCAGGCCAGGTGCAATGTTTAGAGCAGAGGTTCCTGGGAAGGGGAGGGCACAGATCCTGGCCTGGAAAGTCAGAATGATCTGGTGAAGGGCCCTTTTCCACACTTTGAAAAAGCACTGAGCGCCTGCTGCATGCCAGGCCTGTTCTAGGCAGCTGGGACACAGAGGTGAGGTCTAATGGGGTCATACACTCAGGGAACTGACTTTCTAGAATGAGGAGGCAGAGAGACTATGAATAAACAGGAAAAATCAGTTCAGGAATAAGGGTTATGCGCCTGACTAAGCCATTCTCCCACTCTGGGGTAGGAATCTTAAAACATGATGATGTGACAGTGGTAGGTGATTGCCTTAGAGAGTGTGGCCAAGGCACACCTCTCCAAGGAGAAAAAATTTTTCAACTGAGATCTGAATAACAAAAAGCCAGTTATGGGACAATCAGAGGGAAGTGCCAGCTAGGCAGGGGGACGAGCACATGCAAACACCCAGAGGTGGGAGTGAGTGTAGTTCCTGGATTGCCTAAACACCCTTCCGTATAGGTGGACAACTACGATTGTCCACCCCTGCCTCCCCTGACGCACACACACATCCTGCCCCCGATAAGGTTAGGTGGAAACTTGTCCATACTTTGCTTTTGTTGAACAGGTAGGCTCCCATCATACCACCAGCCCAGGGATCAGCCCTCCACACCCCTCCCAGCCCCATCATTGCCTGCTCCACTGACAGGGGTTCCCCTGGGGCAGCAGAGCTCTGAGCTGGAAGCAGCCTGTCCGCTGGAAGACTGGTGTGTATAAGCAGTTAAGATAGCAAATCGGCCTACCTGGGCCGGCTACACATCTCATTATTACCCCCTCGCCACGGGTCACCCTCCCCCGTCCTCTGTGGGATCTCACTTGATTACAGGGCCCAGTAACTTATGGCATGACTATTCTCAGTGTTCCCATTTGTAAAATGGGCCCGATTATAAGTGCCTACTATTGTGCAGATTAAGTGAATTAATATATGTAAAGTGCTTGGAACTATGCCCAGCGTCTGGAAACTCAAGGCTGTTCACTTCTCCTACTGTAATTATTAGTTTTAATCTATCTCTTGTTCTCACCTCCAGGTGGACTCCCTGTCTCGTTCATCTCAGTATCCTTACTGCTTATCACAAGTGCCTAGAAGGCACTGCACAAATGTCAAATAAATGAACCCCTGGGTGAATGAAATGATTGAGTGAATTCACTGATTCATCCAACTAACATTTATTGAGCACCTACTTCATGCCAGGTTCCATCCAGGGTGCTGAGAATAGAGATGAACATGGCAGAATTTACCCCTGACCTCATGGAACTTAGAGAGGGAAGACAATATATTATAAGCAGAGAAGGTAATTTTAGAAGGGAGCGATACTGTGAAGGAAATAAAAACAAGGTCAGCCCACGAGAGGAGAATTGGCAGTTACTTTAGCTTGCGCGGTTGGGGAAGGCATCTCTGAACGACAGAGGAAGCCAGTCCTAATACCTGGAGGTGGCGGCCTAGGGGGAAGAGTGGGGAGAGGTTGGGGGATGGGTAGTGAGCGCACCAGAGGCGGCACGCAAGGAGAACAGCGGCCGCTCGGTAAGGCCTCGCCCAGTGCCCTCACAAGCTATCACACCTGCCATCACACCTGCTGCCGAACCCCAGGCACCGCCTCTCCTCCTGCCGGGGGAGTGGGCGTCATTTCCACGCGGGCCGACTGGGGGCGGAGCATGAGGCGCCCAGACCCCGCCCCTAGCCTGGAGGGGGCGTGTTCCCACCCGCCGTCGCCAAGGTGACAATGACATCACCTCGGCCGCTGGGTTCGGAACTTTTCGGGCGGCGGTATCCGTTGCTGGGAAACACCCGGCAGGCGGGCAGCCAGGGGCAGGCTCCGCGCGGCAGACGCAGGACACCAGTACACGCCGTCCTGGCAGGCCCCTGCTCGGAGCCTCCCTCCCGGATTCCAGAAGGATGCCAGTTCCGGTCCTCACCCCTGCCGCGGCCCCATCCAGGACCGTCCTGCCGGCCGGGCGCCTCCTCCCTTCTCATTACTCTGTCACTGCCTCTGTTCCGAGCGTATCCAACAGTCCCCATCTTCACCGCCATCACCCTGTCCCAGGCCACCATCCATCCCCCATTTCCTGGACCACTGCCATAGCCTCCCAAGTGGTCTTCCCTTTGCCCTGTCTTTACAGTCTGTCATCCACCTGGCACCCAAAGCTCTTATCAAGAGTTTACCAGACCAAGTCACTCCTTTATAATACCCTCCACAGGTTTTCAGCTCACTCAGCCTGAAATCTAACTCTTCTCAGGGGCCTGTAAGACCAGAATGCCTTGCCTCTCAATCTTCCTCTCCAGCTTCATTGCCCCTCTCTCCTCCTCACCCACATCCCCCTAGTTACACTGGCCTTCCTGATCTTCACAGAACACACCAAGCTGATTCCCGCCTCAGGGCCTTTGCACCTGCTGTACCCTACGCTAGGAAGTCTCTTCTGCAAGATCTTTAGTGGCTGGGCTCTTTCTCACTCACATTCCAGTTCAAATGTCTCTCCAGAAAGAACTTTCCTGATCCATACCTCCTCTGCCTCCCCAACCTAACCCGACACCCACCCACTGCCCATCTATAGCGGCCTTCCTCCAAGTTATCATGCTGTGCTATTTTTGTTTGTTTTCCTGAGAACCTATCACAGTAGAAAAGTATCTTGCTCACATATTTGCTTGTTTATTGTCAGCGTTCTGCATACTATTCCTGCATGGCAAACCACCCCAAATTTAGTGGTTTTAAAAACCATTTTATGGTGCTCATGAATTCTGTGGGTCAGGAATTTAGACAGAACACAGTGGGCATGATGTGTGAGGCCTCAGCTGGAAAGTCTCAAAGGGTGGGGGTAATATGACAGCTAGGGTCTGCAAACATCTGAAAACTCACTCACTCACTCACTCAAATGTCTGGCAGTTGATGCTGGCTACTGGCTGGGACCTCAGCTGGAACGTCAGCCAGAACACATATGTGTGGCCTCCCCGTGTTGCCTGGGCCTCCTCACATTATGGGAGTCTCAGGGTAGCTGGACTCCTGTGTTGCATCTCGTTTCCAAAGGCGTGTGTCCCAACTAACAAGGCAGAAGCTGCATTGCCTTTTATGATCTAGCCTCAGAAGTCACACACAATCACTTCTGCATTATGTTGGTTACAAGTAAGTCACAAGTCTGTGTATATTGAATGGAAGGGGTATTAGACACTACCTGTTGATGAGGAAGAGGCAACGTTCTAGAAGAATATGTGGCCAACTTTGGAAAGTGCCATCTCCACAGGCAAATCTCCCTCCACTGGAGTATCATCTCCATGCCAACCACTTCTCATTTGTTTATTGTTGCATCTCCAGTGCCTAGAATGGTACAAAAGCACATAGTAGGTGCTCAATCCATGTTTTAGAGTGAATAAATGAAGGTTTGTCTTTCAAGGAGTCATTTGAGCCCAGTTCTTCTCCCTGTAAGTATAGTTCCTATCCCAGCCCTTGATTTTGGCCTGGTCTGCTCTGGAGGAAGCCCAGTGTTTGCGTTGGAAGGTGGGAATCACGTACAGTTTTTTGTTTGTTTTTTGTTTTCTGGCAGGGACTGCAGGTGGGGGAGAAAGGGCAGTTATTGGGGATTGAGCAACATGTAGCCAAATGAGATTCTGGAACAGTGTTCTACTGTAAGGGGTGTTGAAAACCCAGTCTGTTTCTTCTCATTCTGAACTCTGGAAATGCCCAGGTGAGGACTGTGGTTTTGTCTTCTGGGCCATCTGGGCAAGAGGTGGCCCTGAAGCCGCCCACACACCTATTAAGGTATGCAAACTCTCCCTGCTTTGTGACTGGTGAAGGACCCTCCATTTGATCTTCCCAAAGTCCTGAAGCCGGTACAGTTTCTCCTCTTGTTTTCTCCTGTCCAGGAGGGATGAGCCAGAGAAGTCAACCCAGGCTTCTCCAGGCCCCATCTCCTCACATCAATCTGTGGCTTACCCTTCCCCCTCCCTTCCATCTCCACTGTGGCTCAGGAAGAGTTTGGATGTCATTACAGCAACAGCCATCCCAATGCCCTTCCCACCTCCAGTGCCACCCCCAAACTGTCAATCCTCCAGTCCAGCCCTGCAATGGCTCCTCACCACCTCCACCATAAAACCCACACTCCTCACGTCATTCAAGGCCCTTCTTGTTCAGCTGCTGCCTGTGTTTATTGCCTCTCTCGCTCCATTCCCCCAAGAGAATCAGAACTTCCAGGTCCTTTAATGTTCTATCCAGGCTTTGTCACACCACCCTGGCTTTGTCCAGGGTCAGCTTACCCACTGGGCACAGCAGGCATGGATGGAGCCTCAGGCCCACAATACTTGATGGGCCCAACAGGAAAAAAAGAACTTTTGGGTAGAAGAAAATGGTTTAGTATATAACATTAGTAACCACCACAGTTGTTAAATATATATTTTTTTTGTGGTACACAGGCCTCTCACTGTTGTGGCCTCTCCCGTTGTGGAGCACAGGCTCCAGACGCGCAGGCTCAGCGGCCATGGCTCACGGGCCCAGCCGCTCAGCGGCATGTGGGATCTTCCTGGATCGGGGCACGAACCCACGTCCCTTGCATCGGCAGGCGGACTCTCAACCACTGCGCCACCAGGGAAGCCCTTAAATATATTCTTAAATATTTTTTTATGGAGGAAGGAGCCCATGAAAGCCCGAGTGCCTAGGGCTTACGAAAGTCATAATGCAGCCCCCCTCATTTCCCCCTCCGGTTCATTTCTGTAAGCTTGGTGTTGAAGACACAGCTCTGAGGCAACCTTTTGAAGGAAGCAGAAGCCATGGAGGGTGTCCTTCTCTGACCTCTCAACTTTATGCAGTTTTGTAGCTTGGAAAACACCGTTGTAAACTTTCCGTTTTGTACGTGTCCCCCCTCCCCCCCCACTGTTGGTACCTGCGAGTCAGCGACACACACACACTTTTTCTCCCTCATGAAGGTACCCGCTCCCCACCTGTGGCAGAGCTGCCAAGTTAGACAACTATCTAACTTCGGAAGAAAATTCTGGCTGAGGCTCAGCCTGGGGGACACAGCAATTGGCTCCTGGTCCCAAACCTGTACGTCGGGCGCCCGGACGCTAGTCCCGGGTTGGCGCGCTCACCCGGCCGCGGTGGGTGTGGGGGGCGTGGGGGACGTGGGGGGGCGTGGGGGGCGGGGCCTCGGGTCTAGCAGGCGGCCGCTCGGCCTCACGCTGCTGCCAGCTCCACCCACCCCCGACCGGAAGCAGGAAGCTGCCTCTGAGTAGGGAGCTCCGGCTCTACCCTGACGCACCCCCTTCCTCCTCCCCTCCCGCCTCTGCCGTTAGTTTTCTTACGAAAAAGTGCTGCTGAGAATTCCCAGAAGGTCCCGGATGTGAAGTCACCGGCGTGAGGTCACCGAGGCTGGTTCCAGGAATCTGAAGCTTGTGGGGGAGGAAGGAAAGCGCCGAAAACAGGGGAGCAGGGGGGGAGCAAGTGGAGCCGTAGCTATTGTTGGCGGGGGCCCCCTGGCTCCCCTGAGTCCCACGCTTGTCTCCAGCTGGGTCTTCTGACCCCAAGAGAGGTTCCAAGGGAAAAGATGCTTCACATCTCCCATAGTATAGAAATGCCAGTTGAAACCAATATACTGATCTAAAAGGAGTGTTTATCCACTTTTGGGAGGCGGAGGGGTGGGAGAGAAGTGGAGAACAACCTGGCGTTAGGATCAGAATTTTAAATGAACATACCCTTTGACCTAACAGTTGCGCGTACAGTAGCTCTATCACCTACTAACTAACCTTGGAAATCATACAGTATCACTTGCACATTTTGTTCATGATAGGTCACTAAGGCTGGCCCATATTCAAGGGGAGAGGAATTAGATTCCCTCTTTTGATAAGTATGAAAGAATTTGCAGCCATGTTTTTAAACCATCACAGCTGTTATTATTGTGGCCCTTAGTATACTCTAGCTTCTAGTAAGTGAATTATCTCACTTCTTACCTATCAGCTCCACGTGGGAGAGCAAGGATTCATTTGATTCGTTAAGATCTCAGTCCCTCATCGCTTCCCAGTGAACCTAGGGCCCTGTTCACTGCAGAGCTCGATAGATGGTATAGAAATGAATTTCCTCTTGCAGGAGCTGGCCTTGGATATGGTGCTCCACTTCCACTGGATGACATCCCTGTTGGCCCCATAGAAACCATCATTGACACATGTGAGAATTGTGAGTGTAAGGGGATATGAGTGGGGCATGGCAGGGTCTGCTACACAGACAAGCAATTTTGTTCACATACATTTCATAAATGTGGGATCAGTGATCATTTCCACAGAAATCCCATTACCTTTGTAATCATCATCATGGTCTTGTAGGCACACCTGTACCACGAGAAGTGAGTTGGCCAGTTCAGCTCAGTTCATACTAAAGAGAATGCCATGGAGTCTAGTTTAGCTTGCTAAGAGATTTTTCACACCATTTACATGTGATTGTTTACATGTGTTATATTTCCATTTTATTGTTACTATTATATGGTAGTATGGCCCCAAATCATAAAGATGGATCAGTAGTTCAAAAGAGGTTCATTGGGCTTCCCTGGTGGCACAGATGGTTGGGAGTCCGCCTGCCGATGCAGGGGACGCGGGTTTGTGCTCCGGTCCGGGGGGATCCCACATGCCGCAGAGCGGCTGGGCCCGTGAGCCATGGCTGCTGAGCCTGCGCGTCCGGAGCCCGTGCTCCGCAACGGGAGAGGCCACGGCAGTGAGAGGCCTGCGTACCGCAAAAAAAAAAAAGAGGTTCATTAAAGTATAAAAATAATATTGAATATAGCAAAAAAATACTGCAATATAAAATATGATCATATATACCAGAGTAAATGAGTGTGTAGAATGAGATAATTTTACACAAGGAGAAAAAGAAGTGTGACTCAGAAAGACAGATATGGGAATGATATCTGAAACTGGGATTCTGTTAGCTGGTAATCATTTTGCCCTGGAGGCATCATCTCTTATGAAACTCTGTCAAACAGTGGCAGGAAGCCCACTGAGACTTTTGCATCCTCTTCACATCAGATCCCGTAAGCTAGTTAGAAAACCAATCAAGTCCTTCCATAATATGGGTAAAATAATACCGTCCAGTGTGTTCAAGATACATTTTGTCACTAAAGACAGAGAAAAGATCAAAACGAGAGAGGCATCATTAAAGGTGTCCAACTTACAGTGAAAACCTACACACTTCAAACTATGACATGTAAATTGAGTCATAAACTACTGAGGAAAAGCAGAGCAAGCTCCTGGCAAGATTACTTGACCAAACAAGACTTATTTTTTAATTAAATGAGTCTTTTTATTTACTTGACATTTTAATATTTTCATTCTTTTTTTTAAAATGGTGACTCCTTTTCTTTTTGATAAATTTATTTATTTATTTTTAGCTGTGTTGGGTCTTCATTGCTGCGCACGGGCTTTCTCTAGTTGTGGCCAGTGGGGGCTACTCTTTGTTGTGGTGCATGGGCTTCTCATTGTGGTGGCTTCTCTTGTTGCGGAGCACAGGCTATAGGCGTGCGGGCTTCAGTGGTTGTGGCACGTGGGATCAGTAGTTGTGGCTTGCGGGCTCTGGAGCTCAGGATCAGTAGTTGTGGCACATGGGCTTAGCTGCTCTGCAGCATGTGGGATCTTCCTGGACCAGGGATCGAACCCGTATCCCCTGCATTGGCAGGCGGATTCTTAACCACTGCACCACCAGGGAAGTCCCCAAACAATACTTTTGGATGTCACATGATATAAATGGCACATAGTGTGAAAGAGCAATGGCTGTCCTAAGTGAGTACTAGCAGACAGTTGGCTTTGTTGTTGAATACCTTGTTCATTGTTGATCCAGAAATTTATTCCGTCCCTTCTTTCCTGATTTTGATCCATACACCAAGGTCTCCAATCTCAGGCAATTAATTACAAGTGGTCTAAATCAATCATGACCAGCCCATTTCCCACTTTCCCAGTCTCCTTTGCTGCTACATGAGACCCAGTTCTGGCCTATTAAATACGATGAAAAGTCTGCTGAGGGTACTTCTATCTATGAAAATTTTTGGTTTCGTTTTGTTTTGTTTTGTTTTGTTTTCAGAAAATGGGTATACGTGCTGGTACCCCCCCCTTCCCTCTTATTCCTGACTTAACTATGGTCATGATGCCTGGACCTGGGCAGCCATCTTGCACCTATGAAGCAACCAGCACAAGGTAAAGGCTGAGAGAATTCTAGAGACACCAGCACTGACACTATTGAATGTCAGTGGCTGCCACCTTCCAGCCTTCCCATTACAGTACACAAGTAAACTGTAGTGAATTCTCTATTATTGGTAATTGAAAGCATTCCTAATGGGTGTACCACTGATGTGTCAGCTTGCCACATATTTTCCAAAAACACAGGAAGGAAATGTACCTGCTGACTTTTTGTTCTATGTATCACTGAATTCCTTTGCAAGATTAGATGAATGAGCTTCTGGTTTCCAGTTGGGTTCAGCCATGGGGAGATCCAGCAGGGACAGGAGAGGGAAGCGAATGAGATCAGGTATTCAGTTCTTTGGTTTCCTGCCTGTGAGTCTCCATGGGTTGGATATATTCTCCAGTGGGGGGGCCACTGGTCCTCCCAAGGCAGCCAGCCCACTCAGTTCTCTCCCTTCTAGTGACCTCTCCCTTCCCCCCACATTTTCCCTTCAGGTCTATCGGTGGTAACAGCTCTGCTGCTGCTCGTCCAGGTTATTGCACCATTCCTTGGGGTGCTCCTACACCTACATGTTTGTAAGTAGTACCATTGTAAATAAGCTTTCCTAAAGTGATCCTGTTTTGAGAGTGCCATTATCTGATGGTACACTGACTGTCAGATTTAAAAGAAAACACACACACACACACACACACACACACACACACACAACTTGCATCTGAACACCAACCACACACCACTGTATTCACAAAGACCAGCTGTCAGGCAACAATCTGGCTCCTGATCTCGATATGTGTAGAAACAAATAGCAAGAAGAGTCAATGCCCTCTATTCATGCCTCTCCGACTATGCCTTTTCAGAATACTGTGTGGAGAAATGGACAGCAAGTAAAAGACACTGTTGAACAAAGTATGCTGGCTGTTGAGGGAAAGATATTCACATGAGGTTTTGAAATAAGAGATGAGATACAGCGTCCCTTTGTGGTACCGATAGCTCTTTGCCACAGGTGGCTCGCTAACTCAAGAAGCATCTCAGTGGCACGTTCAGTATCTTGGTTACCCTGAACCTTTGGGTTCAGGGCGAGACTATCACTATTTTTCATGTTGAGGATATCAAGAATTTTGTTTTGTTTTGGTTTTTGTTTGTTTGATTCTAAGGATATCAAGAATTTGAAGACAGAACTGTGGTGCCAAGGCTCAGCCTTTGAGAATATGACTCTTTCCCTACATTTGAAGGTTTTCTTCTCTTGGCAGAGAAATAAATCAATATAAAGGCAACCACTAGAAAAATTAAAAACAGACTATAAAACTTCAAATCATCAGACAAAAATACAAACACATGTGAGCACACACACATACATATCAAAGAAAACAAAAAAAATGCATGTAAAACATAGAAAACAGAGGAAGCATTAAAATGGAAAACACAGCAGAAGATAAGATGACAGAAGTAAGCATAATACATGTTATATCAAGAAATGTAAATAGAATAAACCCATATTATAACAGAAAAAAAGATTATGAGATCATAAAACAATGTTCTATTGTATGTTGTATAGAAGAGATGCATCTTTACCAGAATCACTCAGAGAAGTTAAAAATAAAATATAAACCAAGGTATACAAGAAAATACTGAGCTGAGGCTGCAATGTTACTATCAGTCAAGGTCAAATTCAAAATAAAAATGCTAAATGAGAGAAAAGGAAGTTAAACAGGAAAGACAGCAGTATCCACGTTAAGAATCTAGTTTTTTGAAATCTCTAGCATAGCTTCAAAACCAAGAATAAGATATGAGAGTTGAGAATAACAGTATACATACAGAAAATGCAAAGAGAAATTGGATGAGACATGAGTACATTTTAACTGACCTCATGGGCTTATGACCTAGTAAGAAACAAAAGATAAGGAGGAATGTGGGGAATGCAAATAGTAATTAGTAATTAAATATGATAGAACGTGAGGTGCAAAAATCTCAAATAAAATACTAGCACATATAAATCAACAATACCTTCAAAGAATCATTCATCATATCCAAGTAAGTTCATTCTAGTAATGCAGGTGGCCCAACATTAGGGAATTTCTAATAAAACTGACCATATTAATAGATCAGAGAAGAACTATGTAACATCTCAATACATGCCAAAAAGACATTTGAAAAATATCCCACATCAATTCCCACTTAAAACAAACAAAACCATAACAGAATAGCTAAATTATGCATAGACGATATGACTGAAAAATGCACAACAGACAATAAGAGAATTCAAAATGATGGCAGTTTACAAAGCTTAAGTAGCCTTCCTCTACATAAAAAACTCAGTAGCCTTCCTCTACATAAAAAAATACAATTTACCAGAATATATAATAGCAATTGCACTTATAATAGCAATCAAAAAGATAAAGTATTCAGAACAATACTTAAAAGACATATAAGGGCCTTTATGAATATTAAAATTATACAGGGAACATTCTATACTGACCTTTTGAATAGAAAGACCCAATATTATAAAAACATCAATGCTCACTTAATGTATCAATTCAATGTGATTCTAACTAAAATACAGGATTTTAAGGTGGGGAGCTTGTCAAAAAATGATATGAAACTCAAATGGGGAATTAAATAAGGGGCCGGGAAAGCCCTGTAAAAGAAAAGTAACACGATGCGGCTACACCTATCAGATGACAAAACACATTATGAAATTGTAATTTGTAAAGAAATTTGGTACCCAAAGATGAAATAGACAACCCAGTGGACCAGAGTAGAGAACTAGAAACAGACTCCAGAACACATGAGAATTCAATTTCTGTTTAAGGTGACATTTGAATTAAAAGAAAAAGGTGGTAGGAAAATAAATCATTTGGGGGAAAAAATAAAATGGAAACCCTATACCATACCTTAAGTCAAAATAAATTCCAAATGGATAAAGGATTTATATATTTAAAAATAAGACCGTAAAGGGCTTCCCTGGTGGCGCAGTGGTTGGGAGTCCCCCTGCCAATACAGAGGACACAGCTTCGAGCCCTGGTCCAGGAAGATCCCACATGCTGTGGAGCAACCAAGCCCATGCGCCACAACTACTGAAGTCCATGGGCCTAGAGCTCGTGCTCCGCAGCAAGAGAAGGCACCGCAATGAGAAGCCTACGCACTGCAACGAAGAGTAGCCCCTGCTCGCTGAAACTAGAGAAAGCCCGTACGCAGCAACGAAGACCCAACGCATCCTGATAGGGAATGCAACACAAAAACACCAGGATCCCTAAGGTAAATATTTAAGAAATTTGGCTACATAAAAATTTAAAACTTCTGTATGATAGAACATACTATCAACCTGGGTAAAAAGCAAACCAGGATTAAGTGCCACATGTGTGACAGACAGAAGGGCTCATCCCCCTAATCCTCAAAGACCTAAAACAACACAAGATAAGTAAAGAATATAAACCCGTGGTTTAGAGGGAAACACAAACGGCTTATAAGAGCCTCAATTTCACTCATAATTAGAGCAATGCAATTAAAACAGTAAGATCTCTTCTTGGTTTCTCCTATCAGATTGGCAGAGATCAATAAGTTTGATAACACTCAGTGCCAGGGAGGGTGTTGGGAAACAGGCACGCTCAAATACTACGGGTTGAGAGTAAAATTGGTGCAACTCTGGGGAGGGCGATTTGGCAATATCAGTCAAAATCCTTTGACCCAGAACTCAACTGCTCAGATTTTCAATCCACAGATCTACACTAAAAAGTCTTCCAGTTTAGATGAACAAGAATGTTCAGGAAATGTGCTTAAAGACGTTCCCCTCTCCTGGTTTTCGCTTTCCACAGCCTTAGCTCAGTGGGTCCCAATCTTTGATGTGCATCAGAATCAGTGGAGGGCTGGTTAGAATGCAGGTTGCTGGGGACGCTGCCAGAGTTTCTGATTAGTGGGTCTGGGGAGGACCCAATAATCTTCATTTCTAACAAGTTCTCGGGTGATGTTGATGCTGCTGGCCTGGGAGCCACACCTTTAGCCTGTTTGAGGGACTAGGGTACGTGGAGGGATGGGGGCTTGGAGAGATGAGTTCCTTTGCGGGAAAGGAGGAGGAGGCAAGGTGGAGAGGAACAGGATGCTCCCCAGGACTGGGCAGAGGAGGAGGTGGTAGGCTGAGGTTATCCCCAGAGGGATGTTTGAGCCTCCTAAAGAGACAGGACTTAGTCCCCATTCCCAGTCTCACTAAAGACTCCTTCCTTCCCTTCCCACAACCAAGGTTGGCTCAGAAACAGCAGAGCCCACCTACTCTCTGTGAATCCATAGGCGTGGATAGGGGCATGCTACCCATGAGCAGAAAACATGGACTGAAGATCAGAGAGCCAGGCCATCTGGGACAGAGAAGGCATCCCCACTCCTCAGACAAACTTTGGAGGCAGCATATGGGAGAGGGTCCCTGCTGACTGAGGTTGAAGTTCTCCTTGGGACTTAGCTACTTTGATTTGATTTTGAAAAATAATATTTTTTCAGCCAGGGTGCTGGGAAAACTGGCTATTCACATGCAAAAGAATGAAGCTTGACTCTGACCTTATACCATATACAAAAATTAACTCAAAATTGATCAAAGACATAAATGTAAGAGCTAAAACTATAAAACCCTTAGATGCAAAAACCATGAACCTCCTTGCACCTAAGAATCATGGTGGAATAAAACTCTTACAGTAATTTAGATGGAGAGAAACCTAAAGAGCTGAACCTGACCTGTGAGCCCCAGGTATCCCTCACTGGTCAGGAGGTAGACTTACTGGTGGACAGCTGAGATCAACCGCATCCCTTTCACAGTTATGGCACTATGATTGTCATCCCCTCCTCCCCTCCTTTTATCAAGGTTAGACTTACATACAGTGACATAAACAAATCTTAAGAGTAGACCTTGAATTTTTACGTATGTATATGCTTGTCCAAGCATTGTCCAGAATAAGATATAGAACATCTCCAGTACCCCAGAAGGCTCATCACCCTTCCTAGTCAATACTCACAAAGGTAATATTATCTGTCACTGTGCTTTAGTTCTGCCTATTTTTAAACTTCATATAAATAAATGGAATCATAGTTATTCCTCTTTCGTGCTTGGTTTCTTTTACTCCACATAATGTTTTAAAGATTCATCCTTGTCGTTATATGAGGCAATTGTTCTTTTTCATTGCTGTGTAATATTTCATTGTATGATAAATCGTAGTTGTTCTCAGTCACCTATTGGACATTTGCGTTGTTTCTAGTTTCAGGCTGTTATGAATAAAGCTGCCATAACATTCTTGTAAGTGTCTTTCGTGGACATAAGCACCTTTTTTTCTCTTGGGAATATACAGAGCAGTAGAATTATAAGATCATAGAGTCTGGCCTTAGTAGGTACTGCCAAATTATTTTCCAAACTGTATCAGTTTACCCTCCCAACAGCAATGTATGATAAATCTGATGAATTCTCAATCCTGCTGCATTTAGTACTTAAAAAAAAGTCCTTTTAATTTTAATCTTTTGGATGGAAATGCATCATTAATTTTTAATTTAAAAAATCTATTTAAAACTAGTAGTAATTTTTTATTTACCTAAAATTGGGTGGTCCATGGATGCTGAATGTTTGAGAAACTTGTGGGACTCTCCAAAGTATTCAAAAATTCCCTGAGGGTGTGTGGGTGTGTTTTTGCCTATGTATGTGCCATAGTCACAGATGGATGCTGCTCCAGACCCACCCTCCTTGCCTTGGAACAGACCCTTCATTTCCCTACCAACAGGAAGAGCTTACTTGTGATCCCAGAGGAAGATGTTTCTCATCACCAGCAACATCTGGGGAACATCTGGTGAGCCCATCCCAGGACAGGGAGATGCTTTTCTAGAGAAAACACATCACTTATTTGATTCTTTTTATTCTCCTATGTTTTCCCTTATTTTCTCCTTCTTTTCCTGCCTCCCAAACCCTGTCAACCATTGGCCTCCCTGCTCTAAGCCCCCTCTCCAGCCCTTGCCAACTCCCTGCTCTGGTCTCTGTCCTGTCTGGTTTCCCTCATACACAGCCCAGCAGGATGCAAACTGAGACAGCCTGAGAGACCCTCATTAACTAGTGCTCAACTCTACCCAGTTCCCTGATCAGCAGGCAGCATCTTCTAGAAACTAGCTCAAGGAATGTTGAAGGTAGTGGAGTTCTCTGGTCTAATGCCCCCATCTCACAAATTGGAAGACTTGAGAGACAGAGACAGAGAGAGACTCACACACACACACACACACAGAGAGAGAGAGAGAGAAAACTAGAACTCCACTGTAGGTCACAGAGACCTCCCTGTCTCCTGAGGACCTACCTAGAGGATTAGAGGCAGGAAGGAGGAGGCAGTGGAAGAAGTGATTCCTTGGGACCAGCAAGGTCTATCACCCAGAAGCCACAGGAGACAGTGCAGCTGAGTATTTGAGGGGGGTGGGAGTGGGTGGGTAGCCACCCGCCTCATAGCCCTAAGGGCTGAGTCATCTCTAGCAAAGGACACAGCTTTGTAGCCTTTCAACTCCCTCCAGAGATGTCTCAGCCACACCCAGGGCTTCAAGGTACCGGCTGTCTGCTGATGACCCTTCCATCCCCACTTCCAGCCCTGCCCTCTCCTTGAGCCCCAGCTCCCTGTACACGTTTACTGCATAGACAATTTATTCAATATGTTCTTAATGAGCACGAAGGATAGTCAGACATGGTCCCTGCCCTCCCAGGGCTCACAGACAACTCACATGGAAATGCACAAGGAAACCATACAACTAAGTGGGTGCAAGGCAGGTGCAGGCTGGGGAGTAGCATCTTTGGAAGTTTAAATCAGGATGAGCAGGACACACCCCAAGAACTGACTGCTGGCAATCAGAGCTGGAGTGCAGTTATCAAGGGCGTGGGGTGGAAGTGCAGAGGTTAGGGTGGAAGAAACTTATGGAGGTACAGAACAGAATACCTCGTGTGTAAATTAAAACTAGGTTGTAGCAATGTTACAAGCACAATGTGCAAGTAAAAAGACGTGCACACATTAAAGACAAAATGGAGGAGCAGGGAAGTGAGTGGGGCGTGGGAGTTTGAAGAAAGAGGTGAGGTTGCAAAGGTGGGCAAGGACCTGATTATTCTGGCTTTGTAGGCCCCACAGAGTTGAGACTTCATCCTGAGGGCACTGGTAAGTCACTGAAAGGTTGGCTCCAGCTGTCCAGACACCTCCCCCCTGCAGGCCCCCCAGGTACACACATTCAAAGCATCCAGCAGGAACAGGGGCTGTAGCTTCCCCCAACCTGCATTCCTCCTAGGGTTCTTCCTTAGAAAGGTAAAGGGCAGGCAGACCCCTCCTGGCCCCCTCCACATACACACCTGTGGCTAGAGAGGCCCTTACCATCATCTCTACCCCAGATGCCATCCAGGCAGGACAGGTCACCCCCACCCGCCACCTGGAGTGAGGTAGAAGGGAATCCTGAGGGCTGGGCTAGTCACACACAGCGTTCTTCTAGGACAGTCAAAGAACCCAGAATGCAGCGGGAGCCAGACTGGGAGGGGGGAGGGTCAGGCTCCCACGAAGGCTCCCTGGAGGAGGCAGTGCAAGCTGAGACCTTAAAGGCGGTGGGATTCTGGTAAGCAGCGAGAGGGCAAGAAGGCGTTCCAGGCGAGAGGGACACCTGCAGGAAAGGTGTGAGGGTAGAAACGCTCAGGGCACGCGTGGTGGGTAGGAGCTGACCAGCGCTTGGGAAGAGGGGCGGAGGGTGGGTTCCTGGGCCAGAACTCGCTGCCGGGGCATGCACACACTTTCCCCGGCGCAGTAATACTGGGAGAGTTGGCCCCTACCCAGGAAAGGACTTGGCGGGAGCAGAGCGGGCAGTGGGCCATTTTAAGTGGCCAGGGTTTGGCTGAGAAGAAACCAGCCTTTTTTTTTTTCTTCTTTTTAAAGAGAGGGATCGGGTGGCGGTGGGGATGGGGATAAGCTGGTTATAGGAACCCCTAGCTCAGGGCTTCTGCAGAGTCTCTGGCCCATGCAGAGGTGAAGGTCGGGACCAAGGATGACCTTGTCCCCCAACCCCCTATCTCTACTCCCATCCCCCACCCGTTTCATCCCCAGAGTATACTTTCCAGGCGATCTGGGGGTGGGGGGTAGGAAGGGGGCAGAGGAGGGAACGTTTGATGGGATTATAGTAAACTGCCTCGGGCTCGGTGGCGGTTAGGGCGTGTAGGAGGCCTGGGCTCTGCCACCGCCGGGTGGCCTGACGGACGCTCCGCGCTGCTCCGGGCCTCAGTGTACCGATCTGTAAACGGGGGCCGCGAGCAGAGGTGGGGATCTTCCCGACCTGCTCGGCCTGCCGGGAGTGTCAGAGACTCCCGGAACGCACGCGGGAGAGGGCCCGGGGTAGGGCGGCGAAGGGGCGCGGGAGAGGCTGGGGGCCGAGAGCGCCGCGGCGCTGGCGCGGGGTCAGAGTCCACAGGGAGGCCCGCGGCCGCTAAGTTGGCTCCGGCCGGGAGGTGCGGTGCCTCCGGGGCAGGGGTGGGGGCGGTGCCACGGGGCGGGGCTGGGCGGGGCGGCGGGCGGGAGGCCCGGCGTGCGTCAGCGCCGTGAGCCCCGGAGTTTTCCACTGACGAGGAGGGCGGAGCTGCGGGCGGGGCCGGGCGCAGCCAGTCTCCCGCCGCCGCCGCCGCTGCCGGACGCGCAGAGCGAGGGGCTGCTGGGCCGACGGCTGCCCACCGAGCGAGCGAGCGAGCGAGCGAGCGAGCGAGCGCGGGGTCGCAGCGCAGGGGGCGTTCCCGGCCAGGACGAGGGTCGCGGCGTTGCCCTTGGCGAGCGTCCGGATCGCAGGTGAGCACCGTGGGCTCCGGGCCGGGCGACGGGACCTTGAGGAGGGGGTGTCCCGCACGGGACGCGCTGCTTCCCGGACCCTGCCGTTTGCCCCCCGCCACTTTGAGCGGGTGCCGGGGCGGGGACAGCCCGGCCCCGGACGACGCGCCACGGCCGGAGTCCGGGTCGGGAGACCGGGAGGCGACAGTCTCAGGTTGTCCGCTCCCCTCCCCGCCCCGCCGCCGGGACCCCAAGAGGTCCCGGCGCCCCGAGCGCGGGGCGGGTGGCTGCCCCGTGGTTGCGCGCTGGCGGCGGGCTGGCCACGGGCGCGCGTCCGCGGGTGAGTTCCCTTTTGACCCAGTTGCCTGAGAACTTTTCAGAAGTTCCTCGCATGGCCGGAGCAGGTGACATTTGTCGCCTTCCTCCTCGGGCTCCCCCCGGGGGCGGGTGCCGGGGCTGCGGCGAGTGCCCGGCGTCAGTCAGGGAGGGAGTGGAGGGGTGAGAGTGGAGTGAGGCTCCGTGAGTCACGGACCCCGGGAGGGAGGGAGGAGGAGGGATTGTGTCGTACGCTCACCTGTTTGTCAGTCACCGTCACACGCAGAGGCCACCGCTGTGAGTCATGGGCGCAGCTACACCGGTCACCCGCGGGCACACGTAGGCTTCCCCCACGCACGGCTCCCTCCCCAGCACGTACTTCCTACAGGTCCTCAGTTTCCCCTCCCGGGGGCCCTTACACGGGCACGGCACTGTTGAGATGCCCACACTACAGCAGCCGTCACACACTTAGTCACTCCTGCTCCCTGGCACAGTCACACACAGCCCACACTCCTGACACAAGGGGGTCCCTCCCGGGCTCCACTGCCCACTCGACACCTCCACTCAGATGTCTCACAGTCCTCTAGAGCGGAACTCATAGCTTACCCCCAAATCCTCATCATCACTGCCTTCTTTGGTCCCCACCTCCAGAGGTCACCGGGTTCCCTTCCCCTTTCTCCTAAGCCTTTGGCTTGTCATCTCTCACCTAGCTCTGGCAGCTTGGTCCAACCGGTCACACCCCCTTCTGTCCCTTGCTGAGCCATCTTTTTAAAATGCAAATCTGGTATTGTCACTCCCTACTTCAACCCTTCTGTGGCTTCCTTTGCCCTCAGGCTAAAGCCTGCCCTGTCTGCCCTGGCTCCCTGGCTCCTGAAGCCCCCTCCCAGGCCGTCCCTTCCCCCTCACCTCTCTGCCTCTTCCTCTTCAAGTCCCTCCCGCTTCCTGTGCTCCCCTCTCTCTCTGGAGCTTTTCCTACATCCCATCCTTTACTCCAAGAGATCTGTCTTCACCCCCAGCTGTACCCCTCCCACCCTCCATCCTACCACTCTGCACGGTTTGTAACTCATTATACTCCTCCCCGCTAAACTCAAAACTTCAAGGGGGCAGCACTGGTCTGTGTCTTGCTCCCTGTATGCCCAGGTGTGTGACAGAGTGCTTGGCATGTCTTAGGTGCTGCATAAATATTTGTTGAAGGAATGAATGAATGAGAGTGAAGGGGGCCTTGCTTAGGTGGAAGAAGCAGTCTCTGTCAGGTGCAGTTTCCTTTCTGCAGGAGCAATTGCCTCATGTAGCCAGCAAACGTTTGGCACCTCCCCAGTGCCAGGCCCTGGAGACCAAGGCTGATGAACTGTCCCCTCTCCCGGGGATCACTTTTGGAGGGATGGGTGGGGGAGGGGTGTGCCAAGGCTTCCTGCCTGCCCTCTCTGGGCTGCCTTGGCTGCCTTTCTAGCCAGTCCCCGTGGGGGCCTGAGGTGCTCAGAGGTGCTCTCTCCTTCTGCCAGTAAGTAGTTCCTGAGGATCCGAGGTCATCTGACCCCAGGTACTGGGGGGAGCTGGCCTGGCCTGGCCAAGGCCTGGGGCTCTGAGGTTAAAGGACATTCTTCAAATTCCTGAAGGAGGGTGGAGGCAGCTGAAGGTGCCCCCTTCTCAATACCAGCTCTCACTGGGGGCCAGGGCATTGGGACAGCTGTGGTCGAAGAGGAGTTGGTGTGACTTTTCAGAGGCCTGGGGATTCCTGCCCCCAAACAGCCTTTGTTTGCCTGGTATCCAGGGTGAGGTGGCCTTCCCTTGGCTCACATGGTGTGGCCTGAGTGTGTAGATAGTTGTGGCTAGTAGGGTGGGGAGGTGCCCCTCCTCCTCCTGGGCTGTCAGCTTCTGTGGGTGGTGACGGCAGGGCGGCCTGATTCTCAGGGCCCAGGCAGATCCCGGAAGAAGCCTGGTTCTCTTCGATTCAGGGCCTGTCTCCGGGGCTCCTTGGGGGTGTGGTATTTCTGTCTGAGCAGGCTCCTGGGAATTGCTTTTCCTTCCTCCAGGACCCTCGGAGGGGGCTGTGCTCACCCTGGGAACGGTGCCACGGTCAGGATCTTGATTCCTGGGTAGCTGCTGAGGGCCCCTCCCCCACCCTCTGACTCACTGTCTGACACTTTTCTTGGACTCTTTCACTATCTTTCATTCCTTTTCTGACTTGGCCTCTCCTGTCTCTGGCTGAGTCTTTTTGTCTCATCTGCCTCTGCCTCTCTCAGCCTCTGGATCCCTAGGTCGGGTGGCGGAGCACAAGAGCCAGGGGCTCTTCCTCCTCCCCAGTGTCAGGGAGGAGATGATTTCCCATTTCCAGGTCTGCAGATTTTGCTGGGTGCTCATCATTAGAACCTGCACCACGGGCTGTAGCTTTCCTGTGTCCCCGTTTCCCTGTCTGCAGCCTTGGAGTTTATAACCCCCTCACCTTAAGCTCCCAGTCTGTAGACATCCCTGAGGCAGAGCCAGGGTGTCTGGCTTGAACCTGCTTCCTTAACACTCCTTCTATTTGTTTACTCTTGGGGAACCTCCTGGGATGCCTGTGTTGGCACCTGCCTGCAGCCTGAGCTTCCTTTTCCTGCTCTCAGAGCTACCTCCTTCTGGGTGCTATTCTTACTCAAACCCTCAGGCACAGGTTGGGGGATGGGCACGTCCTCCCCTCCAACTAACTGTGACAGGAGCAGGAGGAGGGCACACTGACCAGTGCACCCCCGTGACCTCATGTGCCTAAATTGTTTCCCTGTGTATACCTGATCTGCAGCGTCAGCTGCCTACCTCTGATGGTCCTCAGGAGGCTTCTCTGTGCCAGACTCTATTCCAGGCACAGGCACAGTGCCGATCAGGCCGAGAGGCCTTCAGCCTGGCATGAGGGAGATGAGCAGTGAGACCATTGCAGGAAGGGCCCGTAAGGGCTGCGATGGGGGAACCCCAGAGCCCACGGGAGCCCAGAGAGGCATGTAGTGGGGAGGAGTGAGGGTTTCAGGGAGGCCTTCTTGGAGATGACTTCTAAAGGGGAGTGAGGCTGGGTTCCAGCTTGTGCAAAGGCCAGGAGGTGAGCAGGTTATGGCCATTTGGGCAACTGCAAGTTCAGCTGGAGCATAAAGTGAGGGGGCTGGGGAGAGTCTTGCATGATGAATCTGGAGGGGAGGCAGCAGCCAGGCCTTTATCAGCCTCTTTGTGGACTTGGGGAATTGTGGACTTGATCCTAAGGGCTCCCGTTAGGGAATGATTTTCTGCATGGGGGTGGCAGTAGATAAACACGCGGTTTAATAAGATCACTCTAGCTGTAGGGTAAAGAGTGGCTGCGGGCAGAGGGCAGAAACAGAGGCAGGGGACATGGGTAGTAGCAGTGGAACAGAGACAAAGGGGTAACAGACTTACAGAATTACAGACTTACATACGTAAGATGCACAAAGTATATGAATCTTATGTGTACAGTGAGATGTTTTAGACACTCATGGAACCACCACCCAGATCAACATAGAATATTTCTAGACACCCCTCACCCACGACCCCGCCCCCCCCCCCTCCCGCCCCCGGGAAAATTCCCTCATGACTGTCCCCAGTGCATGCCCTTCCCACTTGCTGGATAACCACGATTCTGAATTGTATCATCACTGATTGGGTTTGCCTTTTCTTGAACTTCATTCACATGTAATCTTGTGTCTGGCTTCCGTCACTCAACATGATATCAGTGAGATCCATCTGTATTGTGTGTATCCAGGAGCTCTTTCTTTCTCAGTGTAGAATGACACATTCACCAAGCATTTACCACTGTTCTAAGAACCTGACATGTAATGATTCACATAAACTTCCCATCCCTGTGAGGTTGTAAGACAAAGAATTGAAGACACAGAGAAGTTAAGGAACTTGCCCAGGGTCACCCAGCCAACTGATAGCCAAGACAGGGTTCGAATGTAAGCAGTCTGGTTCTGGAGCCAAGGTTTTCTTAACACTATGCTGGGTGGCCTCCGTGATACCTACCAAGTCTGTGCCTGGCCTTTTGTGGCTTAAATGAGCTAATGTGTACTTCCAGGACTGGGTGACTGGATGTGGATGGAGGGAGACAGGAAGGAGTTGAGGATGACTGCAGGTTTCTGGCTTGAGTAAGTGGGTGGGTGGCAGTGCTGTTACTAAGATAGGGAACACAGGAAGAGGAACAGATGGCATGGGGGGTGGGGAACAGAGACAAGGGGTTCGATTTGGGGCCTGCAGAATTTTGTTTCTAAGGGATGGCCAGGCAGAGAGACCAAGTGAGCCTTTGGTTCGGGGGAATCTCAGGCTTAGGTGTGTGATTAGGACAGCATTCAGCACCCTGTAGACAGCATCTAGAGTTTGGGAAAGGATGGGGTCTCCCAACGGGATTGTGGTGGGGACAAGATGCGTGGGTTGTGGTTTGTCCTTGTGTGTTTCTGTGTCTGGGTGCCTCTGTGCTCTGTCTGCTTGTGTATATGTGTGTGTATGCCTGCCTCTGGGCCATGAGTTCCCGCATCTCCTGTGAGAGCCTTCAGGTCAGCGGAGAGCTGGGTTGTGTTTGTTTGTGGTTTGACCCTGGGGGGTGGGGGGTGGTGCCAAGCCTGAGAAACTGTTTGCTGAGAAGCCCCCGGAAACACCTGTGCGTCCTCCTTCCCTGGGACCGTTGTTGTTGGAGGGTTGGCAAGTCGGGGAGCTTCTCTTGCTGCTCATGTGCCTGTGGGGAGAGGCTGTCCCTGGGATGAATTTCATCTAGCAAGTTGGTTGACGGCATACTGCCTGGGTCTGGGATCCACAGACTTTGTGGAAGGCTAGGCAAACGGGGATAGGGGTGTTTAGAAAGGACACCTGAGTAGGGGAGATTGCCAGCCTTCTGGTTGGTTTTTCCTGTTCACTCTCATTTCCTGTGATGGCAGTGGGGGAGGGGCTCTCCAGCACTGGGGCCTCTGCATCGTTTCCCCTTCCTCCTAGTGACCTCCTGGGGCCCAGCCCTGAGTGCTCAGGAGGCACAGAGAGACAGGGTAGCTGGGCTCAGCCCTAAGGACCGAGTCCTTTGGGGATTCCCAAGCAGTGGAAGGGGTTGTTATTTGCTGCAGCATTTAAGGGAAGGAGCCCCAAGTGCCCTCCACTCGGTTGAGGCCAGCCAAGCTGTGGGAATCTCTGGTTGCACTCCTTTGGAGGGCTGAGACCCCTAAAGGGGAGACACAGCGAGCAGTGTATCCTGGGGTGCTCCAAGTCACCCAGCTACGGACGGGAGAGTGTCGTCTTGGCCGGTCAGTTTTACTAGAAGAGGGTTGTTTTTTTTTTAAGGGGAGAAAATAATTTCCCTAGGAAGTTATTTCAAACAAACAGGGTTAGATATTGGAGTGGAAGGCAAGATGAAGGTGAATTTTGAAGATCAAACAGGAGATGCTAAAGAGACACAAAGCCCAGGTGGCTCTGGCCCTAGTCAGGCCTGGAGGCCGGGGACTTCTCTTGTGGGCGGGGGTTTCTAAGGGAGAGTCCAAGCAGCTCCATCACAGGGAAGTTGGACGTTGGAAATCGGGGCTGGTGTCAAAGCCACGCTGTTCCCTGAGTCCTGGTCAGCCTGGCCCCTAACGAGGGCCCGTTGCTGGGGTGTGCGGGTGGCGTGCCTGTGGGTGTGCTAGGGGCAGGAGGAGGAGGAGGAGCCACTGTACGAGGGCCGTGCAGGCTGTCGGCGTGCGCCCAGCCTCACACACACAAAGGCACACAGATGCAGCTGTGTGAATCACCCAGCCAGTGAGTCAGCCCCAGGATTCCTGCCGGGGAATGAGCGTGGCCAGGCTGAGGTCTGTCGGTCCATCTGTCAGTCTGGCGTGTGCATGTGTGTAGGTGGGTTACAGGAGGTAGAGGGGAAGGTGCCCGGTGCTGTCCCAGGAGGGCTTTTGGGCAGAGGTGGCGGGAGTCTGTAAGGGCCAGGACGAGGGTTTGGATCTCAGTGCTCCGTCTGGTGCAAAGAAGCCTACTAGAGATGTGGCCCTGGCATGTAGGGCTCCTCGGGGAGGGCCTGGGTTGCCTTGGAGGGTGGGTGGGAGAGGTGATGACCAGGGCTGGGTGCCCACCTCCGCCCTCAGGCCTGCCATCTAGAGCTTTCCCCTTCCTGTTCCAGGCTGTCTGTGCCCAGACCCCAGAGTACCCCTCACCACCATGACTGGGCTGCTGAAGAGGAAGTTCGACCAGCTGGATGAGGACTCCTCCTCACTCTGCTCGTCCTCCTCCTCTTTGTCCTCCTCGGGCCGCCACTCTCCCTCCTGCTCCCCGAGCTCTTCGGCCTCCCTGTCTTGGGACTCGGATGAAGAAGGCCCCTGGGATCAGATGCCCTTGCCTGACCGCAACTTCTGTGGCCCCCGAAGTTTCACCCGTGAGTCCCTTCACCCTGGGAACGCATTACACCCCTCTTTCCTTCCTGAAGATGAAATTGGGGGGCCCTGATGAAGTCGTTCTGGCCTCTGGAGGTCGTGTCCCCATGGCTTTAGCTTCCCTACTTGACTCCCCACCTCATCCACTTCCTGTCCTACGGGGGTCACTTGGGAATGCCCCCTGTCCAGAGGCACTTGGGTCCAGCTACATTCACCTTTAACCTTGGGACTCTCCAGCTTATAAGTCATCATGTTCAGGGCAGGGCTCCTCAGTGGCCCTGGGGCCTTCCCGCCCAGCTCTGTCCCTCAGTTCCTGTTTTGTTTCTCCAGCTGGCTCCCTATCCTCTACCAGCTGAACTGCCCGAGTCCCACACCCCACGCTTCTGTGCTGAGGGGCCTGTCAGGCCGGTCCCTCGCCTAGCAAAACGCTGTTTGGCTTTGCCTGAACGCAGTGAAAAGGTTTTTTCCCAGTTATTTTTTCAAGCTTGCGTAAGTCTGATTCCAAACTGACAAAGATGGCCCTAGAGCAGTGTTTCTCAACCGTATTTTTCATTATTGCACCCCAAACCCCAAGGAGCCCACTGAGACATTTTCTTCCTGATCCTCCCCACCATGATGTCTTAATACCACAGATATGTCTATTTATGTACTATATGCATATCTGTACATTATACATGAAAAAGTATAATTTTTACCAGATAGGATCTAACAGTACATTAACTGACTAAACTACTATGGGTTTACTTTGGAAATACAAGGGTGGTTTAATACTATAAAATCTAATCAACATAGTTTACCAAATGACTATGTCAGAGGAGGAAAAATATAAGAGCCGCTGTAGATACTGAAAGAATATTTGATAACATGTAATATTCCTTCCAGATAAGACCCTCTGTATGATAAGAATAAGTAAATTCTACCTTAAATGATAAAAAAAATATATGTCTCAACCTAAAACCTGGCATTACAATTAATGAGGAAATACTGGAAGCAGTCCCACTTAGTCAGGAACAAGATGAGGACACTGTCTGTCACCACTGTTAGTTGACATTGTTCAGGAAGTGCTAGACAATTCAGTTAGCAAAGAGAATGAGAAATATACTGGATTGGGACAGGCGAAATTGCCATGATTTGCAGGTGTTCGACTACATGATAAATTCCAGAATATGTATACAGAAAACCTATTAGAAGGGAATTCCCTCAGGTAGCTGGGTACAAAATTAATATATTAAGTTTAACTATATGAAATTGCTAAGATTTGATTATTTCATGGTAACTTCTTATGGTTCAACCTAATAAAAATCAATAATATATATACCAATATATATATCGAATATGCCAATACATAGCTTACTAATCAACATACTTAATAACTTATAAAGGGTAGACCTTTCTGAGCTTGTTGCAAAATACAGAAGCTATAAAGGAAGAGCTCAATATACTTTTGATTATATAAACCTTAGAAATTATTTCGTAAAAGCCCACAAGCAAAAATAAAGGACTAGCAGAAACTAACACAACATTGTAAAGCAACTATACTCCAATAAAGATGTTAAAAAAAGGACTAAAATATTTGCACAGATAGGTTAGATGATTAATGTCTAATATTGAGTATATATAAAAAGCTCCTACAAATAAATTTTTTAAGAACTATAGAGGGACTTCCCTGGTGGCCCAGTGGTTAAGACTCCGTGCTTCCACTGCAGGGGGCACGGGTTCCATCCCTGGTCAGGAAACTAAGATCCCGCATGCTGCATGGCACTCACCACACCCCCTGCTACAAAAAAAAAAAAAAAAAAAAAAAAAAGAACTATAGAAAACTGTGCAGGGGAACTGTAAATGGCTACTAAGGTCGGGAAAGATATTTAATGCTCTCATTTGGACTGGTAAATAACAATGAGCCAGTGTTGACATAGGGTGATGTTGCATTTTACCAGCTCCAGTCTCGGCCAGGCCGGCTCCTAGGCTCAGATCCATTTCTTTTTTGGGGTGTGAGGAGAGAGGGTTCAGCATCACCTCCTGGGGGTTAGGCCCTGCCTCACAGAGAACTAATGCCTGCCCCTCCCCTGCCTGCCTTCCAGCCCTGTCCATCCTGAAGCGGGCCCCCCGGAAGCGCCCAGGCCGGGTAGCCTTCGATGGCATCACTGTCTTCTACTTCCCTCGGTGCCAGGGCTTCACCAGTGTGCCCAGCCGCGGCGGCTGCACCCTGGGTATGGCCTCCCGCCACAGTGCCTACCGCCGCTTCTCCCTGGCCGAGTTTACGCAGGAGCAAGCCCGGGCACGGCAAGAGAAGCTGCGTCTACGCTTGAAGGAGGAGAAGCTGGAGGCGCTGAGATGGAAGGTGGGGAGACCCTCTGCATGGCCCTCGCCCTAGGAGTTGCTCTGAAGTCCTAGCCTTGGGGGGACAGGTGTCAGGGTGGATGCCGATTTGCTTGTTGTGTTTGTGGGAGGCCTGTGGGGCTGTGATTGGCCTGATCAGGGTTTGCTGCCAAATTCTCTGCAGGCAGATGGGTATAGAAGGTCTCCTGTTTGCTGCAGGGCTGGGGACGTGGTGCCTGAATATGCCTGACCTCACTGGGAAGGGGGAGTGGATGGGACAGGGGGGGTCGGTGTATCTGTCTGGGGGAGGGGGTTTGTCCACGAACTGGGGGATAACATGAATACGAAACCTGTTTGCAAACGCCCTAAGGGTGTTTTTCTTGGCTGTCCCATTCACTATGGCATCCACAGTGCCCAGCCCAGAGAGAGTAAGCACATGGCAGGGGGTGATTTATTATTTATCAAGTGACCGATGCTGCCAGAAACTGCATCCGTGTCTGCCTCTCAAGTCCCTCCTCTCTTCTCTGGACACAGCTTTCGGAGGCCGGGATACCCAAGACGGAGGCCAGCCTGCCGCTAACAGTGGACACTATAGATGATGCCTCTGTGGAGGAGGATTTGGCAGTGGCCGTGGCAGGTGGCCAGTTGGAGGAAATGACCTTCCTCCAGCCCTACCCAGCCCGGAAGCGGCGGGCTCTGCTGCGGGCCTCGGGCGTGCGGAGGATCGATCGCGAGGAGAAGCGAGAGCTGCAGGCCCTGCGCCAGTCCCGGGAGGACTGTGGCTGTCGCTGTGACAGGGTCTGTGACCCTGAGACCTGCAGCTGTAGCCTGGCGGGCATCAAGTGCCAGGTACGGGAGCCAGGCGGGGCTGGGAAGGCGAGCCTGAGTCAGGGCCTTCTCCGGGCTCTGCTGGATCCTCACCTGCACCTCTGCTTTCTTTGCAGATGGACCACACAGCGTTCCCCTGTGGTTGCTGCAGAGAGGGCTGTGAGAACCCTAAGGGCCGTGTGGAATTTAATCAGGTGCGAGTTCAGACCCATTTCATTCACACGCTCACCCGCCTGCAGCTGGAGCAGGGGGCCGAGAGCCTTGGGGAGCTGGAGGCGCCGGCCCAGGGTGCCACATTCAGCCCCAGTGAGCAGGTCCTGGCCCCCACGTTCCCACTGGCCAAGCCCCCCGTGAGCAGCGAGCTGGGAGACAACAGCTGCAGCAGCGACATGACCGATTCGTCCACAGCATCGAGCAGCAGCGAGGCACCCAGTGGCTCTGCCCACCCGGCCCTGCCTGGCCCCGGCTTCCAGCCCGGAGTGGACGATGACAGCCTGGCTCGGATCCTGAGCTTCAGTGACTCTGACCTGGGTGGAGAGGGGGAGGAGGAGGAGGAAGGGGGTGTGGGCAGCCTGGACAACCTCAGCTGCTTCCACCCAGCTGACATCTTTGGTACCGGTGACCCCACTGGCCTGGCCAGCTGGACCCACAGCTATTCCAGCTCCAGCCTCGCGTCAGGCATCCTGGATGAAAACGCCAACCTGGATGCCAGCTGCCTCCTCAATAGTGGCCTTGAAAGCTTGGGGGAAGGCAGCCTCCCCGGCCCCCTGGTGCCAGCCATCACGGATGCCGGCCAGAGCAGCTCAGTGGACCTGAGCTTGTCCTCCTGTGACTCCTTCAAGCTGCTCCAGGCCCTGCCAGACTATAGTCTGGGGCCCCACTACACCTCCCAAAAGGTGTCTGATAGCCTGGACAACCTTGAGGCGGCCCACTTCGCCCTGCCTGCCTTTTCTCCCCCTGGGGACGCCAGCACGTGCTTCCTGGAGTCCATCATGGGCTTGTCTGAGCCAGCCGCCGAGGCCCTGGCTCCCTTCATGGATGGCCAGTTGTTTGAGGACACTGCCCCAGCGTCGCTGGTGGAGCCTGTGTCTGTGTGAGGGTTAGGGTGCCTTTTCCCGGCCCCAAGAGCCCTGTTGCTGCTTCGTTGTAATTGGGGGCTCCCTGAGGTCTGCCTGTATGTAACCGTCTCCCATTGGCTGGCTCCCATGTGGGCACTCCTAATTTTCATGCAACACTCTGGATTTATTTATTTATTTTTGTAACCTTCTGTGCTGAAGCGGGACGGGGTGGGGGGGGCACTTCCCCTTTCAGCCGCCTGGTCCCCCGTATGCCCACACCCTCTCTTCCACTTCCATGGCCGTGCCAGGAGCAGGAAGAAATGTGGCTCCCCTGGAGCTTTGCAGACTCTTTTTTGGTCTTGTATGATGTTTGTAAGCCCAAAGACAGCCACACGGGGCTGAAATCAGCCACTTCTTAAGGCTTCTTCTGCCACCCTGAGCCCTAGACTCATGGGTGGCTGAATTCTCTGGACTGTGAAGACTATAATTTATTTCCATAATTTATTTGGAGACTAGGTGGCTGGCAGGCAATGCTAGGGTTGGGGTGGGGCACAGACCCCTGCGAGTCCCTTTGCCTTTTAGTCCTGCAGCCCTGCCCTTGCCGGGGCTTTGGTGTAGACCAGGCATGGATTTGAGCCCTCTGTCTAATGTGGCAGCTGCCCTGCTTCGGCTGGCTGAGCAAGCCGGGGCTGGCCTGGGACAGCATCTGGGCAGGGGGAGGGGCTGGGCTGACCAACCGTGACCAAAACCCTCTTCTGCCCCACACAGCCCCCTCTCCTTCCTGTCCTCTGCCCCATCTTCCCCCTCCCCAAAGGCTGCAGCTTTTATTCCAAGCCCATCAATGTAGGAGGGGGAAGCAGGAGGCCCAGAGAGGGCAAGGGGCTGCCCCAGGGCCTGTAGCACGCCCCTGACCACTCAGGGCTTTCCAGGCACGCACTCCAGCCTGGTCCACCTGCCTGTACCCTAAGGCCAGTTGGCCAGGGGCAAGGGGTGGCTCGTTATGGCTTTCATGCCCTTTGTTTGCAGATGTTGAATTTCGCATCATAGTTTCTATATTGTCCCTGAGTATTAGAACTGTAATTTATTCATTTTTCTGTGTCTGTGCCAAGAAGCCCAGTCTCTGGGCCTGCCCTCTTGCCTAGGAGGCCTTGCCAGCCTGCGAGCTTGTGGGAACACCTTGTACCTGAGCTTACAGGTACCAATAAAGAGGCTCTATTTTTCAGTGTGGTCTGTTTGTGGATCTGGGAGCACATTTGTGGGACCAGGAGCACAAGTACACCCTCAGGTGGCAGTGAGGAGGGAGGAGGAGGGGGAGGCAGGCCCTGCTGGGCAGTATGGACATTGAGGCTGTGTTGGGGATAGAAGTGGGGGACACTGGCCCTCTCCATGCCAGCCAGTCAACTCAGAGACAGGAAGCCAGTGAGAAGAGGCTGGCCGGGCCGATGGAGCAGTTTTCCCCTTGGATGAAGCCATCTCCAGTGGTCACCTGGATGGTGGTGGGGAGCAGCAGGGCAGTCTTCTGGGACAGGGCTGTCTGTGTGGGATGGGTGTGGGCTTACTTCTTCCCACTCACCCGTACTGAGCTGGGGCCTGGCCTCGAGGGTGAAGCGGGCAGTGGGATATGGCTGGTGCAGGCCTTATGTGGGACTGAGTTGCTGAGGTCCTTGGGGACCTGAGCACCAGAAGCTGCAGAACCTCATCCATCTGCACCAGCCAGACCTGTCTGACCTGTCTCTAGCAGGTTGGGCCAAAGGCCAGAAGAGCAGGCTGCACCCTGCCCCAGGAGGCCCCAGTCTGGGGGCCTGAGGAGCAAGGTTGACCTCCCCTCTAGGAATAATAATGATTTATATAAATGCTAGGAGGGGTCACCAAAAAGACCTGACTTGGGTCTCCGTTTTCTTGCTCTAATTCTCTGCCTATGCTGGGAACCCCTTATTTCCTCTCTATGGCTTACTTGTTAAGAGCACAGACCCAGAGTCCCAGGGTTCGAATCCCAGCTCTTATACTAACTAGTGAGGTGACTTGTGCAAATTACTTCCCCTCTCTGTGCCTGGGTGTCCCCCGTATTGTCCAAATAATAACACTGCTTACCTCACAAGCTTGCTCAGTTATATGCACCCAGTGCTCAGAGGAGTGCCTGGAACATGTAAGCCTCGGGTGCGTGTCTGACTTCCCATTCTGTTTTCATGTGTCTGCTCTATTTCTGTATGTTTTATCCTCTTTTTTTTGCCAGTTCTGTCACCCTTTAGGTATCTATCGCTTGCCTCAGGATATGTGTAGACATAGTCACGTGGTCATGTCGTCAGTGGAGTGGCTGTTAGAGAACTCATGGCTTGGAGTCTGGGCTATGGTGGGGCCGCCTGTCCCTGGTACCAGCTTAGGCAGGGACAGCCAGGTCTTAGGCGTCTCAGGGTGGAGTATTCTGGTGCATCAAGTTGTCTCGTGGCCCATCTCACTGATCCCTGGGAGCCCTATTGTAGAGATTGCTCCAGCACACATGATCCAAAACCTGGGTCTCTCCAAGGGTCCTGAGGCTCTGCTCTGGCCAGCCTGGGGGTCTGGGTGGCAGCCCCCGACAGCTCCAATACTCTGGCTGGAAGCCCCTGCAGGCTCCTATCCCGTGGCCACAGCCCATGGCTGGACTGAGCCTACCCACTCCCCATCTAGGGCCCCAGGGTCACTTGGGTTTTTTTCTCAACATAATCCACCCCAAGAAACTAGGTTGTAAAGCAGATCATAATAAAGGCAGCTGGCTTCCCATAGGAAGGATGGTGGTAACCTGGGGAAAACATTCCAGATCACTGACTCATACCAAAAGGCCATGCACGAGATCAGCAATATGTTATAAAGACAAGGCTCGCAGCCATCAGGGATGACTTAGGCTGTTCTAGAAGGGACATTTATCCGTTCACTGTTCCCAAACCTTAGTCACTGGACAACTTATCTTGAAAACTTTGCCATATCTGCATTCTACTCATACTAAGTATTTTACTTTATATCAATTATATCAATATGCTTAAAAGTTAGAACCATTCTACGTAACAGCACCCGCAAATTCATGAGTTTGTTGTACTATTTTTTTCTATAAGGATGATACTTAAACACATAGTTATTAAACTTTCAAATGTTTGCTGTGTATCATTAGCAGGGATTTGTACCATGATTTGGGAACACAGAGATCTAGTCTAATTTCCTGCCACAGATGGGGACACATACCCAGAGGGGAAGGTCACACAGGGAGATTCTAGGCCTCCTGACTCCCAGTTCAGAGTTCCTTCCCCTGAGGTCAGACTGGCCCATTACTGCCATCCTGCAAAGCAGGAAGAGAGGTACTGGGAGCACACCAAAGGTGACCTCTGTCACCCTCTTGCCAGTTACAATTAACACTATTCATCTACACAGGGACCCCTGCTTTTGTCCCCTGAGGTGTTAATAAGGGTTCCTCGAGGATGAATTAGTTGGTCACTGTCTTTTACTAAAGATGAAGTAGGAGCTAGTTTTACTTGGGATGTATTTTCCTGCCAGAGGCAAGAGTAATCAGGGTTTGTCCCAAACTGGTAAGGACCGGCAGACGCCGGCTGAAGACTTGGGGAGGGGGAGGCAGAATGCATGGACAGAGTGGGCCTGTTTGGGCCCCTGCCAGGGAGGACGCAGCGGGCAGCTTGGCAGAGAGGAGCAGTTGCTTCTTTAATCCAGGATTCCAGGGACCAGACAGGAGAAGAGAGGCTTGTACGGGCCCACATAAAAATATTAAAATAGCTGGAGGGTATTTTTTAAACCACCTCTTTGCTCCCCTTTGGCCTCTGAGAGTCTGGGATAAAAGCGGAGCCCATTAGAAGTTGCCCGGTGAGCTCAGTGGAAGCTAAGCTGGTTGATAACTTTCTTCCCCAGAGCAAAATTGCTTCTTGTGCCTTAAAAACATAAAGCTTCGGGACGTCCCTCAGACCAGATTAGGCATGATTCAAATAAACCACACACAATATAGAAATGGGAAGAATATGTCATTTTCTGACTCTCTTCTCCACTGACCCACTTCCCACCCCCTCCATGAAACTTCTGTAGGTTGGTAGTTTCCACCCACCCTGGCTCCCACTGACCACAGCTAGGGCCTCAGAGACCCTTGGGCCTTTTCCAAAATTTCTTCTCTGATTCTGGGGTAGTTGGGGTGCTCCTTGAGGACCTGGGACCGAGAGAGAAAGGGTGTGAAGCACCAGACAGGGCTCCCCGCCACTGCAGCAAGCCCCCCACCACTGTCGGGGGCTTACATCGTGGCAGACTTCGATGGCCTCCACGAATCTCTTGTCCTTCAAGTAGTTGAAAGCGAGTTTGAAGCCTATCCAGGAGCAGGGAGAATGCAGACAATGGGTGGCAGTCCGACGACCTGAGAAGCCCTCTGGTTCCCACAACAGCCAGAACATAGGCCTTGTGTTGCGGGGTGAGTTTGTTGGTCCTCCGGCCCAGCACCCACGCACACCTGCCTGGCTGCCTTACCGCTGGCAGGGTTGGCATGATGGCTGTACTTCCAGGCCAGCTCATAGTTGGTGGCTGCGTCCTTGTATGACTGTTCTCTCTCCATGATGAAGCCCATGTACTCGTAGGCCTTGCAGCAGGACTGCAGGGAAAGCCGGTCAGAGCCCCTGTGTAGGGGAAGCCACATCCCATCCCGGTTGGGGCAAGGGATGGGCGGTGGGTGCATTCACCCAAACCACTCAGGGACTCCAGCAGCACCACCCACCTTGGCGAGGGGTGAACTGTGTACCCTCTTCTCAGCTGTGCCCACTCTGACAGGACCCCTTCCTCCGCAGCCCTCCTGCCCTGACCTGCAAATGCCCCTCCCGGCCCCACCAAACCCTCCCTGCACGCTGCCCGTCAACCTCATGAACCCTTCCCATCTCTCCTCCCCATTCCACGTTCCCCCCTTCCCAGACACTGTGCGCCTCCTCTTGCCTTGCTCCGTGTTCCCATCCTGCTCTGTGGTCCACAGGAACCCTCTTGTCCCGCCTCTTCTCATCTCCTTCCTACCCCCGCATCTCTGCCCCCAAAGCCCATGTGCCCCTCCCCCGACCCTGCCCCGACAGCCGTGCGCCCCTTGCCTTGTTGTACTGCATGCAGCGCCGCAGCAGCTCCGAGGCCAGGTCGAACTTGCTGCCCTGGCAGTAGATGTCGGCCAGCAGGAGCCAGCTCTTCTCCAGGTCCTCGGCCTCGGCCTGCGTCCATGGGACCTTAGCCAGACGCTTCAGCTGCGTGCGTGCTTTGGGGACCTGCTTCAGCAGCGAGTAGGCCTGTGCCATGGCCAGCAGGGCGGGAATGCTGTCCTTCTGTGAGGGTGGGAAGCAGGTGTTGCCTCGCCCCGCCCTCGGCCTCCCCCCACCGCCTGTCCACCCAGTGGGCAGCTGGTGCACCTCGGCCTGGGCCATCTCAGTGAAGGTGCCCAGCGCCGCCTCCACGTTAGCCTTCTCCCTGGTGGCCAGCAGGCACAGGCTCTGCAGCAGCCGCAGCTGGGTCTGGCCCCAGGCCGAGTGCGGGTAGAACTCCCGCAGCAGCTTCTCAGCAGTGCGCACGCCGTGCTGCTCCAACTCCTTCCTGTCAGTGGAGCCGCGGGCATCGGATGCCAAGCCGGAGGGCAGAGGGCACTGGCCTGACAGCCTGGCCCTCGCCTGGCCTTGACCCAGAGGCCGCGGGCTCTCTCTGCCTTCCCCCAGGTCCCACCCCTGCCCTTGCCGGCCAGCCGGGCCCTCACTTGCTCTCAGTCACCAGGTTCTCGAAAGCCTCTCCACCCACGATCTCATTGTCTGGGTTCAGACAGATTTGCACCATGTAGTAGGTGGCGCTCTGGCCCCAAGTGCTGTCCTTGCGCGCTTTGTTTAGGAACTTCAGGGCTTCGTTGGGTTGCCCTATGTGCCTATAGTGGAGGAGAGAAACACTAAGAATCAGACAGGGAAACTGAGGCCCGAGGAGTACAGGGACACACAGGGGTCACTCTGAATCTGCACAATGCAGGGGCAGGATCGCTGGTCTCCCTGCTTCCTGATCTGGAAGCTGAATTTCTGCTTCCCTAGCAAACGCCAGCCTGTCCGTTAGGGACAACCTCCTGCACATAACCGCCAACACACCCACCCCAACCCACCAGCAGTAGATGCCTCTGCAGTAGTTGAACCCTGGCTCTAAAGGCACCCGGCTGGACACCTTCTTGGCCAATTCAAAGAAGGCAGGGGCGTCCTCAAGTTTGCCACTTCTTCGTAGCAGATCGATTAGTTTGTTCAACACAGGAAAATTGTCTAAAACAAGAGAGCAGAAACCTTCAGGCTGTGATAACCAATAGCTGAATCAGGCAGGGAGAGGCAGGGAGGACCAGGAAGCACTACCCGTCTGGGCTGAGCAGGGGCAACCCAGTGGCTCCAGTGTCTCCACTGGTCTCCACGGAGACACGATAAAGTAGGTACTCTTATTGTTCCCATTTACAGATGAGGAGACTGAGACACAAAGGAGTTAAGTAATCTGCCAAAGGTTACAAAGCTCGTAAACAGAGGACCAGGATTCAGACCTAGACAGTCTGGCTCCAGGACCCGAACTCCTAATAGCTGTGATTGCTGGGTGACTCTGGTGTGGGCCTGGCTGGGGCTCTACCCTGAGCCTCGTGTCTGGCCCCTTCCCCAGCAAGAAGCAGTGGTTTTATGTTGCAGTGAGTGGGAATGGAGCTACACGTCAGGGGAGAATTTCTAGCTACCTCTAGGTGGCTGTGACCTCAAAAGGGGACTTATGTTGAGCCCCAGTGTCTGTGATTTGGGGATAGACAGGCTGTCTTGGGTCCAGTGCCAAGCACTTCCCTGCCTGAGACCAGGAACTGGCCCCTTGGACTCGGGAAGGGCCAGCACGTTCCACTGGGCCTTTATCAGTTTCCTGCCTCTCTGGGAACAATCAGAGAGGAGGGGGCTTCCTCTGCCCAGTCAGGAAGGAGGGGAGAGGGCCCACCCTTCTGGGGGGAGAGCAGCCCTCGCTTGGTGGGAACCGACACAGGCAGTCTCAGTGGGTAGGCTTGATGCAGGCAGTTACCTGGCGCTTTCTCCAGGACTTGGTGGTAGAGGTTGATGGCAGCTTCGTATTTCTGTTTTCTAAACATCAGGTCAGCCATCATCTATCAGAAAACACGCGATGCTGGGACAGCAGCTTGCATGGGCATGGCGGGGAGGCTGTCGTGGGAACGGGGTGGGTAAGGAGGGAAGGTAGGAGAGGATTTCCGAGGTAGCCTCTCTGGGCTCTGGGAGAAGCTGCCACGGGAGAAGGCGGGGCAGCCTGGGGTGGGGGAGCGGGGGGGCAAGGATGGAAGTAGGAAGGAAAGGCTGGAGGTAGACATGCGAGGAGCTAGGCCCTCCACCCCCATCTGAGAGCTACCAGCTCCAGGCAGCGAGGTGGAATGGGGGCTCCCCACCTCTGCTGGGGCGGCCCTGAAGGTGGTCTGGGTGACAGGGTGGAGAGCGGCAGGACTGGGGATGGCTCTTCCCACACACTTCCCAAAGCCCCAGGAGCCTGTCCCACCCCTGCCTTCAACAGTTGGGTGTGGTTTCCCCCCCGGAGTGAATCAGCCTCACCACCTCCCCTCAGATTGGCCCGGGAGGTCGCTGCTGCCCCCTGCTGCCAGCCCGCCCCTCCCATCCAAAGGGCAGCGGGTCCAGTGCTGAGTCCTGCTGCCCGACAGCCCCTCAGGGCCGGGTCAGCCGGGCACCTGGGGTTACGGGGTTAGGAAGCAGCCCGCATGCGGTCGCAGGGACCCTGGGGAAGGCAGGGAAGAGGGCCCGGAGCCTCTTACCACGGAGGCTGTCTCATGGTTCTTCTCGGTCTGCAGGAGGATGGCGCAGTGCTGCTCGCACAAGTCCAGGTGGCCCTGCAGCAGGTAGAGCCGTGCCAGTTCCAGCACCACCTGGACAAGACCAGATACAATAACTAACCAGTGCACGTCATGGGAAAGCTCAGGGACCGATGCCTCGTTCTCTCACACCGAAGTTCTATCAGCTCTTCCTTCAAAATATGTCTCTGATCCCCTGGGATGGTGTCTCTGGCTTTCCCCTTCTCCCACCCAATACTCTAGTCACACGGTGCCTTTTACTAACTAACCGCTGAGAGTTGGGGCCTGGTTTACTCATACTCATCCTTCAGCTTCAGCTCCAACCTCATCTCCTCTGGGAAGCCCTCTGTGCCCCAGACACCGGGACAGGTACCCCTCTTCTGAGCTCCCGCGGTGTACTGAGCCCCATGCGGGTATCACATGGTATGAGAACTGCATGTGTACTTGTCTGTACCCCATGCCTGAGGGCAGTCTATGGGCAGAGACCGTGTCTTGCCCCACTGCATCTCCAGGGCCTAGGTCAGTACCTGGCTTGCACATATTGGGAATCTGTTAAATGAGAGCATATTAAATAAATGAATGGGTCTGTCACTAGGCTCTTCATCTACCCTCCGCCTGTGAGCTCCAGCCACCATTCCCTATCTGAAGCCACACCTCTCACAAGACTCTAAACCTCCTTGGAAGCTTAGCCTGGGCTTCATGCCCAAAGAGCCCCCAGCAGCCACGCTCTCATTGTCTCTCCATCTGCAAGGGGGACCTGAAAAGGGCAGACTTGCAGCACCTTTCAGCAACACCTTCCCTGCTCCACCCTCCACAAGTGGCTGTCCAAAGCGAGGCTTCCAGGGGACTTCCCTGGTGGTCCAGTGGTTAAGGCTCCGTGCTCCCAAAGCAGGGAGCCCGGGTTCGATCCCTGGTCAGGGAACTAGATCCCGCATGCATGCCGCAACTAAGAACCCGCATGTGGCAACTAAGACCTGGCGCAGCCAGATAAAATAAATAAGTATTAACAAACAAACAAAAAACAAAGCGAGGCTTCCAGTCTTGCTCCGAGGGCTGTGGTGGGTGAGGGCCCTGGGGTCAGCTGGAGCAGGCCCCCCCGGCACCAGGGGTCTGTGCCCCTTGCAGGGAGGCACAGAGAAGGAACTGGCCTCCGTTCCTAGTCAGGGAGCTCTGCGAGGCTTCGCGGCCCAAGAGAAGGAAGAGGGTCTCGCTCTTGAGGACCCACCTTATTTCAATCCCCACCTTATTGTCAATGGGTGAGTAGGAGAGGGCATCTTTGTAAGACTGCACTGCCTTGGCATACTCCTTCTCTGCCAGGTAGTACTCCCCAAAGTGGATGCAGATGGAGGCTGCCAGTTGCTTCTGGGAGGGGATCATTTCTGGTTGCTCCAGGGGAACACGCTTCAGGATCCGAGACTGGAGGTCCATGGCCTTGGGAAAGCAGTAAACTCTGCATCAGAAACCCAGAGCCTGATGTGCCAGATCTCAGGCCAATTCACAGCAAATCCCCAAGCTCTCAACTCAGGGCCAGCTGTCTCAGCAAGGGCATCTCAAGTGCCCTTGAGCAAATCTGGGTCGCTCTGGACAGGCAGGGCCACTGGCTGAGTACCCAGGAGGTGAACTGGCACTGCCTCTGGGGCAGGAGCAGAAGCAAAGGCACTCAAACAAAACACTCTATTGTACTTGACTTGTTTACCTGTTTCCATCACACCCTGGTACTCACTGTGTCTAATTTGCTTCAGCTGTCCTACAGGCTAGGACAAGCACACCGTAGGTATTCAACGCAGGCTGTGTTTTGATGGGTGCATTTGTTCTGAATACTGCCCTGCTGGGAACTTGAGGCGGCCCCCACAAATGTCCATGACATACAGTGATCAAGTGAGTTAACCAGAGAGCATTGGGGCAAGAGGAAATGAGGATGCCAGGGTTAAGTTTCGGGAAGTGGGCACAGATCAGCCCCGGGTTCCCTAAGGGCCAGACTGAGGAATGGAAATCCAGAGGGGAACAAGGGGATAAGTCACCTCAAGCAGTCCGAGATGTTCTACAACCACAGAATACACCCCAGGGGCAAGTGCCAGGCCATACCCTCGGGTAGAAAGAGTGAAGGAGTGGAAAGAATGGCCAGGAGTCTCCCAGCAGGAGACTTTGGGCTGGGACAAGCCAAACCTGGTTCAAATCTCAGCTCTACCACTTACTAGCAGTATGACTTTGGGTACATTTCTTAACCTCTTTGAGTCTCATCTGTTAAATAGGAATGTCACAGTGCTTAGCTCAAAGGGCTACTGTGAGAATTAAATAAGAAAGCAAAAAGCCTAGTACAGAACTCAGCACAGAGCATTCAATGCATGGGAGCCTGCTGGCATTATCTATTATTATCACCACAAGCATCCTTGAGGACAAAGGCACTGTCTTATGCCCTGCATTCTCCAGCCCAGCCCAGGCGGGCTTAGAGCACTTCCGTGCACAATCAATAAGAGAGCAAGGCTGGGGGGATAAATGCAAGGTGGAGGTCGGAGGTGTAACCTAGATCCTCTTTTGAGGACCAGGCCTGGAGCCTTCCAGACCTGCAGTCCTATCCTATCTTCAGCTCCCATCAGGAAATGGCAGATAAAGAGCTTGAGTCTACTTGTCAATTACCTTGTTCAAAGTGTCCATCACATCTTCTTTCTTATGGCTCTTGTAAACCTTTGCCAGCAAAAGCAAGCACCTGACATCATTCATCAAGGATGGGATGTCTTTGACTGCAAAATGGAAACTCAAAGTAGTGTTTTCTGGCCCCTGGGAAGCGGGGCATGGGGGAGGATGGAGGCTGGGTTCAGAGCCCCAACCAGTGCCCGTCCCCTGCCCCATTCTGCAGGAGAAGAGGGTGCGGGCCGGGGGCAGTCTGTCTGCTCCAAGGCTAGGGGAGTGAGGATGCTGACTCACCAAAGTCATGATCCAGTGCCTGCTTCAAAACTTTTTCTGCTTTGTTGAACTTCTTTAACTTCAGGAGCAGTTCAGCCAGATCACAGCACAGAAAGTCCTGTCCACTAATCTTCTGGGCAGCCTCATAATAATTAATCGCCTTAGCGCACACAGGAAATATTGGCATCAAGTCTGGTTTTACTTGCGAGCACCTCACAGCGTGTGCACACCGCCCCACTCCCCGCCGCAGCCACTGTGCCTGTGTGCCCCTCCAGATCACAGAAGCCTCAGGTGCAACGGCCTCCCTCCTGGCTCAGGGCCCAAGCCTTAGCCTCGGCAGGTGGTGGGGGGTGGTGGGGAGTTGCTGAGTCCTCCCCTTGGCACCCCGTTCAGCGGGCTCTCCCCTCCCACCCAGCCTCCCACCCATGCACCCTCCTCCATCTTCCCTGCTGGGCCGGCCCTCCCCACCCCTTCCCACCCCAGCCCAGCCTGACCTTGGTGTACTGGTGGGTCTTCACGTATGCTTGCCCAATCCTGCTGATCAGGGATGCGTCGTGTGGGTTCTTTCTGTAGGCCTCGTCGTAGACCTCGAGGGCCTTCTCGGGCTGGTGGGGAAAGGGTCCGCAGTCTCTCTCTTCCCTCTCACTGGAGAAGTAAGTTTTTTGTGGGGGGGGGGGCACTTGGTGAGGTCATGAGACCTTCACTCACCTCCTGAATGTTCATGAAAGCATCACCCAGTAGCAGGCTGGTGTGAGGGCCAGGCAGATGTTCACAGAGCTCCCTGCAAAAGTAAGCAAAACCTTAGCTCAGCCCTGTGCATCCTTCCTATTCCTGAATCCATCTCCTCTTCTTTCCCACTCATTCTGGCTGACATTCTTTCATTTACTCATTCATTCATCACTCAATACTTATTGGCTCAGATGAGGCATGGTGCTAGCTCCCTTAGTTCAGCCTCTCCTCATCTGTCATCTGGACCACAGCTGGCACTTCCACCCACTCCTCTGGCCTCCACTCCCAAACCCCCAGACCCCTCTTCATGAGGCAGCCTGCTCTTTCTAAACCTCCAGTGTGACTATGTCACCCTACTGCTTATCGGTTTCCCACTGCTCTTGGCATCACCTCCCCTTCCTCCTGAATTGCCTAGATAGAGTTTTGCCTGAGGAAGGGGACCAGGGCAATACCCTTGAAGTCCCAATGTCAAATCGTAGAGACAGCAACTTGGGGCTTCCAATCCCTGCTCTCCATCCTCCTTCACTCACATTGGTACATCTAAGTCACTGAACATTTCCTCAAGGACAGGCAGAGCCAGGGGCTGGGGCAGAAAAATGATTCCCACCAGGATGTGACCCATAACGAGGGGCAAGCAGGGCTCAGGGCAGATTTACCCCTGTATCCTCACAAGTCGGCCGCAAGCTGGTCTGACTGACCTAACCCATGGGAAATTCCCTACTTTCATCAAACACACTCTGAGGACACATTCCGAAGACCCAGGGTGAAGAAGACAATCTGGAGAAAACACTCCCTGAGATGCCACTGGGGCTGGGGCTGTCAGTGCACTGCCCAGGGCTCACCGGTAGCACCCGATGTAGAGGTGGACGTCCTTGCGGGTCTGCAGGTAGATGCTGGCCATCTTCTCCTTGGCCTCCGTGTAGCAGGGCTGCTTGGGTGTGATGTTCCTCAGACTGCTCAGTGCCAGGTCTACGTTCCCCTTGCTCAGGGCCAAATCCACGTTGGCAATGGTGATGCGGATCTCTTCCGGCGTGCCACTGAACTCGTTGATGGTGTCCTGCATGACCTTAGTGGCCTCATGCTAAGACAAGGGAACCCAACAGACCCTCCATTTGCTGTCACCCACCACTCCTGGAAGCCAAGGAGAGGATGGCCCACCTCCACCTCAGAGCAGCAGGAAGGAGAGAGAGCCCCTCGGCATCCAGGGCCACTGTTCCTGGAGGGCAGGGCCAGCTGAGGGGCACGAAACCCCTGACTGTAAGAACTTGTTCCCGAGCACCTCAAAGTCTGTTGGTGATTCCTTCCTATGGGAGACCTATGGACGCCTCTCCTTGTACCTTCCTGCTTTCAGTCAAAGATATTTTAACGTTATGGTATTGGGCACATAAAGGTCTATTTGAATTATATCTTCATTGTATACGTACCCTTGATTATTCTAACAAAGTTACTCTCTTTGCCCATTTTGGTGCTTCCTGCCTTTGCCCAGCCAGACCTTCCAAGGTCCCAGGGCTGCCTCATACAGTTGAGCAGGTTGTACACTGCAAAACTTCAAGGGGATGTAACTGGCATCTACTGGAGCTGTGCATTGCCCAACCTGCACAACCACCTGTGGTGGCCCTGGTGGGCCTGTGTGCTCCACCTCCCAGATCCTTATAGGGACAGTGATGTAGGCAGGGGACAGATCATGCAGGACTCAGTAGGGTTTGGAGTTTATCTTGAGGGCAATGGGAGCCACTGAAGCCTTTTAGGTAAGGGAGAGGGATGCTCCCAAATGAATAAAGGCTCAAATAAAGCACCAGGAGACATCAGCCAGAATCAAAGAGCCTTGTTCCCAGGCCTACCCTGGACCTCCAGCATGCCCCAGAACCAAGGGGAGAGAGCAGCACATTTCTTACCAGCTCCCCATTCATCCGGAGGGCATCTGCCAATTCCAGTAAGATGGATACCCGCTCGCTGGGCCGCACAGAGGGCCCATGGAACTTCTTGCTTTCTTCCATCTTCAGAATTGGTAATTTTATGATCATCTTCAGTGCCTTTATGGCTTCTGGGTAGTCTCCAGACTTGTTGAGGGCCCTGGCCTTGATGAAGTGGTAGAGGGGGTGGTCTCGGACCTAGAGGAGCATAAGCAAAGTGTGGGGTTCCAGCTTCCAGAGGGGAGAAGGCCACAGGAGCCCACTGAGCCTGCTCCCGCCTTTGGGCCAGCAGAAGGGGCTGAGGGATGCAGGCAGCTCCTGAGGCTACTCTCCTGAACCAAGTGGGGGCTGATGCTAGCTGGGCTGTGGGATGCTGAGCAGGTGACAGGGTATAAGGGACCCCCACCTGGAAGTTGTAGCTGACGCCCAACTCCAGGCAGTGGAAGCACATGGCAAAGTTGCCCTGAGCCAGGTAGATCTGAGACATGAGGAGGTAGGCATCCACGGAGGTGGGGTCCAGCTCCAGGCAACGCTGCAGGGTGCTCTGGGCATTCTCTAACTCTCCTAGAAATAATAAACAAATCTCTACATCCAGGGATCCTTGGGAATCTCAGGACCCACTATGTAAAGGCAGAAGGAATTTTACATGTCCTTTTACCCAGAAACACCCAATAGGGCATTTTACCCAGTTCTGTTCTGCTTGACTCAGAGGCTTCTTCCTAAAATTAGAACTACAGTTTTTGCCTTGACCCAGACAAAAGCCAGGAAATTCAAACCTTGGTGTGACACTTCCCTTCTCTCTGTACCCTCAGGGAGATGGCTAAGTTACTTCACTGCTCCCTCTGGAAGCTCAGGGGAACACTGAACTCTCGATTCCCACACCTAAGGGCAGAACAAAATCTAATAATAACAGCAACCATAATAGCCACAACTTAAGAAGCACCTGCTCTGCACCAACACAGGCAGAGCACTTTAGAAAGGCTGGTTTAATGTCTACCCAGCCCTGCAAGGTTGGTATTATGATGCAGGACTGAAACTTCAGTGATATGTCACTCAGCTTGGAAGGGACAAAGTCAGTATTTAAATCCAGGCCTATTGGCTCCTGAGGCTGAGCTCTGAATGCCTTGGCACGTTGAGGCTAAGAGGCCTCCCTGCAGCCAGGCTGGCCCTAAGCAGGTGGCAGTGGCAGCCCAGGAATGGGGTACAGTGAGGTGGTGGGAGAGCCCTCCTCCCTCTGCAGCCAGGTCCCTCAACAGCTCCTGCTTGGGGTCCATCACCAGCTGGTGGGGAACACCTGCTTCTGGGTCCCCAACTCTCTGCTCCTTCCCTTGTGCTGCAGAAACGTGAAGATGTCACCATGACAACCTAAGCAGCTGGAGACCTTGCTTTGTCCCTAAAGGTGCTGGCAGCTGCCAGCATCACTGTGTGTATGTCGGGATGGGGGCGGTCTCTGCCCTCCCCTTGTACCCAGGAGACCTTCAAGAAGTGGGCAAACCTGGCAGCCAGATGAACACTGGGAGGGCCGAGGATGAAGACCGGGGAGCTCTGGACAGAGTGTAACCCACACAATGCAGAGCCAGAGGACACAGGCACGCCACGGCATTCTGGAGCCTTTGGCAGACGGGGGTGAAAGGCTGAAGGGAGCAAGGACTTCGGAGAGGACAACAGGCCCCCACGGAGGGCTCTCCCCCTTTCCCTCTCCCTCCAGAATCTCGGTCTTGAGATGGGACAGGATGGACGGGGACTGTTCTGGCTGCTGGAGGCTCTGAAAGTCTAATGGTACAGGGGCTCCCCTCCTCACAAGGTCTTCCTGACCACCTTTTAAAAACTGCAACCCTGGCACCCCCGCACGCCCTCCCCGGCTTTCATTTTCTCCATTGCACAATCGTGCCCTAACAACAATGCTACATTTACTGTCCAAGTCCCCTCACTAGAACACAAACTCCATGGTGGAAGTTTTGCCTGTTTTGAGTACTGCTGTCCCCCAGGACCAGAGCAGTACCAGCACGTAATCAAGTTCAGTGACTATTACCTGGCACAGATCAAGCAAACCAGGGGTCCCCAACCCCTGGGCCACGGACGCGGCCTGTTAGGAGCCAGGCCGCACAGCAGGAGGTGAGTGGCGGGCCAGCGAGCAAAGCATCCTCTGCCGCTCCCCATCGCTCGCGTTACCGCCTGAACCATCACCCCCGACACACCCCGCTTCTTCGTGGAAGAAAAACTGTCTTCCACGAAACTGGTCCCTGGTGCCAAAAGGGTTGGGGACTGCTGAAGTAAGCTATCAGCAAAAGGGCGGGTTGGAGAGACCCCTGCTGGTGAGGAGTCAGGAAGGTGTCTGGGGGTTAGAGGCTGGAAGGAGTGGGCCTGCCGCCTGAGGGTCTGTGTGTGTGGACTATCCCAGGCAGGGAGCCTGCGGACACTCACCCAGGGGCCCCGCCGGCCATGAGGACCCACAGGCTCACCTGAGAGATACTTGACCTGGGCCATCAAATACAGCGGGTCGATCAGGGCTGGTGCTGCCTTGACTACAGGATTCAAGATCACAGAGACTTGTTTAAGAAGAGGAGACACAATCTGGCCTGGTGACCGGGGCTGTAGGAACACGGGGGTCTGGCTGTGCGGTTTGCCCTATTCCAACGGAGACTCCTGGAGTGCTCAGAAAACACTCTCGCAGTGTTTTACTTTTTTCCACATGTATATACCATCCACTCTGTACCACCTAGTGCAAGAGCATCAGCTCCCGAGAATGGGGACTTCCTTTTGTTCACTGTTTCATCCCCCCTACCTAGCATGGCATCTGGCACATGGTAGTGCCTTCAATAAATATTTGTGGAATGACATTACAAGGCACTGGGGGGATATTAAGGCGTATGAGATATGATCCTTGCCCACAAGGAATCTTGACTGTCTGGGAAAGCCAGACAAACAAGGAAAGACCAACATACTTCTTAGAAGACATCCGGCAAAAAGGGAGCCCAGTTCTTCTCCAGGATAAATGCAGACACAGGGGCCAGTGCCCTGCTCCTCCAAGTGCGGTACCTGGACCAGCAGCATCGGCATCACCTGGGAGATGCAGGGCTTGTGCCCCACTCCCTGGCTGACTGGTGCGCTGCACGTGCAAGTGTGAAAAGCACCGGGCTCCCCAACTGCCAGAGGCTCAAGCACCCGGGTGACTTGCCCGGTAGGTCCTGCCTCCGTCCAGACCTGTCCTCAGGACCAACCCCGCTCCCGCCCTGCCGCCATGAAGACGCACTCTCCTCTAACCTGCTTGGGGCAGAGGACCAAATACTCCTTGGCGATGCAGACCAGGAAGAGGGGGTCAAGCCTTTCAAAGTACTCGGTGCTCAGGGGGAGGGCCTGCGTGCTGGAGAAGTGCAGCTCAGCCGCTTCCTTCAGCAGTGCCGCGGCCTCCTGCTCTCCCTTGTGCTTCTTGGAAGCCAGGAGGGCTTGGAGGAAAACCAGCACCTGTGGGAGGCAGGCCCAGGTCTTGGAAGCAACACCCTCTGCGCAGAGTTGCCAGAAGCCCGGGCTGTCTTGGGTGCTTTACTGGAAACTGGGGGTGGGAGGAGGGCGGGGCGGGGGGCACGATCCTGGAGCAACCCCAGTGCCCAGAGAGCTCTGACCTCGGACTTCCCAAGGGACTGCTGCACCTCCTTCAGGAATTCCAGCTGATGCTCAGCCTCTTCCAGGTGGCCGTCTAAGATCTGGCACCAGATGACCCCTGGGATGGGGCAAAACTAGGATGAGCAGCCAGCTCTGCAGCAGAGCCAGCAGTCCAGCAGTCCAGAGGCAGGGACGGGAGAGTGGATGGCAGGGGCCCTTCCCGACATCTTCACAAACTTAGAGTGGCACACACTCATGGTAAAGAATTCATATCATAAGGCAAGGAAAACATCCCTAGCTCATGTTCTGGCTGTGTCTCTCTCTAGAAAGAACCAACATGAACAGTTTGGGGTATACGCCTCCAAACATCTTTTGAAGCATTTATATGTTATTAGCATATACCATGTTTTCCCATCAGTTCATACAAATCTACCCCATTCCCTTTAATCATGACATAATATTCCACTGCGGATGTAACCGTTTATTTAACTACTGCCCTACTGAAGGACTCCTCATTTCACATTTAGTTTGTTTTCAGTGTTTAAATATTACAGTGCCATGGTCTACATTTGTGTGTGTTCTAATTCCTGAAGTAGAGCTGATGGGTCAAAGGGCACGCATATCTAAAACATTGATAGATAAGGCCAACTTATCCTCCAAGGATGTCTGTATTAACATTCCTGCCAAGAATTTGAAAGTGTTCTTTCTTATCTCACAACCTCACAAACATGCTTCACTCTTTACCACGTTAAAGAGTGAACAGTAACTCATTTTAATTCACATATAAAAAATTTTTTTAGGGAGAATGAACATCTTTTTATATATTTAATGGTCTTTTCTATTGGGAATTTCCTCCTGATAGCTTTTGCCTGTTTTTCTTTGGATGGACTTCTCTCTCTCTCTCTCCATATATATATTTTTCTCTTTATATATTTATATTCTCTTTATATATAGTCTTTGTTACATTTTCCATTAGTTCGCCTTTTACCTTTTAACTATTTTATTGTGCCTTTTGCCATCCATTAGTTTTACGTTTTTACGTAGTCAAATTGGTCAAATATTTTCCTTTACAGCTTCTGAGTTTGTGGTTAGGCTTAGCATCCCCCAGGAAACCCAAGTCCAACTTAATTTTTATGTTTAAACACCTAACTCATCTGGAATTTATTTTTGAGGATAGTGTGAGATGGGTATTTACCTTTATTTTTTTCATAATGGAGAGTCAGGTGTCCAATCACAAGTTATTGAAACTCTATGGGTTTGAAATGGCATTTATTTCATAAGACCTGTTTCTATCCCATTTATCTATTTGTTTATTCCAGTGTCGGCCTCAAACTGACTTAACTACTTTTTTAAAAAAAAGCATTTAGTATTTATTTATTGCTACGTTGGGTCTTCCACTACTTTTTTTAAAAAAACATTTAATATTTATTTATTGCTATGTTGGGTCTTCATTGCTGTGCGTGGGCTTTCTCTAATTGCGGTGAGCAGGGCCTACTCTTTGTTGCAGTGCACGGGCTTCTCATTGTGGTGGCTTCTCTGGTTGTGGAGCACGGGCTGTAGGTGCACAGGCTTCAGTAGTTACAGCATGCGGGCTCAGCAGTTGCAGAACTTGGGCCCTAGAGCCCGCGGGTTTCAGTAGCTGTGGCGCATGGGCTTAGTAGTTATGGCTCGCAGACTCTAGAGTGCAGGCTCAGTAGTTGTGGCGCTCGGGCTTTGTTGCTCTGCGGCATGAGGGATCTTCCTGGACCAGGGCTCAAACCTGTGTCCCCTGTATTGGCAGGCGTATTCTTAACCACTGCACCACCAAGAAGTCCAGACTTAACTACTCTTGTTTTGAGTCACGTTTTGATATTGGGAGGACAAATCCCTTCTCTTCCTACTATTCTTCTTTTACAAGATAGTCCTTGGCCATTGTGGTGCAATTATTTCTGTCTTCCTAATTACCAACTTGGTTTTCAATTATATCCATCCCACTATTTGGCTCATCTATGGAATTTTTTACTTTGCAATAATCATGTGTTAAATTTTCAGCAACTCTTTTTTGTTCTCTGTATTTTTTCCTAGTAGCATGTTCTTTACTTACTGACATAATACCCTCTAGAGCCAGCCAACATGGGAGGGGTTTGGCGGAAAAAGTCTTTTCTGTATCTGGCCTTAACTTTGCTCCTCAGATGGGCACTGCTTTGCATGTTCCACTTGGTCCCTTTTTCAAACTGCTAGTAGATTTATAAATGGACAAGAGTGATGAGTATTAGCATCTGGGGCAGATTTCCCAAATTGTTAGGGTCACTGATTTTCCCAGACGGGCCAGATAAGATGGATGAATCCAGGACACACAAGAGTGGGCTCGGCCTGGGCTGGAGTGTATGGACTTCCCTTTTGGCTGATCGGCTGGGGATCTCCCTTGAATGAGGAAGTGGGGAAGGACTCAGCCTGGTGGAGGAACATTTCGGGGGATTTGCCTATGTGCCGGGCATCCAAGTCTTTTGGTCCTTCATGTCCCTGATGGTGGTGGGATGTCATGGTGCGGGGGGGGGGGGGGCTCTGTTTTGCTCCCTCCTACCCCACCACCTGGTAAGACCCTCCCTGATCCCATTCTCTGGCTCTCAATAACCCTCCTGTTATCTCAATGACTACCCTATGGCATGTTTTGCTCCCAGCCTCTGGGGACCCTGAGCTCATGTTTTTAAAATTTTCTTTTTCCTGGAGCCCTTTGGGGAAAGCTGATCTACTCATTTCTTTAGCTGCCCCAACCCATGTTGGCTTATGGGTTTCTAGACCTGCTTGGAGTTTCCATTTGTTGGATGCAATCTGCTTTATATCTTCTAAAAATGAGAAGTCCTTCAAAGTTCCTGGTCCACCTAAGGCACCTTTCCCTGTTTCTGGGGCTGCTACAGGGACTCATTATCTTTTTAAAAGGTCGCCCATGACTTTTGTGGGATTTGGGGAGGGAGGAAGAGGCGATGACGGATGAGTCAGCCTGACGTATTGAACCAGAAATCAAGACCAGTCACTTGGCTTGCTTTTTAGATTGTGCCGCACAGATGAGGAAGGAGCCTGGAGTGTAGACAGAAGTGACTTGCCCACAACTCCTCAGAGCCAGGGCAAGAAGCCAGCCTGCCTGGAGCACTGGTTATGAGGCTGCCCCCACTAAGATCAAACACTGCTGCTTCAGAATTCACCAGATACCACCGATTTGAGGGCTTTGTGTAAAAATGAAAATCGGGCTCCGGAAAATTCATTTGACATTTAGATAAAGCCGGAGGGAAGCACTGGGACAGACAGGGAAGTAAAACTCTCAAAACTGCTCACTCTGGTGGCCTTTCAGCTCAGTGGCCCGAAGAGGGAGGGTCTACAGAGGTGAGGCTAGAGGCTTTGGGGAGGGGTGCCCTGGCAGTAGAACCTTCTCCCACGCTGGCCTGGTGAGGCCTGAGAGGAGGCAGGGCTGACTGAGCGTAATGGGCTGGGTATGGCTATTGGAGGTCGGCTGTAGATCAGAATGGCTTTGACCACTTTCGAGAATTCCTGTTCCTCTTACATCTATACTTGTAGATCTGTGGACAGGCACCCCATCATACAACGCAGCCCCAAACTCACACACACCCTGGGGAGAATGCTTCCCAGCCCACTCTCTTCTGGACCCACGGCAGCCACCCTGCTTGGCTCCCAGCCCCCGCCCTACCACCCCTCGCCCTGCCCTGCCTGCACAGACCAGTCAAGGCAGCCATGCTGCTCTCGTCCAGTTTCATGGCCTCCGAGTACCACAGAGATGCCTCCTTCACTTGGTCCTGCAGGATAAAGAGGTAGCCCAGCTCTGTGGCCACGTGGGCGTAGGAGGATGTGGCCATGAAGGTTCGCTCGAGGAAGCTACACACCAGCTGCAGAATCGCCTGGTGCCTCCCAGACTGCAAGGCACAGACACGGGAATGGGGAAATCAGTCAGGCCAGCCTGTCTGAGCACGGCCGTGTCACTCTGGTGGGACTAGGGGTTGCTCAGGAAAGCCCAAGAGGTACCCTGTGTCCAGGCAGCTGGGTCCGGGTAGCTGTCCACCTCCCAAAGGACCCCCCGCTGGCCACATCTGTGGAACCCGCCTCCAGCCGCAGGCCCTCTGAGGGACCCAGCCCCTGTCTGGCCACAGTCATTAGTCCAACGAGTCACCAGGAGGTTTTTCACAAATTGAAGTTGCATGAGAGAAACTCTTTGTGTCCCACTGATGGAAAGTGGCTCTGAAGGCTGCGAGCAGCCACTTTCCCTGCCACACGTGGAGAATGAGGCAGAGAAAATCAGACATAGTTGTGGAGGACAAGAGGGTATCCCAGTGGCATTCGACTCCCCAGAGCTGCCCCTGTTCTTATGGCAATTCCTTCTAGTAAATCTGGCTCTGGGGCTCAAGGGTCTGACACAGACAGATTGTTTGGCAGCCTGGTCTGTTTGCACCTTGCCTGGCATCAGAGAGGCCTAGGCAGGCCAGCCTCACCAGGTCTCTTCCACAGAAAGGATATGGGAGTCCGGTGCTCCAGCACCCTGAGGTTAGAGCTGGGCGTTGCTCTGCTGTACCACAGCTGTGCCACTGCCCTCTTTCCCCAAACAGGGCGCCTCCCTCTCTGAAAGCACTTCTAGACCTCACCTCCGTGATCTTCATAGCATCTTTGAAGGACATGTAGGTGCAGGCTACAGAGCCCACAATTCAGTGATTGGCTGGAGGCAGGCAGTGGCCCCAGGGTCTGGGCCACCAGCCTGAGAGGCCAAGTTTAAGCCAGAGAGGGGAGGGGCAGGGTCCTCAGGGAGCTTCCAGGGAGCACAGGTCTCCCCTGGGGAACATAACAAGAAGCACTCGTTCAGAAACCAGGGAGCACCTTCTTACCAGTCTGCCCACCACAAGAATTTTTTTAAGATGCAGGCTTGGATTTTGGGGCTCTCTTGTTTCCAGCGCCTTAATCAGATTTCTAACACGCTCGGCAGCCTACAAGAACAAAACACAATGTCAAAGGCAGTATATAAAAGGGGAGTGGGGCAGAGGTTCTCAACTGTGGCTGCCCGTGAACACCAGCTGGGAGATCTTAAAAACACCCAGGCCCCCAAGCCAGCCCCAGAGATTCAGAGTTAATTGGCCTTGGGCGGGCCCAGGCTTCAGTATTACTTCAGAGCCTCATTGGCGGAACTTTCAGGAACATTATTCATCCCAGAGCTGGCACTGTCACTTTGTTCATGAATTTGTGAAAAGCAGCTGCCCTTTGGGACACCCCCAGGCAGGGCCAGGAGCCACCTGTCATGGTGCCCACATCACAGCCCACCAGGCTGGCAGCAAACCACCTGGGCTGGCCCAGGAGCAAATGGTCAGGGCAGGTCCCTGGCCCCAAACCCCTGCTCCATTTTGACGTGAGTCACCACATTGGCTCTTCTCTGTCATTCCAGTGAATGCTCCCAACGACCCTGTAAGTCAGTGTAACTATAGATACCCGAATTTTTCAGTCCAGCAGATGAAGGGTCAGAAAGGTTAGGTCATTTTCTCAAGGTTACCCAGCCAACGAGGTGGCTGACTGACTCCAAAGCCTGTGTTCTTTCCAATGGACTCTTCTGCCCACTCTCTATATGGGAGTAGGGAGTTTTTAATCCCCAGCTGCAAAGAAGTGCCAGAAGAGAAGCCCGGGGTAGGGTAGATCTTTTCTGCAAGACAAGAACTGGGCAGCCCGAGCTGGGGCGAGGGGCAGATCCCAGAGTTTGAGGTGGGAACGAAGGAGAAGAATTAAATGCTAATTGCCCTTGGGCCTAACCTTCAGGCCAGGCCTTAGGAAGGCCTGCCCAGGGCTCTGGGGTCTCAGGGAGCAGAGGACATGACTGTTCTCTTGTTCTGACCCAGAGACAGTGGTAGAGCCCTTTTTGAGGGTTCCTCCCAAATACGAACGGTGCCCTCCACCTCACCTCACCCCACAAAATCCGTAATTTCAGAGCTGGCCAGATGGAACCAGAAACTTCCTCTTCCCACCATGACCCCTTACAGCCTCTTGATATGTCACACTCCCTGCAGAGGCAATGTCTTTATTCAGAAGGCAGGGTTTTAGCTGAATACACAAACTCTTTTTGAAAATAAGAAGCTGTCTGGGCATGGAGGTTTTCATTAAGAATTCTAGGTGCTTCTGATTGGATGTGAGGGCTCTTTGGGGTTTCTTTGGAAAACTACAAGGCTTAGGAGCAAGTCTGGGGCCAGGTACTGCCTGGTACTGTCAATACCTGAGCAATTCCAACCATTCCCTAAAAAAAGCATTTCCTGAAATATGAAATACAACTGTGGGGAATTCCCTGGTGGTTCAGTGGTTAGTACTCAGCACTTTCACTGCCGTGGGCCTGGGTTCAATCCCTGGTCATGGAACTAAGATCCTGCAAGTCGTGTGGTGTGGCAAAAAAACAAACAAGAAAACCCCAAACAAACAAACAAAACTCCCACAACCATGACTTCTATCAGGTAACATGGAGCAAATTATTGTAGTACACCAGGCACTGTTCCCAGTTGTCCCACCTGTCATCTTAGTCCTTATGACAAGCTCACGGAGTGGGTGGAATTATCTCCATTTTACAGATGAGCATCTTGGGGCTCATTCAGGTGGAGACACCTGCCCAGGGTCACACAGGGAACATGTGGCAGAACCAGAGTTAGCCTCACTGCTGGCCTTTGGAACTCTGTGGCTCAAAGACCAGACCAGAGCAGACCTCCCTGGCAGGGAGTATGGAGGAGGGGGCAGGGAGCTGAGACCCAGGGAGCCCCCTCCAATGCCTTGGGGGTGGAGGTGCTGTGAGGGGTCCCTCCTTGGCTGTGTTGGTTTCAAGGCGTAACTTCTGAGTCTTGAAAGAACTTACTGTGGTTATGTTTCCTTCTCTTGCAAGCTCATGCACAGCTAGAATTTGGCAGGCATCAATATTGCTTTCATCTTTTTCTAGGATTCTGAAATAGGAAGAGGAGCCACATGAATTGAGAATGTTCAGAGGCAAAGCTAGGAAGGTGTGGCGGCAACTTCTGATTGTCTCCTAACATCCATTCTCCCCTTCTCCTTTTAATAATAGAACCCCCAAACTGTTGGGGCACGGGGCTACCGGAAAAGACTACATTTTCCAGCCCCCCATTGCAGCTCAGGAGTGACCATGTGATTAATTTCTGCCCAATAGGATGCAAGCGGAAGTGCCCAGGATATATCCAGTGGTGCCCCTACAGCATGCCTTCCATTTCTTCTCTTTCCTCCTTCCTGCTGGTTGGAATGTGGACCATGTGAGCAACATTTTAGGAACAGGACAGCAATGAGAGAGAAGGGGCCTGGGACCCTACAGAGTTAAGCTGTCATCCTAGCCCTGGCCCACCACCCAAACTTTTCCCTGAGAGAGGAATAACATCTTATGTTATTTAAGTCACATATTTGGGGGTGTCTTCGTGACAGAAGCCCATTATGTCCCAAATAGCACAGGTATGACCGTGGTGCCAAGGTCCAGGGGGGCCAGAGAGGTGCTTGGGGGGCAGTCTGCAGCTGTAAGATGGAAAGGAACCTTGGTTTCCATCATATGTCCTTGGGAAGATGCAGCTCCTGATCATATTGTGGAGTTTTCTATATTCTGTTTCTTTTCTTTTCTTTTCTTTTTTGGCCACACCGAGTGGCATGCAGGATCTTAGTTCCCCAGTCAGGGATCGAACCCATGCCCCCTGCACTGGGAGCATGGAGTCTTAAACACTGGACCGCCAGGGAAGTCCCAATATTCTATTTCTTTACAGGAAATTTCCTATTTTTCAGCCTGATCAGGGAATGGCCCTTCTGCTTAATTGACGGTTACTCTAAATGACATAGAAAATTCCAACACGATTAGGCGCAGTCAACAGTCAAAGACTTCTAAGCATTTATGATGAAGTTGAAGGCACTGTGAACCTCATAATTTGGAAATTAAAAAAAACTTTTAAAAGATGTATGGACTAAAAAAGAATCAGAACGAATGTTAGAAAATTTTTAGAACCAAAAGATACTGAAGATACTACTGAAGTATCCAAATGTGTAGATACTGTTAAATGGTACCTCTAGGGACATTCATAGACTTAAATGCTTATCTTGTAAAAGAAGATTGAGAATGGCCAGGCATCCAACTCAAGAGTCAGACAATAACAACAGAGTAACTCCACAGGAGGTAGTTGGCAGAAAATAATAAAGAGCAGAAATTAATAAATTAGGAAACAAAGATAATAGCATCAACAAAACTCAAAGCTGGTTCTTTAAATGAAAGAGACAAATTATTTTAGTATCAGTGGAGAAAAATAAGAGAAGGAAAAAATAAACAATTTTTAGGGCTGAAAAGAGAAACACACCTACAGAGAGCAGAGATTTAAAGAGCAATGGGGATATGTATAACTGACTCACTTTGTTATAAAGCAGAAACTAACACACCATTGTAAGGCAATTATACTCCAATAAAGATTAAAAAAAAAAAAAGAGCAATGCGGGAGGGGCTTCCCTGGCAGTCCAGTGGTTAGGACGCCGCGCTTCCATTGCAGGGGGCATGGTTTTGATCCCTGGTTAGGGAACTAAGATCCTGCATGCCGTGTGGTGTGGCCAGAAAAAAAAAAAAAAAATTAAAGAGCAATGGGGGAACTCTATGAGCTGGGAAACCCTCCATGAGGGAAGGTGTTGGGTGTTGGACTCAACCCACTGGCACCAAACACCATCTCCCTGCAGGTGGATGCGGCAGGGCCTGGGCAGGGAGGCCGCATACACTCAAGGTTGAGGCCTTCAGCCAGGTGTTTCCAGGTATCCTGTGGGCCCAAGGCAGAGCCTCCAAAGCAAGCTCTTGACCCAGCTCCTGCCAAGGACACCGGCCAGGTGTCAACTGTGAGAGAGGGCTGCTGAGGACCTGCCCAGGCCTGGCACAGGCTGGAATCACTTTCAGTTTCCTACCAGCGCCTCTTTCTGAGACTCAAATTCCAGCTATCATCAGAGGAGTTATCATCCCTCCACAGGGAAGGAAGAGGTATGTTTGTGTTTTGTTTTATTTTTCCCACACACAACTTAGTAAAAACTTGTAGTGGTGACTCATGGTCACTCAGAAAAAAACATAGTCCACTAACTCTTTTTAGGAAGAAAATTGGTACTGTACGTTTTAGGATTACTGTAATAAAAATAGTTAAAGCGTTAGAGGTTAAAGAGATAAGCTTCAGTTATCTAGAAAATTCCATTCTACAAAACCCTCCATCAAACATCCCTCCCCTGAAGCCATCTTTATCTCTATTCACAGTGAAAGTGCTTCAGGATCACCCTATACTTGGCGTCTGGCTTCCACAGACCGCATAACTCCTGAACCCTAGGCTGTCTTCCGGATGCACTCAGCTTGCTACTAAAGTCTTCTCTCAGGCAACAATGACCTTTGTCCCCTGAAGTTTTTATTAACGCATATCACACCCACAGTTTTTAAAAGTAACTAATACAGTAGTCCCTTTCTCCCTTTACTCTCCCCTCCCACCACTCCTCAGAGACAACTGCTCTTTACCCTGTAACTCTTGTTGCTTTGGGTTCCTTTGGTAGTTCCCTCCATCTCTCTCCTAAACACTATGCTTAGACCTCTTGACAGGCCTATTTCTTGATTCCTCCACTGCAGGTCTCTGCTGTTGGCTTCCTGCTATGACAGGTAAGTGTCTAGTTCACGTCCATCCTCCCTCTCCTCCCCCACCCCCAATGTCATAATGTCACTATTCATAACTCCTGTTGACAATACTGACTTTTGTGTTTTACTCCATCAAGTACACAGCAGCTCCCATCTCGCCTCTGTGTAAGATGGGAACGATTAGCCCCCTTGGCTAGCAAAGGAAGGAAATAGTAGGTTGGCCCCGTTCCTCACCTGTGTCCCATTTCTACCGTTCGCTCCCAGTCCTGCCGAGCCAAGAACAGCCGCATCTTTAGGACCAAGGCCGGCAGGAAACTGCCCCAGGCGACGGTGATCTGGTTCACCACCTCCAGGGCCCCCGAGTAGTTCTGCAGCATCATGAAGTACGTTGCCTGTCGAAAGCCAAAGAAAAGAGTCCCACTGGTGCCCACGAAGGATGGAGGGGTGTCAGGGTCCCCACCAGGACAGGAGCAGAGCCTGACATGTGGGCAGGATCCATCACTCAGAGTGACAAATCAGGGTCCACAGCCGTCTTGGGTTCCTTGAGAGACAAGGCAGGGGCTCCAGGAGATGGCTGAGCCCTGAGCAGGCCTGGGACAGAGCAAGGTCATGGGAGGGCCCCCCCGCCTCCCCAGCCCCCACCCCCAGCGGAGAAGCTGGAGTTGCTGGGCACCTTCCAATTCCACATATGGCCCATCATTTCCCATTCACTTTCCTAAAATTCACCACTGAAAACTGCTCACTGGGCCAGTGCAGCAACTCGGAGTCGGTTAGGGTTTGCAGGTAACCCTCCCCTCCCCACGGCAAGCCTGCGGTGCTTTTTTGCTCTCAAGGCACACCAGGCTGGGGTCATGGCCTCTGCAGGCAGCCAGCCACCAGGCTCTCCTGGGTGAGTCATGACACAGATGCCTGAGGGGCAGGGGGCAATGCTCCCAAAAGGCTTGAAATTGGACTCTGAAAGGACGGCTTCAGTTTACAGTAACTCTCCATTAAGAGACTTATTAAAAACAAGAGGAGGATTATTCTAAATAAAGATATATGCATAAATGTGTTCACTGTAGAACGTTCTAAGTGTATAACTAGAAACAATCTCAATATCCAAACAATAGGAGGCGGGGTCGGCAGATTACATTAGGCCCACACAACAGGGGCCTGGCTTTACGCAGACATTCAGAATGACACGTGCTTATGATATAACCTTACATGAAGAAAAAGAGACCAAACGGTAAGATGCCCTATGATTACAACTATATGAACTACCCACACTATCTCCCACCCCATGGTGGGTGCTGTGTGTGACCTCATTCAGGAAAAGGGGAGTTGGCCGCTGACAGCTCTCGGGGGAGTCTCCCTCCTGGGATCACCCGTGGCTGCAGGGAGCTGCCTGGTACCAGGTCACACACCTCCATGAGGGGCAGGTCACACAGTCAGCATCTTGTCAGTGAGGGAGTCAGTGAAGGGCCATCCCAGCTCCATAATTCCAAGCAGATCCGGCTGAGGCCTTCACTGGAGCTGCTTCACAGCCCAAGTTCTCGCTCCTGCTTCTTTCACTTTCTCCACAAGTGTTGGTCGCAAGGGCATAACCTGCTAAACCTCCTGTGAGATAACCTCATGGCCTCTGCTCCCCAGAAAACCACCGAAGGCACACCCCGAACCAATGCGTAGAAGAAAGACTCGGAGACATGGCCCTAAAATGTTAACATGGGTTGTTCGGGGGTGGTAGGGCTAAGGATGCCATTTTAAATCACCTTTTGACCTTCTTAGACTTCTGGTTTTTTAATGAGTAAGTATTCATTTTGTAAGAAAGGATATACAAACAGAAGAGGATAAGAGGATGGTTTTTCCATCATAGATTGATTCAACGAGGGCCACATCAGAAAAAGGAAACAATTTAAATTAAGGTCAGAAAATACAAAACACATACCTCCCTTCTCTTATGGCCAACTAAGTGAATTTAACAGGTTAGATGAGAAAGTGTGAAAGAAAGATGCATAGAAAAGGGGCAGTGGGTGAAAACAAAAGGCAAAGAGACAAAGCCTGCCAGAGCTGAGGGAGCCTAGCCTCCAAGAAGACCCCACACAGGCAACGGAAACTCAAGACTGGGCAGGTAGCAGGGAGGACTGGAGCAGGCTCGGGGCTGTTCTGAGTCCCTGATGCTCTCCAGACCTTTGTTCCTCATCCACCAGCTGGAGGGTCTAGAGACTGAGGTCTCTGGGTGGGGACATTCTTGCCCCTCCTACCTTTCCCATCAGCCCCAGAACATCTTTGGTGTCCTGAATGCCATGCTCGAGGTACTTGATGGATTTCTTCACAGTGTGGGGTTTGTCTGAGCTGAGGTCCACCCAGCCTCTGAGCACGTAGCCCTGGCATAAGAACAAGGGGAAAGATGAAGTGCTTGGTCCTGTATCGCCTCCATCCAGACTGCCTCTCCTGCCCACATCCCGCCCTTTGTCATTCCACTCCCTGAGGCCCTGCTGGGCACCACTGCTCCCAGATCCCAGGTGAGCCCTGCTCTCTCCCTACAGGCCTTCATACCTCTTGTTCCTTCGTCTGGAATGCCCTTCCCAGTACGCGCCCCCCAAACCAAGTCCCTTCATCTGATTAACCACCACCAGTCTTTAAAACTCAGCCGAGGAGGCCCCTCCTGTAGGAGGCTTTCCTTGACCTTCCAGGCTGGGTTGGGGCCCTCCCTATGACCCCTATGGTTCTCTTGCCCCTTATGGAGGCACTACCACCTGTCTTGTCATTGCGTGTTTATTTTACACTGGGGTCAGGGCACCAGGGTAGGGCCACTCCAGCTCTCTCCACTTCTTAGACCAGCACAGGGCCCGGCCTGCATGGGAAGCCGGGAATGCCCTCTGAGCGGGCAAGTGGCCATACTGAGCTCATGGGCCTTGGTGGCTCCCCTTCAGCCTTCATCCCGCCTCGCCTGGCAGGTGCCACAGGCCAGGCCCAGGAGGCAAGGTTAGAGGGGTGCTTGGAAGACCCTGCCCTTAAGCATCTCTCACAGCCTAGAGCAGGTTTCTCAATTCTTTTCCATTACTGCCCCCCTAAGGAGACTTTTTAGTCATTTCTCCCCCAATCATTCCCTCCCCCTCCAAGAAATTTTAATATCACAGATATACCATTTATGTACTGTGTTTATATCTGTGTTTTATATACAAACAGTGAGGTTTTTTTTCACCCCATCCTCTAAGAACCAATTTTCACCCCCTTGGGGGGCTGGGGGTGATATATACCCTGCTGAGATGCATGGCTTAGACTGAGGCTTCTAATTCTACCATGAGTACAATTCTACAGCACATGACATCCACTGCATATGAGATCTTCTGTGTGAGCCACCGCTGACACCTAGCAGATCACTGCAAGGAAGGAATACAGGCCCGGTGTAGTCAGCTCATCTAGTTTTTCAAAAGAACCAAGAAATCTGGACTTTTAGGTAAAAATCTTCTGATTTCTAAATGTCAGCAAACTAATTTAAGATTTTAAAAATATATAGTGCAGGCCACAAAACCTATCTACAATCGGACTCTACGGACAAAGGCCAGTGTGTAGTTGTCTAAACCCTGAGCCAGCATGGGTCTTGTTGGTGTCTGGGTGTGGCCCTCCCCCAGCCCCAGGGCCCTCCATGGGAGTAAGGGCCACGCTTTAGGATGTGTTTGGACACTGCTTTCTTCGGCTGTTGCCCCCAAAATGCCCAGGGCTGGTACCTCTCTGGAGCTGCTGGAGACCTTCAACGTGCGGTCAATGTATTCCTTGGCCTTGTCATGGCGGCCCATGAGCCACAGGAAGAGGCCGGCATAGTACAGGGCAGTCCCGCTGGCTGTCTTGCGGATTTCCTTCAGGCTGCTCTCAAGTTCCTGAATCGCGTCTCGGTCTGGGAATCCGAGAGAGAGGAGGAAGGGGACAAGTTAGGATGGGGAGGTCTGTCTGGCCCTGCCTCTCCACGCTCTGGGCCTCCCTCAACACACGGAGCTGACTGCACGACAGCCCAGGGCCTGGGAACCAGGAACACTGGCCCGTGTGATGCCACAGGAGCTGCCCAGCCCTGGAACTGGGTTTGCTGGCTGAGATTTATCTTTTCTCCTCTGTGCCCAGCAGTTTGCTGGGCAAACAGATCAAACCTGAACCCCCCACCTCAGGCCCACAATCCATTCCGGGTGAGGAAATTGCAGTTTGTACGTGGTTTCTTAGAATCTCTTCCTGACTCTAGAGAGGTGCAGATGAGGGGCAGAATTTTTTATTTTGGCTTGGTTTTTCTCGACAAGATCTTGGCAAGGGAAACCAGGGTGTCTCCCTAGCTCTTGGGATGTGGAAGGAGGACCCCTCCCACTGTCATGCTTTCTGCCTGCGGCTCCCACTCAGTTGGGCCTGGGCATGGGGTCTTCTTTGAGGTCTCCATGGGGAGGGGAGGGGACCCACTCCTCACAGCACCTGCAGTCTCGGGCGCACACACCTCCTGCAGCCCAAGAGGGGCTATATCTCTGGAGTGGGGCTCTCTCTTCCCCACTGGGCCAGGCCTGGCTGAGCATGGCTGCACTCACCGATGGTTTCACAGCACTTGTGAGCATAAATGAGAGCCATGATGGAGCACAGGGACACATCTGGGTGATTCTGGATGCTCTCTAGGCTGCTGATGGCATCCTGGATGCGCTCTGTGAAGACAGCCCAAGTGGTTATTCTCTGGGGCTCCATGCTCAGAGGGCAGGAGGCTCCATGGCAGACACAGGGCTGACCCAAGGCTTGGTACCACCTGACCCAAGACTTGGACTAACTGGTCCAAAAGGTCACTAGTGGCCCAAGTTCCCCGAAGACTGAAGCTTCCTGAAAGGGCTGCTGGCGCCATGGTCCAGGAGTATGCACAAGGATTCCTGTAGGTTGGTTCTGAAGAAGGACCTCTGTGCATTCCCAGCTAGGTGCTCAGCTATATTTATCCTTCCATGTCCACTGACATTGGCCATGGGCAGCTCAGCTGGCCCCCCGCCCTGGACGACCTTCTAAATGTCAGTGAGTCGCACCTCCATGGGCCCCACTTCTCCCCCTGCTCCTGTCCCACACCTGCCTGTGGCCACACCTACCACTTCCTCCTTTTTCTGCACTACTGGCTCTCAGTTTCCAAGCCTGGGATTGGTTCAACAATCTTGCAGTCATCTTACTCCTAACTCATTTTACAGATAGGGAGACTGAGGTGCAGAGCAGGGGTAGTGAGGTCTCTGAGGTCTCAAAAGTCAACTAGATATGGATTACATTCTGTGGATTAACCTGGGAATCTAGCTACTGAGTGTAAGACTTTTTCCATGGGAACATGATTGGGGTAGAAGTAGGCATCCAGGTGGAGCCAGCACATTAGTGCTGGGCTAGTGCCTGAGGTCAGAAGGCAACACTGACGAGTCCCTACCTTCCCTGAGGACTCCATAGGCTTTAAAGAACTGCAGCACTGGGTCACTGCTGAATTTTTCTAGGCCCACGGCCGCGGCCTGCTGCACATGGCGGAAGTACTTTTCTTGGCTGTAATAAATGATCCCAGCCTACGAGGAGGAAGACACTGTTGCAATAGTCCCAGCCCCTTTTCTGTCTGTTCTGACCTGCTCCCTCCCCTAGTCCCTTCTCCTCTTCCAATTCTGTAAAGAGAAGAGAAAGAATATTCAGACCTCATCCCATTCCTCCCCAGCCCCAGGAACAGCTCCATACAGTTTTCTTGGGAAGGAGTTTGGAGATGTTTGTTTTGGAATTAACCACAGATTCTGGTTCAAATGTGATGGGGAGTTCAACTCAGGTTTTGCCTTAGGAAGGGAATAAGAGGGAAGAAAGTGAACCGATAATAAGAATCATGACGCCAGTACTTAGAGGTACAAGTTATTGTGGGCTAACCACCTGTGGGGAAGTGTACCAAGGGCTTTACGCCCATCATCTATGCATTATCCTCTCCATATCCTTCACAGTTAAGGAAGCCGAAGCCCATGGAGGCTGTGGCTTGACAAAGGTCACATAGTAAGAGGCGCTGAGATTTCAAAGTGAAGTCTCACTTCCCCTAAGGTTTGTGGGTGCCGGGGTTGGGGACAGATGTGGTTGGATTGTGAACAGCCTTGTGGGCCATATGAAAAAGCCCAGACACCATCCTGAGGGTAATAGGAAGCAGCTGGAATGGTTTTAAGCGTTGAGCACGGGGGTGGGTGGGTGGGGATGTACTCAGGTGTGTGTTTTTGCAAACACTCTGGCGTGTGTGTGTGTGTGTGTGTGTGTGTGTTGGGGTGGTCGTGGATGTTGGTGGCGGTGGTGGTGGTGGTGGGGGACTGCTGGTGAAGAAAGCCGAAGCAGAGAAACCAGTTGGGAAGGGGACTGTTGCAGGTGCCCAGAGGGGAGATGGTGGTGATCCTGGACTAGGAGATAAAAAGTGGGTGTTCTCAGGAGACATTTAGGAGCTGATACTTCCTGCCGATAGACAGGATCTGGAGATTAGTATGGGAAAGAGTAAAGGCTGGGGGATCAAATGGTGGTGCGATCCACTGAGGTGAAGGACCCAGAAGAGGCACAGGCAGGGGAAGGGGAGATAATGGCTAGGTGATGGAGCTGGGTTTTTATGCTTTGGTCTGGGGCAGCTCGGGGATAGGACTGGGTGGGGATGATGACTGTGGGCTCAGAGAACACTAGAGAGGATGCGCTTGCCACGGAGAGTGAGGCGAGAAGGGACGAAGGCAGCCTGAAGAGGCCGGGGACAGCGAAAGGCGGGTAGCGGAGGCAGCACGAGCGGTCAGAGAGGTAACAGGAGAGCTGCAAGGCGCGGGGGTCACCAGGCCAGGGGCGGAGAGTCCCGGAGGGAGCGGCTGGGCAGTGCTCGGGCCACGCACCATAAGGGAGGAATCATTGATGCTCATCTCCGGGCACCCGCGGCTCCGAGTCCGGGTCTGGTGGTGCCTCGCGGAGCGGGACTCCCGAGTCACAGTCCCGGTCGCGCCTCTCGCGGCCTGCTGTTGGAGGCGCGCGCGTCCTTGGAAACGGAGCAGCCTGCCGCTCTCTAAGGGCTTCAGAGTTAAGGGTGGGCGTGGCCATGCACCCACGTGACAAGGCGCGGGTAGTCGAGCGCCGAGAGGGCGAGTACGCTGGTGGCGCCGCGGTCCCGGGCACCGGCGCCCCGAGCCGACAGTGGCCATGGGCCTGGGCGCCAGCGCCGAGCAGCCCGCGGGAGGCACCGAGGGCTTCCACCTGCACGGGGTGAGTGGCCCCTGCGGCACCGGTGGCCTTGGCATGGCGTCCCCACCATTGTGCGGGGGACGTCCGATCACCGGTCTGGGGGCGGTAGAGGCGGGGTCTCGGCCTTAGTGCGGTCGCCCGGGGGAGAGTGATGCCCCTTCCCGGTAGGAGCCGCCGGCGAGAGATGGCGCCACGGCATTCCTGGGTCCCGGCCCGTCTGCGGCCGCGGGTCGGCCTGGCGCCAGCCCCAAGTGCCAGCTCTGCAGGAAGCTGGAGCGTTTCCTGGTCGTGTCGGGCCGCCCCGGAATGGCACTTCTCCCGGTTGAAGAGTGAAAGCACCAGGTCCAGTCGGGACGCATTTGTGCACTTGTGTGATCACATTTATGATCGCCTGTTGTGCACTGCGCTTGTTACTGGGCCTGGGGAGAGAGCCAACTAAGCCCAGGGCCCGGCTGTCCCCGCCCTTGGATCCAGGGGGTCGGGGCAACCGAGTGGACGCCAGCTGCGGGGAGCCTGCCAGCGCGCATCCTGCCTGTGGTGGGGTCGAAGACCGCTGAGAACCAGCCCGGGAAAGTGGGAGCGGGAGAGCCAAGAGAATGCGGCAGAGGGCTCGGGGAGAGAGTTTGCGGGGGATGGTGGGGGGAGGGCTCCCCGGTGGAACATTGCGGAGAAGCGCGGTAAGGCCGCGGCTGATAATGTGCCTTTGGTGTCGCCACAGAGGTCCCGGGGAAAGTGGAGATGGAGTGGGTTCCTAGAGCCTGAAGGTGAGGAGAGGGGCCCGCAGCAAGATGGAGATTTGGAGTGATTTGTACTGCGGAGAAGGAGGGGCTGTAACAGAGCTGAGAGGGGCAGGAGAGTGTCCGTCCCCGGCGCGCCGCGGGGCAGGACTCCCTTCTCCCTTGTGCACGGTGGATGGCAGCAGAGATGGGGGTAGGCAGACAGGCTTGTCAGTTTGGTGCTTGGCTGTTGAGCGATCTCTGCATTGTGATGGGAGGCTCTGTTAACAACTATGGGGGAGGGGGGCAGCTAAAGAAGAAGTTTCCTAAAAGGAAAGCCAGGATGGCTTCAGGACCCAGAGGTAACAGAATCTGTGCTTGGTGGTGGGCTTTCCCTAGTGGACGTCATGGTGAGGCACCGGACAGAAAAGGTGGACAGTGAAATGCATGCAGCCAGAAGAGTCTTACAACAGGTTTGATGGAAGGCAAATTGAGGATATCGACAATGGCGGGTGGGGTGGTGGTGGTGACGTTGGTGACGTTGGTGATGGTGGTGATGGTAAGAGTGAAGATGGGAAGGGCCTGTTGGAGAGGGACAGAATGGAGAGACTGGGGAATTGGAGGTCTTCATTCACAAAACAGTTTTTTGACCCCCGTTTCATACGTGTAGTTTTATTTAGTTGATGTACAATATTATATATGTGTACAATATAGTGATTCACAATTTTTAAAGGTTATACTCCATTTATAGTTATTACAAAATATTGGCTGTATTCCCTGCATTGTACAGTATATCCTTATAGCCAAAACAGTGATTTTGAGCACATATGCTGTGGCAGGTAGAGTTCCAGGCACTGGAGATAAAGCAGTGAGCAGAAAAGATATTGTCCCTTTTCTCATGGAGTTTACATTTGGATGCCAGCAGAGAGTGAAGGGAGACAGACAGGAAATATATGGTAGGTGGTGATCATTGCTAGCAAGAAAAGTAAAGCAGAGTGAGGGGATCCAGAGTGATGAGTGGGTGCTCTTGTATACAGGGGTCAGGAAAGGCCTCTGATCAAGTCACGTTTGAAAAGACACCTTGGAAGGAAGTAAGGACAATACAGATATTTGGGGGAAGAGCGTTCTGGGCAGAGGGAGGCCCTGAGGTGGGACTGTGCTTGCTGGGCTTGAGGAGAAGCAAGGAGGTGGGGTTGGTGTGCTTGGGTGGCGTGGCCCATGTGAGGAGAGTGCTAAAGCATGAGGCCAGGTTGCTTGGGGCCTTGCGTTTTGTCCTGAGGATTTAGGATTTTATGCTGAGCTGTGGAGCCACTGGGAGGTTTTAAGTGGAGGTGTGACACCGCCTCCTAAACATTTAAAAATAAAAGCGAAGAGCAAGTGTGCTGCCTTCCCTAAATATTGGCGTTCCCACGGTGTGCTGGGCATGGTGGAGGAGTCACTGTCTTCGGCAGTGGACAGGAGCAGACTCTGGGTCAGATTTCCTGGGGTCAGGCTGTTGCTGAATAACTGAGTGCTTTTCCTCCCCTGTCAGTTGGGGTTAGCGAGACCGTTAAATGACAGGGGAAGCAGGTGGTGCAGTCTTCTGGCACCCAGCCAAGCCTCAGAAGGCGTAAACTGCCATCGTTGTTTATCACTCTAGGTGCCCTGATGGGAGATACAGGGGGGAGGGGGAGTGTTATGAAAGCAGCACTCGTTGTGGGGCTGCGGGATCTGGGGTGATGGGAACGCCCAAGGGAGAGCCAGACAGAGGGGACGCTTGTTGCGGGGCCGGGGGTGCGGTGGGCAGCACCACAGGTGATTTCCGCTGTGGAGCCATAGTGGGTGATGACAAGGCCCAGAGCAAGGGGCCTTGACAAGGCCAGACTGAGGACAAGGCCACAGGAGAGGGGAGGTGGAGGCGCTGGGTGGGCTGGGAGAGGGCCGGGCCTGCGCACTGGGGGCCCGAGCCTCTGAGCCTCATTAATGGTGGAGGTTGGCAGACACAGTGTTGAGGAGGGTAGAGGGCAACCGGCCTCTGGAGTGGGGGCCTTACCCGAGGGAGGTGGAGTGGCCCAGAGCAGGGAGGAGCAGCTCCCTGCCAGCTCTCCCTGGCGAACTGTCCTCTGATTCTCCAAAGACCCCTCATCCTAGCTTCCCCCTGAAGGGACGGAGGGGCAGGCTCCAAGCAGCTGCTCTCTGGGCCAGGCCAACTAGGGCTGGAGTTGGTTTCTGGGCTCATTCTCACTGGAAGCCATGGCAGCTTCTGGAGGTGGCAAGGTGGGGCTCTGTCGGTTCCACTGCCCTGGAGGGAGCCCTCATTCCAGGGGTGAACTGGCCTTGATCCATAGCCTCAGCGGTGAGCTCTCCTTCAGTGTGGGGACTCCAAGACTGGAGGGGCTAGTGGGTGGCAGAAGCCATGGGGGCCTTCCCCTCAAGGAAGCATCTGGAACCTGAGGCCACATGAGCCCTGTGCCCTGTGGGCTGCTGGCCTGGCTGGTGCCTGACCAACAGGGCATCAAGTGCTCACAGCCAAAGGCCTGAGGGTGTGGGGCCCATATTCGGTCCAGACCTGGGGATAAAGGCTGCATTGTTTGAGCGAAGCTCTGTGAATGGGGCCTTTGAGATGGATTTCCACCATAGCTGCAAGCCTGGTTGTGGTGTTTTTGGAGACAGCAGGGAGTTCGGGAGTTGAGGGCAGGGCAGGAGCCCCTTGGGCTGGGAATGGCCGCTGGAGGAGCTGTCCTGTGTGGGGAGGTTGGATGGTGAGGGGACTCTGCCCTGCTCACCAGGCTCCCTGGCTCAGGCTCATTCCAGACCCTGGGGTCTGCTCTCCTCAGCCACCCCTCCTCAACAGCTCCTATCGCCCCACCTGTGGAACTGGGCCAGGATCTGTCACCACAGGGTCAGGGGCTCTCTGGGATCTGGCCACAGGCTGCCTTCTGCACTCCGTCTTTCTGGGCATGGCCCTGGCTCCATCCATCCTGGGGCACTCCCTTCCTGTCCACATCTAAACATTTCTGGTAAACCCTTCTGGCTTTCCAGCAGCCCCAGCCCAGGCTTCTGGGGCAGCCGTCTGTGTCACCCTGTCTCCGTGTGGCCTACTGCTCTGGGTTCTCCTATGAGGCATCTTTGGAAGCATCTGTGGATCATACTCAGGAAAGAGTCATTTTCCAAAAGAGGAAAACCTGTGCCCAGGAAGGTAGTGAGAGAAGATGGAGTGAGCCTTGACCATGCCCATGTGTGGCCTGCCTGGAATGGTTCATGCTGGTGTCTGTGTCCTCGCCGGGACACGGGCAGTGGTGATGGTTTCTCGAATTGACGGCTGGGGGCTTCTGGGAGAGCCCCGGGGTCAGCGCAGTGACCGTGGCCTCTGTGCAGCACAGGTGCAGGAGAACTCCCCCGCCCAGCAGGCAGGCCTGGAGCCCTACTTCGACTTCATCGTCACCATCGGGCACTCAAGGCTGGTGAGGCCCCCCTTCTGCCTCTGCTTTGCTTGTGTGTGTCTCCTGCCGTCCCACAGGGGCCCCAGCCCTGCTCCTGCCTCCCTTTTCTGCTGAAGGGAGGCTGAGCCCCATCTCCCCTTCTTCCTGAGCCTGATGGGGGCCCTGCCTGGAGCTCAGCTCCCGGGCTCTCAGGGGTGGGCTGGAGCAGGTGGACTCCTGGCACTGGCTGCAAGGTCTACAGGGCCTGCCCAGAGGGGCCTGAGAAGTGTGAGAGCTCTGGAAGGGGCAGCTCAGAGTGGGCAGTGCTGCAATGCTCTGGACCCCGGGGGCTCTTTGCTTACTTTGTTGTGTTCTCCGGGGGGACTGAAGGAGGAAGGTTTAGCAGGGCTTGGGGGTGCTGGGGGGTCACAGTGGCTGCAGGCCCAGCCACCAAGGCCCTTGCCCCATCTCAGACCCAGACTTGTCTGGGGGGCCTGGCCGGGTGTGTGTGTGGGGGTCCGGGAGTCAGCCCCGCTGCCCCTGCAGAACAAGGAGAATGACACGCTCAAGGCCCTACTGAAGGCCAATGTGGAGAAGCCGGTGAAGCTGGAGGTGTTCAGCATGAAGACCAATAAGGTGCGCGAGGTGGAGGTGGTGCCCAGCAACATGTGGGGCGGCCAGGGCCTGCTGGGTGCCAGCGTGCGCTTCTGCAGCTTCCGAAGGGCCAGCGAGCATGTGTGGCACGTGCTGGTGAGTGGGCAGGGCGTATGGGATGGGTGTGTGGTGGGGGCCTCCCGGGAGAGGCCAGCAGACAGTGGGTCTATTAGAGGGTCCCAAGGGCAGGGTGTGGTCTCCCCTTTCCAGTGTCCCAGAGAGCGCAACTCCTCTCAGCCCAACAGTGCCCTGTGACTTAGGGCATTTTCTTACCCTCTAGACGTTGGCTTCTTCTTTGGAAAGGTGGGGGCGCCATCTGCTGGAAGCTTGGTTGTACTGCCAGAAGGCTGCTGCTGCGGCTGCTTTAGTCTTTATCTAAAAGAGTGTTTTTTTCTGGTGTACTCTAGGGGAGGGGTCCCCAACCCCAGGGTCGCGGACTGGTACTGGTCCCCAGCCTGTTAGGAACCAGGCCTCACAGCAGGAGGTGAGCAGCAGGCGAGCGAGCAAAGCTTCATCTGCTGCTCCCCATCGCTCGCGTGACCGCCCGAACCGTTAACACCCCCGCCGTCCGTGGAAAAATTGTCTTCCACAAAACTGGTCCTTGGTGCCAGAAGGGTCGGAGACCGCTGCTCTAGGATATTATGATTTTTCTTGGCAGGTCCCCTGAGAGCACCCTTGGGCACTGGGCTGGTGCCTGGGGTCTGAACCTTAATGAATCTCTGTGACTGAGTTGTCACAGATGTTGCTGTTAGTGTTCGTTCATTGACACACATGCACACGTGACATGCAGTCACTCATGGGGCCCAAGTTCTTGAATGCTCGGTCCTACGGCTTGATGGACAGAGGGTGCCCTGAGCTGGACACTGGCTGATTTGGTCTCTAGCCCCTTCTATTGCTCACTGACTCCTCGTGGGAGCCTTCTCAACCTTTTCAGCCAGCCTCAGTTTGTCCATAAGTGCAATGGGGGTGGTGATACAAATCCCTCTATATTTCCCGGGAGATTGGGGGTTGGGTAGTGGAGCTTTCCAAGGGAGAAGGCAATCCTCGTACCCACTTCTCACCACCCTCTCCTTCAACCTCCCCCCACCCGCCACCCCATGGGTCTTCAGTTCTGTGCCTGCAGCCGTAACAGCAATGCAGTTGGGCACTTACTGTGGGCCAAGGTGTGGTTTTCATTCAGTGCATATATTATTTTTTTTAATCTTCTCAGCAACTCTTGAGTGAGCACTACATATCCCACTTTTAATTGTGGGGAAACTGAGGCCGAGGGGTTAAGTGCTTGTCCATAGCGCCCTAGCTAGCCGCTGGTGGAGCCAGGAGTTGGACCTAGGTAGTCAGATGTGGGAGCTCCTGCCTGTGGCACGGTGCTGCCCTCTGCTGGACAGGCTGTGGACCGGGGGAGGCAGGGGAACCAGGGGCTGGGCTGGGAGAGTCTGGGCTTGAGGTCCTGGCCTGGGGACAGAGGACAGGTGGAGAGGCAGCTCCTGGAGAGGCAGCTTCCCACCCGCCGCCCCCCAGAAGCAAGGCCGATAGTTGGATAGTTCGTGATTCTTTCCTCAGGATGTGGAACCCTGTTCCCCTGCCTCCCTCGCTGGCTTGCGCCCCTACACCGACTACGTGGTTGGCTCAGACCAGATCCTCCAGGAGGTAAGGAACCACACACAGCCTTCCCCCCGGCCCCCTGGATGGGGTGTGGAGAAGTGGGTACTGTCCATGAGAAGCGTCTTGTCTTGTGAGGCTTCCCATCCCAGGGTGGGAGCAGGGCTCAGGTGCCATGTTGTCTGTCGTAGTCCGAGGACTTCTTCTCACTCATTGAGTCCCATGAGGGGAAGCCCTTGAAGCTGATGATTTATAACTCCGAGTCCGACTCCTGCCGGGAGGTGACTGTCACTCCCAATGCAGCCTGGGGAGGAGAGGGCAGGTATTTCCTGGGGTTGCAGGGCTGCAGGGTGGGGCCCTGGTGGGGCCGTGGGGGACCCTGGCCATTGGGCATGGACCTGGAGTCCCATGGTGGGGATGGAGGGATGGGCCCTGGGCCCAGGGGTCCTGAGGCTGACAGTTGGTCCATGAGGCCCCCTCATTGCTGGTGGATGGGGGTGGCAGGGATAGGAAGGGCTGTGGGACAAGCCCTGGAGTGAATGTTTCTGGTCTTCGGCAGCCTGGGCTGTGGTATCGGCTATGGGTATCTGCACCGGATCCCAACCCAGCCTCCCAGCCACCACAAGAAGCCATCTGGTGTCCCACCACCTGGTGTCCCGCCACCTGGTGTCCCGCCACCTGGTATCCCGCCACTTGGTGTCCTGCCGCCTGGTGTCCCGCCGCCTGGTGCCCCACCACCTGGACCCACCCTGCAGGACTCTCCTGCCCCTTCTGGCCTGGAGACAGGCTCCAGGCAGGGTGACTACGTGGAGGTACGTGGGGAGCACCTGCCAGCTGTGGCGAGAGGGGAGCTTCATGTGGGCAGAAGGGCCTGCAGCTGGGAAGAGGAGACTGGGGGCTGTCCTCACTGGGGGCCTGCCTGCAGAAGCCTTGGGAGGCCCATCTGCTTGTGGGACCCAGTGGGAGAAGATGGGCCCATCCTGGGACAGCAGAACCTACTTCGGTTCTCCTGCCACTTGGGTCTGGAGGTGAGGGTAGTGTGAGGCACTGGTTGTCATTTTCATTTCATGACTGGGAAACTAAGGCCCAGAGGTGGGCAGAGACTTGTTCTGTGCCTCCGTGAGTCTGTGGTAAAGTTAGGCCAGGGGCTGGGTGTCTGTCTGGGTCTGCAGCCAGATCGTGGCTGTTGAGAGGTCCCCCAAGTGCCTCTGGGCATTGGGCTGGTGCCTGGGGTCTGCACGGGGGCCCTTGGGGACTGCTGTCCAGGCATGGACTCTTCCTGTGGGTCATGGATGGGGCTCCGTCAGGTGGGCCCTTGGGGCTGCTCATCAGAGTGGGAAGGGTGCCCCGAGTCCATGTCCGCACTGCACGGGAGGCCAGCCAGGCCCCTCTTGCCTGACTTCACATCTGCTGTAGAGGAAGCGTTAGATGCCCAGGGCTGTTTGCTCCCTTGGGCTGAGTGGTGCTCCCGGTGGGTGTGAGCTGGCGGTTAGGTTTGACTACCCTGTCCAACAGACCCCTCCTGTTCCTTTTTTTCCCTGGCTCCCTGTAGGCCCTGCTGCAGGCACCTGGCTCCTCCAAGGAGGAACAGCTCCCTGGGCCCAAGAGTCCTGGCCATGGCACTCCAGACCTTGACGACCTTCCCCGTTCCATGGAGATTCCTCTTCAGCCTCCGCCTCCACTGCAGCGAGTCATGGACCCAGGTACCGAGCAGGCTGAGGAAGCTGAGGGCCTGCAAGCCCTGTGCTGGAGCAAGTCCCGGGCTCTGGGCTGGACTTCAGCAGACCCACTGAGCCCTCCTATCTGATATCCGCCAAGATAACTGCAGGTGATCCAATCAGTATACGGATGGCAAGACTGCCGTCCAGAGGAGAGAGGGGGCCTGCTCAAGGTCACACAGCACACTGGGCACACAGCAGGGTCTGGGCCCTCTGCCACTGGGCTATTCCCATGATACCCAACCCCAGGCCCCTTTCTTTCCTCAGAAACCAGCAGTGGGGAACCTCTGGGGTTGGCTGGGGGCATTGCCACGGGCTGAGGAGGTTACAGTCTCTGGCCGGGCCAGATGCCCCAGGAACAGGGTGCCGTGAGCCCAGGGTGCTGGCCTTCCAGTGGTCAGGGTTTTGTTCTGGTAGAGAACCGTGCACCTTCCCCTAGGCTTCCTGGACGTGTCCGGCATCTCCCTCTTGGACAGCAGCAACGCCAGCGCCTGGTCTGGGCTGCCCTCCTCCACAGAGCTGACCTCCACTGCGGTCTCAGCCTCAGGGCCGGAGGACGTCTGCTCCAGCAGGGGTTCTCGTGAGCGTGGTGGTGAGTGGCCGGCCGGCACCTTCGGAGGCCTTCTGGGAAGGCCCCCGGGTTGTGGGGAAGGCGGCCCTGAGTCTCTCAGCTGGGTTAGAGGCTGACCTGCAGGTGGAATGCAGCCGCATCAAGGCATTTGTACGCTAAATCGCCCATCCCCCATCAACGCTGGGGGTGGGAGTTGAGGGTCAGCGGGGTTACTGCCCCAGGCCACACTGGCCCTGGTCTGTGGGCCTCCTCAGCTCCACCCCGTGTGTTTCAGGTGAGGCCACCTGGTCTGGGTCAGAATTTGAGGTCTCCTTCCCAGACAGCCCAGGCGCCCAGGCGGACCACCTGCCTCAGCTGACACTTCCCGACAGCCTCACCTGTGCAGCCTCACCAGAAGATGGGCTGTCCGCTGAGCTGCTCGAAGCCCAGGCTGAGGAGGAGTCAGCAAGCACAGAGAGCCCAGATTTCGGGGCACAGGCTGAGGGGGCAGCCAGCCAGGCACAGCTCTCCCCCCCAGAATAACACCCCAGGCACTAAGAAGGGCCTCTGATGGCATTTCATGAGGCCCAGAAGTGGGAGGCAGCTCAGGCCAACACTGCGTGGCCAAGCCCCCTGCATTACGCTTCCTAGGCTGCTGCTGACAGGGGGTGGGGGGTGGCGTGGCTTGTGTCCACTCAGACGCTACTGGTCTCCAAGAGGTGACCTCCCAGCATTCATTCTGCCTGATGGTCCTGCCTTTGGGGAATTGGCCACTTGTTTGAGAATCTCAAGTACTTTTGGGGTAGTAGGGGGCTGGGAGTAGCACCCAGGTTAAATAAGTTTTCCAGGAGATAGGGTCGGAGAGCAAAGGATTCTTTGCCGCTCTGGTAGGGTGTGGAACTTCAGTGGCCGTGGGCCATGGGGAAGGGCATCTTTGGGCCACGTACCCACTGCTTGCTCCTGCTCTGTGGGTGCACAGAAGGTAGCAGAGTCCAGGCACCATCAGGTGTGAAGATGGGGTGAGGGATGAAGGGCTTGGTGTGGAGTGTTTGCCTGATCGCTCTGTAGGGCTTGTAGTGATTCTTTCCACAGAGCTCAGCCAGCTCTATCTGTAATGGAAGGCACCCCCAAGCCCTGGGGACCCCTGCCGCTCCAATTACCGTCTCACTCTGTGCCACACAGCACAGTTGGCTCATGCTAACCACATATTCCAGCCATGGTTGGAGGAGAGGCAGTGAACTTGCCCACCTCTTCTGAGGGAGGATGGTTGGAAATTCTAGGCCCTTCAGCACACTCACCTGTGCTTGGACCACGATGCTTCTTCTTCGCCACCGTCTACACCCCACAGACCTGGGGACACACAAGTGTCCCCAGTTGTGACTCCTGTCAGCTCCCAAACTTTTACAACCATCTCTTCTAAATATAGAAGTCATCCAGCCAGCCCCAGTGGTGAGTAAAAGTTACAAATTTAATTTCACCATCCTAAGCAGACTCTCAGAGCCAGTCCTCCCGACTGGAGTTCTTCACACACAGCTCCCACTCCAAGGGGAGATGAGGGGCCTGGACAAGATTGGGTAGGGGCCCTTCTGTTCTTTCCTGTAGTACAGGAGAGGGCTGTTCCCCTCACCTCCAGTGCCTTGGGAGGCTAAGACTAGGTCGAGTCTTTTGCTCTGCCTGGTTCCTGCAGGAAGAAGAGGGCTCCATCCAGGGATGGCCCCCTCATCACTTGAAGTCCTCTCCTCTTTGGCTAGAGTCCCTCACCTTCCCACAGCCCTCGCGGAGTACCATGAAAGCTGCCTCTGGCCTGGCCTTCTAGTCTCGGCCCAGTCGAAAGTCCCACCTTTACCATTTGATTTGGAATGTGTGCACTTACAGGGAATTCAGAGTTCTCTTAGGCTCATAGGACAAGGACTGTATGCTCTGGGGGGCACAGACCAAGTATATGGAGGGAGGGCCCCAAACCAGCAAACACTTCGCTTCTAGCACTGTGACTACATTTAAAAAGCAAGTCTTTGTCAAGTCTACCAGAGCAGCTGATAAGCCCACAGAACAGGGAGGCATTGTGTCCAAAGCCAGTGCTGGAGCCTGGTTCCTAGATTGTCTGGGAGCCCAGTGCAGCAATCCAGGAAGTAGAAAAGAATCACCATGGGCCTGTTCTGAGGCCAGCTTCCCTTCACTGTAGCCTGGCAGTCCGACCCAGAGTCACCCTCACCCAAGGGACCTGGTTCTTCCCTCCCTCACTTTCACACACTCCCCTCCTTACATTGGGGGATAAAATGGATAGCAATGCTAATTATTTCCACGGTAAACACAAAACCAGAAGTTTCTTCCTTTCTCTGTAATCTGCTATGAAGGAAAATGACAAGTGAAAATAAATGTGTACTACACTTTGAAATATTGTAACTAAAGCCTTTATTCTATACAACTGTGAAATACAGATTTTTACCCTTTTGGCATTGCAGACTGTCAAGATTTTCTGGAAACTATTACTGGTTTGACTGGAACAACAAAAAAAACCACAACCATGCTGGGGGTGAGATCTATGACAGGAAGGGAGCACAGCCGCCCCTCGAGGCTCGGCACTCAGGGCAGCATGGCCCAGCGAGGCCCATTCCTTCAGCCCAAGGGCCCCTCGTGCAAACACAACTGAGGGCTGGTAAATGAGTTTTTTTGTTTTGTTTTGTTTTTGCCATTAATTCACAACTATTGCTAAAAAATGTGCACCAAAAGCGCACTGTTGTATTCAACAGATAGAAAGGATTTTTAAAAACAGCCGGTTGCTCTCTGCATAAGGGAGACAGGCTCACTGGAGATGCGGCGTGTCTTTGCGCACTTCTTCAAAGTGTGGCGGCAGTGACCAGCCCACTTTCCAAAGGAGGCTGACGAGCAGTGAGGAAACCCTGCCTCTACGGTTGTGCCGGTCGGAATATCTCAGATAGTGAGGTCTGGACTCAGGCCACCAGCTGCCTCCAGCTGAACCTGTGAAGGCGTAGAAAAGAAAAAACCTTCCCCACCCCCTCCGCAGTCCCTGCTGTTGTGGGGACGGGCCATGCTGGGGAGGCAACTGGACTGGAATAAACTGCCCTCTGAAGGCACTTGTGCTTCTGGCTTCATCCAGGAGGCTTGTCTTACGTAGTTTTATGGGGGTGGACCATTGTTCTATTCCAAATACAAATGACCTTGGGGAGAATCCAAAGTATTTTTTTCTGCCAAAAGTTGAAGTATTTATCCCCAATAAGTTATATTCTGTACAAGATCCAAATGATTCTATGAAAGCTTTAGATTGTTAGAAAGAACAGTGAAAAGAAATCTGGATACAGGTACAACAACAAAAACCTGCATATAAAACTGGAAAAAACAAACATGTATACTTCCAGGATGTGAATATCAAATTAACTCACTATGATACCCTTTTACTCTGACACCATAAATATTAGGTAGCATTTAAATGAAGTTAAAATCTCATCACAGTCTTAAGTTTTGATGGTGTCACGCTGCTCACCCAGAGCAAGAACCTGTGGTGTCACCTGGCTTTGCCCATAAATTAAACGACACAGTGGAGGAAGGAGTAAGAGAGCTGCACCTCCCTGTGGCCGCCAAACAGTCCGTTCACCGTGGGGGTATCACCGCTGGGCACAGGCTGGGCGTACTCTAGGCTGGCAGTCCCAGTGCTGTGATCCAGCACCTGGAATTTCAACAGATCTTCCTACAAGAACACGTCTGAGATGCAATATTAAAAACAAGCCCAACAATAATCATTTATTATGAAATGGGCTGGCTCTCGAATTGTGCAGCAGCAAATTCCTATTAAAAGTAACTGTCTTAAATGGTGAAAACAACTTGTTTTTTTTTTAAATGACAAACTTGGAAAAAGCCTTCATAGGTACTGCATGAGTGGAATGTACTCTTAGCAAAGCTCAAGAGTGTGGGTTTGGAGTTGAAACACAGTGACAGATGTGGCCCTACCAATGTGTTTCTAACAAGTGCTAACAGATCAAGATAGGGTCCTCTGAAACAAAAGGAGGAAGCAAAGTCTGCGCTGGCCTGTCGTTAGTTCTCTGTACACCTCGCAAGACACAGTCTGCTCGGGGCTCTTCTGCTCTGGCACTCTGCCTTCCTGGGGACAGCTTAATCTACACATGGAGACTGGTTTCTATATTACATCTCGATTAGTCACTTCAATTGAAAGAGAATCTCAGTCCATACCAAATCGGCCGTTAGAAGTCTTGTTCCCGTTGGGGCTCAGTGGGCTTCCTAGCACTACTCTTGGGGCCATAGAGGAAGGTCAGTAAATGAATACCCAGGAGCGTTCGCCCACCCTTCACGTGGACTTCTGACGGTAATGGAGGGTGAGGTCACCACCACTCTTCCATATGAAGTGTTTCACTGTTCGAAGGTCCATATTTGGATCCAAAACCTGAATAGCAAAAAATGAATAATAAAAAAGGTATATCTAAGGCTTTTATCGTTAACTCTGGGACTCTCCTTGCCCATGCCTGGTGGCCTCTTCTTGCTGACACAGCTGCTTTGCAAGCAGGCACGGATCTGGGCATGGTAAGATGTGCAGCTTGTGTGGCTAGGCCAGACAGGCCATGTTCAGTCATTCCTCTGAAGAAATACCTTGAGTGCATCTTCATTTACAACATCTCCACCGATGCTCCACCCACCTCCACTTCAAATCTTAAACTAACGTGGCAGATGCTGCCCTGCAAATAAAGACGAGCGTGGGGCATCCCTGGTGGCGCAGTGGTTGAGAGTCCGCCTGCCGATGCAGGGGACACGGGTTCGTGCCCCGGTCCGGGAAGATCCCACATGCCGCAGAGCGGCTGGGCCCGTGAGCCATGGCTGCTGGGCGTGCGCGTCCGGAGCCTGTGCTCCGCAACGGGAGAGGCCACAACACTGAGAAGCCCGCGTACCGAAGAAAAAAAGAAAAAAAAAAAAAAAAAAAAAAAGACGAGCATGTATCTTTCTTGTCAGAAAAAAAAAGCCACCAGCACATCCACATTTGTCTGTGTGTGCATTTAAGTCTCCATGTCCCTTTCCTAAAAACTGCCCCAGGGATAAATGGAAGCTTTAAGGTGGGCTCTAGAGCCCTTCAGAAGGGGCCTCACAAATAGGTGGGAGAGACCCAGTGTTCCTAAAATCAAAAGCCCCCCAAAGGCAACAGACTTGGAAACTACAATCCCACCACATGATGAAATTCTGAGCACCAGCACTGGAAAAAATGGGGCTGTGTCCTCAAGTCCACTTACCTGGTCCTGGCACAAAAGTTCAATTTTCTCCTCTGCCAACACAGCAATATCCTCTTCTTTTTCCTGTTCTCCTGGTTTTTCATTATTAGAAGAGCTAGTGGTTTGAGACTCATTATCCAAGTTGATGATTTTCTCATAGACGTGTTCCATTACTTTCCGGACTTGAAGCATGTCACTAGCAGAGAGTCTATCTCTGTAAAAAGCAAGGGCAGATTGTGACATCAGGAAATCACTGGATATTATCTCTTCCATATTTCTTGGTGTTAACATTTGACAAAGATAAAACATACCAGAGAAACATAAACCAATAAATGTTCTTAGTCACTGCCGTAATCCATTTTTAGAATCGCCAATAGATTTTCTATAGTGTCCTCCCCTAAGACAGATTATGTGCAAATAAATGAGATTACATACATATCCTTAAACCTTCTATATACATAAGGAATAGCCTTCTGGGTTTTATTCCCTTAAAGACTTTCCCAGAGCATGGGCAAACTAAATGCTCATGGAAGGGAAGGCAGCCCCTGGTGCTTACCAGGCTCCGATGATATATGTGCTCATTTCTCCCAAGGCTTCCTCCTCCTATAGCCAAGCCCTTGAGTTTCAACTGCCTGTCTGATCTCCAGACCTACCAACACAACAGCTAGCTAGGCAGCTCCAGCTGGATGTCCCAAAGGCACCTCAAACTCTACATGTCCAAAACTAGATTCAGCAATTTCCTTACCCCCAAGCCTACTTCTGTATCTCTGACATCAGTTAATAATGGTCAAACCAAGTAGCTAAGGCTCATACTCTGAAAGTCATCCTGAACTTCAGTCATTAAACCTAGTTGAAGTGATATCCAGAACTTGCTTTAAAATAATCTGTGTGTGTGTGTGTGTGTGTGTGTGTGTGTAGGCAGGTGGGTTCAGTGGGAGGGAGGGCAGGTAGAGGTATAGATGAAACAAAATGTTTAGCCATATGTTGAGAATTATTTAAGCTGTGTGATGGGATAATGGGGGTTCATTCTCCTATTGTCTTTTTTTGCATATGTTTGGAAATCTAACAAAAGGTTTTAAAGTCCTACTGATTCTACTTGCTGGGATACACATCAGTGAAACCTTGAATGTTCTTTCTGACTCCCCTCCTAGCATCTCCTGGCCACCCCTCCATCCTATGCTGCAGCTACATAGGTCCTTGACAATTTCAATATCTTATGCAGGCTCCTACTTCCACATCCCTGATCGAACCATTTTCTGGACCTGGAATATCTCTCTTTTGAAGTTCTATCCATCCTTACATGTCCAGCTCAAATTCCATGTCCTTCAAGAAAGCTTTCTGGAAAGCTACAGCCAAAAATTCATTTCTTTCCCCTACACTCATCATTCCGTAAGTATCCATAAAAGCAGTTACTATACGCAGACTGTGTCCTAAACTATGAGAGACAAAATCCATGTTTTACTTATTTTGAACATCTGCAGCCGGCCACAGTAGGTACTTGGTATATGGTTAAATTATATAAACTTTCAATACTATGAAATTAGCCTTAGATCTAGTACTTGCCTCCTGTGCTATAAAAGCAACTATAAGGAATTTAAAAAAATCTCTGGCAATAAATTAGATCGAAGTATCACACGACACTCCATTTACTTACTTTTTTAAGGTTTTTGCTCCTGAAGATGCATGAGGTTGGAGGTAGAAAGGAATTTTGTTGAATTTGGGCATATTTTTCTGAAACATGAAAAGTGAAAAAAGGTAAGATAGTTTCTGTTAGCTGATAAACTAAAATGATGTCAACAGGAAAACTATCCACAAGTTATTTCACAATTAAAAGTGACTGTCTATGAAATTTATAATAAGCTATCAAATTATCTACGTCAGCCTTAGTGAAAAGGTATCAGAAAAGTATAATGTTTCATTTTGTAATAAAAGATACATAAAGACAAATTATATGCAATGTCAGTGGCAATATGAAATTGCAGCATGGATCTTCTCAATTAACAGTTCAAGGAATGAAAAGGAAACAAATTTTAATTCTTTAAGCCATACAAACCAAAATCTGAGTTCTACATTAAAATGCCCAAACAAAAAATTAAGTGTCTTGCGAGAAACCCACAACATTCACCTTTGAGCAAAACCATACGCTCTACGCTGTTGAGGCCCATTATCCAACTGAAAAGGCCAATCAAAGTCCTCCCACTTTCTTTTCCTCTGACATCAGAGTAAGGTCTGAGGCTTTAAATGAGTGGAAACTTCAGCCAACCACCTAGATGTCCACCATGAGGTAAACCACATACTTAGATGAAGGATAAAATTAATTGCTCATCTTTTCTCTGGGGATTAATCCTCTCCGAGCCTCCATATCATATCCTGTCTGGATGTCTCCTCTGAGGAATGAGCCACAGGCATAAAGTCAGCAATGCATCCAGGTGAGTTTAACACTCAAAGGAAGTTGTGGTTTATGGGGAGCTCAGATTTAGAGAAGACCACAGAATATCTATCAGGTGTCAGACCAGTTTTAAGTTCTTGGAGATATATCTGGGACAGAAAATGAATTTTCTGCAGGTTCTAGAGATTAAATCTCTTCTCATATATCTTTAGAAATATAGGTCAACAGCACATAAAAGAGTCTAGAAACAGACCCATGTGTGTATAGAAATTTAGTATATGATAAAGATAGCATTTCAAATTAGTAGCAAAAGTTTATTCAATAAATTGTGTTGGCACACTGGCTATCCATTTGGAGAAAGTTAGCATTCTACTTCACACCAAACAGAATAAATTCTAATAGATTGAAGATCTAGACACAAACCATTATCATAAACATACTAGAAGAGAATACAAGAAGAGAACATTTTTGCTACTTTGAAGTGGGAAATACCTAAGCAAGACATGAAACTCAGAGCCAAAAAGGATCTGGTCATATAAAAATTAAAACTCTTTGCCTGCCAAAAGACATCATGAACAAAGTAAAATTCAATTGAGAGGCAAGATAATAGTCAAAGGGTTAATATTGAATACGAAAAACGCCTACAAGTCAGTAAGAAAGACAAATAACCCAATAGAAAACAGTAAAGAATGCAAATAGGCAATCCACAAAAGAAGAAATAAAAATGGCCAACGTGAAAAGATGCTTAACCTCACCACAAATTAAACCAAAACCAAAAAACACATTAAAACAATGAGATAATATCTGCCTATAAAACAAAAATCTGCCTATCTTTCAGCAAAGATTATAAGTATCCAGCATTGGTGAGGATGTGCAGTACTGGGCACTCATACACTGTTGGTAAGAGTGTAAACTGGTATAGCCTTTGTGGAGGGCAATTTGGCAATATCTATCGAAATTTAAAATGTGCATACCCTTTGATCCAGCAATTCCACTTCTAGGAATTTATCCTAAAAAGTACACAAAGATATATGTACAAGGATGTTCACTGAAGCATTGTTTGTAATAGAAAACACTGGGTACAACCTAAATGTCCATTTATAGGGACTGGCTAAATAGATCTTGGTACATTTATACAATGGAATACCTTGCAGTCATTAAAAGGAATGATCCATATACAGACATGAAAAAATGTCCAAGATATATTTTTAAGAGAGAAGAGAAAAAAAAAACAAACAAAAAAATCAAGTTGCAGAACAGTATATATAGTAGGAGATTTTGTGCAAAATAAAATCTATACACACACACATATATACACAAATAATATATGCTTGTGTACGCATAGAAAAAACTACTGAAGGCTATGCATTAAACTATTAATATTTACTACCTCTGGGAAGAAGAATAGGGAGTGAATAAAAGAGAAACAGTGATTGGGAAAGGGATGGGAATTTCACCTTATTTATTATTTTCTTTGATAAGCATGTATTATTTATATAATTTAAAGACATAAAGAGATATATAAATAATTATTAATACTTCTTCTGAAACTTTGGAACTGCAGGGAAGCAGAAGAGGATTCCACTTGGTAGTGTAGTTTTAATTAAAGATTACACAGTCTAAAGTAGTTCTTAATTGTCTTCATGATTTGGAAAAAAATAAAAGGGCAAAATGGGAATGGAGGATACTTACATCCACAGTGATGTCAATTACCCATTGTGGCACTGTCTCATTCAGAAGCATGGACTCAGTCTCACCCCCAGAGTCTCGGCAGAGCAGCCTAAACATAATCCAACAGGTAGTAAGTGACAAAACAAGCACAGATCCCCAAATCATTGTCAATAAACGTTAGGGGGAGGGACTGTTACAGAGTTCATTTAAGGATAACCCTCACTTGACAGCTGAGGAAATAAAGTGAAGGCAGGCAGAATGACTCACTCTGCTAAGAGGGAGAGCAAGCCCTAGAACTCAGGCCCCCAGATTTTGAGGCCAGACATATACTACAGCTGCCTGATTCCCTGGGTGAGGATAGGAACCTGGGTATAGGCAAAGCACTTGAGAAAGGTCGTCTGCCAGTGCTATAGAGTGTGGCACTCCACACACAATGGGGGTCAGGTTTATCTTTGGTAACCACACTCTCAGGAAACCATCATAAAGGAAGAAAATTCTGCCCTCAAGGGCAAGACAAACATTTTTCTTACTTCTGGCCCTACAGAAGACTCTAGTAGGCTTTCCCCCATGACTCTCCCTGGGCCTTGGCTGGCAACTTGGAGATGAAGCCAGTCTAGCTCTTGTGTGCAGGGCCTCATGAAGGACTGCCTCACGCCTCAGGTTGGGCCACTGTTGGGCACAACAGTTCCCAAGAGCAGCCCAGTCCATCTCCCCTGGCCAAGCCTGAGGGAAGTTATCTACTCTGATGCTGACCTGTGGGCAGACACTTCCGGTGATGGTTTCCTGCAGAAACCACTAAGAAGCTGCCTCAAGGCAAGCTATCAACCTCATTTGAACACTAGAGGCTCAGCTCACAATTAGAATGGGGTCTAATAGCACCAGACACTTAACTATGTCATGGAGATGAAGAAGCTTCCAAACCCCTGACACCCCTAGAAGTTAAAAATAAACATGTGCTTGAATGAATACTTCTTGGCAAACAGGATGCCCTCTTAGCCCTTCTTACCCATACCTGAACAAGGTGCGACCTCCAGCTTCACCAAAGATCACAGGAGTGTGTGGGGGCACCTGGAAATAGCCATTTCCCTTCTGTACTCGGTTCTCCTGCTCCCCATTTACTAGGAAAAGGTACAGATGGTGTCAGGATCCAGAGTTAGTGCTAAAAACACAGACTCTAAACATTTCATTTCCACAGAGCCCAACCATTGCAAGATTTTTTAAGTCAAAATCCTGTACGTCAGTCAGAGACAAAAATAAAGGTAAAAAAACAGTTAAGGGCTTCCCTGGTGGCGCAGTGGTTGAGAGTCTGCCTGCCGATGCAGGGGACGCGGGTTCGTGCCCCGGTCCGGGAAGATCCCACATGCCGCGGAGCGGCTGGGCCCGTGAGCCATGGCCGCTGAGCCTGCGCGTCCGGAGCCTGTGCTCCGCAACGGGAGAGGCCACAACGGTGAGAGGCCCGTGTAACGCATAAAAAAAAAAAAAAAAAAAAAAAAAAAAAAAAAAAAACAGTTAAATTCTTGAAAATAAGAAATATGGCAACTTGGGATGTACCTCATGAGAAATGACTACATTTTAGAGGATTTTAACAGAAGAGATTAATGTCTGAGATTTGAGACAAAAACATAACCGTCTATTTCAGCCACAGGTAAGTACAGGACAGCCTCTTTATAAACGATGATCTCTTTTTTTGTTGTGGGGACAGGATGGGGCCGGTAAAATGCTGAGCTCAGAAAAATTTCTGTCAGAAAAAACTTCATGGTTAACGGTAGTCACAACTAATGGCAGAGGTAACAGTGAAAAACAAAACCTCAAAGAGGTAATAATCTCATTTTTACTGCTCTCTGCAGACTTCATTTCACTCTGCTTTCTTTGTAATCTTTTGAACGGAGTGCCGTCGACCCCCACTCAAGTGCCAGCTTGTACAAAAACACTTCCCTGACGCATCTGGAAGCAGTCTTGCCCTCTGCAACCTTACAGCACTCTCAGAACCTCTCTCACAGAACCTAATCTCTGATCTCATAATGCTGATGTAAGCGGCCCTTTGCCCAACCAGAATGCCAGTCCCTGAAGGGTAGGGTCCATGCCCATTTATCTTTATTACCCCCACCTGCAACACAATACAGGCCTCAGAATACTTGAGCTGCTCCCTAAGTATAATCTAAGCAGCTCTCGAGTATCCACTGAGCATGGTGCAGGTGTAGCAGAAGATTACCAGACACGTAGAGTGTGCAGTGTCCTGAGCTCTGGCTGGGTCCTGCCCTGCCTTTACTATGCCAGTTTGATTTTAAGGATGATTTGGGGTTTCCTGTGACTTTTTCTTTATACCCCCAACCAAAGCCTGGATCCAGGAGGTGCTGATTGTGCCACTGTTTTGTTTTTTTGATCTTTTTTTTTGAATTTTGTTTTATTTTATTTTTATACAGCAGGTTCTTATTAGTCATCTGTTTTATACATATTAGCGAATATACGTCAATCCCAATCCCCCAATTCATCACACCACCCCTACTCTGTGCCACTGTTTTTTGTTTTGTTTTTAAAGATTTTTTTTGATTTTTTTAAAGTCTTTATTGAATTTGTTACAGTATTGCTTCTGCTGCTTTATGTTTTGGTTTTTTGGCTGTGAGGCATGTGGGATATTAGGTCCCCGACCAGGGACTGAACCCGCAACCCCTGCATTGGAAGGCAAAGTCTTAACCACTGGACCACCAGGGAAGTCCCTGTACCACTGTTTTTTCATTACTTAATATGTATTATTGCTACTTGGGCCTCTGAGGGCACCCTGTCATGTTACAGATGGAGAAAGACAAGCCAAGAACAGGAAATGACATGCCCATAACTACATGGCTGATAAATGGCAGAGCCTATACCAGAACCTAGCTTGCTCAACCCTCTGTGAAGAGAAATTTCCACTGAATTTCTCTGGCTCACAGCCCACTGTACAATTCTAAAGGGGAATAAAGTGGGCCAGGTGACAAAAGAAATGACATCACGGGTGGGGTCAGTGCCCTCTCTATGACAGGGAAATCAGGAGACTGGCTTTCAGAGAAAGAGGTATGTCATCCTTGCAAAACAGATTTAAACTCCAAAAATCATTCTGGATGAATCAGTCAGCCAGAACAAAGTCTCTGGCAGGAGGTCCTCATCACTGGTGACCACCGTAAGTGGGCAATCTTCAGAGAATCTTCAGCAGATAAGTCCTCAGTGGGTGGGACTTAAGGTTACATATGAGTTGTGAAATTTTAAGATTTCTTTTCCCCTTTCTTTAATGAAACTGAGCCAAATTCTCCTCTGCTTCCCAGAGAAAGTTACTGCCGCTGCCTGTGGCACACAAAGCTTTTCAATGCCCTCAATGACATTAATTCTTTACACATACTCATTCACTTAACCTGACACTTCTGAGTTGGGATTTGAATTTTTGAGCCAAGATCAGGTAGATCATCAGACTAGGTAATATCTACATTTCAAGCCAATGTGAAGTTTGACTACACAAGGACAAACCTGGCTTTTTGATGTTAATTAGCGAGCACTGGAGGTAAATCTAGCCGGTCCATGGATACCCTAAGAAATATCTTTGGAATAACCCTGCTAAGCTGCCTACGTTTAAGGACAAAGGTCATTTGAATACACAGGGTTTATTCTATATATCTTGTGTATAGAATCTCACTGATTAAAAGCTCTCTTGGAATCTCAGTTAAGACTGGATGGATGTTCTCTAGGATGTGGAAGGGAGGGCAGTAAATTGGGCACATCACATATATTTATTATGTCACACTTTAGCAAATGCTTAATTTTTTTAAGAAAACATTCTCAGGATAACACACAATCTAAGTATCCTTAACTTCTGAGTAAAATTTAAATCAATTATCCTGATATAAAAACACGAACCATGGTTTACTTCATTTTCTTCTTCATCTATTGGATTCACATGCGTCCTAGGCCAATATTCTAGGAGGGCCTGGAGTAAAAGTCCTCCTAAGTTCACTGCAAAAGAGTTAATATAAAAAAGAAATGGAAAAGAGAATCATTAGCTTTAACCTAAAAATAGAGGGAAAGAAGTAAAAATTACAAGTTTCCACAAACTGATGTTACATTCTTAACCCAATGCCAAGGATGTTTAAAAGCAAGATTTAGAGATATCACGAAGTCTATTAAAATTTTATCTTAGAATGTTTAAAGCTGTGATAATATGGAGCAAACACATACTCTATTTGGTTGTTCAGATACAGCCATTCTTTAAAAATGAACAAACAAAAACAGCAACTGTAGTCTTTAAAGGGCTATTTCCATACAAAGCCAATACACTATATTTATATATATCAGGTATTTCTACATGCTACATTCATAATCAACAAAATATAATAGACTCTTGTGAAGATGAGTCTCTTCTCAACATACACAAGAATTAACTCAATATGGATTAAAGACTTGATGTAAGACCTGAAACCATAAAACTCCTAGAAGAAAACACAGGCAGTAAGCTCACTGACAATGATCTTGGCAATGATTTTTTTGGATCTGACACCAAAAGCAAGGGCAATGAAGGCAAAAATAAACAAGTGGGACTACATCAAACTAAAAAGCTTCTGCAGAGCAAAGAAAATCATCAACAAAATGAAAAGGCAACCTAGTGAATGGGAGAAAATATTTGCAAATCATGTATCTGAAAGGGGTTAATATCCAAAATATATAAAAAATTCGTACAACTCAATAGCAAAAGAACTGAACAATCTGATTAAAAAATGGGTAGAAGATCTGAATAGACATTTTTCCAAAGAAGACACACAGTCAACAGGTACATGAAAAGATGCTCAACATCATTAATCACCAGGGAAATGCAAATCAAAACCACAATGACGTATCACCTCACACCTGTCAGAGTGGCTATTATCAAAAAGACCACAAGTAACAAATGTTTGAGAGTACGTGGAGAAACAGGAATCCTTGTACACTACTGATGGGAATGTAAATTGGTGAAGCCACTGTGGACAACAGTACAGCAGTTCCTCAAAAATAAAACTATTATATCTAGTAATTCCACTTCTGACTATTTATCCAAAGAAAAGGAAACCACTAATTCAAAAAGATATATGCACCCCCATGTTCACTGCAGCACTATTTGCAATAGCCAAGATATTAGAAACAACCTCATTGTCCACTAATGGATGAACGGGTAAAGAAAATGTGATACATACACACACACACAGAAATATTATTCAGTCATAAAAAAGAATGAAGTCTTGCGATTTGCGACAACAAGGATGAACCGTGAAGGCATTATGGTTAAGTGAAATATGTCAGACACAGAAAGACAAATACCACTTATATGTGGAATCTAAAAACAAAAAAGCCAAAAAACAAAGCTCACAGATACAGAGAACAGATTGATGGTTGCCAGATATGGGGAGTAATGGAATGGGTAAAATGGGTGAAGGGGGTCAAAAGGTACAATCTTCCAGTTATAAAATAAATAAGTCATGGGGCTGTAATATACAGCGTGGCAACTGTAGTTACTAATACTGTATTGCATATTTGAAAGGTGCTAAGAGAGTAGGATCCTAAAAATTCTCATTTAGAAAAAAAAATTTTCTGTGTATGGTGATGGATGTTAACTAGACTTATTGTAGTGATTATTTTACAATATATACAACTATTGAATCATTATATTGTACATCTGAAACTAATACATTATATGTCAATTATACTTCAATAATTTTTTTTTAATTGGGGGGGGAAAAACTGTTTCCTAGATTCACTTTCCTAACCTAACAGACTTCCCACATGGTTTAAGGGTAGAGAGTGTGCTGCATGTTTAATTGTTAAAGCTAAGCCATAGATTGTGAGAAAAATCAAGACCCCCAAAACATTTAAAATGAATAGTATTTTCCATTTCCATATGAGAGAATATACAGGTTTCTTGAAAAATGATTTTTGAAAAACCCAAATATTGTTTAAAAAAAAAAGATGAGCACATAAAAAAACAGCACAGATCCACCTTCTCTTTTGGAAGGAGAAAGGGAAAGAAGGACACTTAAACTCACGTTTTGGATCTGACCCGTCAGGGCTGCTAAAGCCAGCATCTTTTGCAGAAACCCAAGCAGCAAAACAGTCACTCTCATCCAAAGTAATTGTCAACATCTGTCAAAAGAAAAAAATTGTTAGTGACATTCCATGTGAATACATTCTCCAAATAAGGCTCTAAACCATTACTTATTTGTACTATTTAACTGAAGTGCTAAGCCACAGAGTCAGAACCAAAATGTGTTTCTGGGTGATTCAATGCAACTACAATTTAATATACTGGCATATGAAAAGGCATTTAAACTGCATAAAATTTTTTCCTTTCATACATAAAAACACAGGACTCCATAACTAATAATACTTAATTTTGAGCTATATTAGAAATTTTCAACTATCCCAAATCGCACAAATATCAATTGCTAACTTACCCCTGTTTTTAAGTCTACTGAGAACCAATTTGGTACATATACCATCTTAAATCTTTTCTTAATTTCATCTTCAAAATCCACTTTGCCCAGATCTTCAACTTTACATGCCTATACATCAAAAATAAAGTATGATAATTATCAATGTTAAGTGGTCAACTGATTTGATTCTGACTTAGCTACTCAAAATTTTACACATTTGCCTAAATATAATGGAGTCTTAAATACATTCCAAAAAGAACATGGTCAAATATTTTTATCTTAAAGCATTTACCTTTAAGTAACTACGTCCTATTAAAATTTTAAATTAAAAAACCACAAACTGTTCTTTTTTGGGAAACTGTAACCTAATTTTGCTCATACTGATATAGTATACCACCACACTTATCAGGAAGCAATGTCAAATGAAGCAAAAAAAATCTTCAAGGAACAAATAACAGTTTATAAGCACTTTAGGAGAATTGTGAAGCTATCAATACCTTCAGACAACAGCTATAATATAGGCAGCAATTTTAAGTTTCTCTTTCTTGACCATTACAATCCTTTTTATTCATTCCCTAAATATCTATGCTCCCCAAAAGTATGTCCTGAACTTCCCCTCGTGCCATGGAGCATTTCCAATCACAGTTCATCTCAATCCTGAACAATATCACAGAACGTTCCCTCTACCTATTCTTCCTAACAGCAAACTGGCTCTTTCCTGAGGGTCCCATCTCATCAGCTGTCTTCTCAAAGGGTGACTCTGCATCATCTCCTACATCCCATAACTCTCTAATGGCATACAGAGACCATCATTCCACCATCACTATGTAAAAACTCCTATTTCTTTGAGCCCATATCATTTAGCTGCAGTAAACCGTACCCCTTTTCCTCACAGCCATCTAGCAACCTCTGTGCTCACTCTCCCTCATCTCCCTCATTCAATGGCAACTTGAGCCTGGCATAATGTCTTAAAACCCATCTTGAGATCTTGCTTGCATCCTGGACAATATGAACATCCACATGGACAACACACAGGACAAGATGGCCTCTCAAATCCTTGACAGTATTCCCACTATAAACATACAGTCATTAATGCTACCTGGAACTTGTTTCCAAAGTCAGTCCTCCACAACATCTTTGTCAAATCTCTACTCTCCTCATACCCCTGACCTTGCTGCCACCACCTCCCTCACTACCCCCAGCACATGACTCTGACCTCTACTTCTCAAAAAAAGAGAAGCCTTGACAGAATCCTCTTAACTTTCTGCTACTGTTCTTCCTGGTGCAAGGAAAAAGGTGCCCCTCCTTTCTGTGCTCTGGATCCCCTCACCTCTTGCTTCTTGGGGACCTTGTACCATCATTTACCTTCTCATGTGTCTATGGGCTTCTCCCCATGAACAGTGAACCACGATCAAATTTCTCCCATCTTAAAAATGCCTAAACACCAAAACAAAACCTTCCCTTGCTTGACCTTCTCATGCCTAAATCTTCTCCAGCTATTGCCTTTCCTGCCCATCTCACCAAAGTCAAATTTCATCTAAGATTGTCTCCCCTCAAATTCTGTTTCTTCACCTCCCAAACACTATTCAACCCACTCTATCTGGCTTTTGCCCTTAGATCTCCCTAGAAACTGCTCTCCCCAGACACCATCCTCTTTATTGGCTAGATCCATGTGCACGTTCCATTCCACCGTCTCACACAAACTCTCAGCAGGCCAATGCAGCTAACCACAAGCTCCTTTCTGAAATGCTTAATTAGTCCTTGAGCTCTTCGTTTTCTTACCCCTTTTTATTACACACCTTTGTGGCTTCCTCTTTTTCTAAAAATTCTTAAAAGGGAGATGACTTGATTTCTTCTATTTTCAGTATAGATGTATCCCTTAGGAACTCTGACCTTTCTCATGGCTCCAATTATAATCCACAGCTGAAGACGGCTGAACCGATTTCTCCAGCCCAGTTCTTTCATTTGTGCATTAGGTTGTATAGCTCTCTGCCCAGCAAACACCTCTACCCAGATATCTCACATAAATCCAAATCTGTTGTCTTTCTCACCATGTCCCTTTCGCCCAACAATGCTTTCTCCTCTTACGTTCCCTGTATCACTTCCACTCAACAAACTAATCCTGAAACCTAGGACTAATCTCTGCTCCTTCCTTTTCTTGATACTCCCTTTTATTCAAGCATCACTCTTATCTATAGGCCTAAATCTCTTTCTAATCATTCTGTTTTTTTCCCCTTGTTCCCACCCCACTCTAGAGGAATATCCAATATTTCGCCTGTATTAGTACAACAGCCTCCTAACTATTATGTGTCAGTCACTACAGTAAATACTCCTCAAACATCCCCTTAACATTACCAAGAAATATGGACCATCCAGATTTTAGGAATAAAGACAAAGGTAAGCATATTCTGGAGATCACTTGGCTAGTAGCTGGCAGAGCCAAGGTCAGAATGCAGCTCTAACTCTGAGCCTATGGTCCTAAATACTCCTGACTTCCATATTTCTGTATAATGCCATGTCTATTTTGCCTGATCACTTGATCTTAAAACCTCAAGGTCTAGTGTCTGGATATGGGAAGCTGCCAGGGACACAAAAATGCCAATGATGGTGCATGCCAGCTGAGCGCCCCATCTAAGCAGAACTACCTCCCATTCAGACAAAAGGACTCTACTCAGTCTTCAGCTAATTAGACCAAGAGAGGACATCAGACTCATAGGCAGAAAATCAAAGAGGAACTGGCTCGATTTGACTTTGTTAGATATTCTGGAGAACGTCAGATGCTGTGCAGCATGAGGTAAAGCCTAGCCACAGGGCAGAGCTAGGGCCACATTAGTGGTGAAGCAGCCAAATTCCTACTGATGAGGTCCTTTAGAGCTACTCTGGATCCTCTCCGTCTTCACAGAACCCCTCTCTGAAACAAACGTGAGTTTCTGGTCCCCTGACAAGCACATCTCTACTGTAGGAAAAAAACCAATTGGAATTTTTGGAGCCTACTGCAATTAAATTTTCCACTCAACTAAGGTCTCTTGTTCTGAAGCCATGCTCACCAAGCAACTGTTCTGTAATGTGATTTCCCACACAGCTGCGCTACAGGGAGGAGATGTGTTAGTTAGGCCAAGGTTTCCATTCAGAGACAGTCCCCTTTTCCGAGAAAGAAATGTGTTTATTCTTTGGATCCAGAAGTTAACTTAAGTGAACCTCTGTTCCTTATAACCAGGAACCTAAACAAAATACCAGATCTTTTCAATTCTTCCTTTAAAATATACCCAACATCTGTCTCTCCTTTTATTTTTGGATCAAATCGTCTTATTGAGGGACTCCAGGGGAGGGTGGAAGGCTTGGAGGACAATGAGATCTGATGTCTTCGGTCTGGCCAGGATCTCTCCAAGGCTTCACAGTGGCCAAAACTCATCCATCTCTTTCTTTAGATCCTCAAGTCATTATGCTTAAGACAACTGACTTCCTGACTTCCAGCTTCTTTCCCATGATACGTACTGCTACTGCTCTGAACATAGGGTTCTCCTGCTCTAAAATCATCTATGATTAAGAATCTTTAGGAAGTACCAAAGAAAGGCCAAGCCTGGAGCCTGAAATTCATGACTTTTTGGTAAATGACGTGAATCTCATCTTTCATCCTTACACACCCCTACTACTCTTATACTTACTCTGGTCTCCAGCTATACAAAACTGTTCACCTGGCCCTGAATAAGTATGTTTTGATTACCTTCCTCTTGTGCCTTTGCCATTCACTCCCTCTTCCTAAAATGCCCTCCCATAATCCATCTGCTGGAATCCTTTAAGGCCCTGTTCAAATGATTTCTCCACTGTGAGGTTCTCCTGATTTCTCCAGTTGTAAGTAATCACCTTTGTCCATAAGCTATCTTGTGCTCTGTTGTCCCTCCTACAAAAAGGGATCATGAAATATACTTTTTCATCATTTGTGACCCTCAGCACAGTTCTGTGCACACAGTATTCATTCATTCCAGAATTTTTTTGTTTTTTTGTGGTATGCGTACCTCTTACTGTTGTGGCCTCTCCTGTTGTGGAGCACAGGCTCCGGACGCGCGTGCAGGCTCAGCGGCCATGGCTTACAGGCCTAGCCACTCCGCGGCATGTGGGATCTTCCCAGACCAGGGCATGAACCTGTGTCCCCTGCATCGGCAGGCGGACTCTCAACCACTGCGCCACCAGAGAAGCCCCAGAAATATTTTTTGAACAAATATAACAACAACACTAAGAAGGAACATTTGTCAGGATTCTAAAAGCAAACTTTTCAATCTGTCTATAAATTCTTCAGTGCTATTTATAATGTGGTTGAACAGCTTAATACATCTCAATTATCCAAGGAGTCACTGTAACATGACCCAAAGTAGTAACTGCTGCTCACAGTGATGGCTATAAATCCTAAGAAATGGCCAAACTTATTTTGTGTACTCTAGTGGTTCTCAACCCAGGGTGATTTTGCATCCTTCTTCTTCCTTCCTCCTCCTAAACATTTGGCAATATCTAGAGACAGTTTTGGTTGTTATAACTGAAGTGGGGGATAGGGATGAAGGTGGTTACTGGCATCTACTGGGTAGAGGCTAAGGGGTGCTCCTAAACATCCTACAATGCATAGGACAGATCCTACCCCGCACCCCCCCCCCGCCCCCCTGACAAAACGTCAACAGTTTCAAGGATGAGGAACTCTGTTGTTTTCATTTTAAGGGAAGGCAGCACAACACAGTTTGTAATACACTAAACAGAGAAAACGGTTCCATTCAAATTCTGGGTACTTAAAAAGATAAACTATGGGGCTTCCCTGGTGGCACAGTGGTTGAGAGTCCGCCTGCCGATGCAGGGGACACGGGTTCGTGTCCCGGTCCGGGAAGATCCCACATGCCACGGAGCAGCTGGGCCCACGAGCCATGGCCGCTGAGCCTGCGCATCCGGAGCCTGTGCTCCGCAACGGGAGAGGCCACAACAGTGAGAGGCCCACGTACCCCTAAAAAAAAAAGATAAACTATGGCCTTATCTAATATTCACATAAGAATATAAATATCCACCCCAAAATAAGGCTGCAATTAAATCTTTATTTATATGATAATTATCTTGGTTATTTGATACACACACACATGTAACACATATACACATACAGACTACAATAAAAAATAAAGGGATACATAACCCAATAACCTATATTTAATTACAAAAAGATACTTACCTTTAATACATCCCAATATGCCACATTATTATTGGTATCTTTGGTTAATATATGTCTCTTATCATTAAGAATGTGACACTGAATAATACTAGCACCCCCTAAAGGAAACAAATCCACACAATTAGGAAAACAATCCTACATTTAAATTCACAGTACAGCAATAATGTTAACTGGCATGTATTGTAACAGAATGTAAATCATACTAGCCCCCAGAAAGGAGAAGGTAAATCAGAATACCATATAATTATACCTAAGGCAATGTAAGGCTAACCAAAGAAAAACTGTCTGATTTTAATAACAGATTAAAAGACTCTCCATTCACTTCAAGGGTCTACTAGTGGAAAATTATTAAGAACAAACCCCTTAATAATTTTTTTACCCACTAGGAAAAGTCCACATGATGTAAGGAAATCTCTGAATTAGTCCTATCTCTCATTAACTTTTGTTTCCTATCTTCCTTTTCCTGAATGGACATTCTATCCTAAAGGTCACAGCGTGGACATCTAACTATAGATAAACACACCATTCAATACTCTTAATCCCCTTGAAGTCAGAGCTGTCAGTTGCAGTTGTAGCATGCAGAATTCAGGGGCCAGATCTGACCATTCTGGCTTGTGCCAAAAGACAACATTAAATCTTATATCTTTTACAAAGCGGTTGCTGGCTTTACCAAGACCATGATTATTCTAATGCTGGGCAAAAAGATTAACTCAAGAAAGCTCAATTTTTAAAGTCACTAAAAAGCATTTAAAAAATATTTTTCTTCTATTAAAAACAAACCAATATACTATTAGTCTTTTGTTGACATCAGGATTACATTTAAAGGAAGGTCATCTTCTTTATTTTTGTCAATTTCTTCGCAAGTATAATTAACTTCAGTAAAACGGACAATACCTTCCAATATCCTTACTTACCTTTAATAACCTGGTCGGGTTGTGTACAAAGGGGTGTTATAGGATTTGTACAGTCATTGTCATAATCTCCAGAGGCTCTAAAATTATGAATTCCTTTCAATGTCTAAAGGAACAAAATTCATTATTTAATCATTTTATGCCAATTAGTTTAAAGTGGCAAGAAAAACAAAGAACAAAAAAGAAACCAACAACAAAGGACAAATGAGAAAAACCGACAATAACAACATCAATCAAAAAATACTTAGTCACAAAATACAATTACCTACCATGATTAAAAAAAATACAAAACAAAAATTAAGAAGGGAATGTTGTCTTTTTGGAGAGAAGACTAGGCACTCTTCCAGGTAAAGCTATGTTGATCTCAAATTGGCACAATGAAATTTAAACAAGTTATATAACATTTTTTTTTACAAGTACAGAGAAAGACCACTTGATCTACATATAAACAGGAATAAACGCAAACACTTTCTCTTTTGTTATCCACAAACAGTCTGGTAAGCGAGAAAACTTTAATCTTCTCTAATTAAGACTTAAGAATTAATAGTACTTTTGTGATTTCTCTCTGCTTATCCTTTATTTCTATACCTGTTCTTCATGCTATAAAGAAAAAGGAAATGAATTTGAAAAAACAACTTTCTGCTTTCTCTACGTTTAGAAAAACAGAATCCTAGAGTTTCCCTGCTGTGTTGGTACTTGGGCTGCCTCTTTTCAAATACAGCTTCATGAGATCAGAAGCTGTACTACTTTAAAGCTGTACTTTACTGGTTTTATCAGGGAACAGTGCTTATTCTAAGCACATCAAATGTGTATCTTGGCTCCTGACAAAGAAGTCAGAAGCTGCATTCTGACTATGACCTTAATTTTTGTACAATCCTTAGGATCACACCTGCATTCATAGGGGCTTTCAGATTTTTGTCACTGTCCAAAAGCATGCTGAGAGTCAGGCTCATACTGAGCATTTGCTACTGGTACCTGGGAGGTCCGTGATAACAAACCACATGTTTATAAACCTTTGCCAGATATACAGTGGCTCACTTACCCATTTATTTACTGTAGACTTCGTTGTTGCAACCCAGATTGCAGGAGGGGGATCAGCTGATCTGTCAAGCTCCATCTGAAATAAAGCACAAAAATATTGCTTTGTGGAATGTTGGCTCTTCTGAACTGCCAGGACCAGCTATACACTATTAAATATCAACTCCTTCATTCAACATCTGTGTGCTGACGATACCACAGCGTGTGTTAAAAGCTAGCGATGCACAGAAGAATGAGTCTCTTTGCTATAGGAATTCATAGCCCTATAAAAGTGTAATAGGGGTGACTACTTACCAAAAACAGTGGCTTAAAGTTTCAAGTGTGGATAATTTAAGGGTTCTAGATGGGTACAGTCAAGAGGATGACTTACTATAACTTTTTGGTTTTGTCACTCCTGTGTTTGGTCTTCATGTTCTTAGTAACAAGGAAATATGTTTTTTTCTTGGAAAATGTTTGTAGCAAAAACCAAAACAACCATTCTAACAACACAGCAAAAGGAAAAGTACCCACATAATGTACCCCCCCACACATTTGCTTAAGGAATACAACTGTACTTTGTGAACAGTTTACTGTGTCCTCCTATATTTTTAAAATACCATACACATAAAAATACACATATACCCATGTATACATTATGCAAATGGAATGACTCTACATTTGCCCACTATTCTTCCTGCACCAGGAAATTGCAGGTTTTTAGACATGGGGACAGGGCTGAACCACTAGCAAGTAGGAATCCTCTTCAGTTCACAGTGATGCTCCTTACAACATGGTTATGCCTGTGCTAAACACTTCTAGTCTTTTTCTCCACAGCCAAGAGATCCTGGCAGCTGCGGGACTCGCAGTGCAGTTTCTCCTCCATACGTGATTCTCCCCATCAGTGTGCTTCCTGCACACATGCTGTGCCTGTATTTTAGCCTCCACTCTCTTGCTTCTCTAAAGGATTATTGCTTTTGTCCATTAGGCTGTGCCATCTGTTTTAAAGAACTGTAACTGGCCAGTATTATGTGAGCTCTTAGACCATAGGCATCCTCTCAAGTATCTCATTTGACCTCTATTCCCTTTTTCAGTCCTTCCTCCTATACTGTGGTTTCAGATGTCACTTAGTTTCGTAGATGATGAGTATTTACAATTGTTTCCTGCTTTCCTTGTTGTTTTCAGATGATTTCTGAGAAGGGGTGGGGGGGAGTGCTGCCTTTATGCCTCCATTTTAAACCTGGAAATCTCCTCACCGTTGTCTTAATGTGCAATTCTGTGAACATCGGTGAGACTGAACATCTTGTCAATGATGACTGGCCATTTTCTAGGCTTCACTTTTAGCAGGTGTCAATTTGGATGGCTTCTCAAGTACCCTTTTACCCACCACCCAGGACTATTTTGAGTCAGTGATGGTTTGGAATATGAACCAGCTTCCCCTCTTCTTCAGGAGAACTCTTCTACATCCTCCTCTTGAGGCAGTGGACAAATTTCTGCTTTGCTGTCCACTCTCAGATACCTGAACTCCTCATATTCCTCCTCTAAGGACAGGTTAGGAAAGCCAGGAGAGCTCAGGAGCACTTTGGGGCCAGCTCACTAGGATTCGCCAGTGCGAGAGCCATCCATCCCTGATGTACCCATGAAATCGCCATTTCTTCTATGGGTGACTAACAAGTATCTTTTTACAACCTCACAGTTGATTTGTCTTTTAATATTGATTTTGCTGTATTTGGCTAGCACATGTAACAATCTTAATCATAAAACTAAAACATATGACATACCTTGAGAACTGGTGCTTTTTCTTCACAGATTAGCACCCGAATGTCAGGGTTTCTTAGGTCTGTACAATAAATCTTCCGGTCCCTTCCTCCAGAGTACACATGTGTGAAGGTGTCATTGACCTGTAGAGCCCAAACACCTTCATCATGCACTCGGTACGTTGCTATACATCTCTGCTGGCCAAGGGACCAAAGGCGAATTGTCCCATCAGAACTGCCGGAAAGGCACTGAGAACAAAGAAAGCTAAGGTTAGAAACCTGCCAAAAAGTTCCTGCTTTCTTGTGCTTTGCACTTGTCTTCGCTCTTGACTCCACAATGTCAAACACACACCTCTAACAACCTGTATTCCTGACTCTGATAAAGACTTCTGACAAGCATACACCATAGCCTGAAACGACCAAAGGCAACAGTATGGGCTCAAGCAGGGGAACCCTCTGAGCAAAACTTCCTCTGTCCTGTGTACCTGGCCACTTGTTGCATCACCATCCCTTGGGAACATGTTAAAAATGTAAATTCCCCGTTCCCATTCCAGACCTAATGAGGCAGAAACTCTGGTGGGGCTCAGCAATCTGTTTCGACAGGCTCTCCAGGTCATTCTGGTATGCCAAGTTTTTTTTTTTTTTTTTTTTTTGCGGTATGCAGGCCTTTCATCGTTGTAGCCTCTCCCGTTGTGGAGCACAGACTCCGGACGTGCAGGCTCAGCGGCCATGGCTCACGGGCCCAGCCGCTCCACAGAATGTGGAATCCTCCCGAAGCGGGGCACGAACCCGTGTCCCCTGCATCGGCACGTGGACTCTCAACCACTGCGCCACCAGGGAAGCCCTGGTATGCCAAGTTTGACAAGCATTGCACTAGGCAAGGAAGCCTTCTGCAGCCCTGGGTCACACCTCTGTTTTGTCCCCCACCTCACAGCTCTGGATTCCTGATGGCCTGCCAGGTCTCCTGGATTCTACTGACAGGAACCAAAAGCAAAATCCAGGCTTGCCACTCACTCTGTGAGCTTGGATACTTCCTATATGAGCTTCAAGTTCAACATCCATTTTTATAGGGCTACATTAATACAAAATGTAGACCCTCGGCATTCAGAGTTAACACTGGCAATTCTGACAATTTCTAAAGGCTCAGGAGTGTCAACTACATAGAAGTTGCAGGTACACAAATCAGGGCTGAGCACACAGAGAGTGTGACAGAAACAGGCAGAATCAGCCACCCCACATTCACATTCAGCATGCCTGGTGTTCTCTACTAGTTACTGTGGTGACCTGAGGAAAGGGATAAAAACTTATTTCTTTGGGGAAAAAAATCACCCTGAGGGGAAAGGAACTGCTGGTGCTGGTGTATGAAATTAAGCAGGCAAAGACCTTCAAAGAAGAGAAGATAGTTGTGGGCTTGGAGACCTGGACAGTGTTTGAACAGATGAGGCCTTCAGGAATATTAAGGATTTACTGGCCTGCTCTGACTTGAAGGGGCCTTCAGACATGTTTAATTAAACAAACACCATACTAAAAGACTCCCCCATAAGCTGTCAGGAGCATCAGTGCTTTAGTCACCAATTCCAACTAGTTCACAAGAGAACCAAGAGACTAACCAATAAAGAAACTGTCAGGAGTAAGGTGGCAAGCAAACCTTCATCACGTGTGTAGGAGCACTGTGGCAGTCTGATGGGGAGAAGGCAGGGAGGAGCTCTCCACTCCAGGAAGAGATGCTACTCTGTGGTGGCAAAGCTGTTAGTAAAGCTTTGATCACTCAGATTCTAGACCATATATCTTCAGGGAATAAGGTCTGACAACTTTAGGAAAAGGAAGGCAAAGATGATGGGTTGAAAGTCCTCACAGGCTGGGTGACTTACAGCAGTAAAGAGATAAGTTCCAAACCCAGAATGCAACAGGTGAAAGTGCATGAGGAAACACAGTATATTAGAGTTCTATATCAACCCTGATATAGAATACAAAATAATCTTTGATGGTAGTCAGTATTCTAAGACTGCTAAAAAGCAGGCTCCCAAATAGACAGCAATCACTTTTAGAGTAATATGCAGGCGAACATCTTTGTAGCATCTGGTAGTATGGTTGAAGGATGTGCCCATTTTATAGGAATTCTAGTACCTGATATCCTATAGGAGCTAGAGGAGTCATCAAAACATTTCCCACTGTCTCCACCCTTCCACTGGATAAAAATGAAGACCCCTTCATTATGAGGTGGCCTCTGGGATTAGGACAGAATGCCCCAAATGGTTCTGCTAAGTCAGACTTGGGGGAACAGATTCTATAGCCTGATCAGGTGCTCTGTGCTTCTGCCAATGGACATGAGAGGTACCAGTGTATTGGGGCCAGGCTGCTGTTGACCAACACAAAGTGTTTCTCAGATGGTCGCTTACACACAATTGTAATTGCCAATAGAGAGCAGCCCAGTGAGCAAGTGAGGGGCAAGGAGTGACCTAATGCTCAGAGACACCCCCGACCTATGAGCTAGGTTCAGCAGGACTTGTATTACCAAGGAAAACCCTGTGAGTGACACACAAGGATGTGACTGACTCAGAGCAAGATGGCAGGTTGTCCCAGATCCTCAAGCAATTGCCTGAGTGAGTACAAGGACTGAAAAGTCAGCTGGCTTGGCCCATGAATGTTGGCACAATCAGAACAACTGCCATGGTGACAGACCTCAGATAGTAAGACTTGCTAAGTATCTTACTATCAATACAACGAAGGAAGTGAGGCAATAGGCTGACATCGATGGGATTCTTTGGTCTATTATACATATCTTATCATAAGTCCCTGACTTACAACGCCAGCAGAGACCCTACATTAGAAGCTTGCACGGCAACTCTACAAGATGCAGTATATACTCTGGTCCAGTAACCGATGGTTACTTCTTCCATGTTGCAAGAGTTTGTGAATCAGTATGTAAAGGTTTCTTTTTTCCTCCTCTCTTTTCTCAGCTGAGTAGCTATTACAGATGTTTTCTGATCAATTCCCTAATGTAAGGATGCCGTGTTGTTGGTGGCTAAATCTACATTTAGTCTCTCGTTGCCAATAAGGAAAATGGATGAAGAAGGAACGAGAGGAGGAATGGTATCTGCTTAATTATTTACTCTAAGGCTGACAGGCAGCTTTTTTTTTTTTTTTTTTTTTTTTGCGGTACGTGGGCCTCTCACTGTTGTGGCCTCTTCCGTTGCGGAGCACAGGTTCCGGACGCGCAGGCTCAGCGGCCATGGCTCACGGGCCCAACCGCTCTGCGGCATGTGGGATCTTCCCGGACTGGGGCACGAACCCGTGTCCCCTACATCGGCAGGCGGACTCTCAACCACTGCGCCAACAGGGAAGCCCATGACAGGCAGCTTTTAAAGTAGTACTACATCACCTTCTCTGCTTTCAGTAAGTGGAACTGACTATAGGTGAAGTGCATGTGTAAGTAAATGTGCTACCTAAATCGTCTTAAGTAAAAGCACATTCATAATTGTCTATATAGGAAACAAGGCATGGAGTGTAATAGACAGGAGGAGATTTAAGAAAGTCTGACAGGCCCACAGCCCATTTCTGGAAACCATCTTGTCTATAGCCTCTAGTTAAGCACAGTCCCATGGAGACCATATGATCTAGTTCAATCCTGGACAAAGCTAAAAGAACTAGGCATGGAGAACCATCTCAAGTGTAGCCTAGCAGCTACTGCAACAGTGAGGAGCTAACTGTACTGGGCTTTTTTTGGCCACGCCTCACGGCTTGTGGGATCTTAGTTCCCTGGGCCCTGGCAATAAAAGCATGGAGTCCTAACCACTGGGCTGCCAGAGAATTCCCCTGTACTGGGCTTCTTAGACTCACATGAAAATGCTGCTATGAAGAAACTCAAGAGCTCTAGAAAATGCCATGGCTTACAGACAAGAATATACTTATTATTTCTACTCTTCTCACCAATTACACTAACTAAATATTATGACTCCCACTTTGCAGATAAGCAAACTAGGGGCCAGTAGATTCCTCTCCTCAAGGTCACACAATACTTTAATATCAAGATCCTTCATCTCCAAAGATCTCCATGGGAATATTCAAGCTTCTCTGCCTGGTTCTGAAAAAATAATTTCTTTCCTTTGGCTAGTTTTTCAAACCTTCCTTTCACCTCTGGAGACAAAGGCTTCTCTAATTCATGTGTGAGGCAACTTCCATGACATAATTTCCACAGGAGTAACAGACCAATGGTGTTTCTCATCTCATCACATTCATACTCTCCTTCTTCTAAACCAATCACAATCAATTCCAATGATCCCTGCCCTATGCAAAAAATGGCAGCAGTACATGGTAGAGGTATGTCATAACATAAAATGGTGCTCAGTTTTTGTTTTTTATTATCTACACTGATGAAAGATCATTTTTCTACTGCTACAGGACAGAATTGTGATATATAATTCACAAATTATGTGGCCAACAGAGTATTAATACATGTTCAAACATTACCAAAATGTTTTTCTTTGAAATGTTCACTCTAAGTACTATGTTAGACAACTAAATCTACAGACTGTATCTACCTAGTCAACTGACAAGATTTGCTTGGAAAACAGACCCAGTGTGAGGAAATTTTGCATTTACTACACTGCCAGAAAGCATTCAATACCAAAGCTTCCTTCTGCTTTACACAAGGGAACATTTTAAATTATTTCAGCTATACATATCAATACTGCATATACTCACTTGCATTAAAATTATTCTTAGGAAATCCTTCGCTTGGTCTTTATTTAAAAGTTAGGCAAACAGAGAGATTTTGAAATGTGGATTATTATATGTGCAACTGAGGATTTTAAGGATTTAAAAATTAGACCACAGTTTCTAATATGTGTGGCTTTTGGTTCAAACCAACTATGCAACAATATACAAAGTGGGGGAGCTTCTGCTGTATGAAATTTTGACAAGGTCAGTAGGTAAATGTTCATGTGAACTGCATACCTGTGTGCCATCTCTGTTCAACAGCAATGCTTTAACATTATCTGTGTGCCCTTTAAGCTTCATTAGTTTTGCACATGTTCTTGGATCCCAGACTCTTAAAACCTGTGAATTTTAACAAAGTATCATACAAATGATCAAAGTTAAATAATGGATGACTTTTATAAATCAAATGACAACTATTAAATTCTGAGAGGGAAGTACTACTTCTGCCAATAGACAGTGTCCAAGGCTCCCAACTTTTTTAAGTAGGAGGAAGTCTTTTTAATGTCAAAAAAAGCACAGGCTTCCCCTACTCCACCCTCCACCTCTGTTACCACACACGACAGTAATTATACAGTTATACTCTCATTTGTTCAAATAAAACCTTATTTTAGTAGCCACCAGGCAAAACCGCTGTCTATATATTCTGTAATTACCCAGATCAAATTATTTTGGTTTCTTTACTTTCTAGTGTTAAAATATACCCTTTAAGTTTCCCCTTACCTTCTCAGTGGACCCTGATACAATGATTGTTCCCAGTTGATTCATTGCCAGGCTATAAATGGAATCTTTGTTCCCACTTAAAGAAGAAGCTAGTAAGGATAAATGGAGCTATATGTTAAAATCATAGCTGTTTAATAACTAGTTAGCACAAATTGCAAGTTTCATTATTCGATTTAGAAAATCTTATCTTTATGAGTACTCTAAGGAAAAGAAATCCCTATAATGGAAATAATTCTAAATCATAATATTGTTAACAAAATTTACATCTCTTCTGGATTTGAGCATACACAAGTGCTCAATAAATATTTGCTAAATTGAATTGCACTGCCATTTAAGAAACTATATGCATAAGTAAAGTATTTTCAAAGATGCACATGTGCCAATAAAAATGAAAACTATGGCTACACTCATTATTTACAAGAAAACACAAATCAAAACAAAAATACAATGTTCACCTACCAAATAGATAAAAAACAAGGCAATACTTAATTCTCAAAAAATACAGTTAAAATGGCACCCTCATACATTACTTGTGGAATGATAATTTGGTACAACTCTTCTAGAAGGAAATTAGACAATGTGTAGCAAGAATCATATTCATGCCCTTTGATTCAGAACTCAATACCACTGAAGTATGTATATAAAATTGTCTATAGAGTATGATTCCAACTGTACAACAAAGAATAAATTTAAACAAACACACCGAGATGCTGTGAGTAAAGACATGTAAAGTATTTAGAAAACTAACTGCTTGTATTAAATGCTCAATGTTAGCTATTATTATTACCTCCATAATTATAAAAAACTTATTTGATATCCTCTCTAAACAATTCTAAGCAAGACATATCTGTTGCAGAATCTATAACCACTAAGCCTCGTCTCTGACCTTGGGACAATCCTGATTTTTTTGCTTCGTTCCTTCTTGTTAGTGCCTCTTTCAGGCAGGCCTTACATATAGAGAGAGCTAAATGATGTATTATGACAGCCCCCAGCGGGGACCAGCTGCTGAATCCCTGAGATTGTGTACAGGTGAAAAATCACGGAAAACAAGGGAAGAACAGTGTTTAGACCTTCACATATTTCCTGAGAAAAAGGGCAAAATAATATTTAAGAAATTATAAACACCGGTCTCCCAACCTACTCTTCTTGGCACACACTAGATTATATTAGAACTGTTAGTTATATCAACATGAGTATTCCACAGTCATGACAAATTGGACCTGTTATGTAGGAATCTAGATAGTTCAGGCCCATATCCCGAACACAGACCTTCTAGGCCAGGCTTAGCCGTAAATGTGCTCTCAAGAATCCCTACTGACACCTGGCCTAGAGAACTATTATTGGTTGGGCCAAGTGTGAGCTGAGTTTCAAGTCTAGACCTGTCTGGATCTGACTGGGTAATTGAGATCTCTTAGTTGATGAGGCATCCATGCTACTAACCTGCTGTGAATCTCTCTGAATTGCCTCTAGATGTTAGGTTAGCCTTCCTGAACTCTTCTGTTCAGGAAGAGTTGGCTGGATTCTTTAGGGCTGCTCTGAAAGGGTCCCACAATATTGGCACTAAAACCCTTTCTTTCCTTTGGGTATTTTCCAAGTTGGCCATTAACTCAAAGGCTCTTAGTATACAGTAACACTTTTAAAGTCAAAAACTGCCTACTTTTTGCCAGGTAATCACCACCTCCATCAATAATATCTGCCTAGAGTGTGGCTTTGGGCCAGGCACAGCTGGGATATACAAAGTAATAAGACAGGCGCTTCTGCCCTGTGGAAGCTTACACTTCAGCTAGGGAGCTAACACATGCACATGTACAAAAATAACCAGGTTACACCTGGAGAAGTTACCATTTTTAGATTGCAGTGAGAAACTAGTTCCTTGTTGTCTAATCATACTCTTGGGGGCTAGAATGCTGTAGGTAGAACCACTCTCTTAATGCAAACTTATCAAACTTGTTTTATAAACCATTCTTTATTTATGTCAATTGGGATCACTTTCAAAGAAATTTTTTTCAAACACCTTACTTGTGACAGTGTTATTTGAGGCAGTCAATGCTGTTAGAGTATTCACATCCCAAAGGAATATTTGTCGGTCCAACCCAGCCGATGCTACCAGTTCTTTATCCTTGGCATATGCTAAGGCTTTTACATAATCCTGCAACAAAATACACATACTCTGATCTACTCTGTAGATCAATAAGCAAATGACCCACATGAAGTACTGAGATCTCAGTATTACACTAAAGACATTGAAAATTGTGTTAGTTGTTTTACCTTATGAGTCCTTAATGTTGACATGCAAAATCCCTTATGTGCATTCCATACTTTTACTGTTGTATCAGAAGAAGCAGATATTACTAGAAGAGGCAAAGAATTAAACCCCTTAGTAATGTGACTTAACACCATTTTAAAGAATTAACGTAAAACAATGTAACATTGTCTCAAACTTTCACACATACATACAAAATGTTCATACATAAATATTTGAATATTTATGTGTATTGAATATTTATAACATTCCTAACATTAATTCAAACATCTTAATATTCATAAACACATACACATATACATATATATCTGAAAGTTCTTTCTAAAACCTATTGTATTTTGTCTCAAATATTTTTTTAGATAGGCAAGACAGACTTTTTTTAATGTTTCAGTTGAAGGCACAACTAATTTGATTATGCAAAGTTTCTCTAACACAGATTGCAAAACCAAGAAATGGATCTTACTATAATGAAAACAAAAAGAGATATTAATAAGGTTAAAAGAAGGATACATGTTGTATGAGTCTATTTATATACAATGACAATGCAGGCAAACTAATCAATAGTGCTTGTAAGACATGAGAGCAGTTACCTTGGGACAAGGGGTAGTGACTGAAAGGGTGGCATAAAGGGGCTTCTGGTAATCTGTTTCTTGATATGGATGTTCACCTTGTAAAATTTTAATGAGCTGTACTCTCGAGGTGTGTGTGCTTTTCTGTATGTATGTTATACTTCAATAAAAAGGCTTACATAAAAAAAGAAAAATATATCAAATTGAATTAAAATCTTCCAGCAGCCCCAAAATTCAAAGAAATACTTACATGTTTTCCCATTACAACAGAGTACAATGTCATTTACCCAATCGGTATGGTGTTCCATAGATGCTATATATGGATCTTGCTGAAATTAAAAGAAAAATCATAAAAATGTCTTTAGTCTACATTAGAGGATAAAATATATCACAAATTATAGATATGTTTATATTCTTCAATTAATGTGACACATTGCTCTAAGGTCTTAAAATTGACAACTGAATTCAGAGTAGAATTTCATCAAACAATTGATGCTTCCATATGACAGATATAAACAGAAGTTTTGTTTCAGGACAGTTTTATTACTGATGAAAGTCCAGGTTTCCAGGAAAAATGCTTAATTTTTATGCCCTGAGTTAGTGAAGGCAACAAGATCTGGGCTAGGCACTGTGTGTGACACGAGTGCAATAGGAAGGGGTTCACTAGAAAGGACAGGACATGAACAAATCTGCAAGCTGGGGGGATCTGACTCAGCAGTGGTGAAGGCTCAAAGCTGACAGCAGGGACAGAAAGGAAGCTGATGAGAGTGGTGAGAAGCGTAGCCAGACTGCAGAGAGGGATGCACGCTTCTGCTCTTAGCTGCCTACTGCTGTTTTTATCTGTGAACTAAACATTTTGTCACAGTATCTACAGTCCTTCAGAGAAGAAATGGAACCCAAGGGCTAAAGGATCATCATTTCAATTCAGTAACTCAAGATTTTTCTATTCCTCTCACTTGGCTTAATCACCAGAAGAGGACTTTTGAAGAAGAATATTTGGTTACATCCTACACCTAAGACAGGCAAGTTCAAGATGATTCACGGGCAAAAAGAACAGCTCTCTACAAGTCTAGTTGAGAAATGATGCTATTCAATCTTGTCATAAAAATGAGGACCAGAAAGAGATGTCTGAGGGCAGGATAGGCAGCTTTCTAATTCTTCCAGGCTAGTTCTTGTGTTTTCCTTAATTTGTTTGAAATATTGTAAATTTCCAGGAAAGTGACATTCCAATTCAAATATAAGTTCCAAAAAGCATTTCAGAGCCATAGTTTTCTTACTTTCCATGTTTTTAACATTGGGCCACCACTGTTTCCACTGGTTAAAGAATTCAAAGCCCGCTGGACCAAAGTCCATTTAAAGAAACTATCCAGGAACCGTGCAAAGTAGTGGTTCCTTTTCAGATGGAGCATCAGACTTGTAGAGCTTGCTAAAAGACACAGACTTTTAAAATGACAAGGTCGAACATCAGGGTTTCAGGGTTAGATTGGGTTCTAACTCTGTCATGAACTAGCTACTTAACCATGGGTTAGAGTCTCTGAGTCCGTTTTCCCACCTATGAAAATGGATCTTAATATCTGCCTTGAAGGATTATTAAAACCATATTGGATACGAAAGTGCTAAGTGTCTGGTACATAGCTAGGAGTTCAAGAAATGCTCCTTCTTCTTCCCTGAATCTTTCTTTCTATGTCATTCATAATACAGGCATTCAAACAAAATACAAAAAGAACTCCTTTCCATTTGACTGGGGATTTATCTTCACATATCATTAAGTCCTGCTCCTGTTTTCATAGTTTTACACCAACTTATACTATATAATAAGGCCCTATGGGTTTTGTGGGCACCCTAATCACTTTTAAATGAAGATATCAAATACTTGTTCAAGGTTAATTATAAATGTAAAAGCATATTCAATCTTTTTTTAGTAACACTGAAAAGGGATGCAAGAAAGCTTTTTGGGAACATATTTAAAACAGAAAAATAAATTGTTGCAAAGAAGCTCCCTACCAGACAAATCTCTTTGTTCCTTTGCAGCAAAGGGCTCTTATCACAAACCTAGTTTATAGAGTCCCTGTCTTAGCTAAAACACTTCTGAAACTCCCCTGGGGTGTTTTTCTCAGCAGCTTACTGAATTCTGGTTGCAGAGTCTTTATTTATAGAGTGTACCAAATAACTCAGTGCTCAAAGAGATTAAATCTGAAACTGTGAAAGGCACCATATTAGACAGACCAAAACTTACTGAATATAGATTTAAAATATAAACTCAATCCCTGACTTACCTTGTGCTGATTGACACTCCATATTCTTATGATGGAGTCTCGACCTGCCGTGAAAAGTCTGTTTAGTGCTGGGTCCAGTTGCAGGGCATTGACCCCATTTCGGTTGTACTTCTCCACTTCATCTCGAATAACATAGGAAACCTGACAAATATGTCAAGATTTGCTGTTTATGAAGCTACAAACATGTGATAATAAAATGTAGCCTTCTAGTGGCCAATCTGAAATTCAAAATCCCATGTTTTCTAATATAAAACTTATTTCCGAATCCAATAAAAACTTTATTTTACTCTATAGAGACTGAAGGGCTGAGGAGAGAAGAGTGACATTAATAATAGCCTAGACCAAGATAAGCAAGTTTGAGGCTAAACCACTGCAAATATCTCCTAACTGGACTTTCTCTCCTACCCTTGTTTGTCTTTAATCCATTTTCTACAAAGCAGCTGGATGAATCTTTAAAACATGAATAGAAATATCTTTTTAAAATGTAAATAGGAATATCGCTCCCTGTTCATAAACCCCTCTGGCTGCTTACTCCACTAGACTCAGGATTGGATCTGGACTCCTCAAGTGCCTCTCCTGCCCCTCATCCTTGCTCACTGCTCCCACTCCTTGCACATACTGTGCCTCCAGACGGGCACATGTGCTGGTCCCCTCTGTCTAGAAGCTCTTCGCCCCACTCTGTCTGGCTAAGCTCTTCCTCCCACTCTGTCTGGCTAACTCCTACTGCAGTCTTTAGATTTCTGTTGAAATGATGCTTCCTCAAAAAGACCTTCTCTGACCTGCTAAGCAAAATGAGGTTTTGCTCTCCAATAACACACTAAACTTTTCTTTCAGAGAACTTTTCCCTACTCTATTATGGTTGATAACCTCTGTCTGCTCCATGAGAAAACTCAAGAGAATCAACCAAAAGCAATTACAATCAAGAAAAACTCAACAAGCTGGCTGGCAGCCAAAAGCAAAACTTTTCTATTCTAATGAAATAACCAGTTAAGATATAATGGGGGAAAGGGGACCCTATTTACAATAGCAACAAAAATAAATATCTAGAAATTCATTTTGCAAAGAAGATACATAATCAACAGGACAAGGTACATAAAAGAAAACTTGAATAAAAGAGACATACCATATTAGTACAGGAAGGTAGTACAGGAAGATCCAAAATAAACAATTTTTTCCTAACTTTGTGATTTTAACCCAACTGTGGTCAGAGTCTCACTGGATTTCTTTCTAGAAGTTGACAAAATATATACCAATAGTACAATGCTTTGAGGGGACTACCCAGTCACTTTTTTAAATGAAAGGATATTCTTTAAATATCTTAAAAGGTATTATAAAGCTACCAGAATTACAAAGGAGGACCACAATATGAATATATAAAAGGATCAATGAAATAAAACAAAATTCAGAAACATATTTTCCCATTATACATTTTTTATTTTGATATAAACAGATTTTGAAACAATGAGGGCATGATAAATTATTTAATAAATTATCTAGGAACATCCAGTGATTCTATTGCAAAAAATAATATCCTCTCTCCAAATCTTAAACCAAAATGAATTTTCATATGGACTAAAGATTGAAATTTAATAACCTAATCATGAAAATACTTGCAAGTATTTACATAGTCTCTACATAGAGAAGGCTCTGGTAATGTGACAAGAAAGACCACAATCTTTGCAAAAGAAAAGGGCAACGCTGATCTGACCAAACACAAGCCAAAACTTTCTATACATACACAAATGTTCACAGCAGCATTATTCACAAAAAAGGGAAACAACTCAAATGTCCATCAACTGAAAAATCCACAGACAGTAGATTAATGGTTTTCAGGGGCTTGGGGAAGAGGAGAATGGGGAATGACTACAATGGTGTGCAGGATTTCTTTTTGGGGGTGATGTTCTGGAATTAGGTGGTCAATGCACTTTGCAAATATATTAAGAATCACTGAGTTGTATACTTTAAAAAGGTAAATTTATGTGAATTTTATCTCATTAAAGCTGTTGTTTAAAACAAAGCAAACTTCTGAATGTCAAAAAAATAACATGAGCAAGGTTACAAGGCAAACACCTAACTGGGGAAAAAACGAATACAAAAGACAAGAGTTTACTCTTGACAACATACATACAAAGATTCCTCAGATAACAACAGAAAAAGTCAACCTCTCCAACAGAAAGAAAAACAGAGATCACGAAGAGGAAATTTTTTTAAAAGAAAAGAAAATGGCCAACAAACACATAAATAATAAAAGATGTGAAAAGGGCCAGGGTTGTATACACAAAGACAAGGATGTTGTTTTAACCCGGCCTTTCGGTGCAAGTAACTGTAACTGAAATCTACTCAAACAAGCTTAAATATTTTTAAAAATGGAGAATTTAAGATGAGAATTTAACAAGGATATCTAACAGAGCTCAAGGGCAGGAAATTCAATCATGACTCATAAGAGACATTTTAAAATAAAATCATGGCACTTCTCTACTTAAGCTTTCAACTGCATTTAAAGTCAAGTCCAAATTCCTCATATGCTTTGGTTCTACCCTGCAAACTCACACTCACCTCAAACTAACTTCCCCTACGCTCTTTGACGACAGTCGTACTAAACTCCTTCCTGTTCCTCAAACACATCAAGTTCTTTCCCATCCTAGGGCCTTCAGATTTACTTTGCCCTGTGCCAAGAAGATTCCTCACCTCTCCCATCCCCACAAGAATACTATTCTCCCAGCTTTCATCTTGGCTGACTCACCCTCACCTTCACACTCCAGGTCTTAGCAGAAAAGTAATCTCCTCTAAAAGGCCTTCCCTGATCTCCTTCCCCTATCACCTCCCCTACTCCATTTCTTCTACAATTCTTACCACGCTGCATATTTATCTTTTTTGCTATATCTTCTCCATTAGAATAAAAGCTGCAAGAGGGCAAGGAACTTGTCTGCCTTGTTCCTCCTACCACAGCAGTATCCTTAATATAGTATCTGGCATACAAAAGACATCCCATAAATATTTTTTGCATGCATCAGATACTGAAAAACCATCAGGAAACAAGCTGGCTTCAATGTTAGTTTCAGTCTCTCTTAATGCCTCTTCCTCTGGGGCTTCAAGGCTCCTTATCAGCTTTTCTCAGTACATTTCCTATTTAACGAAGATGAGGTAGCATATATGAATCTTGATTTTCAAATTTCTGGGAGATGATCTGATTGGCCCAGTGGGAAAGGGTCAGAGAATAACATGATTGTCAGTCCTCATTCCAGGTGGCAAGGAATTCTCAGCAAAACAAGTTTGGACCAAGCTCTTTAAGGGCATCTATTACAGATGTGAGATTAAAAACAGCAAATAGGGCTTCCCTGGTGGCGCAGTGGTTGAGAGTCTGCCTGCCGATGCAGGGGACACAGGTTCGTGCCCCGGTCCGGGAAGATCCCACATGCTGCAGAGCGGTTGGGCCTGTGAGCCATGGCTGCTGAGCCTGCACGTCCGGAGCCTGTGCTCCGCAACGGAAGAGGCCACAACAGTGAGAGGCCCGCATACCGCAAAAAAAAAAAAACAAACCAACCCCCACCCCCCCAACCAAAATAAACAGCAAAAAACTAGAAGTATCCAACCTAGTTGGGTAAATTTTGGCACACACATCTATAAAAGAGAATACTATTTAATCATTAAAAATGTTGGTGTAACTCTAGACTGATTAATATGGGAAGAAACCCAGGGTATATTTAAGTGAAGTATGCATGGTCTAACACAGTAGTGTATAATAATCATTACTGTAAAAATGTTGCATAATATTAAATATACATATATTTAAAAATAAACACACAAGTTTAGAAGGATATACATGTATAAAACTACCAGTAGTTATTCCTGAGTGATGGAATTATGGTGACTGTCACTCACTCATGCCTTTTTAATACAGTATGAATGTTTTATAATAGGCATATATTACTTAGTTTTTTGAATTTATAATTTAATTCTTATCCAACTAATTCTTGCCTGTATTCAGAAAATCAAATAGTACTGAAAGACAATAATGAAAAACCATCTCCCTACTGTCTGGTTAAGACTCCCCATACCCAGTCTTAATCCTTAGAGGTAATTAATTTCAACTCTTGGTTGTTTCTATTAGATAGCTACTGCATTTCTCGAAATATTGTGCTTATCCTTATCCATTTTAGACATCGCCTATTTACTCAAGCTATGGTAGGTTAGGATGTAGCTCTGAAACTTGCCTCAGTAATTCTTCCCTCTACTCTTCTGATATCGATAGATCTATCACTGTTTTTGGTTGATTAAATAATCAGTGCTACACTGTTGGACTGTAATTGCTATCTACTGACTAGCCAAGTACTATATTATGAATACATTTCCTTCCTCAGAGAGCTCTTCATTTTCCCTAGAGTTCCTTCTTTCCTTCAATGGCTCCCTCTACTTTAACTTCGATTTTCTTGAATTACTGCAGCATATTAGATAGTCCAGCAAGAACCCACCTCCAACCCCCACTTTCCCACAAGGCTTCCCCCTCAGAATCTCCCACATTCTCACTCTAATCTGGGCTGGCTGCCCTCTCAGTCTGCTGGCACAGTTGTCACCTTCGGTGCTTCCCTTTACTGCTTTCCTGGGTTAGAGCCATTGTTTCCTGAATTCCAATGTCTCTTTTCCTTGCTCACTTCCCAGTACGGCAGAACTACATCCCCAGGACCTTAAGAAACTAACATAGAAGAAGGTACATGAGAGGTGACTTAGCCCTTGCATGTCTGAAAAGGTCATTACCTTGACACTTGATTTGGCAGGATAAAGAAGTCCATGTAGAAAAAAACTCAGCTTTTGAAAGCACTACTCTAATTTCCTCTAGCATCCAGTGCTGCCACTGAATTCAATGCCAATTCTGTTTCACTCAACTTTAAGGTGATCCCATTTTCATTCTCTCCCGCACCACCACCTATACAGCCCAAGATTTTAGGATCTTCTCTTTTTACTTGGTGGGTATTTTTTTGGGGGGGTTCTTTATCATGATAATTTTTGGTCATTTTATCATTAATTTTGCTGTGTACTTTGAAAGCCTTTTCAATCTAGAAACTTTCAGCTCTGGGAAATCTTACATCAATTCATTAATAACCATCTCTGTTTTCTTTGCTCCTTCTTAAACTCTCATCAGTCAGATGCTGGAACTTTCAAACTGATCCTTCATCTTTTATGCATTCTATACTATCTATCTCTGTCTTTTTGCTTACTTTTGTAAGACTTCCTTTACTATTTCATAACTCTGCTATTAATTTTTTTGGTAAATTTTAGCATGATGGACAAAATAGGAACAATAACTTCAATAAGAAAATGGCTAGGTCAATTATGGTCCATCCATTCTATGTAGTCATTAAAGAATAAACTACACACAATGATATATTCCAAGACATATCACATTAAAAACTTGTTAAAGAAAAAAAAGTTGGCTGTAGACAGAAGAAAAATAGGATTCAAGTCTTTCAACAAATACTGATTAAGCATCCACCAGTTGCCAGGCTCTATTCTAAATGCTGAGGATACAATAGTGAGCACAGAAGCCCTCCGGGAGCTTTCATTCTAGTGGGGGAAAGACAGTAAGTGAAGTTTTTTTCTCAAGATATAGGCAAGCTTTGCAGGCAGAAGAGATGGAAGTAAAAGAAAAAGAAGAGTAGAAGGTGCTGGACACAGAAGCAATAAATGAGTGAACAAAGTCCTGGAAAAACTTCATTTAGGCAAAGTCAAGAGTACAGGCAAAGGCAGAGAAGATGAGGACTCATTTCTGCCTTGATTTGCTTAAAAAAAAAGGAGGGGGGGGGGGAAGGAAGACAAGGTACTATAAGGACTCTGCAAGGGATGGGAAGCCAGAAGCCAGACCATCAGTACGAAGTATGCATTTGGAAGAGACAGTTAAAGGGACTCTGACAGGGAGAAAAATGACAGGGTATTTCCCCCAGTAGCAATATCCAGTTAGGTTACGCTAGGAAAGCCTGCTCCCAAGCTCATTCAGGTTGGTGGCTGAATTCAGCTCCCTGAAGTTGTAGGCCCGAGGGCCCTGTTTCCTTGCTTGCTTTTAGCCAGGGATTCATCCTTGCTCCTGGAGGCTGCCTGCAATCTTCATGCTTTCTATGTGCCTTCTGCAACAGAAGGGCCGCCCTCATGTCTCACATTTTTCTGACTTGGTCCTCCAGCGGAGAAAGTTCTCTACTTTTAAAGGGCTCACATGATTAGATTGGGCCCACTGGGATAATCCAGGATAATCCTCCTATTTCAAGGTCTGTAACATTAATTACAGCTGCAAAATCCTTTTTATCATGTAACCATAACATATGCATAAATTCCAGGGATTAGGGCATGGACATTTGGCAGTGGTGGGGGGCGGGCATTCTGCCTACCACAGTAACAATTTTTTTTTTTTTTTTTTTTTTTAACATCTTTATTGGGGTATAATTGCTTTACAATGGTGTGTTAGTTTCTGATTTATAACAAAGTGAATCAGCTATACATATACATGTGCTCCCATGTGTCTTCCCTCCTGCATCTCCCTCCCTCCCACTCTCCCCCTCCCACCCCTCCAGGCTGTCCCAAAGCCCCGAGCTAATATCCCTGTGCCTTGCGGCTGCTTCCCCCCAGCTATCCACCCCACCACGTTTGTTAGTGTGTATATGTCCATGACTCTCTCTCGCCCTGTCAAAACTCACCCTTCCCCCTCCCCATATCCCCAAGTCCGCTCTCCAGTAGGTCTGCGCCTCCATTCCTGTCTTATCCCTAGGTTCTTCATGACATTTTTTCCCCTCAAATTCCATATATATGTGTTAGCATACGGTATCTGTCTTTGTCTTTCTGACTTACTTCACTCTGTATGACAGACTCTAGGTCTATCCATCTCATTACAAATATCTCAATTTCATTTCTTTTTAAGGCTGAGTAATATTCCATTGTGTATATGTGCCACATCTTCTTTATCCATTCGTCCGATGATGGGCGCTTAGGTTCTTTCCATCTCCGGGCTATTGTAAATAGAGCTGCAATGAACATTTTGGTACATGACTCCTTTTGAATTTTGGTTTTCTCAGGGTATATGCCCAGTAGTGGGATTGCTGGGTCATATGGTAATTCTATTTGTAGTTTTTTAAGGAACCTCCATACTGTTCTCCATAGTGGCTGAACCAATTCACATTCCCACCAGCAGTGCAAGAGTGTCCCCTTTTCTCCACACCCTCTCCAGCATTTATTGTTTCTAGATTTTTTGATGATGGCCATTCTGACTGGTGTGAGATGATATCTCATTGTAGTTTTGATTTGCATTTCTCTAATGATTAATGAGGTTGAGCATTCTTTCATGTGTTTGTTGGCATTCTGTATATCTTCTTTGGAGAAATGTCTGTTTAGGTCTTCTGCCCATTTTTGGATGGGGTTGTTTGTTTTTTTGTTATTGAGCTGCATGAGCTGCTTGTAAATTTTGGAGATTAATCCTTTGTCAGTTGCTTCATTTGCAAATGTTTTCTCCCATTCTGAGGGTTGTCTTTTGGTCTTGATTATGGTTTCCTTTGCTGTGCAAAAGCTTTGAAGTTTCATTAGGTCCCATTTGTTTATTTTTGTTTTTATTTCCATTACTCTAGGAGGTGGGTCAGAAAGGATCTTGCTGTGATTTATGTCATAGAGTGTTCTTCCTATGTTTTCCTCTAAGAGTTTGATAGTTTCTGGCCTTACATTTAGGTCTTTAATCCATTTTGAGCTTATTTTTGTGTATGGTGTTAGGGAGTGATCTAATCTCATACTTTTACATGTACCTGTCCAGTTTTCCCAGCACCATTTATTGAAGAGGCTGTCCTTTCTCCACTGTACATTCCTGCCTCCTTTATCAAAGATAAACAATTTTTTGTATGAAAACAAATATGGATATATTACAGAATGAGTACAGAATCACAATATTTTTAAGAAAAGAAAGGAGACTTAAAAGCATTTCAGGCTCACAAAGAGGACACTCTGGGCTATTCCCCCCAGGTTTCCCGGAGGTGTGCATTAACTCATTTCCACTTGGATGTCTAACAGACATCTTAATCACGGCATGTCCCGAACCGAGCTCCTGACAGTTCTCTCCAAATGAGCTTTTCCTGTCTTCCTCATTGATGACGTTAATGGCAACTCCATTCTTCCAGTTGCTCAGGCCCAAAACCTTAGTGCCAGCCTTACTTCAACTTCTCTCATCTCACATCCTGTCAGCCAGTTTTGTCATCCAGAATTCAACCCATTTTCACCACCTTGGGTGGAGCCACTATCATATAGCACCTGGATTTCTTAAATAGCTACTGGTCTCTCTGCTCTGCCCTTGCTCACCTGCAGTCAGGTGATCCTGAGAAAACACATTTCTTCTGCTCAAAATCCACCAAATGCTTCCTACCTCACTCAGGAGTAAAAGCCAAAGCCCTACCATGGCCTGTAGTGCTCTACATGATTTGGCCTGCAGTTACCTCTCTGATTTCAGCTCCTACTCCCTTCCCCTCACTCACTCCATGGCAACCACAATGGCAACTTTATTATTCCACAAATAGGCCAGGTACATTCCCACCTCAGGACCTTTGCATTTGATATTCTCACTGGAATGCTCTTCCCCCAAGTGACAATCTCATTTCTCTTAGATTCTTACTCAAAAGTCAGCTTCCGAGCAAGGCTTTCTCTGACTACCACAAAAACATTTCACTTTCCCTCCTCTGCTGCTTATCATTAATCATTTTTTGACATTTAAAGGTTATTTTTCCCCCAACATCGTATTATGAAAAATTTAGAGAACATATAAACGTTGGAAGAATTACACAGCAAACATCCATATATCCACATGGATATATTCTACAATGAACATTTTCTATCCATTTGAACATACCCATCCATTTGATCCATATCATTTTTCAATGGCTTTCAAATTAAGTTGTGCATCATTAATAGTATTTCCCCCTAAGTACTTCAGCATGTATATCACTGACCAGAGTTCATTATTTATTTATGGCTCCTTTTTCAAAGGTAAGATTTACATTTAGTGAAATGTACACATCTTAAGTATACATAGATACGTCTGACAAATTAATACACCTGTGTAATACAAAATTCTACCAAGATATATACATCACCACCCTAGAAAGTTCCCTCATCCTCTTCCCAACCTCTACACCCCACCCCCAGACAATCTAGAACTGACCCTTTTCACCATAGATTACTTTTGCCTGTTCTGTAACACCTTATAAAGAGAACCACACAGCTCTTTTGCGTAAGGCTACTTCTAGCTCTCAGGCTACATCAGGCTAAATTTGGCCAAGAAAAATTGGCCAAATATGAATAATTCTTACATGTGTTTTTCCTGTTCAACCTCGTGGACCATGACTTTCTGCTTGTCCCTATGTTTCGAGAGTGCTGATTTTAAAAAGTATTCTAAAAAGCAGTCTTGCAAATAAAAATAGGACAATTTCTAGCCTGACTTCTCTTAGTCAGGGGTTAGTAAAAAAACTTCTACAGAGGTTAGTAAAAAACCACCCAAGGACCAAATCCAGGCCAAGGTTTGTTTTGTAAACCAAGTTTTAATGGAACACAGCTACACCTATTCATTTGGATATTGTCCTATTGCTGGTTCCATGTTATAATGGCAGAGTTGAGTGGTTACCAAACAGGAGAATAGCCTGCAAAGCCTAAAATATTAACACCTGGCCCTTTAGAGAAAAAGTTTACTGACCCCTGTTCCACTGGATATCATATTGGCACTGAATTTTTTATTATCCATCCTATATAAAAAGTAATTTACCTTGGACATATGGCTAATTTATAAGGGTCTTTCCTTGAGAAACCAGGATTTGGCATCATCCTACTGCCACCTTAAGAAAGTCTTGAAGATTAAACAACCCAGAATTGGGGCTCAGAATGAGGAGTAGAGACCACACTGAGCTCTGACTAGGTCTAGAATAACTAAATATTTGGCAGGGAAAGGGGATTAGTACTGGTAGAACAGACATTTGTTGGTTGCCTCTATATTCCCCACTGCTCCCCAATATCTTCCTCAAAGCAAGCAAATGCCAGAAGAAATTGTGTAGGGACTATTTAAGAGACTGTTACCATGGATAGTATGGGGAAAGGATTTGAGGTCTAGAACAGGTGCAGCCACCATGCCACCAAGAGGGAAGACCCAGATCTAGGAGTTTGGGAATAGGAGAGGACAACTTGGAGGCAGCCCAATGGTAAAGGTGACTTTACATCACTCCTCAGGGTAGAGAGTCACAGTGAATCTGCTGGTTCAAGATTTGCATGAAGCTAGCACCACCTCTTGAGTTATCATTTATATGAGCCAATACATATGTTTATTGTGTGAACCCGGTTATGTTGGATTTGGGGTCATTTCCAACCAAAAGAATCATCTTGTTATGAAAGACCAAGTATTTACATTCTTGGACCAACACTGAGTACTAGGGCATGGTTATTGCTCCTAAACCATGAACACTAGTAACTTTTGTCCAACCTCATTCCAAGAGTTCTGAAGCAAGTAAGGAAAAGAGGCCACAGCTGAAGGAAAGATGGAGACAGACAGCCAACCAACAAACCCAGGTTGCTGGAAAATCATAACATTAAAGGGATTGCCAGGGACTGAAAAGCCTTGCTGTGATATCCTGATTACCAGGAGAGAGCTGCATCATATATTTAAATTCACACATTTGTCTGATCAAGTTTCAGACAATCACAAATCCACCCCTCCACCGCATACTCACCTCCAGTCTCCTTAGAAGTTTAAGATGGTAGGACATGTGCTCATTCTTCATTGTGTCTATAATTAATAAGTAGTATGCTTGGACCCTTCTCCACTGGTTATTTATCAATATTATAAGTCTCAACGGTTCTTTCTGGCCTACTATTTGATAACGGAGCTCAGGGCTACTGCCTCTTAGTACAAGAAACAGACAGCCAAGAGGCAAAATAAATTACTGTAGCCATATATATTTTTTCCAAAATGGAAAGATTTTTTAAAAATTTATAAGAGCAAAGAATGTTGTAAAAAGTTAAAATATATAAAGGTTCATTATTTTAAAGTAAAAGATATTCTGTTTCCCACCTTACCAATAATCACATAATGTAATATTCCAGAGATAATCACTGTTGATATCCTTCCAGACTTTGAAAATGCCTTATTTCCTTTGTGGAAATGGGACCATGCTATGTTGATTTCCTATTTTGACTTCTGGACACCTTTCCTTTTTAATAATATATATCTAGCTTATCTTTTAATTGCAAACTAGTCTACTATATGAATGTACCTAACTTATCTGCCAATTTACTACTGATAAACATTTAGATTTTTGCTTTTCACAATGACAGCATTCCTATAATAAACACCCTTGCATAACGAGAGAAAGATATATGCATACATACTTTTTTTTTTTTTTTTGTGGTATGTGGGCCTCTTACTGTTGTGGCCTCTCCCGTTGCAGAGCACAGGCTCTGGACGCGCAGGCTCAGCGGCCATGGCTCATGGGCCCAGCCGCTCCGCGGCATGTGGGATCTTCCCGGACCTAGGCACGAAGCCATCTCCCCTGCATCAGCAGGCAGACTATCAACCACTGCGCCACCAGGGAAGCCCTGCATATGTACTTTTGTAAAACAATTTTTTAGACAAGGAATTGCTGGGTCAAAGGAAATGTGTATTTAAAAATCTGACAAACAGGAAGACACGAAACAGTGAATATCATGACTCCACTTAGAGTAAAAAAATCACCTAAGTCGGGTACACACACGAAGAAGTATAGAACATTAGTTTTCAACCAGCAACAACTCTGCCCTCCAGGGGACTTCTGAAAATGTCTAGAGTCAATTTTCGTTGTCACAACTGGGAAGGTGCCAGTGTCTAGTGGGAAGGCAGGATGATGGAAAACAACAGTCCTCCCACAATTAAGAATTATCCAGCCCAAGATGTCAATAGGGCTCTCAGTGAAAAACCCTTAGCTAGGATTATATCTCACAGTCTTCAAAGCAGTTTTCTTTGAAGGGTGGAAGACAATTATCATTTACACTTTTGTTTGTGGGGTTTTTTTTTTTGCAATGAACATGCACTAGTTTAAAAAACATTTCCATAAACAAAAGTTCTCCCTTGTGTTGAGATAAAATCAATCTCTGCGGCTTCTCATACTGGTTCTACACCTTAAAGACAAATTCTGAAAGCAGCTAACAAGACTCATTGAATCTTCTCTTCAGCAGACTGATCTTATATGGTTCTTCTGAATGCTCTTCCTAGGAAATAGCTTCAAGTCACTTCACCGATCTGATTGCTATACCTATTAAGAACAAGGTGCTAAGTGCTGATCCCCAAACTCTAGTTTTGTACTCTGATCAGTGAAGAGTGAAATGATCATCTTCCTCATTCTGCATACAATGGCTCATACTCAGCTTATTAAAACACTCAGTTTTTCCACACATGCTGCAGCTACTTTACATTTCCCCCATCCAGTACTTTTATATTGACTTTTAAGTCTAAATGCAAGAAACTAAGACACTTGATTAACTCTCCTTACTACCCTAAGGAAGGTGGTAGCACTCTAGTGTCTAGAATATAATCAAGTTACAATTTTGAGTTACATTTTAGTCAGGAACAGACATTCTCACCTGACTTGGATGCTGGGGTTACTTAAATCCCATCACTGATGCACTTAAAAATCACCAACAAGGTATGCTATTTTAGATTCTTATTAATGTCACTCAATTCAACAAACATCTAAGTGAGTGCCTAGGACACTGTACTGATCAATGAGATCAATAAAACAAAGAAGTGAACTGGCCAGAAGACTTTATGACCTACAGCCATTTCCTCAATGAAGGAGCCCCTTGTCCGGACTACCTATTAAACACTGGCTGATTTCAACCTGTAGAACTATATATAATGCTGTGTTTTATAAAGAAAGCTTGGGTGTTACTTATTCCTGTACTCTCTCAATTCTTTGCACATTTTGGGGCCTAAACTAAGTGCTCAGTGAATGTTTAATAAGTGCACCGTACTGTCACCACTACATACAACATACCTGCAGGTAAACACCTGTAATAGGGCTTTTACTCCTCAGATCGTTGAAAATAATAGAAAGCAATAACGCTTAAACGTACCCAAAACAAAACTGGATTCACGAAGGCATAAAGCACACACGGGCGGGTTAGGTAACTCTTTACCCTTGAATAATACATTAGAGAAACAGAAAGAAAGATTCAAGGATGCACTCTGAAGAAGAAATGGTGAAGACGAAATTAAATTCCAAAACACTGAAAATTATAATTCCCCCACTAACACCAGCATACTCCCACGTCATTTCCACCGTGGGGGTGGGGGGACGCTCCCGCATAAAAGGAGGCAGGGGGCTCCCACATGCAGACCCCTGCTTAAAAACCCTGCAGGGCTCCGCAGCCCAGCCGCAGCCCCGCCACGCCCCCGCACGGGCCCACTCACTCCGCTGCCCGCCCCGCGGGGAAGCTCCCGCAGGCCTCCGCTCAGACGCCGCTGGGCACAGCGCTTGGGAGACAGGCAAGGGAAGGGAGGCAGACGGGCGGGGAACGAGCCCAGCCCGACCACGCAAGCCCAAGCCTACGAAACAGTGGACGACCGGCAACCCCAGGCTCCCAACCGCGCGCCCAAGGGTCCCGGGACGGGGCCCCGGCGGGTCCAGTCAGCCGCCCCCCGCCCCTTCCTCAAGCCGTTAGAGCCGCAGCCCCACCCCTAGCCGCCGGCCGCGCCCCGTCCCGCTCGCCCCAAGCCGCTACCCCGGCCGACCGCGGCCCGAGATATCTGCTCGCTGGAGGTGGGCCCGGGGATGCCTGCCACGCCCGGGAGGTCGAGGAGCCGGGGTCCCCTACCTGTACTTTCCTCCGCCCTGCCGTGTTCTGCCGGTGATGGGCCGCCATCTTGCATGTTGACAGTCCTACGTCATTTCCGGAAGTGGCTTGGACCGGGCGGATGTCCCGCCTCTTCCCCTTTGGCCGAGGCATGGTGGAGCTTTTCTCAGGGACGATTTGTCGCTGCGGCCGGTGACCCTGTGGTGCGGCAGAAGCACTTAAAAATCGTTGCGTGCATATAGTGCTGGCGGAGAGAGAGGCACTTTGTGACCCAAGGGAGCAATCTGTATCCAGCTCTGTGTGGGCCTGGACCCTGGCTTGCGCTGTTCTCCTCAGAGGCCCAAGTAGGCATAAGAAAAGCGCTGAAAGAATTAATGTTGGAGATGGGCGCCATGGACTCCACCTCCACTCCCTCAAACATTCGTGGGCAGCCAAAGGAACCGGCCTATTTGCCATGAAGTACCTAAAAAAGGCGGAGGATTATAAACTGGCCTGGAAGGAGGAGAAATAGAAAGGTTTGCAAAGGAGGTGGCCCCATCTTATGGAGGCGCACAGTGTTCGTTTAAATAAGAGATGGGGAATTCCCTGGCGGTCCTGATTAGGACTCAGCGGCCAAAAAAAAATTGATGTTATAAGAAGGCAAAAAATACTAGTTAAAATTGTTTACAGCCGGACTTACCTGGTGATCCAGTGGTTAAGACTTTGAGCTTCCACTGCAGGGGGCATGGTTTTGATTCCCTGTCGGGGGCGGGAAATAAGATCCCGCATGACCCACGGCAAAAAAAAAAAAAAAAAAATGTTGACAGAGACGACTAAATTCCAAATCCTGAAGGAGTTGGGGCTCATTCTAGTATCTGGTTTAAATCATCTCTTATACTGGGACAGTTAGACCTTTCAGGATGAAGGTCTGACCTGAGGAAATTTTCCTGACACTAATTGTAAGTCTTGATGGTCCCAGGCTAATTATTTGGCCAGTTGGTCGAGGACATGGAAAGAGCACGATTGGAGAACTGGTGACAAGGAAGCCTTGGGAAGGGATATGGTGATGGACTTTGCAGAATGAATCTTAAGAATCATATGGATGAAATGAACAGCTTTGTGGATTAAACTCAGCCTCCTTTTCCAGGCTCAGTGATTGCTCAGTGGACTCATGAATGAAATGGTGATGATAACAAGGTTGGAGCTGTGCATGGGATCATCAAGCCACTGCTGAGCGTTCAGGTTGCTAGCAGCAGTGAGCAGTCCTGAGTTGGTGATATGCCTCATGCTCCAGGAGGACCAGCCAACCACTTGGAGGCAAGCGGATTCCATTGGCCCTCCCAGTCATCGAGGAAGTGGTAGTTATTTGTCCTCTCTGAAATACACTAAGTTTAAATTTGCTTTCCTTGATTGCTCTGCTCTGTCAGCACCACCATCTGGGAACTTCCTGAATGCTTTATGCACTGTCATTGTGTCTGACACCATATTGCTTCTGATCAAGAAATTCACTCTGTAATGAAAGAAGCAATGCAATGGGCTGTTGGCCATAGAATTCATTGGTCTAATTGTATAGTCTATCACCAAGAAGCACCTGGTCTTATTGAAGTCTTAGTTATGGTGCTTTCTGGAAAATAACCCTTTTTGATGCTATTTTATAGGATGCAGTATATGCTTTGAACTAGTGTGCAATATTTGGCACTCTTTCTTCCTGTTCCTGTTATCTACTGCTGTATAACCACCCCAAAACTTAGTCGTTTAAAGCAACTTCAACATTTACTTTGCCTACAAATCTGTAATTATGCAGGGCTCAGTGGGGACAGCTTATCTCTGTTCCACTTTCCACCTGATGCCAGTTGGGGCAGCTAAAAAGTTGGCAGCTGGCATCATCTAAAGGCCCACTCCTTTACATGTCTGGTGACTGATGCTGAATCTGTGGGCAGAACACCTACTCATGGCCTTTCCACAGTGCTGTTTGGCTCCTCACAACATAGTAGCTGGGTTCCAAGGGCAAGCATGCCAGGAGAGGGAAATCCAGGTGGGAACTGTAATGCCTTTTCTAAACTAACAGTAGAAGTCCTGCAGTGTCACTTCAGCCACATTCAATTCATAGAACTTAGTCACTAAGGCTGCTTATATCTAAGGAGACTCCTTTTTTTTAAAATGGGAGAAATGTCAAAGAATTTGTGGATATGTTTTAAAACCACTACATTTCCAAAGGTAAAATTAGTGGATTTAGGAACAGAGGGATATTACACCTAATGTCCCCCAATTACAATTTTTTAAACTGCCATTCTCTGAGATTCTGGACTTTGCTGGTTTAGAGGTTTGTTACCAAAGAAAGGAATTCCTCCAACAAGGCTGAACGACGGTTCTACTGATTTGGAGCTGGGACTGCCACCTCACCATTTTGCATGTCTTGTGTCACTGAATAGGAAGGAGAAGAAGAGCAAGGTTATGGTTTTGGTGGAAGTAATTAACCCTGATCATGAAGCAGAAATAGGTTTGCTGATATAGCTTTAAACAGATAGGTACATCAAACACTCAGATCCCTTAGAAATGAATGTATTGGTTGAAGGTAAAGGGACAACAGAATGGCTGGTGGAAAAAGGAAGTCATAAAGGGAAGTGAAATTCTCATGATCAGGGGAAGAAATGAGAACAGTCATGTTTCCTTTCCTTTCTTGATGTATCATGTATACTTTTAAGTGTTTTAACTTTTATTTTCTTTCTTTACCCTTTACTTCACTATTATATGTGGGGTGTCCTATTGTTGGTAAATTCATTATTTAGTAAGTTGCAGAGGAAAAGATAGCAACTAGAGGTTGTAGACTTAGAAATGGAGGATGGATGTGGTAATTGATGAAGCATTGGGTTGACTCTTTTGGAGGGTGACAGAGTGAGTGCATCTTTGACTGTGTAATGGATAGTTGCAGTATTTTAAGTGACAACTTTTTTTTGAAGTATAAGCATTGAAAGCAGTGGTTATATTGGTGTTGGGCAGCCAGAGGGATGACTTTACATTTGATATTTTTGTGGCTTTATTTTCTGCTGTCCATCATTTGAGTTCTCTTTCTGTGTTTGGGGAATTCCCCACTATGTGTCTTGGTGGTGAGCACTGCTTACAGAAAGTGATAAAGACAGTTACTCAGTTTTTCTGGCCTTCTTATAGCAAGAGTCTATGCATGTGACCTCAGCTTAATTAATCAGATGACATCTTGACTGCAACTTGGTGAGAAACTCTGAGGCAGCACTGTTCAGCTAAACTGCTCCCAAATTCCTGCCACTGCAGAAACTGTGTGAGATAATAAATGTTTGTTGTTGTGGGATAATTTGTTATGCAGCAATAGATAACTAATGCACCCTCCCTTCTCCATGAGGAGGGGAAATGTCACAGCACTTTCACAACTTTACAAAGATAGTCTCATCATCAGCTTCTTCAATCTCCATTTAATTCTCTGTCTTTTCTTGTGTAACTGTCAGGAGGCTTATCCTGGCAGAATTCCTTCATCAGTCTCTTAGAATTTCCTCCATAGGAAGATTGGTACCTTTATTCAAAATGTAAGAAGCCTTGACACCTACTATATTTTTCTCAGTTTTTGAGACCTCTGTTTAAAGTCCTAGGCAACATGAAAACTTTAACATCCTGAAAAAAAAATCCACATACGTATTAAATAAAAATACAATCGATTTAAAAAGTAAATAAGAGTTCTAGAAGGCTTCTACTTCCAAATAAACCAGACTGGTTCTTGTTAAATCTTACTCTGGAGGGACCCTCCCCTCTGTCAATTAACTTCTTACATCTTCAGTTTTTTAAATCTGTAAAATGGAATCACAACAGTACCTATTTCTTATGGTTCTTATGAAATAACCTTACCACAGTACCTGGTAGGTAGGAAATATTCAATATACTTTAGGTATTATATTTAATCATCACCTTGCTCAGGAAACATTGCCAAAATGTTATAATAACATTACCAAAATGTTGTAATTTCCCAGGATAGATTTTCTCCTGTTTTATATAATGTAGGCTCCATCACTTTATAAAGTTTTCAAACCAGCTTGAAATTTATCTTTTGTTCTTGCCTGCTTTCTTGTTTTCAACAGCCTGGAAAAAGATTCATGAAATGATAAGGCCTTTTAACAGATTTGTCCACATGTTTAAATACATGTTTTCTGGCTCCATGACCAAGCCATTTAATGAAGGAAGTGAAGGTGACCAGGTATGTCTTTGAACCAAACCCCAGACTTACCATCATCGGGGGGGAGACATGAATGTTTTCTGTTTTAATTGTTTAAGAGGAATTAATATGTTTTGAAAATTTGTTTAAAAGCACACAATCATGCAACGCCTTGGTTTGCAGCTACTACGGTCTGCTAGTGCTTAATGCATTAATTTGGATATTTTAAAGATGAATTTTAAAAAGAATAAAATTTTAAGCCTTATGCAAGTAATGTGGCAGTGCTAAATAAACTTTGTAAAGCAAGCCTGTCATGATATCAACCAACTTCATGAAGAAATTGAGAAGCTGCATTATTTCCTTATAATTCTTTAATGATTCTCTAAAACAATGCTTCCTTAAAGAAATAGGGGGTTATGATATATAATAGACTACAAGATCATAATTAAATAAACATGCATAAGTGAAGCAATATTATATAAGTAAACATAGAGACTCCGAATGCTTAAGATGTTTATGTCAAAAGTTGTATGCTAGTTTATGTCTTGTCAGCAAATCTTCAGGTTTAAATACAGTCTTAGAAGGCTTTACTGAGTGACTCCTTATTCAACGTTAACTTATTTCTGCACACACTGGGAAAAAAGTATCCTTTAGTTCTTTTTGCTTTTTTTTTTTTTTTACATCTTTATTGGAGTATAATCGCTTTACAATGGTGTGTTAGTTTCTGCTTTATAACGAAGTGAATCAGTTATACATATACATATGTTCCCATATCTCTTCCCTCTTGCGTCTCCCTCCCTCCCACCCTCCCTATCCCACCCCTCCAGGCAGTCACAAAGCACCGAGCTGATCTCCCTGTGCTATGCGGCTGCTTCCCACTAGCTATCTACCTTGCGTTTGGTAGTGTATATATGTCCATGCCTCTCTCTAGCTTTGTTACAGCTTACCCTTCCCCCTCCCCATATCCTCAAGTCCATTCTCTACTAGGTCTGTGTCTTTATTCCTGTCTTACCCCTAGGTTCTTACACGCCAGTATTAGGAAGAGAAGCCAGTTTCTTCCGTTCCAAAAATGTTTTGACCTTGTCTAGCTTTCCCACTGGAGGGCAGTAGAGAACCATCCAAGCCATCCCTGATTTTGAACCTCACTGGCTCTAATGTGTGACAAGTCAGACCTTAAAATCCTTGGTACTTATTTCCTACTGATAAAATGTCATAATCAAAGTACATTTTTAGAAAGCCTATTCACTCCCATAAAAACCCATAATTGATTGTGGGAATACAATAAAGCAAAATGAATGCATTTATAAGTATTTACTAAGTGGACAAAAAAAATTAAACCTACATCACAAATGTACTTTAAAAATTTATTTATTTATTTATTTATTATTCTTGGCTGCGTCTGGTCTTCGTTGCGGCATGCGGGATCTTTTGTTGCGCTGCGGGGGCTCTTCGTTGCAGTGTGCGGGCTTAGTTCCCCTGCGGCATGTGGAATCTTAGTTCCGAGACCAGGGATCGAACCCGCGTCCCCTGCATGGGAAGGCAGATTCTTTGCCACTGGACCACCAGGGAAGTCCCACAAATGTACTTTTTTGTGGTGGAATTTTTGTACAGGAGCTGAACTACCTGAGGCTTCCTAAAATACTAGTCCAAAAAAGTACAGTGTATGTGAATCTTACTCTAAAACTTTGACATATAATTATATCATATTAGCTTATTGAAATTATTTATAATTCTGAGTTCCCAGACAGCCAAAATGATGGAAAAGTCATCCTCAGTTATTATTAAGACTCCTCTGACTACCTTGATCCACCATTAGGTCACTGACGAATGACCAGGAGTCATACAGGGAGGCACCAACAATCCTCAGGCCACAGTGGTTAGGGCTGAGGTGCCCAGTGTCCTTTGAAAGTGGCCAGGCCTCTGTTCTTTTCATCCACTGGGACTGGGGGTTTTTGTTATACCTGGAAATCCTAGTGCCTAGGGCCCCACCCTTCTAAGATATGCAGCCATCATTGACCAGGGTCTGTCACCAACTGGGATGCTTTCAACAGTGGTCACAGGTCTTTACTCTTTGTAGAACCTCTCTTCCTGCTTCCACTGACCTCTCTGCCCTACAAAGAGTATGGATTTTTTCCCCTGCACACCCTTTCCCACCTAGATTTGCAGCTTAAGCTCTTCAGTGAGCTTGGGCTTTCATTAAAGGCAAGACAAGAGGTAGTCTTTAAGCTTCAGGACCGCTATTACAAACCACTCCTGAGATCAGCAAGTACTGTGGACTGGCAACCATCAGCTGAAGGTGGGGGAAGGAGGGAAAACTGCTGCAAAAACAAAGTATCCTCGAATATCTCAGCAAATTATCTTGCACAGAAGCTAGAACCCAAGACAATTATTTTCCTGGCAATCTCCCTATAGAAACCACAGGTATTCTTTATGCCTCCAGACACCTTTAAACTGCATTCAACATTAGGGTTGTGAGTCTGGAAATCTTTCTTTGCTAATTTGTTGTACATGAATGCCTGCAGAAGCTTTTGAATGCTAAATGCTGTGGGAGGGCTAGTTTCCATGGTAACTCTTCAGTGAGTCTTTTTCTTGCACTTCAATTAGATCCCATTGCTGAGCGGTTGTGAATGAGAAGGTAACAGCTCAGTCACTTCTGGAGGGCTGGAGAGTTGCAGCCTTTCTAGATGCAGCTATATTCTCAGTTCACTGAGTTGTACTACGCTTGTCTTGCCCCGTCTCTTCATGGTACCCCAGCACCACAATGGGAAAATATATTTGCAACACACATGACAAAGGGCCAATTTCCTTAATATACCAAGAGAGCATACAAGTTAATATGAAAAGTACCAAAACACAATGGAAAAAAAATGAACAAAGGACATAAATAGGCAGCTTACAGAAAAAGAAAATTAATGGCTTACATTGTATGAAAATGTGTTTAATCTCATTCATAATGAAGGAAATATATATTTAAATAAGATTCCATTTTTCACCTACCAGATTGGAAAAGCTCTAAAAATTTGATAATATACTGTGTTCAGAGAATGTGGAAAACCCATCATTTTAGAGACTCTTCGTGGGAGGGTAAATTGGTATAATCTCCTTGGAGGGTGATTTAGCAGTTGCTCTTCTAGAAATTCATCCTACAAGTGCAATTACATTTAACTTAAAAATACAGTAAAAGAATATTTATTGATGCATTGTTTTTTTTAATGTGGTTTTTTTTTTTAAAACATCTTTATTGGGGTATAATCGCTTTACAATGGTGTGTTGGTTTCTGCTTTATAACAAAGTGAATCAGTTATACATATACATATGTTCCCATATCTCTTCCCTCTTGCGTCTCCCTCCCTCCCACCCTCCCTATCCCACCCCTCCAGGCAGTCACAAAGCACCGAGCTGATCTCCCTGTGCTTTGCGGCTGCTTCCCACTAGCTATCTACCTTACGTTTGGTAGTGTATATATGTCCATGCCTCTCTCTCCCTTTGTCACAGCTCACCCTTCCCCCTCCCCATATCCTCAAGTCCGTTCTCCAGTAGGTCTGCGTCTTTTTTCCTGTCTTACCCCTAGGTTCTTCATGACATTTTTTTTTTCTTAAATTCCATATATATATGTGTTAGCATACGGTATTTGTCTTTCTTTTTCTGACTTACTTCACTCTGTGTGACAGACTCTGGGTCCATCCACCTCATTACAAATAGCTCAATTTCGTTTCTTTTCATGGCTGAGTAATATTCCATTGTATATATGTGCCACATCTTCTTTATCCATTCATCCGATGATGGGCACTTAGGTTGTTTCCATCTCCGGGCTATTGTAAATAGAGCTGCAATGAACATTTTGGTACATGACTCCTTTTGAATTATGGTTTTCTCAGGGTATATGCCCAGTAGTGGGATTGCTGGGTCATATGGTAGTTCTATTTGTAGTTTTTTAAGGAACCTCCATACCGTTCTCCATAGTGGCTGAACCAATTCACATTCCCACCGGCAGTGCAAGAGTGTTCGCTTTTCTACACACCGTCTCCAGCATTTATTTTTTCTAGATTTTTTGATGACGGCCATTCTGACTGGTGTGAGATGATATCTCATTGTAGTTTTGATTTGCATTTCTCTAATGATTAATGATGTTGAGCATTCTTTCATGTATTTGTTGGCAGTCTGTATATCTTCTTTGGAGAAATGTCTGTTTAGGTCTTCTGCCCATTTTTGGATTGGGTTGTTTGTTTTTTTGTTATTGAGCTGCATGAGCTGCTTGTAAATTTTGGAGATGAATCCTTTGTCAGTTGCTTCATTTGCAAATATGTTCTCCCATTCTGAGGGTTGTCTTTTGGTCTTGTTTATGGTTTCCTTTGCTGTGCAAAAGCTTTGAAGTTTCATTAGGTCCCATTTGTTTATTTTTGTTTTTATTTCCATTTCTCTAGGAGGTGGGTCAGAAAGGATCTTGCTGTGATTTATGTCATAGAGTGTTCTGCCTATGTTTTCCTCTAAGAGTTTGATAGTTTCTGGCCTTACATTTAGGTCTTTAATCCATTTTGAGCTTATTTTTGTGTGTGGTGTTAGGGAGTGATCTAATCTCATACTTTTACATGTACCTGTCCAGTTTTCGCAGCACCACTTATTGAAGAGGCTGTCCTTTCTCCACTGTATATTCCTGCCTCCTTTATCAAAGATAAGGTGTCCATATGTGTGTGGGTTTATCTCTGGGCTTTCTATCCTGTTCCATTGATCTATGTTTCTGTTTTTGTGCCAGTACCATACTGTCTTGATTACTGTAGCTTTGTAGTATAGTCTGAAGTCAGGGAGCCTGATTCCTCCAGCTCCGTTTTTCGTTCTCAAGATTGCTTTGGCTATTCGGGGTCTTTTGTGTTTCCATACAAATTGTGAAATTTTTTTGTTCTAGTTCTGTGAAAAATGCCAGTGGTAGTTTGATAGTGATTGCATTGAATCTATAGATTGCTTTGGGTAGTAGAGTCATTTTCACAACGTTGATTCTTCCCATCCACGAACATGGTATATCTCTCCATCTATTTGTATCACCTTTAATTTCTTTCATCAGTGTCTTATTATTTTCTGCATACAGGTCTTTTGTCTCCTTAGGTAGGTTTATTCCTAGATATTTTATTCTTTTTGTTGCAATGGTAAATGGGAGTGTTTTCCTGATTTCACTTTCAGATTTTTCATCATTAGTATATAGGAATGCCAGAGATTTCTGTGCATTAATTTTGTATCCTGCTCCTTTACCAAATTCATTGATTAGCTCTAGTAATTTTCTGGTAGCATCTTTAGGATTCTCTATGTATAGTATCATGTCATATGCAAATAGTGACAGCTTTACTTCTTCCTTTCCGATTTGGATTCCTTTTATTTCCTTTTCTTCTCTGATTGCTGTGCCTAAAACTTCCAAAACTATGTTGAAGAAGAGTGGTGAGAGTGGGCAACCTTGTCTTGTTCCTGATCTTAGTGGAAATGCTTTCAGTTTTTCACCATTGAGGATGATGTTGGCTGTGGGTTTGTCATATATGGCCTTTATTATGTTGAGGATAGTTCCCTCTATGCCTACTTTCTGCAGGGTTTTTATCATAAATGGGTGTTGAATTTTGTCAAAAGCTTTCTCTGCATCTATTGAGATGATCGTATGGTGTTAATCCTTCAACTTGTTAATATGGTTTATCACATTGATTGATTTGCATATATTGAAGAATCCTTGCATTCCTGGAATAAACCCCACTTGATCTTGGTGTATGATCCTTTTAATGTGCTGTTGGATTCTGTTTGCTAGTATTTTGTTGAGGATTTTTGCATCTATGTTCATCAGTGATATTGGCCTGTAGTTTTCTTTCTTTGTGACATCCTTGTCTGGTTTTGGTATCAAGGTGATGGTGGCCTCGTAGAATGAATTTGGGAGTGTTCCTCCCTCTGCTATATTTTGGAAGAGTTTGAGAAGGATAGGTGTTATCTCTTCTCTAAATGTTTGATAGAATTTGCCTGTGAAGCCATCTGGTCCTGGGCTTTTGTTTGTTGGAAGATTTTAAATCACAGTTTCAATTTCAGTGCTTGTGATTGGTCTGTTCATATTTTCTATTTCTTCCTGATTCAGTCTTGGCAGGTTGTGCATTTCTAAGAATTTGTCCATTTCTTCCAGGTTGTCCATTTTATTGGCATAGAGTTGCTTGTAGTAATCTCTCATGATCTTTTGTATTTCTGCAGTGTCAGTTGTTACTTCTCCTTTTTCATTTCTAATTCTATTGATTTGAGTCTTCTCCATTTTTCTCTTGATGAGTCTGGCTAATGGTTTATCTATTTTGTTTATCTTCTCAAAGAACCAGCTTTTAGTTTTATTGATCTTTGCTATTGTTTCCTTCATTTCTTTTTCATTTTTTTCTGATCTTATTTTTATGATTTCTTTCCTTCTGCTAACTTTGGGGGGGTTTGTTCTTCTTTTTCTAATTGCTTGAGGTGCAAGGTTAGGTTGTTTATTCGAGATGTTTCCTGTTTCTTAAGGTAGGCTTGTATTGCTATAAACTTCCCTCTTATAACTGCTTTTGCTGCATCCTATAGGTTTTAGGTCGTCGTGTCTCCATTGTCATTTGTTTCTAGGTATTTTTTTATTTCCTCTTTGATTTCTACAGTGATCACTTCGTTATTAAGTAGTGTATTGTTTAGCCTCCATGTGTTTGTATTTTTTACAGATCTTTTCCTGTAATTGATATCTAGTCTCATGGTATTGTGATCGGAAAAGATACTTAATACAATTTCAATTTTCTTAAATTTACCAAGGCTTGATTTGTGACCCAAGATATGATCTATCCTGGAGAATATTCCATGAGCACTTGAGAAAAATGTGTATTCTGTTGTTTTTGGGTGGAGTGTCCTATAAATATCAATTAAGTCCATCTTGTTTAATGTATCATTTAAAGCTTGTGTTTCCTTATTTATTTTCATTTTGGACGATCTGTCCATTGGTGAAAGTGGGATGTTAAAGTCCCCTACTATGAATGTGTTACTGTCGATTCCCCCTTTTATGGCTGTTAGTTTTTGCCTTATGTATTGAGGTGCTCCTATGTTGGGTGCATTAATATTTACAATTGTTATATCTTCTTCTTGGATCGATCCCTTGATCATTATGTAGTGTCCTTCTTTGTCTCGTCTAATAGTCTTTATTTTAAAGTCTATTTTGTCTGATATGAGAATTGCTACTCCAGCTTTCTTTTGGTTTCCATTTGCATTGAATATCTTTTTCCATCCCCTTACTTTCAGTCTGTATGTGTCTCTAGGTCTGAAGTGGGTCTCTTGTAGACAGCATATATATGGGTCTTGTTTTTGTATCGATTCAGCCAATCTGTGTCTTTTGGTGGGAGCATTTAGTCCATTTACATTTAAGGTAATTATCAATATGTATGTTCCTATTCCCATTTTCTTAATTGTTTTGGGTTCGTTATTGTAGGTCTTTTCCTTCTCTTGTGTTTCTTGCCTAGAGAAGTTCCTTTAGCATTTGTTGTAAAGCTGGTTTGGTGGTGCTGAACTGTCTCAGCTTTTGCTTGTCTGTAAAGGTTTTAATTTCTCCATCAAATCTGAATGAGATCCTTGCTGGGTAGAGTAATCTTGGCTGCAGGTTTTTCTCCCTCATCACTTTCAGTATGTCCTGCCACTCCCTTCTGGCTTGCAGAGTTTCTGCTGAGAGATCAGCTGTTAACCTTATGGGGATTCCCTTGTGTTGTATTTTTCCCTTGCTGCTTTTAATATGCTTTCTTTGTATTTAATTTTTAACAGTTTGATTAATATGTGTCTTGGTGTATTTCTCCTTGGATTTATCCTGTATGGGACTCTCTGTGCTTCCTGGACTTGATTAACTATTTCCTTTCCCATATTAGGGAAGTTTTCAACTATAATCTCTTCAAATATTTTCTCAGTCCTTTTCTTTTTCTCTTCTTCTTCTGGAACCCCTATAATTCGAATGTTGGTGCGTTTAATGTTGTCCCAGAGGTCTCTGAGACTGTCCTCAGTTCTTTTCATTCTTTTTTCTTTATTCTGCTCTGCAGTAGTTATTTCCACTATTTTGTCTTCCAGGTTACTTATCCATTCTTCTGCCTCAGTTATTCTGCTATTGATCCCATCTAGAGTATTTTTCATTTCATTTATTGTGTTGTTCATCGTTGTTTGTTTCATCTTTAGTTCTTCTACGTCCTTGTTAAATGTTTCTTGTATTTTGTCTATTCTATTTCCAAGATTTTGGATCATCTTTACTATCATTATTCTGAATTCTTTTTCAGGTAGACTGCCTATTTCCTCTTCATTTGTTAGGTCTGGTGGTTTTTTACCTTGCTCCTTCATATGTGGTGTGTTTTTCTGTCTTCTCATTTTGCTTATCTTACTGTGTTTGGGGTCTCCTTTTTGCAGGCTGCAGGTTCGTAGTTCCCGTTGTTTTTGGTGTCTGTCCCCAGTGGCTAAGGTTGGTTCAGTGGGTTGTGTAGGCTTCCTGGTGGAGGGGACTAGTGCCTGTGTTCTGGTGGATGAGGCTGGATCTTGTCTCTCTGGTGGGCAGGTCCACGTCTGGTGGTGTGTTTTGGGGTGTCTGTGGACTTATTATGATTTTAGGCAGTGTCTCTGCTAATGGGTGGGGTTGTGTTCCTGTTTTGCTAGTTGTTTGGCATAGGGAGTCCGGCACGGTAGCTTGCTGGTCATTGAATGAAGCTGGGTGCTGGCGTTGAGATGGAAATCTCTGGGAGATTTTCGCTGTTTGATATTATGTGGAGCTGGGAGGTCTCTTGTTGACCAGTGTCCTGAAATTGGCTCTCCCACCTCAGAGGGACAGCACTGACTCCTGGCTGCAGCACCAAGAGCCTTTCATCCACATGGCTCAGGATAAAAGGGAGAAAAAGTAGAGAGAAAGAATTAGAAGTAGGAAGAAAGAAAGAAAGAGGAAGGAAGGAAGGAAGAAAGAAAGAAAGAAGGAAAGAAAGAAAGGAGGGAGGGACGGTGGGAGGAAGGAAGGAAAAACGAAAGAAAGGAAGAAAATAAAGTAAAATAAAATAAAGTAAAATATAATAAAGTTATTAAATTAAAAAATAATTAAGAAAAAAAATTTAAAAAACGGACGGAAAGAACCTTAGGACAAATGGTGGAAGCAAAGCTATACAGACAAAATCTCATACAGAAGCATACACATACACACTCAGAAAAAGAGGAAAAGGGGAAAAAAATCATAAATCCTGCTCTCAAAGTCCACCTCCTCAATTTGGGGTGATTTGTTGTCTATTCATGTATTGCACAGATGCAGGGTACATCAAGTTGATTGTGGAGCTTTAATCCGCTGCTTCTGAGGCTGCTGGGAGAGATTTCCCTTTCTCTTCTTTGTTCTCACAGCTCCCAGGGGCTCAGCTTTAGATTTGGCCCCGTCTCTGCGTGTACGTCCCCGGAGGGCATCTGTTTTTCAGCTCAGACAGGACGGGGTTAAAGGAGCCGCTGATTCGGGGGCTCTGGCTCACTCAGGCCGGGGGCAGGGAGGGGCGCGGAGTGCGAGGCGAGCCTGCGGCGGCAGAGGCTGGCGGGACGTTGCACCAGCCTGAGGCTCGCCGTGCGTTCTCTCGGGTAAGTTGTCCCTGGATCCTGGGAACCTGGCAGTGGCGGGCTGCACAGGCTCCCCGGAAGGGGGGTGTGGATAGTGACTTGTGCTCGCACATAGGCTTCTTGGTGGCGGCAACATCAGCCTTAGCGTCTCCTGCCCGTCTCTGGGGTCCGCACTTTTAGCCATGGCTCGCGCCCGTCTCTGGAGCTCCTTTAAGCAGCGCTCTTAATCCCCTCTCCTTGTGCACCGGGAAACAAAGAGGGAAGAAAAAGTCTCTTGCCTCTTCGGCAGCTCCAGACCTTTTCCCGGACTCCCTCCCAGCTAGACATGGTGCACTAACCCCTTCAGGCTGTGTTCACGCCGCCAACCCCAGTCCTCTCCCTGCGCTCCAACCAAAGCCCGAGCCTCAGCTCGCAGCCCCGCCCGCCCCGGCGGGTGAGCAGACAAGCCTCTCGGGCTGGTGAGTGCCGGTCGGCACCGATCCTCTGTGGGGGAATCTCCCCGCTTTGCCCTCCGCAGCCCTGTTGCTGCGCTGTCCTCCACGGCTCCGAAGCTCCCCCCCCTCCGCTACCTGCAGTCTCCGCCCGCGAAGGGGCTTCCTAGTGTGTGGAAATCTTTCCTCCTTCACAGCTCCCTTCCACTGGTGCAGGTCCTGTCCCTATTCTTTTGCCTCTGTTTTTTCTTTTTTTCTCCCAGGTACGTGGGGAGTTTCTTGCCTTTTGGGAGGTCTGAGGTCTGCCAGCGTTCAGTAGGTATTCTGTAGGAGTTGTTCCACGTGTAGATGTATTTCTGGTGTATCTGTGGGGAGGAAGGTGATCTCCGCGTCTTACTCTTCCGCCATCTTCCCCTCGTCCTCTGATGCATTGTTGAAGCAAATGACTGGGACAGATTAAATGAGTTGATACATCCAGACAGTTATCCACACTGGACAATGAGAGACAGAAGTAAAGTTGGGTTTTCCTTAAATCCCAGAGTTGTATGTTCAGCCTATTTGTGAAACGCTGTTAAAGGATAATTCTTAAAAAAAAAAAATCATGACTTCATGCAGATATAAAATGAACAAGTGTTAAAGATTTCATTTTGCTCACAATGAAGGCCTGTTGTCAAACCTAGGTTTGTGTGCCCAGCGCACAGTGAGGCCAAACAAACCAAAACGTCGGCTTTTGGAACAGAGAAAGTTTTATTGCAAGGGCCAAGCAAGGAGTATGGGCTGCTTGTGCTCAAAAGACCCAAACTTCCCAATGGCTTTCAGGCAAGGGTTTTAAAAGATATTGTTAGGGGATAGGGTCGTGGGATGCCTGATCAGTTCGTGAACCTTCTTCTGATTGGTTGGTGGTGAGGTAACAGGGTGATGTATTAGGAATCTCAGCCTTCTGGTTCCAACCAGTCTGGGGTCTAGTGCTTGTGGTCAGCATGTAGTCACCATCCTCCACCTGGGTGAGGGTCTCAGTTTCTGCAGAACAACTCAAAGATATGGATCAGATTGTTATCTATATTCCTTCAGGAGGAACCAGGAGTCCTGTGACTCTCTTTTCCTAATCATTAACGGCTTGAGCCAGCTTTTTGGAATGTGGGGAAGGCCTGTGAGACTGAAGCCTTTTCCCCACAATCAAGAAACAGGGACATGGAAAGACTTTTATACTGAGGAGGGCTAGGCAGATGTCATAACTGGCTCAAAGGAGAAGTCAAGAAGCACAGATTCATGTGCAATAAAGGAAGGTTGAAATGCATGTGCAAATGAGGGCCAAACTGGTTTACTACCAGTGGGGGAGGTTGTCCCTGCACTTGACAGAATTGATTTACATGTCTATAGATAGGAGTTATTCTGCCTTGTTATCAGTTGTCTATAATTTACAGAGTTGTAAAATAGCTCTCATAGAAACAGAATCAGTAATGCTGCAGGGTTGACCACAGTGTATAGTTTTCCATTTTCTGTACAAGATTAAAGTGATAAATGCAAGAAGTCTAACAGAATGTAAAATCCTTTGGTCCCAATTGTGTGTATGTGTGTGTGTGTGTATGACATTCAAGTATATGTACCTGAATATGGCATTGGTGGTATAGTGGTGAGCATAGCTGCCTTCCAAGTATGTGTACATATGTACATATATGTGTTCACATACACATCGACTATTTCTTGATGGAGAGAGGAAATTGATAATTGTGTCTGACACTCGGCAGAGGGACTGAAAGTTGGGAATCTGAGTTGAAAGAGAAATCTATTTTTCAGTATACCTTTTTATACTACTTGATTTTTTTCTTTACTTTTGCCATGAACATTTTTTTCATGGCAAGGAAAAGGAAATCTTTCATAAACCTTAATGTGTCAAACAATAAAGCAATGAATTATAGAAATGAAGCATTGCACAAAATACAAGGGGAAATGGAAAGAAATGCAATAGCCATGGAAAGGGAACCCTTAACAGACCTCTTTCAGGTCTTGGCAATTGAGCAGACTAAAAATAAGTAAGGATATAAAAAGCAGTTTTCAACATGGGCTGCCTATTAAGAACAATTAGGGAGCTTCCTTAGAAAAGCTTTTTTATTTCAAACATATGCAAGCGTAGACAGACTAATCTAATGAACCCACGTGACCCACACCACCCAACTTTGACAGTTACCAATTCATGGCCAACTTTCCTCACCCACTTTCTCCCCTTCTATATGATACTGAAGCAAATCCCAGAAATCATATCATTTAACCTACACACATTTCCTCCAATGAGTATCTCTAAAATATAAGGAATCTTTTTAAAAAATATAATGACAATACCATTATCACTTTTTTAAAAAATTAAAAATTCATAGGTACAATATCATTATCCCACCTAAAACATAGCAGTAATTCCTTAACTTCATCAAAGATTCAGTATTAAAATTCCCAATTGTTTTATAAAGGTCAGTTTTACAAATAGTTTTGTTTGAATTAGGATTTGAATAAGGTCCACACGTTTTGATTAGTTGATGTGTCTCTCAATCCTTTTATTGTAATCTATACATTACCTGGGGAGCTTCTAGAAAATATTGTAGTCCAGGCTTCATCCTGACAATGTTGAATTTTCCCTGAGCCATGTGCTCCTGGAAAACAGGGACAGTTAAAGAAACACACACACACACACACACACACACACACGTGTGCATGCACACACAGAGCTTTTTTTGTGTTCTGGAAAAGACTGCAAAGAACCATCCTCTTCCATATGACTTAGGTAAGACTTAGCCCCCTTGTTTACCTATGACAAGACTAGACACAGACCCTTTAAGTTCCCATTCTTGGCCTCATAAATGATTAACTGAACTGCTTGTTCCCATTGACCAATCAGAACAAAATGCTTGTTAAACTTCGGTTAAGATTCTTTCCTCCAAGGTCCCTAAGCTTTAACCCACGCTCAATCTGAGCCAGCACACAGTCCTCCTTGTGAGCAAAAAAAGAATGAGGAGTGTAACTCACCATCCGGTTCTACAAAGGTTAAGTCACAACCTACTGCAGTCACCCACTGACAGTGCACAATGGGCCTTGAGGGGAATTCAGGATGAAAAAACAAAATGAGGCACTCTGTTCTTTGAATCGATGGGCCCCTAGATAGCTAAGATGCATATCTCAGAAAGTATTCCAGTGACCCCAGCTTCTTGCATCTTCCTGTACATGGAAAAGCATTAAAATCATTAACTTGATTTTGTTTGCGATTAACTTTAATCTTTTTTTTTTAGCATTAATCTTTTGCCAAGATGTATGCTTGAGTTGTGTATATGTCTTAGCCAAAAAATTCATAAAAATACTGTCTCCTCTCCTACCTCTTTGGAGCAGTTTACTCAGAGCTACTGAATGGCTGGCTCCCAGGCTATAGTCCTCAGTAAGACCCTGAAAAAAACTTAAACTCACAACTCTCATGTGCATTTTTGTTTAAGTCAACATCCTTAACAACCTCTCCTGAGAAAAGGCTGGCCTCAGGGTAAAACATTCTCTGATCTACTCCCATCAGGTCACTGTTGGGGCCCAGGGCAGACCACCCCAAAATACACCACAATGGCATATTGATTATTTGTTAATTAAAGTTACTTAAGAAATGGCCCATGCAAAAGGGACACTTTGAGCTTTCTGTCTGTCCACTGAAAACAGGAAATACATATCCTATGAAAGTTTCCCCTCCCTGTAGAAAGGTAATTCTTATCACCAGAGATAGGGAATTCAGGACTGAGAAGCCTATATAAGAAAACTTTGTTACTTCTTTACTAATTTACTACCCAAACCCAAACTATGCTTAAATTCCTTACTCATTAAGCACCCAAAGCCTAAGTTTCTTTGTTCTGTCAATTCCTCACAAATTTATTGTTTCTTTGTTTAAAAAATTTAAAAACTGCCTGCTTTGGCCACTTCTTAGGTCCCATTTCTATGAAACCTTGGTGTGCACAAATTAAAATTGGTTTCTTTTTTTCCTATTAATCTTTGTGTCAACTTTATTATTAGTCCAGACACAGGAACTCAAGAGGGTAGAGGGGGAAATTCCCTCTCCCCAACATCACTCTTTTACCCCACTCCTCCACACCTGGTTCTTTCTAGTCTTATTTACTCCTCTGTATAAAAGAAAAACTTTTTACCTAACCTTTGAGGTCTTATGGCTAGAGCCTCTCCCTATTGCAATAGCTCTACTCCCCTTAGTGCAAAGGTCCCTTCTGCCCCCCTTTGCAATAATCCTTTTGAATAAAATCTCTCCTTACTAAATCTGGATTTGGTTTTTTATTTGCCAATCTCCAGAAATATATTTTTCTCCAGTTGATTATAATATGAAATGAGATTTAAGAAGCACTCCTTAGAGGATGTGAACAATACAATTACTAGGATAATTTAATACATATGTATCTGTGTTAGTGTTCCTCCAAAAGGCAGATTCTGTGCAAGGTCTTGGTGCAGCTCGTTTATTTAGGAGGTCATCTCAGGAAGCACAAGAAAAAGCGCAGGGACGGTGAGACAGAAGGAGGAAAACCCCATCCAGGATTCATAAGAGAGTAGGTTTCCCTGTGGGTAACTGAAGCTCAGTTCCTCTGAGGATTCTCTGAGGAACATGTGAAATGCACCTTAGATTTGTTCTCTCCAGGGATGGAAAAGACAGGGTATTTATCCAATTTCTCCCATCCCTAACTGGTTAAGAATTATCTCTGAGGGTTTTAAGTCCCAAACCCTGGTGGGTACCTTCACGTAGAGAAGCAGGCATGTATAGGTCCTTGAAGAGACTGTCAGCATACTGTCCCCTACGGCTGCAGGCAAATTCAGAGCAGGCCAAGGGGTTATGGAGCTAGGATCAACAGCATGTGCTGCCATATTGAATTTTATGCCCACAGAGAACATCTTTTTTTAATTCTTGCAAGTGCCACTTGAACAGCAAAAGTTGACCACAAAGGACCTTCTATAAATTCCCCCAAATATAAATTAACTAAGATTTGTTGAATAATTACTATGTGCTAAAGGTTTTACATGAATTATTGTAATTTAATTCTCAGGACAACCATCTGAGATAGGTATTATTATTATCTCAATTTTACAAGTGAAGAAATTGAGCATTAGATTAAATACTCTGCCCAAGGTCATATAGCCAGAAAAAGAGCAGGAATTTAAACTCCAGCCTTCTACTCAAGAATGAAAACTGTTAACTACTGTGGGATATGCTTCCCCACAGCCTTTAGTCATAATGTGGGAAACCACATGTTAATAATAACAATGGTGTAAATGATCCAACAATAATACTCCAACCATTTGGGGATTTAAAACATTCTTCTACAGAGAAAATGAAAGCAATGATAAGAAAAATCCTATATGACAAAATTTACGAGTTATGGTTAAAGCTGTGATAAAAAGAATATTATAAATAAGAAAGAGTGATGTTACATGAATTAAACATTCTATTCAAAAGGTTAGAAAAAGAACAAATTAACCTTGGACAATGGAAGTAAGAAATTAATACAAATGATAACAGAGAGGACTTCCAATTCAGGCAAGAGTTCTTAGGACAGGCTTCCAAAGAGGAGAGAATTGCACTCAGAGAGAAACCCAGAGACCTGTGGGTTCTCCTCAAGTATTTGGGAGAATACTGATCAGGTGTGAGGAAATAGCTGCGGCCAGGGAAACAAGTATCCAAAAGGATAAGAGAGAACAGTGCCCAGTGCTCTGGGCTATTAATGCTGGAGTTTATTGTTAAGGTTTTCAAAGTGGAGGTCAAGAAAAAATACTAAAACTTCGGCTTGTATTATGCATTTATTAGGGTCCCAGAGTGGGGTATCTAGGGTTTCATGGGTTCACTCTTCATTGGCTAATTTCAAGCATAAGAATGGGAATTGGGATGCAGGAAGGGAGAAGTGGGGTCACTCAAGTGGTCAGTTATCTAGGTTACCCAGGGCTTTCTGAAAGAGGGAACTTCATTGGTGGTGATAGCCTAATTCCTTATCTGGTTGTTTTGCCAGTAGCTGTGTCAGACAACTGGTAATATGCTTACTCAAGATATATATCTTTTGAAATGGATGCCTCAACAATCAAAAGCCTAATGTCAGGCACTTACACTACCATTCTGCGTTAGTTATAAGCACAAAGTCGTTTCAGAGAGTTAAGCGTGGGTAGAAGGATGGGAGTGAATGCTGAGTAGCACAGGGGTACTATGCTGATCCTGTGCTTATTTATGCCTCACTCTGGTTGACTGGGATTCCCCTCTGCAACCCGCATTTTCCAGACTCTCATGTCAGCTGGCTTCTGGCTGGGTTCAGCGTTACTAGGAATACGAAGAAAAAAGAAAGAGGCCAAAGAATCTCTTCCTCTCTGCTCTGGGCATCATCTCTGGCAGGGAGGGGCTGTGTCTCCTCCCTAGATCAGCTATGGCACATACAGACTTTTGTATATGTGAAAGATTATGTGTGTGCTAAGCCTTTGAAATGTGTCTCTGGACCACTATATTTGCTATAGCTCCAGGAAAAGGATTAGGAAGACACTATTAATGATGCAGTCTATTAAATGTGGCTTTCTCTAAGTGGTCGCATTATTGATGACTTTTTCTCATTTGGTTATTTTTTTAAAAGGAAAAAAATTATGCTCTCCCTCACCTCCATTAATGCTCTTTGATGAATAGTGCAAACTATCACCTGGTATTTATTTTCATGAGCCCCTAATTACAGCTAATCAAGCATATACCTTGCATTTACAAGCTCTTGCTGCAGGTACATTTTTAGCCATCCTCAGTAAAGAAACATAATTGCAGTAGACCATAGAAATGAACATGAGAATAAGTAAGAGTCAAGTATCATCATTTATTACCTAGGCATACCTCCTTTTTTTCTAGCCACATAGAGATCAGGAAGAGAAAATAGCATCTAAAATAGAATTTATGGATCAGAGAAGTTGTTGGCAAGGAGCCTAAATAAAAACACCATGGCATTTTCATGTAAAGAAACTGTACACTGATTTTACTCGACAAATTGAATTATATATTATTTAATTGGTAAATCTCAAAGCTCAAATCAAATATTATTTTCTTTTCCAAAATGTTTTTATTTCTATTTCAAAGATAAAAGAGTTTCCTTGTCTATATCAGTCTGACCTGCCTTTGCCGTTCAGAATATTGGTGGAACATACAACAATTTTTAGACTTAATTATAATCTTAGTGACCATCAAGTGCAGCCCTCTGCATTTAACATGAAATTGAGACCAAGTTACTTGGTTAGGTAAGTGGAGAAGCCAGAACCACAAACCACCCTCTTGACTCTACTTTCACTGCTTCGCATAAATATCAGTGGTTCTTAAATGAACAGTGCTTTTTCTTCAAACTACAGGTACCTTCCTCAGCATTCCCGCCCTTGTGATTGTCTTATGTTCCCTTTCCCAGTTGAAAGCCAGCATTTTTTAATATTCCATTTCTCAAATCAAAATGTAGAATCCCAAATTAACTATGATGGTGTTCTCTGATGTGTAAGATTAAGCTGCTATCTCTTATGAACAAATCAATCCCATTTTCCAGATTCTACTTTTTTTCCACAGAAAAATCGATATGCAAGGTATGGAAATAACTTGTCTATCTCCATGTCAGTCTTAAACAAATTAGATCATATCTGTATGATAGGGGCTAAATAATAAGATAACTTGAAAGATCTTTTCTTAAGAAAATTTGTTTTTGTCTGTTCCTCTTCATTCATTTGCTTCCTAAAGGTTTATGTTCACACCCAGACTCTGTGATGGGCTCCAGGGGCACAGCTCCTGCTGTTAATGCTGGAGCTTATTGTTAGGGTTTTCAAAGTGGAGGTCAAGAAAAAAATACTAAAATTTCTACTTGTATTATCTATTTTCAGTTTTTACCTTTATCAAAACTATATATGATGAGAGTTCAAAGAGTCAAATAGCTCTACCAAAACAACAGGGTCCTACTGTATAGCACAGGGAACTATATTCAGTATCCTGTAATAAACCACAATGGAAAAGAATAGGTAAAAGGATATGTATATATATACATATATATATGTATATATAACTGAATCACTTTGCTGTACAGCAGAAATTAACACATTGTAAATCAACTATACTTGAATGAGAACAAACAAACAAAAAACGCTAAATTCAGGAGGCTGATATAATTTGGGCAATTTGACATGATCATGGTATTTATTCATTCATTTAATAAAGGTTTTTTTAAAATTTTTTTGAATTTTATTTATTTTTTTATACAGCAGGTCCTTATTAGTCATCAGTTTTATACACATCAGTGTATACATGTCAATCCTAATCTCCCAATTCATCACACCTCCACCCTCACCCCCTGCCGCTTTCCCCTCTTGGTGCCCATATGTTTGTTCTCTACATCTGTGTCTCAATTTCTGCCCTGCAAACCGGTTCATCTGTACCATTTTTCTAGGTTCCACATATATGCATTAATATACGATATTTGTTTTTCTCTTTCTGACTTACTTCACTCTGTATGACAGTCTCTAGATCCATCCACATCTCTACAAATGACCCAATTTCGTTCCTTTTTATGGCTGAGTAATATTCCATTGTATATACATACCACATCTTCTTTATCCATTCTTCTGCCGGTGGGCATTTAGGTTGCTTCCATGACCTGGCTATTGTAAATAGTGCTGCAATGAACATTGGGGTGCATGTGTCTTTTTGAATTACGCTTTTCTCTGGGTATATGCCCAGTAGTGGGATTGCTGGATCATATGGTAATTCTATTTTTACTTTTTTAAGGAACCTCCATACTGTTCTCCATAGTGGCTGTATCAATTTACATTCCTACCAACAGTGCAAGAGGGTTCCCTTTTCTCCACACCCTCTCCAGCATTTGTTGTTTGTAGATTTTCTGATGATGCCCATTCTAACTGGTGTGAGGTGATACCTCACTGTAGGTTGGATTTGCATTTCCCTAATAATTAGTGATGTTGAGCAGATTTTCATGTGCGTCTTGGCCATCTGTATGTCTTTGGAGAAATGTCTATTTAGGTCTTCTGCCCATTTTTGGATTGTGTTGTTTGTTTTTTTAATATTGAGATGCATGAACTGTTTATATATTTTGGAGATTTATCCTTTGTCTGTTGATTCATTTGCAAATATTTTCTCCCATTCTGAGGGTTGTCTTTTTGTCTTGTTTATGGTTTCCTTTGCTGTGCAAAAGCTTTGAAGTTTCATTAGGTCCCATTTGTTTATTTTTCTTTTCATTTCCATTACTCTAGGAGGTGGATCAAAAAAGATCTTGCTGTGATTTATGTCAAAGAGTGTTCTTCGTATGTTTTCCTCTAAGAGTTTTATAGTGTCCAGTCTTACATTTGGGTCTCTAATCCATTTTGAGTTTATTTTTGTGTATGGTGTTAGGGAGTGTTCTAATTTCATTCTTTCACACGTAGCTGTCCAGTTTTCCCAGCACCACTTATCAAAGAGACTGTCTTTTCTCCATTGCATATCCTTGCCTCCTTTGTCATAGATTAGTTGACCATAGGTGCGTGGGTTTATCTCTGGGCTTTCTATTTTGTTCCATTGATCTATATTTCTGTTTTTGTGCCAGTACCATATTGTCTTGATTACTGTAGCTTTGTGGTATAGTCTGAAGTCAGGGAGTCTGATTCCTTCAGCTCTGTTTTTTCCCCTCAAGACTGCTTTGGCTATTCGGGGTCTTTTGTGTCTCCAAACAAATTTTAAGATTTTTTGTTCCAGTTCTGTGAAAAATGCCATTGGTAATTTGATAGGGATTGCATTGAATCTGTAGATTGCTTTGGGTAGTATAGTCATTTTCACAATATTGATTCTTCCAATCCAAGAACATGGTATATCTCCCCATCTGTTTGTAGCATCTTTAATTTCTTTCATCAGTGTCTTATAGTTTTATGTATACAGGTCTTTTGTCTCCCTAGGTAGGTTTATTCCTAGGTATTTTATTCTTTTTGTTGCAGTGGTAAATGAGAGTGTTTCCTTAATTTCTCTTTCAGGTTTTTCATCATTCGTGTACAGGAATGCAAGAGATTTCTGTGCATTAATTTTGTATCTTGCAACTTTACCAAATTCATTGATTAGCTCTAGTAGTTTTCTGGTTGCATCTTTAGGATTCTCTATGTATAGTATCATGTCATCTGCAAACAGTAACAGTTTTCCTTCTTCTTTTCCAATTTGCATTCCTTTTTCTTCTCTGATTGCCGTGGCTAGGACTTCCAAAACTATGTTGAATAATAGTGGTGAGAGTGGACATCCTTGTCTTGTTCCTGATCTTAGAGGAAATGCTTTGAGTTTTTCACCATTGAGAATGATGTTTGCTGTGGGTTTGTCATATATGGCCTTTATTATGTTGAGGTAGTTTCCCTCTCTGCCCACTTTCTGGAGAGTTTTTATCATAAATGGGTGTTGAATTTTGTCAAAAGCTTTTTCTGCATCTATTGAGATGATCATATGGTTTTTATTCTTCAATTTGTTAATATGGTTTATCACATTGATTGATTTACGTATATTGAACAATCCTTGCATCCCTGGGATAAATCCCACTTGATTATGGTGTATGATCCTTTTAATGTGTTGTTGGATTCTGTGTGCTAGTATTTTGTTGAGGATTTTTGCATTATATTCATCAGCGATATTGGTCTGTAATTTTCTTTTTTGTAGTATCTTTGTCTGGTTTTGGTATCAGGGTGATGGTGGCCTCATAGAATGAGTTTGGGAGTGTTCCTTCCTCTGCAGTTTTTTTGGAGAGTTTGAGAAGGATGGGTGTTAGCTCTTCTCTAAATGTTTGATAGAATTCACCTGTGAAGCCATCTGGTCCTGGACTTTTGTTTGTTGGAAGATTTTTAATCACAGTCTCAATTTCATTACCTGTGATTGGTCTGTTCATATTTTCTATTTCTTCCTGGTTCAGTCTTGGAAGGTTGTACCTTTCTAAGAATTTGTCCATTTCTTCCAGGTTGTCCATTTTATTGGCATAGAGTTGCTTGTAGTAGTCTCTTAGGATGCTTTGTATTTCTGCGTTGCCTGTTGTAACTTCTCCCTTTTCATTTCTAATTTTATTGATTTGAGTCCTCTCCCTCTTTTACTTGATGAGTCTGGCTAATGGTTTATCAATTTTGTTTATCTTCTCAAAGAACCAGCTTTTAGTTTTATTGATCCTTGCTATTGTTTTCTTTGTTTGTATTTCGTTTATTTCTGCTCTGATCTTTATGATTCCTTTCCTTCTGCTAACTTTGGGTTTTGTTTGTTCTTCTTTCTCTGTTTCCTTTAGGTGTAAGGTTAGATTGTTTATTTGAGATTTTTCTTGTTTCTTGAGGTAGGCTTGTATAGCTATAAACTTCCCTCTTAGAACTGCTTTTGCTGCATCCCATAGGTTTTGGATCATCGTGTTTTCATTGTCATTTTTCTCTAGGTTTTTTTTGATTTCCTGTTTGATTTCTTCAGTGATCTCTTGGTTATTTAGTAATGTATTGTTTAGTCTCCATGTGTTTGTTTTTTTTACGTTTTTTTCCCTGTAATTGATTTCTAATTTCATGGCGTTGTGGTCAGAAAGGAGGCTTGGTACGATATCAGTTTTCTTAAATTTTCCGAGGCTTGATTTGACCCAAGATGTGATCTGTCCTGGAGGATGTTCCGTGCGCACTTGGGAAGAAAGTGAAATCTTCTGTTTCTGGATGGAATGTCCTATAAATGTCAATTAAATCTATCTGGTCTGTTGTGTCATTTAAAGCTTCTGTTTCCTTATTTATTTTCATTTTGGATGATCTGTCCATTGGTGTAAGTGAGATGTTAAAGTCCCCCACTATTATTGTGTCACTGTCGATTTCCTCTTTTATAGCTGTTAGCAGTTTCCTTATGTATTGAGGTGCTCCTATGTTGGGTGCATATATATTTATAATTGTTATATCTTCTTCTTGGATTGATCCCTTGATCATTATGTAGTGTCCTTCCTTGTCTCTTGTAACAATCATTATTTTAAAGTCGATTTTATCTGATATGAGTATTGCTACTCCAGCTTTCTTTTGATTTCCATTGGCATGGAATACCTTTTTCCATCCCTTCACTTTCAGTCTGTATGTGTCCCTAGGTCTGAAGTGGGTCTCTTGTAGACAGCATATATATGGGTCTTGTTTCTGTATCCATTCAGCAATCCTGTGTCTTTTGGTTGGAGCATTTAATCCATTCACGTTTAAGGTAATTATTGATATGTATGTTCCTATGACCATTTTCTTAATTGTTTTGGGTTTGTTTTTGTAGGTCCTTTTCTTTTGTGTTTCTCAGTTAGAGAAGTTCCTATAGCATTTGTTGTAGAGCTGGTTTGGTAGTGCTGAATTCTCTTAGCTTTTGCTTGTCTGTAAAGCTTTTGATTTCTCTCTTGAATCTGAATGAGATCCTTGCCAGGTAGAGTAATCTTGGTTGTAGGTTCTTCCCTTTCATCACTTTAAGTATATCATGCCACTCCCTTCTGGCTTGTAGAGTTTCTGCTGAGAAATCAGCTGTTAACCTTATGGGAGTTCCCTTGTATGTTATTTGTCATTTTTCCCTTGCCGCTTTCAATAGTTTTTCTTTGTCTTTAATTTTTGCCAGTTTGATTACAATGTGTCTCGGCGTGTTTCTCCTTGGGTTTATCCTGTACGGGGCTCTCTGTGCTTCCTGGACTTGGGCGGCTATTTCCTTTACCGTGTTAGGGAGGTTTTTGACTATAATCTCTTCAAATATTTTCTCGTGTCCTTTCTCTCTCTCTTCTCCTTCTGGGACCCCTATAACGCGAATGTTGTTGCGTTTAATGTGGTCCCAGAGGTCTCTTAGGCTGTCTTCATTTCTTTTCATTCTTTTTTCTTTATTCTGTTCCACAGCAGTGAATTCCACCATTGTGTCTTCCAGGTCACTTATCCGTTCTTCTGCCTCAGTTATTCTGCTATTGATTCCTTCTAGTGTAGTTTTCATTTCAGTTATTGTATTGTTCATCTCTGTTTGTTTGTTCTTTAATTCTTCTAGGTCTTTGTTAAACATTTCTTGCATCTTCTCGATCTTTGCCTCCATTCTTTTTCCAAGGTCCTGGATCATCTTCACTATCATTATTCTGAATTCTTTTTCTGGAAGATTGCCTATCTCCATTTCATTTAGTTGTTTCTCTGGGGTTTTATCTTGTTCCTTCATCTGGTACATAGCCCTCTACCTTTTCATCTTGTCTATCTTTCTGTGAATGTGGTTTTTGTTCCACAGGCTGCAGGATTGTAGTTCTTCTTGCTTTTGCCTAATAAAGGTTTATTGAGTATCTTCAATGTGCTAGGTAGTGAACATGTACTAACAAGATTAAATCATGACAGTTGTACCCGAAAACTTTAATCTAGAGGAAGAAATGGATTATTAAAGGATTAAGTTGCATGTGGTAAGTATTGTTACAGAACCGAATAAAACTTATATTACACAGAGGAAAGGGAGAACAGCTTTGGGGAAGTGGAGACAGCCTTTATAGAGAGGACATTTGAACTTGATCTTGAAGGAGAACAGTTTGACAGTGGAGGAGAGGTGGGCCAGCAGGATAAAGAACGTGCAAAGTCAGACATGAAAGAATGCACCCTATCCCAAGAATGAATTTCCCAATTACTGTGCAAGCCTCGAAGACTTGTAGAGCCAAACTTCACCCAGTCTGGACCAAACCAGACAAAAATCCAGAATCTCCCAACAGACTCCCAACAGGAAGAAGAGGTTTTAAGCCTTGCCAGACCTTGCAAAGTTCCTCTGACCTGTTTAGAGCTAAGCTAACCTATCCAAGTGATAGACTGCAATGCATTGCCTCCTAGAGTCAGTTATAGTGTAGATAACAGTAAAATTGGAAATGAAGCTTAATTTCAGTAGGTGGCAGTAGTCACAAAGCAGATATTTGTGTTTCTTTTCAGTTATTTTAGCTTTAGGTGTTGACCAGCTTTAGGGCTTAAACACACTGACTGGGTTTGGAAGCCAGAGCCTGGAGGGACCTTAGTCAGTCCCTCAGCCAGCATCACACGGTTTACAGTTGACCACCTTCACCAGTGGTGGACTCATCACAGTTATCCCAGTGGAGTCCTTTCTCCTGAACCCGCAATGCTACTTTGGTTTTTAAGAGCAAGGGAACTTCATTATCAGAGTACTTACTATTGGAGTACCAATAATTACAAGTTGTGATGTAAGAGTCATCCCAACATGAAATGTTCACTAACAAATCTATCCTTACAAAGCTAGTCCCTGTTCACACCTCCTTCTGGCTTAACATGGCATCTACCCCCTCCCCCCCAACATTAGTGTCAGATGTTGTCACTGTGATTACTGTGCCTACCAGTTGCAGAGTGAAATTGCCAATCTTGCAAAAGATGCAGGGTTTCACTAAGATAATGAAAGTGATGATTGAAGACTGATTCAATAATTGTTAGAAACCCTCCAAGAAATGAGAGCCTGGCAGAGTTTGTCTGGTTACAACTGAAAAAGAGAAAATCAACAAAGATGATGATATAGTAAAGGCTTCAGAAGGGGATGATTAGAAATGCAAAGGATTTGGAGAAGTCCTGGGGAAAAGTGATGAAGCCCTTGACTATTTTGCAAAATTTACCTTTTTTAAAACCTTTCTGTGAAGGTCAAATAAGAAGTGATTGACTTCATATTTTGCTGTCTTAGAATTTTTTTTTCAGAATAAACATGCCCCAAAGAAGTCTTGATTCATTTTTCTGTTCTAAGAAATAGTCCATGTTTTGCAGTTATAATAAAAATGTGATTAAATATAAAATAAATTTACTATCATAATTTTTAGTTCTTTTTAAGATAAAGCTCCAATCCACACACACCCCCACCAACCCACACACACTATTTGCTCTAAAATATTGCTTCCCATTTAAGTGAATTCACTTGAGGTGACCTTTCCCCAGGACTAATTATTCTCAGAAACTTTTTTTCTAAGGACTCCTATAATTCTACCCTGTAAGAGCTTATAGGGCGCACTAGGCATGAAGACATTTTAGATGTGTTGTGTGTTTGGTTAGCGAAGATTGCAAACCTGGCTGCAGATCGCTGGCCCAGTTCCTTCCCGCAAGAGGAGTGAGGTTTCCCGCATGATAGCTGCATCTGCTTGTTCCAGGCTTGAGCCATGGAAGTGGTGGACAGGCTTATAGAAGCTGCTCTCTGGGGTTCATGAGAAATTCAGCTGCTGATATAACTGACTGTTCGTCCTTCCTTTATAATGCAGCAGCCACATTAAACGAATACCATATGCTAACACATATATGTGGAATCTAAAAAAAAAAAGATTCTGAAGAACCAACGGGCAGGACAGGAATAAAGATGCAAATGTAGAGAATGGACTTGAGGACATGGGGAGGGGGGAAGGGTAAGCTGGGACGAAGTGAAAGAGTGGCATGGACATATATGCACTACCAAATGTAAAATAGATAGCTAGTGGGAAGCAGCTGCATAGCACAGGAAGATCAGCTCAGTGCTTTGTGACCACCTAGAGGGATGAGATAGGGAGGGTGGGAGGGAGACACAAGAGGAGGAGATACGGGGATATATGTATATATATAGCTGATTCACTTTGCTATACAGCAGAAACTAACACACCATTGTAAAGCAATTATACTCCAATAAAGATGTTAAAAAAACAACTGGACAAATGCAAAAAAAAAGCAATTCATGTAAATAAACAATTTATAAAGTGAATCTCAATGCTAGGGGAAGCCCTTTTTTCAACATCTTTATTGGAGTATAATTGCTTTACAGTGTTCTGATTTGCATTTCTCTAATGATTAGTGATGTTGAACAGCTTTTCATGTGCTTCTTGGCCATCTGTTTGTCTTATTTGGAGAAATGTCTATTTAGATCTTCTGCCCATTTTTGGATTGGGTTGTTTGTTTTTTTGATATTGAACTGCATGAGCTGCTTGTATATCTTGGAGATTAATCCTTTGTCAGTTGCAAATATTTTCTCCCATTCTGTGGGTTGTCTTTTCGTCTTTTTTATGGTTTCCTTTGCTGTGCAAAAGCTTTGAAGTTTCATTAGGTCCCATTTGTTTATTTTTGTTTTTATTTCCATTTCTCTAGGAGGTGGGTCAAAGAGGATCTTGCTGTGATTTATGTCATAGAGTGGGGAAGCCCATTTTTAAAAGTAGAGACTCCCCCTTTTATGGTTTTTGTAAGGATTAAGTGAGATTAAAGCTATGAAAGAATTTTAGTATGACACAATGAATGGAAAGGTATTTTTTTACTATTTAAAATGTATCAGATAGGGCTTCCCTGGTGGCGCAGTGGTTGGGGGTCCGCCTGCCGGTGCGGGGGGCGCAGGTTCGTGCCCCCATCCGGGAGGATCCCGCGTGCCGCGGAGCGGCTGGGCCCGTGGGCCGTGGCCGCTGGGCCTGCGCGTCCGGAGCCTGTGCTCCGCAGCGGGAGAGGCCACAGCAGTGAGAGGCCCGCGTACCGCAAAAAATTAAAAAAAAAAAAAAAAAAAAATGTATCAGATAGAAGGTAAAGGGACTCCTTTTTTGGTTGAATCATTCATGTGCTATATATGAGCAGGAGAGCGATGTGATGGGAAGTTGGTTGTCAAGGTGGGAAGATCAGCCAGAGGAATGTAGATTGTCTGTAAAAACAGATAACAGAAGCCAGCAGTTATATTTAGTAAAACCATAGGCTGAAGGGAGAGCAGTGTGTTTCTATCCATTTTTCCAGGCATAAAAGCACAGTGCATTCTTGAGGAGGATTGAGCGTTGTGCTACATGAATGATTCGGCCACAGCCAATTCTGGATGGATTGAAATCCAGGTCTTTACTCTGTATCTTAACTGTGATGAATCAATTCATCAGGCCATAAATAAAAAGCTTCACTGTGAGAGGATGTGTGACTGGGAAGGCTGTGTTGGACTTGGTTCCTCCACTCAAGGATCTTGGGGAGAACAGAACTGTTAAACAACTGGAGATTATTTTGCAATCTAAACCACAGACTGCAAATCCAGCTTCTTACCAGGACCCAGCAGGGGATGTACCTGAGGAAGTATGTCAGTTCTTGCATGGATTGCATGGATGTATATAAATGCCATTGGACCTTAATGTGAGAATATAGGCAGTGGTAAAGACAGAGGCAAACAGAGCTTGTGTCACGTCAAAAGGGGCAGCAGCCTCAACTCAGCTTCCCAGTTGCCCAGTGAGAATGCAGGCCTAGAATTGCCAGATCTTCTGGTTTGGTCAAAAGAAAAAAGAAATCTAGATGTTTATATGGAATTTCTCAATTTTTAGAAGTTCTCAATATTAATAAAATGTCAAAACACGGGTCTACAGCTTTCTTTGTGATCTCTGCAAACACGTGGTGATTAGTGGAAAGCTGGGGACGCTCAGAGAAGAGAGAAGAGGGTGAAGGTGAGCCTGGCAGACGTCTGTGGCCTGAGGGATGGACCCTTTCACTGGGTGGAGGGCAGGTCCCCAGCTCCCTCTGGGTGGAGGTCAGGATGCAGAGGCTCATCTTCCCAGCACACTCCTGTAGCCCAAGGACTGGCTCTGACTTGGTCCACTTGCCCTCTTATCAGCTATTTCCCTAGGAGAATGATGGGGACATAGAGGAGAGTCTTTCCTTTGTTCATTTTTTGAC